>NW_027307788.1:0-615000 GCF_047496885.1 Scyliorhinus torazame
GCCGTGGGAAGGGCTGGGTGGCGGAGGGCTGTGGGTGCCGTGGGAAGGGCTGGGTGGCGGAGGGCTGTGGGTGCCGTGGGAATGGCTGGGTGGCGGAGGGCTGTGGGTGCCGTGGGAAGGGCTGGGTGGCGGAGGGCTGTGGGTGCCGTGGGAAGGGCTGGGTGGCGGAGGGCCGGGCTGTGGGTGCCGTGGGCAGGGCTGGGTGGCGGAGGGCTGTGGGTGCCGTGGGAAGGGCTGGGTGGCGGAGGGCCGGGCTGTGGGTGCCGTGGGAAGTGCTGGGTGGCGGAGGGCCGGGCTGTGGGTGCCGTGGGAAGGGCTGGGTGGGGGAGGGCTGTGGGTGCCGTGGGAAGGGCTGGGTGGCGGAGAGTCGGGCTGTGGGTGCCGTGGGAAGGGCTGGGTGGCGGAGGGCTGGGCTGTGGGTGCCGTGGGCAGGGCTGGGTGGCGGAGGGCCGGGCTGTGGGTGCCGTGGGAAGGGCTGGGTGGCAGAGGGCTGTGGGTGCAGTGGGCAGGGCTGGGTGGCGGAGGGCCGGGCTGTGGGTGCCGTGGGAAGGGCTGGGTGGGGCAGGGCTGTGGGTGCCGTGGGAAAGGCTGGGTGGCGGAGGGCTGTGGGTGCCGGGGGAAGGGCTGGATGGCGGAGGGCTGTGGGTGCCGTGGGAAGGGCTGGGTGGCGGAGGGCCGGGCTGTGGGTGCCGTGGGAATGGCTGGGTGGCGGAGCGGAGGGCTGTGGGTGCCGTGGGAAGGGCTGGGTGGCGGAGGGTTGTGGGTGCCGTGGGAAGGGCTGGATGGCGGAGGGCTGTGGATGCCGTTGGAAGGGCTGGGTGGCGGAGGGCCGGGCTGTGGGTGCCGTGGGAAGGGCTGGGTGCCGGAGGGCCGGTGTGGGTGCCGTGGGAAGGGCTGGGTGGCGGAGGGCTGTGGGTGCTGTGGGAAGGGCTGGGTGGCGGAGGGCCGGGCTGTGGGTGCCTTGGGAAGGGCTGGGTGGCGGAGGGCTGTGGGTGCCGTGGGAAGTGCTGGGTGGCGGAGGGCCGGGCTGTGGGTGCCGTGGGAAGGGCTGGGTGGCGGAGAGTCGGGCTGTGGGTGCCGTGGGAAGGGCTGGGTGGCGGAGGGCTGGGCTGTGGGTGCCGTGGGCAGGGCTGGGTGGCGGAGGGCCGGGCTGTGGGTGCCGTGGGAAGGGCTCGGTGGCGGAGGGCTGGGCTGTGGGTGCCGTGGGCAGAGCTGGGTGGCGGAGGGCCGGGCTGTGGGTGCCGTGGGAAGGGCTGGGTGGCAGAGGGCTGTGGGTGCAGTGGGCAGGGCTGGGTGGCGGAGGGCCGGGCTGTGGGTGCCGTGGGAAGGGCTGGGTGGGGCAGGGCTGTGGGTGCCGGGGGAAGGGCTGGGTGGCGGAGGGCTGTGGGTGCCGTGGGAAAGGCTGGGTGGCGGAGGGCTGTGGGTGCCGTGGGAAGGGCTGGGTGGCGGAGGGCCGGGCTGTGGGTGCCGTGGGAATGGCTGGGTGGCGGAGCGGAGGGCTGTGGGTGCCGTGGGAAGGGCTGGGTGGCGGAGGGTTGTGGGTGCCGTGGGAAGGGCTGGGTGGCGGAGAGCCGGGCTGTGGATGCCGTTGGAAGGGCTGGGTGGCGGAGGGCCGGGCTGTGGGTGCCGTGGGAAGGGCTGGGTGCCGGAGGGCCGGTGTGGGTGCCGTGGGAAGGGCTGGGTGGCGGAGAGCCGGGCTGTGGATGCCGTTGGAAGGGCTGGGTGGCGGAGGGCCGGGCTGTGGGTGCCGTGGGAAGGGCTGGGTGCCGGAGGGCCGGTGTGGGTGCCGTGGGAAGGGCTGGGAGGCGGAGGGCCGGGCTGTGGGTGCCGTGGGAAGGGCTGGGTGGCGGAGGGCCGGGCTGTGGGTGCCGTGGGAAGGGCTGGGTGGCGGAGGGCCGGGCTGTGGGTGCCGTGGGAAGGGCTGGGTGGCGGAGGGCCGGGCTGTGGGTGCCGTGGGAAGGGCTGGGTGGCGGAGGGCCGGGCTGTGGGTGCCGGGGGAAGGGCTGGGTGGCGGAGGGCTGTGGGTGCCGTGGGAAGGGCTAGGTGGCGGAGGGCTGTGGGTGCCGTGGGAAGGGCTGGGTGGCGGAGGGCTGTGGGTGCCGTGGGAAGTGCTGGGTGGCGGAGGGCCGGGCTGTGGGTGCCGTGGGAAGGGCTGGGTGGCGGAGAGTCGGGCTGTGGGTGCCGTGGGAAGGGCTGGGTGGCGGAGGGCCGGGCTGTGGGTGCCGGGGGAAGGGCTAGGTGGCGGAGGGCTGTGGGTGCCGTGGGAAGGGCTGGGTGGCGGAGGGCTGTGGGTGCCGTGGGAAGGGCTGGGTGGCGGAGGGCTGTGGGTGCCGTGGGAAGGGCTGGGTGGCGGAGGGCGGTGAGTGCCGTGGGAAGGGCTGGGTGGCGGAGGGCCGGGCTGTGGGTGCTGTGGGAAGGGCTGGGTGGTGGAGGGCTGTGGGTGCCGTGGGAAGGGATGGGTGGTGGAGGGCTGTGGGTGCCGTGGGAAAGGCTGGGTGGTGGAGGGCTGTGGGTGCCGTGGGTAGGGCTGGGAGTTGGAGGGCTGTGGGTGCCGTGGGAAGGGCTGGGTGGCGGAGGGCTGTGATTGCCGTGGGCAGGGCTGGGTGGCGGAGGGCCGGGCTGTGGGTGCCGTGGGAAGGGCTGGGTGGCGGAGGGCTGTGGGTGCTGTGGGAACGGCTGGGTGGCGGAGGGCTGTGGGTGCCGTGGGAAGGGCTGGGTGGCGGAGGGCTGTGGGTGCCGTGGGAAGGGCTGGGTGGCGGCCGGGCTGTGGGTGCCGTGGGAAGGGCTGGGTGGTGGAGGGCTGTGGGTGCCGTGGGAAGGGCTGGGTGGCGGAGGGCTGTGGGTGCCGTGGGAAGGGCTGGGTGGCGGAGCGGAGGGCTGTGGGTGCCGTGGGGAGGGCTGGGTGGCGGAGCGGAGGGCTGTGGGTGCCGTGGGAAGGGCTGGGTGGTGGAGGGCTGTGGGTGCCGTGGGCAGGGCTGGGTGGGGGAGGGCTGTGGGTGCCGTGGGAAGGGCTGGGTGGCGGAGGGCCGGGCTGTGGGAGCCGTGGGAAGGGCTGGGTGGCGGCCGGGGGTCCCTGGAGCGGGGGCGGGCGCTGCCCACGGGCACACTCGAAGCTTTCCGGGCTGGCTGGGCCCCGCAGGGGGTGGGCTGCCGGACCGACCCCCATTCTCACACTTTCATTGGGCGGGTATTGGATGAGGTTTGGTCTCTTTTCCTGTTCTGTTGGGGCTGTGCTCCACCCGCGGTTTGGGGCACTACCCACATTTTGTTTTGTCCATCAGTTACTTCTGGTCTGTTTTGCTTTGTTGTGTCCCAGCTCCAGGCCGATGCCAGCGGCGGGCGCTGCCTCACCCTGCCCGCGGGAAGAGCGGGCAGGACAGGCAATCTCAGGGAAAACATATCCAAATAAACATTATATAGACATCAAATAAACAGCACCATCAAACTGTCCGACCCGAGACAATGCTGCTGGGGGAGGGGGACCGCGGCTGCTGGGGGAGGGGGACCGCGGCTGCTGGGGGAGGGGGACCGCGGCTGCTGGGGGAGGGGGACCGCGGCTGCTGGGGGAGGGGAGGGGGACCGCGGCTGCTGGGGGAGGGGGACCGCGGCTGCTGGGGGAGGGGGACCGCGGCTGCTGGGGTGGGGGACCGCGGCTGCTGGGGGAGGGGACCGCGGCTGCTGGGGGAGGGGACCGCGGCTGCTGGGGAGGGGGAGGGGGACCGCGGCTGCTGGGGAGGGTGACCGCGGCTGCTGGGGGAGGGGGACCGCGGCTGCTGGGGGAGGGGGACCGCGGCTGCTGGGGGAGGGGGACCGCGGCTGCTGGGGGAGGGGGACCGCGGCTGCTGGGGGAGGGGAGGGGGGCCGCGACTGCTGGGGGAGGGGGACCGCGGCTGCTGGGGGAGGGGGAGGGGGACCGTGGCTGCTGGGTGAGGGGAGGGGGACCGCGGCTGCTGGGGAGGGGGACCGCGGCTGCTGGGGAGGGGGACCGCGGCTGCTGGGGGAGGGGGGCCGCGGCTGCTGGGGGAGGGGGGGCCGCGTCTGCTGGAGGAGGGTGAGGGGACCGTGGCTGCTGGGGGAGGGGGAGGGGGACCGTGGCTGCTGGGGAGGGGGAGGGGGCCGCGGCTGCTGGGGGAAGGGGAGGGGGACCGCGGCTGCTGGGGGAGGGGGAGGGGGACCGCGGCTGCTGGGGGAGGGGGAGGGGAACCGCGGCTGCTGGGGAGGGGGAGGGGGGCCGCGGCTGCTGGGGGAAGGGGAGGGGGACCGCGGCTGCTGGGGGAGGGGGACAGCGGCTGCTGGGGAGGGGAGGGGGGCCGCGGCTGCTGGGGGAGGGGGGGACCGCGGCTGCTGGGGGAGTTGGAGCGGACCGCGGCTGCTGGAGGAGGGGGACCGCGGCTGCTGGGGGAGGGGGACCGCGGCTGCTGGGGGAAGGGGAGAGGGACCGCGGCTGCTGGGGAATGGGGAGGGATCGCGACTGCTAGGGGAAGGGGAGGTGGACCGCGGCTGCTGCGGGAGGGGGGCCGCGGCTGCTGGGGGAGGGGGAGGGGGACCGTGGCTGCTAGGGGAGGAGGAGGGGGGCCGCGGCTGCTGGGGAGGGGGCAGGGATCTCGGCTGCTGGGGGAGGGGTGTCCCGAAGCGTGGTACATTGGCGAGACCATGCAGACGCTGCGACAACGAATGAACGGACATCGCGCAACAATCGCCAGGCAGGAATATTCCCTTCCTGTCGGGGAACACTTCAGCAGTCAAGGGCATTCAGCCTCTGATCTCCGGGTAAGCGTTCTCCAAGGCGGCGTTCAGGACCCGCGACAACGCAGAATCTCCGAGCAGAAGCTTATAGCCAAGAACAGCTGGTGAGTCAGTTTCAGCGGGAGCATTGCGGAGGTGGTTGCTGGGAGGTAAGTCTGTCCTTTAAAAGCACTTGTCTTTGCAGGGGCAGGCCAGTCGATTTCGGCGGGAGAACAGCTGGTGAGTCAGTTTCAGCGGGAGCAGTGCGGAAGTGGTTGCTGGGAGGTAAGTCAACCTTTAAAAGCACTTGTCTTTGCAGGGGCAGGCCAGTCGATTTCGGCGGGAGTGGAGCTGGCTGGTTAGTCAATTTCAGCAGGAGCTGAGAATTTTTCTTTTTTTTTAAATTAGTTTTTTAGGCGGGAACAGGAAGTCGACCCGCGGACGTCTGGGAAGACCCTCACCAATAAATTCTGGTGGAGAGGAAACCCGAGACACTACACGTGTAGTGTCTCCCACCCGACCTCCTCCTCTAACCTAATAATAAAACCCATTGGTCTGAGGTAAGTACCATATTTTATTATATTATTATTATTTTTTATAAAAATTTAATTTAGTTGTCAGCCAGATCTTGGTAGAAAGTTAGAGGAATGGCAGGGAAGGGAGTGCAATGTTCCTCCTGCAGGATGTTTGAGGTGAGGGATGCAGTTAGTATCCCTGCTGATTTTACCTGCAGGAAGTGCTGCCATCTCCAGCTCGTCCAAGACCGAGTTAGGGAACTGGAGCTGGAGTTGGAAGAACTTCGGATCATTCGGGAGGCAGAAGGGGTCATAGATAGCAGCTTCAGGGAATTAGTTACACCAAAGATTGGAGATAGATGGGTAACTGTAAGAGGGACTGGGAAAAAGCAGTCAATGCAGGGATCCCCTGCGGTCGTTCCCCTGAGAAACAAGTATACCGCTTTGGATACTTGTGGGGGGGGGACTTACCAGGGGTAAGCCATGGGGTACGGGCCTCTGGCACGGAGTCTGTCCCTGTTGCTCAGAAGGGAAGGGGGGAGAGGAGCAGAGCATTAGTAATTGGGGACTCTATAGTCATGGGCACAGATAAGAGATTTTGTGGGAGCGTGAGAGACTCGCGTTTGGTATGTTGCCTCCCAGGTGCAAGGGTACGTGATGTCTCGGATCGTGTTTTCCGGGTCCTTAGGGGGGAGGGGGAGCAGCCCCAAGTCGTGGTCCACATTGGCACTAACGACATAGGTAGGAAAGGGGACAAGGATGTCAGGCAGGCTTTCAGGGAGCTAGGATGGAAGCTCAGAACTAGAACAAACAGAGTTGTTATCTCTGGGTTGTTGCCCGTGCCACGTGATAGTGAGATGAGGAATAGGGAGAGAGAGCATTTAAACACGTGGCTACAGGGATGGTGCAGGCGGGAGGGATTCAGATTTTTGGATAACTGGGGCTCTTTCCGGGGAAGGTGGGACCTCTACAGACAGGATGGCCTACATCTGAACCTGAGGGGCACAAATATCCTGGGGGGGGGAGATTTGTTAGTGCTCTTTGGGGGGGGTTTAAACTAATGCAGCAGGGGCATGGGAACCTGGATTGTAGTTTTAGGGTAAGGGAGAATGAGAGTATAGAGGTCAGGAGCACAGATTTGACGTCGCAGGAGGGGGCCAGTGTTCAGGTAGGTGGTTTGAAGTGTGTCTACTTCAATGCCAGGAGTATACGAAACAAGGTAGGGGAACTGGCAGCATGGGTTGGTACCTGGGACTTCGATGTTGTGGCCATTTCGGAGACATGGATAGAGCAGGGACAGGAATGGATGTTGCAGGTTCCGGGGTTTAGGTGTTTTAGTAAGCTCAGAGAAGGAGGCAAAAGAGGGGGAGGTGTGGCGCTGCTAGTCAAGAGCAGTATTACGGTGGCGGAGAGGATGCTAGATGGGGACTCTTCGTCCGAGGTAGTATGGGCTGAAGTTAGAAACAGGAAAGGAGAGGTCACCCTGTTGGGAGTTGTTTATAGGCCTCCTAATAGTTCTAGGGATGTAGAGGAAAGGATGGCGAAGATGATTCTGGATTTGAGCGAAAGTAACAGGGTAGTTATTATGGGAGACTTTAACTTTCCAAATATTGACTGGAAAATATATAGTTCGAGTACATTAGATGGGTCGTTTTTTGTACAGTGTGTGCAGGAGGGTTTCCTGACACAGTTTGTTGACAGGCCAACAAGAGGCGAGGCCACATTGGATTTGGTTTTGGGTAATGAACCAGGCCAGGTGTTGGATTTGGAGGTAGGTGAGCACTTTGGGGACAGTGACCACAATTCGGTGACGTTTACGTTAAGGATGGAAAGGGATAAGTATACACCGCAGGGCAAGAGTTATAGCTGGGGAAGGGCAATTATGATGCCATTAGACGTGACTTGGGGGGGGGGGGGGGATAAGGTGGAGAAGTAGACTGCAAGTGTTGGGCACACTGGATAAGTGGGGCTTGTTCAAGGATCAGCTACTGCGTGTTAACAAAGAACAAAGAACAAAGAAATGTACAGCACAGGAACAGGCCCTTCGGCCCTCCAAGCCCGTGCCGACCATACTGCCCGACTAAACTACAATCTTCTACACTTCCTGGGTCCGTATCCTTCTATTCCCATCCTATTCATATATTTGTCAAGATGCCCCTTAAATGTCCCTATCGTCCCTGCTTCCACTACATCCTCCGGTAGTGAGTTCCAGGCACCCACTACCCTCTGCGTAAAAAACTTGCCTCGTACATCTACTCTAAACTTTGCCCCTCTCACCTTAAACCTATGCCCCCTAGTAATTGACCCCTCTACCCTGGGGAAAAGCCTCTGACTATCCACTCTGTCTATGCCCCTCATAATTTTGTATACCTCTATCAGGTCGCCCCTCAACCTCCTTCGTTCCAGTGAGAACAAACCGAGTTTATGCAATCGCTCCTCATAGCTTATGCCCTCCATACCAGGCAACATTCTGGTAAATCTCTTCTGCACCCTCTCTAAAGCCTCCACATCCTTCTGGTAGTGTGGCGACCAGAATTGAACACTATACTCCAAGTGTGGCCTAACTAAGGTTCTATACAGCTGCAACATGACTTGCCAATTCTTATACTCAATGCCCCGGCCAATGAAGGCAAGCATGCCGTATGCCTTCTTGACTACCTTCTCCACCTGTGTAGCCCCTTTCAGTGATCTGTGGACCTGTACTCCTAGATCTCTTTGACTTTCAATACTCTTGAGGGTTCTACCATTCACTGTATATTCCCTACCTGCATTAGCCCTTCCAAAATGCATTACCTCACATTTGTCCAGGTTAAACTCCATCTGCCATCTCTCCGCCCAAGTCTCCAGACAATCTAAATCCTGCTGTATCCTCAGACAGTCCTCATCGCTATCCGCAATTCCACCAACCTTTGTGTCGTCTGCAAACTTACTAATCAGACCAGTTACATTTTCCTCCAAATCATTTATATATACTACAAAGAGCAAAGGTCCCAGCACTGATCCCTGTGGAACACCACTGGTCACAGCCCTCCAATTAGAAAAGCATCCCTCCATTGCTACCCTCTGCCTTCTATGGCCTAGCCAGTTCTGTATCCACCTTGCCAGTTCACCCCTGATCCCGTGTGACTTCACCTTTTGTACTAGTCTACCATGAGGGACTACCATGTTCTTGATAAGTATGTCCCGGTCAGGCAGGGAGGAAGGTGCGAGGGAACCGTGGTTTACCAAAGAAGTGTAATCTCTTGTTAAGAGGAAGAAGGAGGCCTATGTGAAGATGAGGTGTGAAGTTTCAGTTGGGGCGATGGATAGTTACAAAGTAGCGAGGAAGGATCTAAAGAGAGAGCTAAGACGAGCAAGGAGGGGACATGAGAAGTGTTTTGCAGGAAGGATCAAGGAAAACCCAAAAGCTTTCTATAGGTATGTCAGGAATAAGCGAATGACTAGGGAAAGAGTAGGACCAGTCAAGGACAGGGATGGGAAGTTGTGTGTAGAGTCTGAAGAGATAGGCGAGATACTAAATGAATATTTTTCGTCAGTATTCACTCAAGAAAAAGATAATGTTGTGGAGGAGAATGCTGAGCTGCAGGTAAATAGATTAGATGGCATTGAGGTACGTAGGGAAGAGGTGTTGGCAATTCTGGACAGGCTGAAAATAGATAAGTCCCCGGGACCTGATGGGATTTATCCTAGGATTCTCTGGGAGGCCAGGGAAGAGATTGCTGGACCATTGGCTTTGATTTTTATGTCATTATTGGCTACAGGAATAGTGCCAGAGGACTGGAGGATAGCAAATGTAGTCCCTTTTTTCAAAAAGGGGAGCAGAGACAACCCCGGCAACTATAGACCGGTGAGCCTCACGTCTGTAGTGGGTAAAGTCTTGGAGGGGATTATAAGAGACAAGATTTATAATCATCTAGATAGGAATAATATGGTCAGGGATAGTCAGCATGGCTTTGTGAAGGGTAGGTCATGCCTCACAAACCTTATCGAGTTCTTTGAGAAGGTGACTGAACAGGTAGACGAGGGTAGAGCAGTTGATGTGGTGTATATGGATTTCAGCAAAGCGTTTGATAAGGTTCCCCACGGCAGGCTATTGCATAAAATACGGAGGCTGGGGATTGAGGGTGATTTAGAGATGTGGATCAGAAATTGGCTAGCTGAAAGAAGACAGAGGGTGGTGGTTGATGGGAAATGTTCAGAATGGAGTTCTGTCACAAGTGGAGTACCACAATGATCTGTTCTGGGGCCGTTGCTGTTTGTCATTTTTATCAACGACCTAGAGGAAGGCGCAGAAGGGTGGGTGAGTAAATTTGCAGACGATACTAAAGTCGGTGGTGTTGTCGATAGTGTGGAAGGAAGTAGCAGGTTACAGAGGGATATAGATAAGCTGCAGTGCTGGGCTGAGAGGTGGCAAATGGAGTTTAATGTAGAGAAGTGTGAGGTGATTCACTTTGGAAGGAATAACAGGAATGTGGAATATTTGGCAAATGGAAAAGTTCTTGAAAGTGTGGATGAGCAGAGGGATCTAGGCTTCCATGTACATAGATCCCTGAAAGTTGCCACCCAGGTTGATAGGGTGGTGAAGAAGGCCTATGGAGTGTTGGCCTTTATTGGTAGAGGGATTGAGTTCCGGAGTCAGGAGGTCATGTTGCAGCTGTACAGAACTCTGGTACGGCCGCATTTGGAGTATTGCGTACAGTTCTGGTCACCGCATTATAGGAAGGACGTGGAGGCTTTGGAACGGGTGCAGAGGAGATTTACCAGGATGTTGCCTGGTATGGAGGGAAAATCTTACGAGGAAAGTCTGATGGACTTGAGGTTGTTTTCGTTAGAGAGAAGAAGGTTAAGAGGAGACTTAATAGAGGCATACAAAATGATCAGTGGGTTAGATAGGGTGGACAGTGAGAAACTTCTCCCGCGGATGGAAATGGCTGGCACGAGGGGACATAGCCTTAAACTGAGGGGTAATAGATATAGGACAGAGGTCAGAGGGAGGTTCTTTACGCAAAGAGTAGTGAGGCCGTGGAATGCCCTACCTGCTACAGTAGTGAACTCGCCAACATTGAGGGCATTTAAAAGTTTATTGGATAAACATATGGATGATAATGGTATAGTGTAGGTTAGATGGCTTTTGTTTCGGTGCAACATCGTGGGCCGAAGGGCCTGTACTGCGCTGTATTGTTCTATGTTCTATGTTCTATGGTCTGTAAGAATAATGGAGGCTGACACCCAAAGCAACATTTCAAACCGAGTTGGACATTTACGGACAGAGGACCATAAGACACAGGAGCTGAACTTGGTCACTCGGCCAGGCGAGCCTGCTCATTCAATCATGGCTGATATGTTTCTCACCCTCATTCTCCTACCTTCTCACCTTCTCCCCAGAACCCCTGACCTCCTTATTAACCAAGAACCTATCTATCTCTGTCTTAAAGACGCTCAGTGATTTGGCCTCCACAGCCTTCTGCGGCAAAGAGTTCCACAGATTCACCACCCTCTGGCTGAAGAAATTCCTCCTCAGCTCTGTTTTAAAGCATCGTGCCTTTAGTCTGAGATTGTGTCCTCTGCTTCTAGTTTTTCCTACAAGTGGAAACATCCTCTCCACGTCCACTCTGTCCAGGACTCGCAGTATCCTGGAAGTTTCAGTAAGATCCCCCCTCATCCTTCGAAACTCCACGAGTACAGACCCAGAGTCCTCAACCGTTCCTCATACGACAAGCTCTTCATTCCAGGGATCGTTCCACTGAACCTCCTGTGGACCCTTTCCAAGGGAAGCATGCCCTTCTTCAGATACGGGGCCCAAAACTGCTCACAATACTCCAAATGGGATCTGACCAGAGCCTTATACAGCCTCAGAAGTACATTCCTGGTCTTGTACTCTCGCCCTCACGACATGAATGCTAACATTGCAATTGCCTTCCAAACTGCCGACTGGTCCTGCACGTTAACCTTAAGAGAATCGTGAACAAGGACTCCCAAGTCCCTTTGTGCTCCTGATTTCCGAAGCATTTCCCCATTTAGAGAATAGTCAATTCCTCCTTCTAAAGTGCATAACCTCACACTTTTCCACATTGTATTCCATCTGCCACGTCTTTGCAGAATCTCCGAGTCTCAAAGTCCTTCTGCAGCCGCCCCCCCCCCAACCCCCCCCCCCCCCCCCCCCCCCCGCTTCCTCAATACCACCTGTCCAGATCTTTGTATTATCTGCAAACTCAGCAACAGTGCCTTCGGTTCCTTCTTCCAGATCATTAATGTATATTGTGGAAAGTTGTGGTCCCAGCACAGACCCCTGAGGCACACCACTAGTCACCGGCTGCTATCCTGAAAAAGACCCCTTTATGCCGCTCTCTGCCTCTGCCAGTCAGCCAATTCTTTTTCCCTCCCAGGATCTTACCCTGAACACCATGGGCTCTTAACCAATTTAACAGCCTCCTGTGCGGCACCATATCAAATGCCTCCTGGGAATCTAAATAAATCTTACCGCTGGTTCTCCTTTATCTAACTTCCGTGTTACTTCCTCAAAGAGAACTCTAACAGATTTGTCAGACATGACCTCCCCTTGACGAATCTGTGCTGACTCAGTCCTATTTTATCCTGCACTTCCAAGTACTCCGCAATCTCATCTTTAATAATGGATCTAAAATCTCACCAATGACCGAAGTCAGGCTAACCGGCCGATAATTTCCCGTCTTCTGCCTCCCTCCCTTCTTAAACAGCGGTGCTACATTCGCCACTTTCCAGTCCTCTGGGACCCTTTCTGCCTTCAGTGATTCCTGTAAGATTCCCGCCACTGCCTCCACAAACTCCTCAGCTATCTCTTTTAGAACCCTGGGATGTAGTCCATCCGTCCAGGTCATTCATCCACCTTCAGACCTTTCAGTTTCCGCAGAACCTTCTCCTTAGTGATGGCCACGGCCCTCCCCTCTGCCCCCTGGCTCTCCTGGAGCTCTGGCATCCCACTGGTGTCTTCCACCGTGAAGACTGATGCAAAGTAACTATACAGTTCGCCTGCCATTTCTTTGTTGCCTATTATTGCTTCTCCAGTCACATTTTACAGGAATCCAATGTCTTTTTTTGTCTCTCTCTTACCTTTTATGTATTGAAAAAAACATCTCCCTATCTTCTTTTACATTACTAACTAGCTTGCCCTCAAATTTCATCTCCTTCTTTATTGCTTTTTCAGTTGTCCTCCTCTCGTGATTAAAGGCTTCCCAATTTTCTGGCATCCCACTATTTTGCGCCACATTGTATGCTTTTTATTTTGCATTACCGCTGTCCTTGACTTCCCTCATCAGCCATGGATTCCTTGTCCTCCCCTTGGCATGTTTCCTACTCCTTGGGATGAAATTCTGTTGTTCGACCCGAATAACCCCCCACAACTGATGCCATTGCTGTTCTAATGTCTGTCCTGCTAGGCTCCTTCTCCAATCAACTCTGGCCAGCTCCTCCCTCATGTATTTGTAGTTACCCCTATTTAATTGTAATACTGTTACATCTGACTCCAGCTTCTCCCTCTCAAACTGCAGGGTAAGTTATATCATATTGTGGTCACTGCGCCCTTCGGGTTCCTTCACCTTATGTTCACTAATCAAGTCTGCTTAAGTTCATTAATCAAGTCTGCCTCACTACACATCACCAAATCCAGAATTGCCTGTTCACAAGTCGGCTCTGTCACAAGCTGCAAAAAAAAACATCTCTTAGACATTCCACAAATTCCTTTTCTTGGGATCCACGACCAACCTGATTTTCCCAGTCCACCTGCATATTGAAGTCCCCCATGATTCTTGTAATATTGCCTTTTTTACATGCCTTTTCGATCTCCTGATTTAATTTCTGCTTCACATCCTGACTACTGCTCGGGGCCCTGCAAATAATTCCCATCAGGGTCTTTTTATCGACACCATTCCTCAACTCTGTCCACAGAGAATCTATGCCTTCTGATCCTATATCGCTCCTCGCTATCGATTTAACTTCATTCCTTACTAACAATAGAGCCCCGCCTCCTTTGCCCATCTGCCTGTCCTTTCGATAGAACACTTGCACATTTTGATCCCAGCCCTGATCACCTTGCAGCCACGTCTCTGTGATTCCAACAACATCGTACCAGCCAATTTCAATGTGCACAACATGCAAATTCACCTTGTTCCGTACACTGCGCACATTTAGGTCCACCACCCTCAATGCTGCATTGAGCACCTCCCTTCTCACCCTCGGCACCTTTTTTGCTCTGCCTGAGGGTGATGTTGTTCAGGTATTTGTGATCTCCGTTTCCCCTTCTGTTATTACACCTGCTGAGCTACCGCTCTGGTTCCCACTCCCTTTCATATTAGTTTCAATTCTCCCGGGTGACACTAACAAACCTCCCAGCGAGGATAGTGATGCCCCTCCAGTTTAGAAGCTGCCCGCCCATCTTGTCCAGGTCCCACCTGTCTTGGAAGATAGCCCAATGGCCCAGAAATCTGAAACCCTCCCTCCTACACCACCAGTTTAGCCACGAGTTTAGCTGTACTATCCTCTTATTTCAGGCCTCACTGTCACGTGGCACAGGGAGTAATCCTGAGAGTAATCCTCAGAACACCCGGAGGAAACCCACGCAGACACGGGGAAGATGTGCAGACTCCGCACAGACAGTGACCCAAGCCGGGATTCGAACCTGGGACCCTGGTGCTGTGAAGCAACAGGCTTCACGCCTCTGTGCTACAGTGCCGGCCTTCAAATCAGGAATCCTGAAGAATTGGGAGAGTGTCGGTATCACGGAGAGCTGTGGATCTGCTGTGTAATACTGAGAAATAAATCACCAAGGCCATGGCAGGGTTTGATTCTCCTCCAATCCGCCAGCTCCAATCTTAACCATCGCATTAGACCCCGGCATCGATCAGTCCATTAAACCTGGGAAACAGACTCTAATTGATAAATAATGAATGGAAACAATGGTTGATCACTCTCTTATTGTGAAACAGTCAGTATTTTCCCGAGGAGATACACTATAGGAACAGAAGGGAACCAAAAGGACCAGTCTCCCCAACAACACCAGCGGGAGCTTGTGGTTATCCAGTTGTGGCAGTCAGATAGCCTCAATAATTTAAATAAATATGTGACACAATATTTAATTGTTTTTGAGCCCATTACTTCCCGGATTCCATTATTTAAATTGCTGGGACGTCTTCAGTAGAAACAGGCAGAGAGATCACAATGTATTCCACCACATAGCAGCGATATTTCTAGTAATTAATGGAATTAAAATCTGAAAGATAATTTCTGATACTCATAGAAATTTTCAAATGCATATTATTGTGAAAAGTATAAAGATTTCTAGATATATTCAGTAATCATTGGACTGAAAATAATCATATTCCTGACATGATGAGCATGTTCAATTTATTGTGTTATTATAGGATTGTCAGGAATTACTGACACTATTTGAAAGAACAATCCTATTTTGATTATTGTCTGAACAATATTTAGTTACGCCTGTGATTACTGGAAGAATCAATCCTTCAATACTCACATTCAAAGTTGCAATTAAATGTTTTTCGTTGTTTACTGTGTTCAATGGACTGAAAACGAACGTGATGCTTTCTATCAATGTTGTGCAAACATGATGGTGTAATATATGTCATCCTGCCTTCCATCATTGGATTTCAGATATCATAGAATTTACAGTGCAGAAGGAGGCAATTAGGCCCTTCGAGTCTGCACGGGCTCTTGGAAAGAGCACCCTACCCAAGCCCACACCTCCACCCTATCCCCATAACCCAGTAACCCCATCTAAGCGAAGAGAAATTTAGCGTGGCCAATCCACCTAACCTGCACATCTTTGGACTGTTGGAGACAATCAGAGCACCCGGAGGAAGCCCACGCAGACACGGGGAGAACGTGCAGACTCTGCACAGACAGTGACCCAAGCCGGGAATCGAACCTTGGACCCTGGCACTGTGACGTCATAGTGGTAACCACTATGCCCCCGTGCTGCTCGATTTGCTCAGTTTTCTTTGGTAGAAACAGGCAGAGAGAATTCTCACACGATTCAGTCATGGCACAACTATGATTAATGGAATTAAACCCTGAGATATAATTGCTGGTATCATAGACATGGGGAATATTTCCCAATACATATTATTGTGGGAAGTTAAAAGATTTATTCATACCGTTAGTGATCAATGGATTAATCAGTATCTTGCCATGATAATTCTCTTGGAAAATGACCATCGGTTTAATGTCCTGTACCCGGTTCTCCGTCCCGCCAGCCCCGTTATCAGGCGCTGCCCACCCACCGCCACAACGGGATTCTCCGTTCCCGCAGCCGGTCAATGAGGTTTCCCACCATGACCACCCCACGCCATCGAGAAACCCGCCGACATGGGTGCGCTGCCGGCGGGAATGGAGGATGCTGCCGAGGGAGAATCCCATTGATTGGGATTGTGAGCTGAGCAAATGCATTTTTAATTGATGCTATTATTGTTCCGTGGTCAGGAATTACAGATTCTATTCCACTGATTAACAATCTTCATTTGATTGTGGTCTGAACAGTAATTAGAAACCGCCTGTGATTATTGCAATGAACAATCCTTTGAAAATCACAGTGAAAGATGCAATGAAATGTTTTTAGTTATTTGCTGTGTTTAATGGACTGAAAACTAATTTGGTATTTTCTATCAATGTTGCACAAATAATAATTAGTTGTGTAATGCTTGTTGGACTTTAACATAATGATCTGTTCACTGATGTAATTCAACCTCGCAATGAATGAATGAGATAATTGTTTATTGGACCAAACAATCAATTCAAGTTCACTCTGATTATTGGGATGAACTACGTTAACAGGTGATTAATCGTCACAGAAAATAATTAAATAATTCAAGTAAAAAGCACCAGATCCGTCAGAATTTCACCAGTTTAAAGACATTTAATGTTGGGACTCTGGCAATCATTGATTAAAATATCTGAGCCATTTTAACAGCGAGTTCTTCCTATTTCACTTTGAATATTGGGTGTAATGATTAAAAGTTAGTTACTTTAACTCTTGGACTGAAGAAGGATTTGCTCTTCACTTGTAGACGGAATCCAAGCAGTGTAAAATGTGTTGGCCCTCAGGATAATCACAACGAAAGGACATTTGAAAAGGGACTTGTTGCAGTGACTGATGTTGTCTCCAAATCTCGCAGCCCACTCACCCCTCTCTGGGGTTGGGTGATATCTGGGGTTGGGTGACCTCTGGGGTTGGGTGATATCTGGGGTTGGGTAATATCTAGGGATGGGTGATATCTGGGGTTGGGTGATCTCTGGGATTGGGTGAACTCTGGGGTTGGGTGACCTCTGGCATTGGGTGATATCTGGGCTTGGGTGACCTCTGGGGTTGGGTGATATCTGGGGTTGGGTGATCTCTGGGGTTGGGTGATATCTGGGGTTGGGTGATCTCTGGGGTTCGGTGATCTCTGGGATTGGGTGATCTCTGGGGTTAAGTGATCTGTGGCGTTGGGTAATATCCGGGGTCGGGTGATGTCTGGGGTTGGGTGATGTCTGGGGTTGGGTGATCTCTGGGGTTGGGTGATCTCTGGGGTTGGGTGATATCCGGGGTAGGGTGATGTCTGGAGTTGGGTGATAGCTGGGGTTGGGTGATATCTGAGGTTGGGTGATCTCTGGGGTTGGGTGATCTCTGGGGTTGGGTGATCTCGGGCTAGGGTGATCTCTGAATCTGGGTGATATCTGGCGTTGGGTGTTATCTTGGATTGGGTTGTACCTGGGGTTGCGTGATCTCTGGGGTTGGGTGATCTCTGGGGTTGGGTGACCTCTGGTGTTGGGTGACATCCGGTGTAGGGTGATATCCGGGGTAGGGTGATATCCGGGTTTGGGTGATTTCTGGGGTTGGGTGATATCTGGGGTTGGGTGATATCTGGTGTTGGGTGATCACTGGGGTTGGATGATTTCTGGGGTTGGGTGATCTCTGGGGTTGGGTAATATCTGGGGTAGGGTGATATCTGGGGTTGGGTGATCTCTGGGGTTGGGTGATCTCTGGGGTTGGGTGATCTCTAGCATTGGGTGATCTCTGGCGTTGGGTGATCTCTGGCGTTGGGTGATCTCTGGGGTTGGGTGATCTCTGGGGTTGGGTGATCTCTGGGGTTAGGTGATCTCTGGGATTGGGTGATCTCTGGGGTTGGGTGATCTCTGATGTTGGGTGATCTCTGGGGTTGGGTGATCTCTGAGGTTGGGTAATATCTGGCGTTGGGTGAGATCTTGGGTTGGGTGATATCTTGGGTTGGGTGATCTCTGGGGTTGGGTGATCTCTGGGGTTATGTGATCTCTGGGGTTGGATGATCTATGGCGCTGAGTGATCTCTGGGGTTGGGTGATCTCTGGGGTTGGGTGATCTCTGGGGTTAGGTGATCTCTGGGATTGGGTGATCTCAGGGGTTGGGTGATATCTTCGCTTGGGTGATACCTGGGTTTGGGTGATCTCTGGGGTTGGAAGATCTCTGGGGTTGGGTGATCTCTGGTGTTGGGTGATGTACGGGGTACGGTGATATCCGGGGTGGGGTGATATCCGGGTTTGGATGATTTCTGGCTTTGGGTGATCTCTGGCGTTAGGTGATCTCTGGGGTTGAGTGATCTCTGGGGTTGGGTGATCTCTGGGGTTAGGTGATCTCTGGGATTGGGTGGTCTCTGGGGTTCGATGATCTCTGGGGATGGGTAATATCTGGGGTTGGGTGATATCTAGGCTTGGGTGATCTCTGGGGTTGGGTGATCTCTGGGGTTGGGTGACTCTGGGGTTAGGTGATCTCTGGGATTGGGTGATCTCTGGGGTGTGTGATCTCTGTGGTTGGGTGATCTCTGGGGTTAGGTGATCTCTGGGATTGGGTGATCTCTGGGGTTGGGTAATATCTGGGGTTGGGTGATATCTGGCGGAGGGTGATATCTTGGATTGGGTGATACATGGGGTTGCGTGATCTCTGAGGTTGGGTGATCTCTGGGGTTGGGTGATCACTGTTGGGTGATATCCGGGGTAGCGTGATATCCGGGGTAGGGTGATATCCTGATTTGGGTGATTTCTGTGGTTGGGTTATATCTGGGGTTCGGTGATATCTGGGATTGGGTGATCTCTGGGTTTGGGTGATCTCTGGTGTTGGGTGATATCCGGGGTAGTGTGATATCCGGGGTATGGTGATATCCGGGTTTGGGTGATTTCTGGGTTTAGGTGATCTCTGGGATTGGGTGATCTCTGGGGTTGGGTAATCTCTGAGTTTGGGTGATATCTGGCGTTGGGTGATATCTTGGATTGGGTGATACCTGGGGTTGCGTGATCTCTGGGGATGGGTGATCTCTGGGGTTGGGTGATCTCTGGTGTTGGGTGATATCCGGGTTAGGGTGAGATCCGGGTTTGGGTGATTTCTAGGGTTGGGTGAAATCTGGGGTTGGGTGATATCTGGGGTTGGGAGATATCTGGGGTTGGGTGATATCTGGGGTTGGCTGATCTCTGGGGTTGGGTGATCTCTGGGATTGGGTGATCTCTGGCGTTGGGTGAACTCTGGGGTTGGGTGATCTCTGGGGTTGGGTGATCTCTGGGGTTGGGTGATCTCTGGCGTTGGGTGATCTCTGGGGTTGGGTGATCTCTGGGGTTGGGTGATCTCTGGGGTTAGGTGATCTCTGGGATTGGGTGATCTCTGGGGTTGGGTGATCTCTGAGTTTGGGTGATATCTGGCATTGGGTGATAACGTGGATTGGAGGATACCTGGGGTTGGGTGATATCTGTGGTTGGATGATCTCTGGTGTTGGATGATCTCTGGTGTTGGGTGATATCCGGGGTAGGGTGATATCCGGGGTAGGGTGACATCCGGGTTTGGATGATTTCTGGGGTTGGTTGATATCTGTGGTTGGGTGATATCTGGGGTTGGGTGATATCTGGGGTTGGGTGATCTCTGGTGTTGTGTGTTATCTGGGGTAGGGTGATATCTGGGGCTGGGTGATCTCTGGGGTTGGGTGATCTCTGGGGTTGGGTAATATCTGGGGTTGGGTGATATCAGGGGTTGGGTGATCTCTGGGGTTGGGTGATCTCTGGGGTTGGGTGATCTCTGGGGTCGGGTGATCTCTGGGGTTGGGTGATCTCTGGGATTGGCTGATCTCTGGGGTTGGGTAATCTCTGAGTTTGGGTGATATCTGGCGTTGGGTGTTATCTTGGATTGGGTGATACCTGGGGTTGCGTGATCTCTGGTGTTGGGTGATCTCTGGGGTTGGATGATCTCTGGTGTTGGGTGATATCCGGGGTAGGGTGATATCCGGGGTAGGGTGATATCCTGGTTTGGGTGATTTCTGAGATTGGGTGATATCTGGGGTTCGGTGATATCTGGTGTTGGGTAATCTCAGGCGTTGGGTGATATCTGGGGAAGGGTGATATCTGGGGTTAGGTGATCTCTGGGATTGGGTGATCTCTGGGATTGGGTGATCTCTGGGGTTGTGTTATCTCTGAAGTTGGGTGATATCTGGCGTTGGGCGATATCTTGTGTTGGGTGATCTCTGGGGTTGGGTGATCTCTGGCGTTGGGTGATCTCTGGCGTTGGGTGATCTCTGGGGATGGGTAATATCTTTGTGGTTGGGTGATCTCTGGGGTTGGGTGATCTCTGGGGATGGGTAATATCTGGGGTTGGGTGATATCTAGGGTTGGGTGATCTCTGGGGTTGGGTGATCTCTGGGGTTGGGTGACTCTGGGGTTAGGTGATCTCTGGGATTGGGTGATCTCTGGGGTGTGTGATCTCTGTGGTTGGGTGATCTCTGGGGTTAGGTGATCTCTGGGATTGGGTGATCTCTGGGGTTGGGTAATATCTGGGGTTGGGTGATATCTGGCGGAGGGTGATATCTTGGATTGGGTGATACATGGGGTTGCGTGATCTCTGAGGTTGGGTGATCTCTGGGGTTGGGTGATCACTGTTGGGTGATATCCGGGGTAGCGTGATATCCGGGGTAGGGTGATATCCTGGTTTGGGTGATTTCTGTGGTTGGGTTATATCTGGGGTTCGGTGATATCTGGGATTGGGTGATCTCTGGGTTTGGGTGATCTCTGGGGTTGGGTGATCTCTGGTGTTGGGTGATATCCGGGGTAGTGTGATATCCGGGGTATGGTGATATCCGGGTTTGGGTGATTTCAGGGTTTAGGTGATCTCTGGGATTGGGTGATCTCTGGGGTTGGGTAATCTCTGAGTTTGGGTGATATCTGGCGTTGGGTGATATCTTGGATTGGATGATACCTGGGGTTGCGTGATCTCTGGGGATGGGTGATCTCTGGGGTTGGGTGATCTCTGGTGTTGGGTGATATCCGGGGTAGGGTGATATCCGGGTTTGGGTGATTTCTAGGGTTGGGTGAAATCTGGGGTTGGGTGATATCTGGGGTTGGGAGATATCTGGGGTTGGGTGATATCTGGGGTTGGCTGATCTCTGGGGTTGGGTGATCTCTGGGATTGGGTGATCTCTGGCGTTGGGTGAACTCTGGGGTTGGGTGATCTCTGGGGTTGGGTGATCTCTGGGGTTGGGTGATCTCTGGCGTTGGGTGATCTCTGGGGTTGGGTGATCTCTGGGGTTGGGTGATCTCTGGGGTTAGGTGATCTCTGGGATTGGGTGATCTCTGGGGTTGGGTGATCTCTGAGTTTGGGTGATATCTGGCATTGGGTGATAACGTGGATTGGAGGATACCTGGGGTTGGGTGATATCTGTGGTTGGATGATCTCTGGTGTTGGATGATCTCTGGTGTTGGGTGATATCCGGGGTAGGGTGATATCCGGGGTAGGGTGACATCCGGGTTTGGATGATTTCTGGGGTTGGTTGATATCTGTGGTTGGGTGATATCTGGGGTTGGGTGATATTTGGGGTTGGGTGATCTCTGGTGTTGTGTGTTATCTGGGGTAGGGTGATATCTGGGGCTGGGTGATCTCTGGGGTTGGGTGATATCTGGGGTTGGGTGATCTCTGGTGTTGTGTGTTATCTGGGGTAGGGTGATATCTGGGGCTGGGTGATCTCTGGGGTTGGGTGATCTCAGGGGTTGGGTAATATCTGGGGTTGGGTGATATCAGGGGTTGGGTGATCTCTGGGGTTGGGTGATCTCTGGGGTTGGGTGATCTCTGGGGTCGGGTGATCTCTGGGGTTGGGTGATCTCTGGGATTGGCTGATCTCTGGGGTTGGGTAATCTCTGAGTTTGGGTGATATCTGGCGTTGGGTGTTATCTTGGATTGGGTGATACCTGGGGTTGCGTGATCTCTGGTGTTGGGTGATCTCTGGGGTTGGATGATCTCTGGTGTTGGGTGATATCCGGGGTAGGGTGATATCCGGGGTAGGGTGATATCCTGGTTTGGGTGATTTCTGAGATTGGGTGATATCTGGGGTTCGGTGATATCTGGGGTTGGGTGATCTCTGGCGTTGGGTGATATCTGGGGAAGGGTGATATCTGGGGTTGGGTGATCTCTGGGATTGGGTGATCTCTGGGATTGGGTGATCTTTGTGGTTGGGTGATATCTGGGGTTGGGTGATCTCTGGCGTTGGGTGATCTCTGGGGTTGGGTGATCTCTGGGGTTGGCTGATCTCTGGGGTTAGGTGATCTCTGGGATTGGGTGACCTCTGGGGTTAGGTGATCTCTGGGATTGGGTGATCTCTATGGTTGGGTGATCTCTGGGGTTGGGTGATCTCTGGGTTTGGGTGATCTCTGGGGTTGGGTGATCTCTGGGATTGGGTGATCTCTGGGGTTGGGTGATCTCTGGGGTTGGGTGATCTCTGGGATTGGGTGATCTCTGAGGTTGGGTGATCTCTGGGGTTGGGTGATCTCTGGGTTGGGTGATCTCTGAGGTTGGGTGATCTCTGGGGTTGGGTGATCTCTGAGATTGGGTGATATCTGGCGTTGGGTGATATCTTGGATTGGGTGATACCTGGGGTTGCGTGATCTCTGGTGTTGGGTGATCTCTGGGGTTGGGTGATCTCAGGGGTTGCGTGATATCTGGGGTTGGGTGATCTCTGGGGTTGGGTGATCACTGCGGTTGGGTGATCTCTGGGTTTGGTTGATCTCTGGGGTTGTGTCATCACTGGGGTTGGGTGATCTCTGGCGTTGGGTGATCTCTGGGGTTGGGTGATCTCTAGGGTTAGGTGATATCTGGGGTTGGGTGATCTCTGGGATTGGGTGATATCTGGCGTTGGGTGATATCTTGGATTGGGTGATACCTAAGGTTGGGTGATCTCTGGGGTTGGGTGATCTCTGGTGTTGGGTGATCTCTGGTGTTGGGTGATATCTGGGGTTGGGTGATCTCTGGGCTTGGGTGATCTCTGGCGTTGGGCGATCTCTGGGTTTGGGTGATCTCTGGGGTTACGTGATCTCTGGGATTGGGTGATCTCTGGAGTTGTGTGATCTCTGGGGTTAGGTGATCTCTGGGATTGGGTGATCTCTGGGGTTGTGTGATATCTGAGTTTGGGTGATATCTGGCGTTGGGTGATCTCTGGGGTTGGGTGATCTCTGGGGTTAGGTGATCTCTGGGATTGGGTGATCTCTGGGGTTGGGTGATCTCTGAGTTTGGGTGATATCTGGCGTTGGGTGATAACGTGGATTGGAGGATACCTGGGGTTGGGTGATATGTGTGGTTGGATGATCTCTGGTGTTGTGTGATCTCTGGTGTTGGCTGATATCCGGGATAGGGTGATATCCGGGGTAGGGTGACATCCGGGTTTGGGTGATTTCTGGGGTTGGTTGATATCTGTGGTTGGGTGATATCTGGGGTTGGGTGATATCTGGGGTTGGGTGATCTCTGAGGTTGGGTGATCTCTGGGGTTGTGTGTTACCTGGGGTAGGGTGCTATCTGGGGTTGGGTGATCTCTGGGGTTGGGTGATCTCTGGCGTTGGGTGATCACTGGCGTTGGGTGATCTCTGGCGTTGCGTGGTCTCTGGCGTAGGGTGATCTCTGAGGTTGAGTGATCTCTGGGGTTTGGTGATCTCTGGGGTTAGGTGATCTCAGGGATTGGGTGATTTCTGGGGTTGGGTGATCTCTGGGGTTGGGTAATATCTGGGGTTGGGTGATATCTGTGGTTGGGTGATCTCTTGGGTTGGGTGATCTCTGGGGTCGGGTGATCTCTGGGGTTAGGTGATCTCTGGGATTGGGTGATCTCTGGGGTTGGGTAATCTCTGAGTTTGGGTGATATCTGGCGTTGGGTGATATCTTGGATTGGGTGATACCTGGGGTTGCGTGATCTCTGGGGTTGGCTGATCTCTGGGGTTGGGTGTTCACTGTTGGGTGATATCCGGGGTAGGGTGATATCCGGGGTTGGGTGATATCCTGGTTTGGGTGATTTCTGTGGTTGGGTGATCTCTGGCGTTGGGTGATCTCTGGGGTTGGGTGATCTCTGGGGTTAGGTGATATATGGGGTTGGGTGATCTCTGGGATTGGGTGATATCTGGCGTTGGGTGATATCTTGGATTGGGTGATACCTAAGGTTGGGTGATCTCTGGGGTTGGGTGATCTCTGGTGTTGGGTGATCTCTGGTGTTGGGTGATATCTGGGTTTGGGTGATCTCTGGGCTTGGGTGATCTCTGGCGTTGGGTGATCTCTGGGTTTGGGTGATCTCTGGGGTTACGTGATCTCTGGGATTGGGTGATCTCTGGAGTTGTGTGATCTCTGGGGTTAGGTGATCTCTGGGATTGGGTGATCTCTGGGGTTGTGTGATATCTGAGTTTGGGTGATATCTGGCGTTGGGTGATCTCTGGGGTTGGGTGATCTCTGGGGTTAGGTGATCTCTGGGATTGGGTGATCTCTGGGGTTGGGTGATCTCTGAGTTTGGGTGATATCTGGCGTTGGGTGATAACGTGGATTGGAGGATACCTGGGGTTGGGTGATATGTGTGGTTGGATGATCTCTGGTGTTGTGTGATCTCTGGTGTTGGCTGATATCCGGGATAGGGTGATATCCGGGGTAGGGTGACATCCGGGTTTGGGTGATTTCTGGGGTTGGTTGATATCTGTGGTTGGGTGATATCTGGGGTTGGGTGATATCTGGGGTTGGGTGATCTCTGGGGTTGGGTGATCTCTGGGTTTGGGTGATCTCTGGGGTTGGGTGATCTCTGGGATTGGGTGATCTCTGGGGTTGGGTGATCTCAGGGGTTGGGTGATCTCTGGGATTGGGTGATCTCTGAGGTTGGGTGATCTCTGGGGTTGGGTGATCACTGGGATTGGGTGATCTCTGAGGTTGGGTGATCTCTGGGGTTGGGTGATCTCTGAGATTGGGTGATATCTGGCGTTGGGTGATATCTTGGATTGGGTGATACCTGGGGTTGCGTGATCTCTGGTGTTGGGTGATCTCTGGGGTTGGGTGATCTCAGGGGTTGCGTGATATCTGGGGTTGGGTGATCTCTGGGGTTGGGTGGTCACTGCGGTTGGGTGATCTCTGGGGTTGGTTGATCTCTGGGGTTGTGTCATCACTGGGGTTGGGTGATCTCTGGCGTTGGGTGATCTCTGGGGTTGGGTGATCTCTTGGGTTAGGTGATATCTGGGGTTGGGTGATCTCTGGGATTGGGTGATATCTGGCGTTGGGTGATATCTTGGATTGGGTGATACCTAAGGTTGGGTGATCTCTGGTGTTGGGTGATCTCTGGTGTTGGGTGATCTCTGGTGTTGGGTGATATCTGGGGTTGGGTGATCTCTGGGCTTGGGTGATCTCTGGCGTTGGGCGATCTCTGGGTTTGGGTGATCTCTGGGGTTACGTGATCTCTGCGATTGGCTGATCTCTGGAGTTGTGTAATCTCTGGGGTTAGGTGATCTCTGGGATTGGGTGATCTCTGGGGTTGTGTGATATCTGAGTTTGGGTGATATCTGGCGTTGGGTGATCTCTGGGGTTGGGTGATCTCTGGGGTTAGGTGATCTCTGGGATTGGGTGATCTCTGGGGTTGGGTGATCTCTGAGTTTGGGTGATATCTGGCGTTGGGTGATAACGTGGATTGGAGGATACCTGGGGTTGGGTGATATGTGTGGTTGGATGATCTCTGGTGTTGTGTGATCTCTGGAGTTGGCTGATATCCGGGATAGGGTGATATCCGGGGTAGGGTGACATCCGGGTTTGGGTGATTTCTGGGGTTGGTTGATATCTGTGGTTGGGTGATATCTGGGGTTGGGTGATATCTGGGGTTGGGTGATCTCTGAGGTTGGGTGATCTCTGGGGTTGTGTGTTACCTGGGGTAGGGTGCTATCTGGGGTTGGGTGATCTCTGGGGTTGGGTGATCTCTGGCGTTGGGTGATCACTGGCGTTGGGTGATCTCTGGCGTTGCGTGGTCTCTGGCGTAGGGTGATCTCTGGGGTTGAGTGATCTCTGGGGTTTGGTGATCTCTGGGCTTAGGTGATCTCAGGGATTGGGTGATCTCTGGGGTTGGGTGATCTCTGGGGTTGGGTAATATCTGGGGTTGGGTGATATCTGTGGTTGGGTGATCTCTTGGGTTGGGTGATCTCTGGGCTCGGGTGATCTCTGGGGTTAGGTGATCTCTGGGATTGGGTGATCTCTGGGGTTGGGTAATCTCTGAGTTTGGATGATATCTGGCGTTGGGTGATATCTTGGATTGGGTGATACCTGGGGTTGCGTGATCTCTGGGGTTGGCTGATCTCTGGGGTTGGGTGATCACTGTTGGGTGATATCCGGGGTAGGGTGATATCCGGGGTAGGGTGATATCCTGGTTTGGGTGATTTCTGTGGTTGGGTGATCTCTGGCGTTGGGTGATCTCTGGGGTTGGGTGATCTCTGGGGTTAGGTGATATATGGGGTTGGGTGATCTCTGGGATTGGGTGATATCTGGCGTTGGGTGATATCATGGATTGGGTGATACCTAAGGTTGGGTGATCTCTGGGGTTGGGTGATCTCTGGTGTTAAGTGATCTCTGGTGTTGGGTGATATCTGGGGTTGGGTGATCTCTGGGCTTGGGTGATCTCTGGCGTTGGGTGATCTCTGGGTTTGGGTGATCTCTTGGGTTACGTGATCTCTGGGATTGGGTGATCTCTGGAGTTGTGTGATCTCTGGGGTTAGGTGATCTCTGGGATTGGGTGATCTCTGGGGTTGTGTGATATCTGAGTTTGGGTGATATCTGGCGTTGGGTGATCCCTGGGGTTGGGTGATCTCTGGGGTTAGGTGATCTCTGGGATTGGGTGATCTCTGGGGTTGGGTGATCTCTGAGTTTGGGTGATATCTGGCGTTGGGTGATAACGTGGATTGGAGGATACCTGGGGTTGGGTGATATGTGTGGTTGGATGATCTCTGGTGTTGTGTGATCTCTGGTGTTGGCTGATATCCGGGATAGGGTGATATCCGGGGTAGGGTGACATCCGGGTTTGGGTGATTTCTGGGGTTGGTTGATATCTGTGGTTGGGTGATATCTGGGGTTGGGTGATATCTGGGGTTGGGTGATCTCTGGGGTTGGGTCATCTCTGAGGTTGGGTGATCTCTGGGGTTGTGTGTTACCTGGGGTAGGGTGCTATCTGGGGTTGGGTGATCTCTGGGGTTGGGTGATCTCTGGCGTTGGATGATCACTGGCGTTGGGTGATCTCTGAGGTTGAGTGATCTCTGGGGTTTTGTGATCTCTGGGGTTAGGTGATCTCAGGGATTGGGTGATCTCTGGGGTTGGGTGATCTCTGGGGTTGGGTAATATCTGGGGTTGGGTGATATCTGGGTTTGGGTGATCTCTTGGCTTGGGTGATCTCTGGGGTCGGGTGATCTCTGGGGTTAGGTGATCTCTGGGATTGGGTGATCTCTGGGGTTGGGTAATCTCTGAGTTTGGGTGATATCTGGCGTTGGGTGATATCTTGGATTGGGTGATACCTGGGGTTGCGTGATCTCTGGGGTTGGCTGATCTCTGGGGTTGGGTGATCACTGTTGGGTGATATCCGGGGTAGGGTGATATCCGGGGTAGGGTGATATCCTGGTTTGGGTGATTTCTGTGGTTGGGTGATATCTGGGGTTCGGTGATATCTGTGGTTGGGTGATCTCTGGGGTTGGGTGATCTCTGGGGCTGGGTGATCTCTGGGGTTGGGTGATATCTGGGGTAGGGTGATATCTGGGTTTGGGTGATCTCTGGGGTTGGGTGATCTCTGGGGTTGGGTGATCTCAGGGGTTGGGTGATGTCTGGCATTGGGTGATCTCTTGCGCTGGGTGATCTCTGGCGTTGGGTGATCTCTGGGGTTGGGTGATCCCTGGGGTTGGGTGATCTCTGGGGTTACGTGCTCTCTGGGATTGGTTGATCTCTGGGATTGGGTGATCTCTGGGGTTGTGTGATCTCTGAGGTTGGGTGATATCTGGCATTGGGCGATATCATGGGTTGGGTGGTCTCTGGGGTTGGGTGATCTCTGGGGTTGGGTGATATCTGGGGTTGGGAGATCTTTGTGGTTGGGTGATCTCTGGGGTTGGGTGATCTCTGGCGTTGGGTGATCTCTGAGGTTGGGTGATCTCTGGGGTTGGCTGATCTCTGGGGTTAGGTGATCTCTGAAATTGGCTAATCTCTGGGGTTGGGTGATCTCTGAGTTTGGGTGATATCTGGCGTTGGGTGATATCTTGGATTTCGTGATACCTAAGGTTGGGTGACCTCTGTGGTTGGATGATCTCTGGGGTTGGGTGATCTCTGGTGTTGGGTGATATCCGGGGTAGGGTGATATCCGGTTTTGGGTGATTTCTGGGGTTGGGTGATCTCTGGGGTTGGGTGATCTCTGGGATTTAGTAATGTCTGGGGATGGGTGATGTCTGGGGCTGGGTGAAGTCTGGGGCTGGGTGATCTCTGCGGTTGGGTGATCTCTGGGGTTGGGTGATCTCTGGGGTTTGGTGATCCCTCGGGTTGAGTGATATCTGGGGTTGGGTGATATCTGGAATTGGGTGATCTCTGGGGTTGGGTGATCTCTCGCTTTAGGTGATCTCTGGGATTGGGTTATCGCTGGGGTTGGGTGATCTCTGATGTTGGGCGATATCTGGCGTTGGGTGATATCTTGGGTTGGGTGATCTCTGGGGTTGGGTGATCTCTGGTGTTGGGTGATCTATGGTGTTCGGTTATCTCTGGTGTTGGGTAATATTCGTGGTAGGGTGATAATCGGGTTTGGGTGATTTCTGTGGATGGGTGATATCTTGGGTTGTGTTATATCTGGGGTTAGGTTATATCTGGGGTTGGGTGACCTCTGGGGTTTGTGTGATCTCTGGGGTGAGTGATCTCTGGGGCTGGGTGATCCATGGGTTTGGGTGATATCTGGGGATGGGTGATGTCTAGGGCTGGGTGATCTCAGGGGTTGGGTGATCTCTGGAGTTGGGTGATATCTGGAGTTGGGTAATATCTGGGGTTGGGTGATCTCTGGGGTTGGGTGATCTCTGGGATTGGGTGATGCCTGGGGATGGGTGATGTCTGGGGTTGGGTGATCTGTGGGGTTAGGTGATCTCTGGGGTTGGGTGATCTCTGGGGTTGGGTGATCTCTGGGGCTGAGTGATATCCGAGGTTGGGTGATCTCTGGAGTTGGTTGATCTCTGGGGTTGGGTGATCTCAGGGATTGGGTGATCTCTGGGGCTGGGTGATCTCTGTGGTTGGGTGATATCTGGGGTAGGGTGATATCTGGGTTTGGGTGATCTCTGGGGTTGGGTGATCTCTGGGGTTGGGTGATCTCAGGGGTTGGGTGATGTCTGGCATTGGGTGATCTCTTGCGCTGGGTGATCTCTGGCGTTGGGTGATCTCTGGGGTTGGGTGATCCCTGGGGTTGGGTGATCTCTGGGGTTACGTGCTCTCTGGGATTGGTTGATCTCTGGGATTGGGTGATCTCTGGGGTTGTGTGATCTCTGAGGTTGGGTGATATCTGGCTTTGGGCGATATCATGGGTTGGGTGGTCTCTGGGGTTGGGTGATCTCTGGGGTTGGGTGATATCTGGGGTTGGGAGATCTTTGTGGTTGGGTGATCTCTGGGGTTGGGTGATCTCTGGCGTTGGGTGATCTCTGAGGTTGGGTGATCTCTGGGGTTGGCTGATCTCTGGGGTTAGGTGATCTCTGAAATTGGCTAATCTCTGGGGTTGGGTGATCTCTGAGTTTGGGTGATATCTGGCGTTGGGTGATATCTTGGATTTCGTGATACCTAAGGTTGGGTGATCTCTGTGGTTGGATGATCTCTGGGGTTGGGTGATCTCTGGTGTTGGGTGATATCCGGGGTAGGGTGATATCCGGTTTTGGGTGATTTCTGGGGTTGGGTGATCTCTGGGGTTGGGTGATCTCTGGGATTTAGTAATGTCTGGGGATGGGTGATGTCTGGGGCTGGGTGATGTCTGGGGCTGGGTGATCTCTGCGGTTGGGTGATCTCTGGGGTTGGGTGATCTCTGGGGTTGGGTGATCCCTCGGGTTGAGTGATATCTGGGGTTGGGTGATATCTGGAATTGGGTGATCTCTGGGGTTGGGTGATCTCTCGCTTTAGGTGATCTCTGGGATTGGGTTATCGCTGGGGTTGGGTGAACTCTGAGGTTGGGCGATATCTGGCGTTGGGTGATATCTTGGGTTGGGTGATCTCTGGGGTTGGGTGATCTCTGGTGTTGGGTGATCTATGGTGTTCGGTTATCTCTGGTGTTGGGTAATATTCGTGGTAGGGTGATAATCGGGTTTGGGTGATTTCTGTGGATGGGTGATATCTTGGGTTGTGTTATATCTGGGGTTAGGTTATATCTGGGGTTGGGTGACCTCTGGGGTTTGTGTGATCTCTGGGGTGAGTGATCTCTGGGGCTGGGTGATCCATGGGTTTGGGTGATATCTGGGGATGGGTGATGTCTAGGGTTGGGTGATCTCAGGGGTTGGGTGATCTCTGGAGTTGGGTGATATCTGGAGTTGGGTAATATCTGGGGTTGGGTGATCTCTGGGGTTGGGTGATCTCTGGGATTGGTTGATGCCTGGGGATGGGTGGTGTCTGGGGTTGGGTGATCTGTGGGGTTAGGTGATCTCTGGGGTTGGGTGATCTCTGGGGTTGGGTGATCTCTGGGGCTGAGTGATATCCGAGGTTGGGTGATCTCTGGAGTTGGTTGATCTCTGAGGTTGGGTGATCTCAGGGATTGGGTGATATCGGGGGTTGGTTGATATCGGGGGTTGGGTGATGTCTTGGGTTGGGTGATGTCTGGGGTTGAGTGATCTCTGGGGTTGGGTGATCTCTGGCGTTAGGTGATCTCTAGGATTGGGTGATATCTGGGGTTGGGTGATCTCTGAGGTTGTGTGATATCTGGCGTTGGGTGATATCTTGGGTTGGGTGATCACTGGGGTTGGGTGATCTCTGGTGTTGGGTGATCTCTGGGGTTGGGTGATCTCTGGTGTTGGGTGATATTCGTGGTAGGGTGATATCCGGGTTTGGGTGATTTCTGTGGATGGGTGATATCTTGGGTTGTGTTATATCTGGGGTTAGGTTATATCTGGGGTTGTGTGATCTCTGGGGTTTGTGTGATCTCTGGGGTGAGTGATCTCTGGAGCTGGGTGATCCATGAGTTTGGGTGATATCTGGGGATGGGTGATGTCTAGGGTTGGGTGATCTCAGGGGTTGGGTGATCTCTGGGGTTGGGTGATATCTGGAGTTGGGTAATATCTGAGGTTGGGTGATCTCTGGGGTTGGGTGATCTCTGGGATTGGGTGATGTCTGGGGATGGGTGATGTCTGGGGTTGGGTGATTTCTGGGGTTGGGTGATCTCTGGGGTTGGGTGATCTCTGGGGTTGGGTGATCTCTGGGGTTGATTGATATCCGGGGTTGGGTGATATCTGTAGTTGGTTGATCTCTGCGGTTGGGTGATCTCAGGGATTGGGTGATATCGGGGGTTGGTTGATATGGGGGTTGGGTGATGTCTTGGGTTGGGTGATACTGGCGTTGGGTGATACTGGGGTTGGGTGATCTCTGGGGTTGGCTGATATCCGGGGTAGGATGATATCTGAGGTTGGGTGAACTCTGGGCTTGGGTGATATCTGGGTTTGAGTGATCTCTGGGCTTGGGTGACATCAGGGGTAGGGTGATATTCGGTGTTGGGTGATATCTGGGGTTGGGTGATATCTGGCGTTGGGTGATCTCTGGGGTTGGGTGATCTCTGGGGTTGAGTGATCTCTGGGGTTGTGTGATCTCTGGGGTTGGGTGTTCTCTGCGATTGGGTGATACCTGGGGTTGCGTGATCTCTGGGGTTGGGTGATCACTGTTGGGTGATATCCGGGGTAGGGTGATATCCGGGGTAGGGTGATATCCTGATTTGGGTGATATCTGGGTTGGGTGATCTCTGGGGTTGGGTGATCTCTCGGGCTGGGTGATCTCTGGTGATGGGTGACATCCGGGGTAGTGTGTAATCCGGGGTAGGGTGATATCCGGGTTTGGGTGATTTCTGGGGTTAGGTGATCTCTGGGATTGGGTGATCTCTGGGGTTGGGTGATCTCTGAGTTTGGGTGATATCTGGCGTTGGGTGATATCTTGGATTGGATGATACCTGGGGTTGCGTGATCTCTGGTGTTGGGTGATCTCTGGGGTTGGGTGATCTCTGGGGTTGCGTGATATCTGGGGTTGGGTGATCTCTGGGGTTGGGTGATCTCTGCGGTTGGGTGATCTCTGGGGTTGGTTGATCTCTGGGGTTGTGTGATCTCTGGGGTTGGGTGATCTTTGGCGTTGGGTGATCTCTGGGGTTGGGTGATCTCTGGGGCTGGGTGATCTCTGGGGTTAGGTGATCTCTGGGGTTGGGTGATCTCTGGGGTTGGGTGATCTTTGAGTTTGGGTGATATCTGGCGTTGGGTGATTACGTGGATTGGGGGATACCTGGGGTTGGGTGATATGTGTGGTTGGATGATCTCTGGTGTTGTGTGATCTCTGGTGTTGGCTGATATCCGGGATAGGGTGATATCCGGGGTAGGGTGGCACCCGGGTTTGGGTGATTTCTGGGGTTGGTTGATATCTGTGGTTGGGTGATATCTGGGGTTGGATGATATCTGGGGTTGGGTGATCTCTGGGGTTGGGTGATCTCTGAGGTTGGGTGATCTCTGGGGTTGTGTGTTACCTGGGGTAGGGTGATATCTGGGGTTGGATGATCTCTGGGGTTGAGTGATATCCGGGGTTGGGTGATATCGGGAGTTGGTTTATCTCTGGGGTTGGGTGATCTCAGTGATTGGGTGATATCGGGGGTTGGTTGATATCGGGGGTTGGGTGATGTCTTGGGTTGGTTGATACTGGCGTTGGGTGATACTGGGGCTGGATGAACTCTGGGGTTGGGTGATCTCTGGGGTTGGCTGATATCCGGGGTAGGATGATATCTGAGGTTGGGTGACCTCTGGGTTTGGGTGATATCTGGGGTTGGATGATGTCTGGCGTTTTGTGAACTCTGGGCTTGGGTGATATCTGGTTTTGAGTGATATCTGGGGTTGGGTGATCTCTGGGCTTGGGTGATATCCGGGGTAGGGTGATATTCGGTGTTGGGTGATATCTGGGGTTGGCTGATATCTGGGGTTGGGTGATATCTGGCGTTGGGTGATCTCTGGGGTTGGCTGATCTCTGGGGTTGGGTGATCTCTGGGGTTGAGTGATCTCTGGGGTTGTGTGATCTCTCGGGTTGGGTGATCTCTGCGATTGGTAGATACCTGGGGTTGCGTGATCTCTGGGGTTGGGTGATCTCTGGGGTTGGGTGATCACTGTTGGGTGATATCCTGGGTCGGGTGATATCCGGGGTAGGGTGATATCCTGGTTTGGGTGATTTCTGGGGTTGGGTGATACCTGGGGTTCGGTGATATCTGTTGTTGGGTGATCTCTGGTGTTGGGTGATATCCGGGGTTGTGTGTTATCCGGGGTCGGGTGATATCCGGGTTTGGATGATTTATGGGGTTAGGTGATCGCTGGGATTGGGTGATCTCTGGGGTTGGGTGATCTCTGGTGTTGGGTGATCTCTGGGGTTGGGTGATCTCTGGGGTTGCGTGATATCTGAGGTTGGGTGATCTCTGGGGTTGTGTGATCACTGGGGTTGGGTGATCTCTGGCGTTGGGTGATCTCTGGGGTTGCGTGATCTCTGGGGTTGGGTGATCTCTGGGGTTGGGTGATCTCTGGGGTTGGGTGATCTCTGAGTTTGGGTGATATCTGGCGTTGGGTGATAACGTGGATTGGAGGATACCTGGGGTTGGGTGATATGTGTGGTTGGATGATCTCTGGTGTTGTGTGATCTCTGGTGTTGGCTGATATACGGGATAGGGTGATATCCGGGGTAGGGTGACTTCCAGGTTTGAGTGATTTCTGGGGTTGGTTGATATCTGTGGTTGGTGATATCTGGGGTTGGGTGATATCTGGGGTTGGGTGATCTCTGTGGTTGGGTGATATCTGGGGTTGGGTGATCTCTGGGGTTGGGTGATCTCTGAGGTTGGGTGATCTCTGGGGTTGTGTGTTACCTGGGGTTGGGTGATCTCTGGGGTTGGGTGATCTCTGGCGTTGGGTGATCACTGGCGTTGGGTGATCTCTGGCGTTGCGTGGTCTCTGGCGTTGGGTGATCTCTGAGGTTGAGTGATCTCTGGGGTTTGGTGATCTCTGGGGTTAGGTCATCTCAAGGATTGGGTGATCTCTGGTGTTGGGTGATCTCTGGGGTTGGGTAATATCTGGGGTTGGGTGATATCTGGGGTTGGGTGATCTCTTGGGTTGGGTGATCTCTGGATTTGGGTTACCTCTGAGTTTGGGTGATATCTGGCGTTGGGTGATATCTTGGATTGGGTGATACCTGGCGTTGCGTGATCTCTGGGGTTGGCTGATCTCTGGGGTTGGGTGATCACTGTTGGGTGATATCCGGGGTAGGGTGATATCCGGGGTAGGGTGATATCCTGGTTTGGGTGATTCCTGTGGTTGGGTGAGATCTGGGGTTCGGTGATATCTGTGGTTGGGTGATCTCTGGGGTTGGGTGATCTCTGGGGCTGGGTGATCTCTGGGGTTGGGTGATATCTGGGGTCGGGTGATATCTGGGTTTGGGTGATCTCTGGGGTTGGGTGATCTCTGGGGTTGGGTAATCTCAGTGGTTGGGTGATGTCTGGCATTGGGTGATCTCTTCGCTGGGTGATCGCTGGCGTTGGGCGATATCTGGGGTTGGGTGATCTCTGGGGTTGGGTGATCTCTGGGGTTACGTGCTCTCTGGGATTGGTTGATCTCTGGGATTGGGTGATCTCTGGGGTTGTGTGATCTCTGAGGTTGGGTGATATCTGGCGTTGGGCGATATCTTGGGTTGGGTGTTCTCTGGGGTTGGGTGATCTCTGGGGTTGGGTGATATCTGGGGTTGGGAGATCATTGTGGTTGGGTGATGTCTGGGGTTGGGTGATCTCTGGCGTTGGGTGATCTCTGAGGTTGGGTGATCTCTGGGGTTGGCTGATCTCTGGGGTGAGGTGATCTCTGGGATTGGGTGATCTCTGGGGTTGGGTGATAGCTTGGATTGCGTGATACCTAAGGTTGGGTGATCCCTGGGGTTGAGTGATATCCGGGGTTGGGTGATCTCTGGGGTTGGGTGATCTCTCGATTTAGGTGATCTCTGGGATTGGGTGATCGCTGGGGTTGGGTGTTCTCTGAGGTTGGTCGATATCTGGCGTTGGGTGATATCTTGGGTTGGGTGATCCCTGGGGTTGGGTGATCTCTGGTGTTGGGTGATCTCTGGTGTTCGGTTATCTCTGGTGTTGGGTAATATTCGTGGTAGGGTGATAATCGCGTTTGGGTGATTTCTGTGGATGGGTGATATCTTGGGTTGTGTTATATCTGGGGTTAGGTTATATCTGGGGTTGGGTGATCTCTGGGGTTTGTGTGATCTCTGGGGTGAGTGATCTCTGGGGCTGGGTGATCCATGGGTTTGGGTGATATCTGGGGATCGGTGATGTCAAGGGTTGGGTGATCTCAGTGGTTGGGTGATCTCTGGGGTTGGGTGATATCTGGAGTTGGGTAATATCTGGGGTTGGGTGATCTCTGGGGTTGGGTGATCTCTGGGATTGGGTGATGTCTGGGGATGGGTGATGTCTGGGGTTGGGTGATCTCTGGGGTTAGGTGATCTCTGGGGTTGGGTGATCTCTGGGGTCTGGTGATATCCGGGGTTGGGTGATATCTGGATTTGGTTGATCTCTGGGGTTGGGTGATCTCAGGGGTTGGGTGATATCGGGGATTGGTTGATATCGGGGGTTGGGTGATGTCTTGGGTTGGGTGATCTCTGGGGTTGAGTGATTTCTGGGGTTGGGTGATCTCTGGCGTTAGGTGATCTCTGGGATTGGGTGATCTCTGGTGTTGGGTGATTATCGTGGTAGGGTGATATCCGTGTTTGGGTGATTTCTGTGGATGGGTGATATCTTGGGTTGTGTTATATCTGGGGTTAGGTTATATCTGGGGTTGTGTGCTCTCTGGGGTTTGTGTGATCTCTGGGGTGAGTGATCTCTGGGGCTGGGTGATCCATGGGTTTGGGTGATATCTGGGGATGGGTGATGTCTAGGGTTGGGTGATCTCAGTGGTTGGGTGATCTCTGGGGTTGGGTGATCTCTGGGATTGGGTGATGTCTGGGGATGGGTGATGTCTGGGGTTGGGTGATCTCTGAGGTTGTGTGATATCTGGCGTTGGGTGATATCTTGGGTTGGGTGATCTCTGGGGTTGGGTGATCTCTGGTGTTGGGTGATCTCTGGGGTTGGGTGATCTCTGGTGTTGGATGATATTCGTGGTAGGGTGATATCCGGGTTTGGGTGATTTCTGTGGATGGGTGATATCTTGGGTTGTGTTATATCTGGGGTTAGGTTATATCTGGGGTTGTGTGATCTCTGGGGTTTGTGTGATCTCTTGGGTGAGGGATCTCTGGGTCTGGGTGATCCATGGGTTTGGGTGATATCTGGGGATGGGTGATGTCTAGGGTTGGGTGATCTCAGTGGTTGGGTGATCTCTGGAGTTGGGTGATATCTGGAGTTGGGTAATATCTGAGGTTGGGTGATCTCTGGGGTTGGGTGATCTCTGGGATTGGGTGATGTCTGGGGATGGGTGATGTCTGGGGTTGGGTGATCTCTGGGGTTGGGTGATCTCTGGGGTAGGGTGATCTCTGGGGTTGGGTGATCTCTGGGGTTGAGTGATATCCGGGGTTGGGTGATATCTGGAGTTGGTTGATCTCTGGGATTGGGTGATCTCAGGGATTGGGTGATATCGGGGGTTGGTTGATATCGGGGGTTGGGTGATGTCTTGGGTTGGGTGATACTGGCGTTGGGTGATACTGGGGTTGGGTGAACTCTGGGGTTGGCTGATCTCTGGGGTTGGCTGATATCCGGGGTAGGATGATATCTGAGGTTGGATGATCTATGGGGTTGGGTGATATCTGGGGTTGGATGATGTCTGGCGTTTGGTGAACTCTGGGCTTGGGTGATATCTGGGTTTGAGTGATATCTGGGGTTGGGTGATCTCTGGGGTTGGGTTATATCTGGGGTTGGGTGATCTCTGGGGTTGGGTGATCTCTGGGTTTGTGTGATCTCTGGGGTTGAGTGATCTCTGGGGCTGGGTGATCCATGGGTTTGGGTGATATCAGGGGATGGGTGATGTCTAGGTTTGGATGATCTCAGGGGTTGGGTGATCTCTGAGGTTGTGTGATATCTGGGGTTGGGTAATATCTGGGGTTGGGTGATCTCTGGGATTGGGTGATCTCTGGGATTGGGTGATGTCTGGGGATGGGTGATGTCTGGGGTTGGGTGATCTCTGGGGTTGGGTGATCTCTGGGGTTGCGTGATCTCTGGGGTTGGGTGATCTCTGGGGTTGAGTGATATCCGGGGTTGGGTGATATCTGGAATTGGGTGAACTCTGGGGTTGGGTGATCTCTGGCTTTAGGTGATCTCTGGAATTGGGTGATCTCTGGAGTTGAGTGATCTCTGAGGTTGGGCGATATCTGGCGTTGGGTGATATCTTGGGTTGGGTGATCTCTGGGGTTGGGTGATCTCTGGTGTTAGGTGATCTCTGGGGTTGGGTGATCTCTGGTGTTGGGTGATATTCGTGGTAGGGTGATATCCGGGTTTGGGTGATTTCTGTGGATGGGTGATATCTTGTGTTGGTTATATCTGGGGTTAGGTTGTATCTGGGGTTGGGTGATCTCTGGGGTTGGGTGATCTCTGGGTTTCTGTGACCTCTGGGGTTGAGTGATCTCTGGGGCTGGGTGATCCATGGGTCTGGGTGATATCTGGGGATGGGTGATGTCTAGGGTTGGGTGATCTCAGGGGTTGGGTGATCTCTGGGTTTGGGTGATATCTGGGGTTGGGTAATATCTGGGGTTGGGTGATCTCTGGGGTTGGGTGATCTCTGGGATTGGGTGATGTCTGGGGTTGGGTGATCTCTGGTGTTGGGTGATCTCTGGGGTTGGGTGATCTCTGGGGTTGCGTGATATCTGAGGTTGGGTGATCTCTGGGGTTGTGTGATCACTGGGGTTGGGTGATCTCTGGCGTTGGGTGATCTCTGGGGTTGCGTGATCTCTGGGGTTGGGTGATCTCTGGGGTTGGGTGATCTCTGGGGTTGGGTGATCTCTGAGTTTGGGTGATATCTGGCGTTGGGTGATAACGTGGATTGGAGGATACCTGGGGTTGGGTGATATGTGTGGTTGGATGATCTCTGGTGTTGTGTGATCTCTGGTGTTGGCTGATATACGGGATAGGGTGATATCCGGGGTAGGGTGACTTCCAGGTTTGAGTGATTTCTGGGGTTGGTTGATATCTGTGGTTGGTGATATCTGGGGTTGGGTGATATCTGGGGTTGGGTGATCTCTGGGGTTGGGTGATATCTGGGGTTGGGTGATCTCTGGGGTTGGGTGATCTCTGAGGTTGGGTGATCTCTGGGGTTGTGTGTTACCTGGGGTTGGGTGATCTCTGGGGTTGGGTGATCTCTGGCGTTGGGTGATCACTGGCGTTGGGTGATCTCTGGCGTTGCGTGGTCTCTGGCGTTGGGTGATCTCTGAGGTTGAGTGATCTCTGGGGTTTGGTGATCTCTGGGGTTAGGTCATCTCAAGGATTGGGTGATCTCTGGTGTTGGGTGATCTCTGGGGTTGGGTAATATCTGGGGTTGGTTGATATCTGGGGTTGGGTGATCTCTTGGGTTGGGTGATCTCTGGATTTGGGTTACCTCTGAGTTTGGGTGATATCTGGCGTTGGGTGATATCTTGGATTGGGTGATACCTGGCGTTGCGTGATCTCTGGGGTTGGCTGATCTCTGGGGTTGGGTGATCACTGTTGGGTGATATCCGGGGTAGGGTGATATCCGGGGTAGGGTGATATCCTGGTTTGGGTGATTCCTGTGGTTGGGTGAGATCTGGGGTTCGGTGATATCTGTGGTTGGGTGATCTCTGGGGTTGGGTGATCTCTGGGGCTGGGTGATCTCTGGGGTTGGGTGATATCTGGGGTCGGGTGATATCTGGGTTTGGGTGATCTCTGGGGTTGGGTGATCTCTGGGGTTGGGTAATCTCAGTGGTTGGGTGATGTCTGGCATTGGGTGATCTCTTCGCTGGGTGATCGCTGGCGTTGGGTGATATCTGGGGTTGGGTGATCTCTGGGGTTGGGTGATCTCTGGGGTTACGTGCTCTCTGGGATTGGTTGATCTCTGGGATTGGGTGATCTCTGGGGTTGTGTGATCTCTGAGGTTGGGTGATATCTGGCGTTGGGCGATATCTTGGGTTGGGTGTTCTCTGGGGTTGGGTGATCTCTGGGGTTGGGTGATATCTGGGGTTGGGAGATCATTGTGGTTGGGTGATCTCTGGGGTTGGGTGATCTCTGGCGTTGGGTGATCTCTGAGGTTGGGTGATCTCTGGGGTTGGCTGATCTCTGGGGTTAGGTGATCTCTGGGATTGGGTGATCTCTGGGGTTGGGTGATAGCTTGGATTGCGTGATACCTAAGGTTGGGTGATCCCTGGGGTTGAGTGATATCCGGGGTTGGGTGATCTCTGGGGTTGGGTGATCTCTCGATTTAGGTGATCTCTGGGATTGGGTGATCGCTGGGGTTGGGTGTTCTCTGAGGTTGGTCGATATCTGGCGTTGGGTGATATCTTGGGTTGGGTGATCCCTGGGGTTGGGTGATCTCTGGTGTTGGGTGATCTCTGGTGTTCGGTTATCTCTGGTGTTGGGTAATATTCGTGGTAGGGTGATAATCGCGTTTGGGTGATTTCTGTGGATGGGTGATATCTTGGGTTGTGTTATATCTGGGGTTAGGTTATATCTGGGGTTGGGTGATCTCTGGGGTTTGTGTGATCTCTGGGGTGAGTGATCTCTGGGGCTGGGTGATCCATGGGTTTGGGTGATATCTGGGGATCGGTGATGTCAAGGGTTGGGTGATCTCAGTGGTTGGGTGATCTCTGGGGTTGGGTGATATCTGGAGTTGGGTAATATCTGGGGTTGGGTGATCTCTGGGGTTGGGTGATCTCTGGGATTGGGTGATGTCTGGGGATGGGTGATGTCTGGGGTTGGGTGATCTCTGGGGTTAGGTGATCTCTGGGGTTGGGTGATCTCTGGGGTCTGGTGATATCCGGGGTTGGGTGATATCTGGATTTGGTTGATCTCTGGGGTTGGGTGATCTCAGGGGTTGGGTGATATCGGGGATTGGTTGATATCGGGGGTTGGGTGATGTCTTGGGTTGGGTGATCTCTGGGGTTGAGTGATTTCTGGGGTTGGGTGATCTCTGGCGTTAGGTGATCTCTGGGATTGGGTGATCTCTGGTGTTGGGTGATTATCGTGGTAGGGTGATATCCGTGTTTGGGTGATTTCTGTGGATGGGTGATATCTTGGGTTGTGTTATATCTGGGGTTAGGTTATATCTGGGGTTGTGTGCTCTCTGGGGTTTGTGTGATCTCTGGGGTGAGTGATCTCTGGGGCTGGGTGATCCATGGGTTTGGGTGATATCTGGGGATGGGTGATGTCTAGGGTTGGGTGATCTCAGTGGTTGGGTGATCTCTGGGGTTGGGTGATCTCTGGGATTGGGTGATGTCTGGGGATGGGTGATGTCTGGGGTTGGGTGATCTCTGAGGTTGTGTGATATCTGGCGTTGGGTGATATCTTGGGTTGGGTGATCTCTGGGGTTGGGTGATCTCTGGTGTTGGGTGATCTCTGGGGTTGGGTGATCTCTGGTGTTGGATGATATTCGTGGTAGGGTGATATCCGGGTTTGGGTGATTTCTGTGGATGGGTGATATCTTGGGTTGTGTTATATCTGGGGTTAGGTTATATCTGGGGTTGTGTGATCTCTGGGGTTTGTGTGATCTCTTGGGTGAGGGATCTCTGGGTCTGGGTGATCCATGGGTTTGGGTGATATCTGGGGATGGGTGATGTCTAGGGTTGGGTGATCTCAGTGGTTGGGTGATCTCTGGAGTTGGGTGATATCTGGAGTTGGGTAATATCTGAGGTTGGGTGATCTCTGGGGTTGGGTGATCTCTGGGATTGGGTGATGTCTGGGGATGGGTGATGTCTGGGGTTGGGTGATCTCTGGGGTTGGGTGATCTCTGGGGTAGGGTGATCTCTGGGGTTGGGTGATCTCTGGGGTTGAGTGATATCCGGGGTTGGGTGATATCTGGAGTTGGTTGATCTCTGGGATTGGGTGATCTCAGGGATTGGGTGATATCGGGGGTTGGTTGATATCGGGGGTTGGGTGATGTCTTGGGTTGGGTGATACTGGCGTTGGGTGATACTGGGGTTGGGTGAACTCTGGGGTTGGCTGATCTCTGGGGTTGGCTGATATCCGGGGGAGGATGATATCTGAGGTTGGATGATCTATGGGGTTGGGTGATATCTGGGGTTGGATGATGTCTGGCGTTTGGTGAACTCTGGGCTTGGGTGATATCTGGGTTTGAGTGATATCTGGGGTTGGGTGATCTCTGGGGTTGGGTTATATCTGGGGTTGGGTGATCTCTGGGGTTGGGTGATCTCTGGGTTTGTGTGATCTCTGGGGTTGAGTGATCTCTGGGGCTGGGTGATCCATGGGTTTGGGTGATATCAGGGGATGGGTGATGTCTAGGTTTGGATGATCTCAGGGGTTGGGTGATCTCTGAGGTTGTGTGATATCTGGGGTTGGGTAATATCTGGGGTTGGGTGATCTCTGGGATTGGGTGATCTCTGGGATTGGGTGATGTCTGGGGATGGGTGATGTCTGGGGTTGGGTGATCTCTGGGGTTGGGTGATCTCTGGGGTTGCGTGATCTCTGGGGTTGGGTGATCTCTGGGGTTGAGTGATATCCGGGGTTGGGTGATATCTGGAATTGGGTGAACTCTGGGGTTGGGTGATCTCTGGCTTTAGGTGATCTCTGGAATTGGGTGATCTCTGGAGTTGAGTGATCTCTGAGGTTGGGCGATATCTGGCGTTGGGTGATATCTTGGGTTGGGTGATCTCTGGGGTTGGGTGATCTCTGGTGTTAGGTGATCTCTGGGGTTGGGTGATCTCTGGTGTTGGGTGATATTCGTGGTAGGGTGATATCCGGGTTTGGGTGATTTCTGTGGATGGGTGATATCTTGTGTTGGTTATATCTGGGGTTAGGTTGTATCTGGGGTTGGGTGATCTCTGGGGTTGGGTGATCTCTGGGTTTCTGTGACCTCTGGGGTTGAGTGATCTCTGGGGCTGGGTGATCCATGGGTCTGGGTGATATCTGGGGATGGGTGATGTCTAGGGTTGGGTGATCTCAGGGGTTGGGTGATCTCTGGGTTTGGGTGATATCTGGGGTTGGGTAATATCTGGGGTTGGGTGATCTCTGGGGTTGGGTGATCTCTGGGATTGGGTGATGTCTGGGGATGGGTGATGTCTGTGGTTGGGTGATCTCTGAGGTTGGGTGATCTCTGGGATTGGGTGATATCGGGGGTTGGTTGATATCGGGGGTTGGGTGATGACTGGGGTTGGGTGATACTGGCGTTGGGTGATACTGGGGTTGGGTGAACTATGGGGTTGGGTGATCTCTGGTGTTGGGTGATATCCGGGGTAGGATGATATCTGAGGTTGGGTGATCTCTGGGGATGGGTGATATCTGGGGTTGGATGATGTCTGGCGTTTGGTGAACTCTGGGCTTGGGTGATATCTGGGGTTGGGTGATATCTGGTGTTGGGTGATCTCTGGGCTTGGGTGATATCCGGGGTAGGGTGATATTCGGTGTTGGGTGATATCTAGGGTTGGGTGATATCTGGCGTTGGGTGATCTCTGGGGTTGGGTGATCTCTGGGGTTGGGTGATCTCTGTGTTTGAGTGACATCTGGGGCTGGGTGATCTCTGGGGTTGGGTGATACCTGAGGTTGCGTGATATCTGGGGTTGGGTGGTATCTGGGATTGGGTGATCTCTGGTGTTGGGTGATCTCTGGCGTTGGGTGATCTCTGGGGTTGGGTGATATCAGGGATTGCGTGATATCTGTGGTTGGGTGTTATCTGGGGTTGGGTGATATCTTGGATTGGGTGATCTCTGGTGTTGGGTGATATCCGGGGTAGGGTGATATCCGGGTTTGGGTGACTTCTGGGGTTGGGTGATATCTGGGGTTGGGTGATATCTGGGGTTGGGTGATATCTGGGATTGGGTGATCTCTGGGGTTGAGTGATCTCTGGGGTTGGGTGATCTCTGGGGTTGGGTGTTATCTGGGGTAGGGTGATACCTGGGGTTGCCTGATCTCTGGCGTTGGCTGATCTCTGGCGTTGGCTGATCTCTGGGATTGGGTGATATCTTGGGTTGGGTGATCTCTGGGGTTGCGTGATCTCTGGTGTTGGGTGATCTCTGGAGTTGGAGGATCTCTGGTGTTGGGTGATATTCGTGTTAGGGTGATATCCGGGTTTGGGTGATTTCTGTGGATGGGTGATATCTGGGGTTGGGTTATATCTGGGGTTGGGTTATATCTGGGGTTGGGTGATCTCTGGGGTTGGGTGATCTCTGGGTTTGTGTGATCTCTGGGGTTGAGTGATCTCTGGGGCTGGGTGATCCATGGGTTTGGGTGATATCAGGGGATGGGTGATGTCTAGGTTTGGATGATCTCAGGGGTTGGGTGATCTCTGAGGTTGTGTGATATCTGGGGTTGGGTAATATCTGGGGTTGGGTGATCTCTGGGATTGGGTGATCTCTGGGATTGGGTGATGTCTGGGGATGGGTGATGTCTGGGGTTGGGTGATCTCTGGGGTTGGGTGATCTCTGGGGTTGCGTGATCTCTGGGGTTGGGTGATCTCTGGGGTTGAGTGATATCCGGGGTTGGGTGATATCTGGAATTGGGTGAACTCTGGGGTGGGTGATCTCTGGCTTTAGGTGATCTCTGGGATTGGGTGATCTCTGGAGTTGAGTGATCTCTGAGGTTGGGCGATATCTGGCGTTGGGTGATATCTTGGGTTGGGTGATCTCTGGGGTTGGGTGATCTCTGGTGTTGGTTGATCTCTGGGGTTGGGTGATCTCTGGTGTTGGGTGATATTCGTGGTAGGGTGATATCCGGGTTTGGGTGATTTCTGTGGATGGGTGATATCTTGTGTTGGTTATATCTGGGGTTAGGTTGTATCTGGGGTTGGGTGATCTCTGGGGTTGGGTGATCTCTGGGTTTCTGTGGCCTCTGGGGTTGAGTGATCTCTGGGGCTGGGTGATCCATGGGTCTGGGTGATATCTGGGGATGGGTGATGTCTAGGGTTGGGTGATCTCAGGGGTTGGGTGATCTCTGGGTTTGGGTGATATCTGGGGTTGGGTATATCTGGGGTTGGGTGATCTCTGGGGTTGGGTGATCTCTGGGATTGGGTGATGTCTGGGGATGGGTGATGTCTGTGGTTGGGTGATCTCTGAGGTTGGGTGATCTCTGGGATTGGGTGATCTCTGGGGTTGGGTGATCTCTGGGGTTGAGTGATCTCTGGGGTTGTGTGATCTCTGGGGTTAGGTGATCTCTGGGATTGGAGGATACCTGGGGTTGGGTGATCTCTGAGTTTGGGTGATATCTGGCGTTGGGTGATAACGTGGATTGGAGGATACCTGGGGTTGGGTGATATGTGTGGTTGGATGATCTCTGGTGTTGTGTGATCTCTGGTGTTGGCTGATATCCGGGATAGGGTGATATCCGGGGTAGGGTGACATCCGGGTTTGGGTGATTTCTGGGGTTGGTTGATATCTGTGGTTGGGTGATATCTGGGGTTGGGTGATCTCTGGTGTTGGGTGATCTCTGGGGTTGGGTGATCTCTGGTGTTGGTTGATCTCTGGGGTTGGGTGATCTCTGGTGTTGGGTGATATTCGTGGTAGGGTGATATCCGGGTTTGGGTGATTTCTGTGGATGGGTGATATCTTGTGTTGGTTATATCTGGGGTTAGGTTATATCTGGGGTTGGGTGATCTCTGGGGTTGGGTGATCTCTGGGTTTGTGTGATCTCTGGGGTTGAGTGATCTCTGGGGATGGGTGATCCATGGGTCTGGGTGATATCTGGGGATGGGTGATGTCTAGGGTTGGGTGATCTCAGGGGTTGGGTGATCTCAGGAATTGGTTGATATCGGGGGTTGGTTGATATCGGGGGTTGGGTGATGACTGGGGTTGGGTGATCTCAGGAATTGGGTGATATCGGGGGTTGGTTGATATCGGGGGTTGGGTGATGACTGGGGTTGGGTGATACTGGCGTTGGGTGATACTGGGGTTGGGTGAACTCTGGGGTTGGGTGATCTCTGGTGTTGGGTGATATCCGGGGTAGGATGATATCTGAGGTTGGGTGATCTCTGGGGATGGGTGATATCTGGGGTTGGATGATGTCTGGCGTTTGGTGAACTCTTGGCTTGGGTGATATCTGGGGTTGGGTGATATCTGGTGTTGGGTGATATTCGGTGTTGGGTGATATCTGGGGTTGGGTGATATCTGGCGTTGGGTGATCTCTGGGGTTGGGTGATCTCTGGGGTTGGGCGATCTCTGGGGTTGGGTGATCTCTGGGGTTGGGTGATATCCGGGGTTGGCTGATATCTGGTGTTGGGTGATCTCTGGGGTTGGGTGATCTCTGGGATTGGGTGATATCGGGGGTTGCTTGATATCGGGTGTTGGGTGATATCTGGGGTTGAGTGATATCTGGGGTTGGTTGATCTCTGGGGTTGGGTGATATCTCGGGTTGGGTCATCTCTGTGGTTGGGTGATATCTGGGGCTGGGTGATCTCTGGGGTTTGGTGATATCTGGCGTTGGGTGATCTCTGGGGTTGGGTGATCTCTGGGGTTGGGTGATCTCTGGGGTTGAGTGATCTCTGGGGTTGTGTGATCTCTGGGGTTGGGTGATCTCTGGGATTGGGTGATCTCATGGATTGGGTGATGTCTGGGGTTGAGTGATGTCTGGGGTTGGGTGATCTCTGGGGTTGGGTGATATCTGGGGTTGGGTAATATCTGGGGATGGGTGATGTCTGGGCTTGGGTGGTGTCTGGGGTTGGGTGATCTCTGGGCTTGGGTGATCTCTGGGGTTGGGTGATATCGGGGGTTGGCTGATATCTGGTGTTGGGTGATCTCTGGGATTGGGTGACCTTTGGGTTTGGGTGATATCGGGGGTTGGTTGATATCGGGTGTTGGGTGATATCTGGGGTTGAGTGATATCTGTGGTTGGTTGATCTCTGTGGTTGGGTGATATCTGGGGCTGGGTGATCTCTGGGGTTGGGTGATTCCTGAGGTTGCGTGAACTCTGGGGTTGGGTGGTATCTGGGGTTGGGTGATCTCTGGCGTTGGGTGATCTCTGGGTTTGGGTGATATCAGGGATTGGGTGATATCTGGGGTTGGTGTTATCTGGGGTTGGGTGATCTCTGGCGTTGGGTTATCTCCTCAGTTGGGTGATATCAGGGTGGGTGATATCTGGGGTTGGTTGATATCGGGGGTGGGCGTGACTTCAAATTATTTTATGGTAGTGCCGTCCGGCATGACTTGAAGTGCGTACTCTGTTGGATCCGAATGATCCACTGCCCTCCTTACCATTCGCCCCATATCCCTGGCATGGTACTGGTCGTGGACCTGACGTGTAATATGAGGGCTTACCGAAGCTGACTGTGGCCATAAATGTGGTGATATTGTAACAAAATCGGCTTTACCTTCTTTTCCCGTGACGGTGGCTGTAACCTTGACTGGCCATTCGGTCCCAATTAATGGTCGGTATTTGTCCTCCAACTCCCTGTTTCGTCCAGTTCTGTCATAGGCCAGGGTAACGTGATGCAGTGACTGTTCAATGTCCAACGTCCACCACTGGAAGGTGATAGAAATATAGCACTGTTGTCTCATCCTCCATGATTTAACCGTTACCCCCTCATCTCCACACTCTAGCTGTAGCTGGAAGATACACAGTAAATCTCGGCCAACAAGTTACAGTCCAATCCAGTAGTCACTACAAACTGATGATCTGCAGACTTATTCTCGTAAGTGACTGTCACAGGTTCAGAAATAGGATACTCACACACCTGTCCTTAGAACCCCGACAATTGCTGCGTGTGGTCGGATAGTGGTAGTCGAAGTTCTGATTGCACAGAAGACATGGCTGCTCCAGTGTCGATTACAAATGGGTGATGTTGGTCTCCTATCTGCCGAGAGATAATAGGTTCCCTGTCCGATTGGAGAGTCCTTTTGACTAAATTAGCTAGTCAATCCTGTGTTGGGAAAGGGTTTTCCTGGGAGAAGTCAGTGTATCTCGTCTGTCCTCCCCTTGGTGGGTACCCCCTCCTTTGGGTCGGATAACCTCCTTCTACTGCCTGTCATTTAAAGGGGCATTCCTGTTGCCAGTGATCTGCACGGCCGCAATTAAAACATGCATTGCTCCCTCTATATCTGCCTCGTCCTCTTCTCCCAGTAGACCAATGGCCCCTCAGAGGGGGCTGCGGTTGTAAAGCTGTTGATGCATTGTTGGGCCATAAAAAGGAGCTGAGGGTCCCTTTGGGTGGGTTTGGTATCTTCCGAATCGGCAACTGTCTCCGAATCTCACGAGGGGACACTCTAGCTATTTCCCCTTTGTTCCAAGACTTCAAAGTCTCTCCCTGTCACGAGGGGGAGTTCTTTCTCTTCAAAATCATCTATTGCAGCTTCCTTTGTTCCCGAACCTTGTGGTTTCTCCTTAGTTTGGAGAGACTTAGGTGGTATACTTAATTGTTTCTCGTGAGGATCAAGCCTCTCTCTCGCTGTCCGAGATCTGGTCCTAGAGCTAACTGGGCTTGCGGAACAGAGCTCCTCTTTCTCTACTGATCGTGCAGATGGTAAATCAGGACCCGTACTGTCACCCAAAAGGGCTTGAGTTACTGGCACAATTGGAATCTGGGAGCAGTGACTGGATATCAATTATTATACTCTAGTGGTTCCGGAATTAGTGCAGACAATGCTACAGGTGCAGTCGGAACTTTTAGTGAACATTTTCTAAATTATTGAATTTATCATTTTCTGTCAATTCAAGGCCAGCCATTGAACTACGTAGCTCATCTTTTGTTTCACCCGTGCCTTTCCTGTCTCTACTTGGTTGAAAAGGTTCTAACAGTGGTTTTTTTTTAAACTTAAAAATGTTTGAAAATTCAAATTGAATTACTGCAGCTTGCAAGCTTAGCTCTGATCTCAACTCAGAACTAAATTTACGATTTGCTTAACACAAACTTGTAGAACATTTACAACTTAATTAATTCTTTATCTTAACAATTTTTCTTTTAACAAGTTTTTGTCTTTTACATTCACATAAATGTTGGCAAAATCAACTATCATCTCCAGATTTACACTTTTTAAAATTGTGTCCGTGACCTCCTTTAAGTTTCTATTAATCTCCTGATAAAATGAGATAAACATTATTTCAAGTAAGTAAAACTTAAGATTCTGGCAATTTCAATCAATTGCTTTCGAAAATAATAACTTTTATCAAAGAGGTGGAGAAACCCACTGGTTTTCTTTAATTAATTCAAAACGTAACTTTACTGGTGTTCACTGACTCAAAGGAAAGGTATCCGATTACACTACAGGCTGCTGCTGTTATCTCAAAGCCTGAGTGAGAAGCACTGTCTGTCTTTTAATTTTGCCTGCTGCTGTTAACCCTTTGAGAGACTTCTGCTTCAACCAATATGCAGCATTCCCCACAATCTCAACCTGTCCTCAGAACTGCGCCCTTCGCCACCACAGTCCAAGGGTACAATTTTAGCTTAATCAACTATATATTTAATACACTCACACATAGAGTTGAACCATTTTCAATTTCAAATATCCCATCAATCCAATAACCTAACCCAAGCCGAATTAACTCACACATGAAGTTGAACCATTTTCAATTTCAAATGTCACATCAACCACATAACCTAACCCAAGCCGAATTAACAATATGAAATCCCATCAATTAAATTGCTAATCCCCAGACTGACCTTTGATTTCTTCGAGACGATCTTTCCGTACCAACCGCGAGTGACCAGACTAATCAGACGATAAGAAGAGGGGAAAAATCAATGCGTGGTCATTTTCCAGCTCTACATTGTGGGCCCTATTTCCCCATCCTCCTGTTCATAATCAGTCTAATTCTGATTTCGCAGTTGGTCAGGACCGTCTTGAGAAATCCCGGGTTTACGGCACCAAATGGTAAATCCTCAGTTTCTTTACCCGTCAGTCTGGCCTCAATAAAAGTCGAGATGGATTTGCAGGTACAGCATTAGTTATTTTATTAGACTTGCAAGTATGTCTCAGTTCACAGCAGTACAGATCACCTCTCTGCTCTCTGTACCTCCGGAATCAAGTGAGGCTTTCAGACAAAGAGCTCTGTACTGATACATTCAAATGGCATCACGTTTAGCATACTCGACGCCCATAGGTCATCCTATGTCCCTCCTGACCTGTTTGATCTATTCTGATTGGCTCACTTCCAATCCCTTCCTCTGGCCCCTATTACACAGCATCACTTTGGTGGACACACCTCTTTCTGCTTTTCCATGCGGTCTGAAATCCTTTGTCTGTGAACTAACCAGAATTAAACTGGCCTATCTTCTACATTACATTAACTAATATCTCTAAAGTAACTATTTTATATCACATTCGTCATCGGGAAGGGGGTGATGTCGGGGAGGGGGTGATGTCGGGAGGGGCTGATGTCGGGGAGGGAATGATGTCGGGGAGGGTGTGATGTCGGGGAGGGTGTGATATCGGGGTGGAGGTGATATCGGGGAGGGGGTTATATCTGGGAGAGGGTGATATCGGGGTGGGGTGATGTCGGGGTGGGGGTAATGTCGGGGTGGGGGTGATGTCGGGGAGAGGGTGATGTCGGGGAGGGGGTGAAGTCGGGGAGAGAGTGATTCGGGGAGGGGGTGATGTCAGGGACGGTGTGATATCGGGGAGGGGGTGATGTCGGGGAGGGGGTGATGTCGAGGAGGGGGTGATGTCGGGAAGGGGGTGATGTCGGGGAGGGGGTGATGTCGGGGAGGGGGTGATATCGTGGAGGGGGTGATGTCGGAGTGGGCGTGATATCGGGGAGGGGATGATGTCGGGGAGGGCGTGATATCGGGGAAGGGGTGATATCATGGAGGGGTGATGTCGGGGAGGGGGTAATGTCGGGGAGGGGGTAATGTCCGGGAGGGGGTGATGTCGGTGAGTGGGTGATATCGGGGTGGGGGTGATAGTGGTAGTCGAAGTTCTGATTGCACAGAAGACATGGCTGCTCCAGTGTCGATTACAAATGGGTGATGTTGGTCTCCTATCTGCCGAGAGATAATAGGTTCCCTGTCCGATTGGAGAGTCCTTTTGACTAAATTAGCTAGTCAATCCTGTGTTGGGAAAGGGTTTTCCTGGGAGAAGTCAGTGTATCTCGTCTGTCCTCCCCTTGGTGGGTACCCCCTCCTTTGGGTCGGATAACCTCCTTCTACTGCCTGTCATTTAAAGGGGCATTCCTGTTGCCAGTGATCTGCACGGCCGCAATTAAAACATGCATTGCTCCCTCTATATCTGCCTCGTCCTCTTCTCCCAGTAGACCAATGGCCCCTCAGAGGGGGCTGCGGTTGTAAAGCTGTTGATGCATTGTTGGGCCATAAAAAGGAGCTGAGGGTCCCTTTGGGTGGGTTTGGTATCTTCCGAATCGGCAACTGTCTCCGAATCTCACGAGGGGACACTCTAGCTATTTCCCCTTTGTTCCAAGACTTCAAAGTCTCTCCCTGTCACGAGGGGGAGTTCTTTCTCTTCAAAATCATCTATTGCAGCTTCCTTTGTTCCCGAACCTTGTGGTTTCTCCTTAGTTTGGAGAGACTTAGGTGGTATACTTAATTGTTTCTCGTGAGGATCAAGCCTCTCTCTCGCTGTCCGAGATCTGGTCCTAGAGCTAACTGGGCTTGCGGAACAGAGCTCCTCTTTCTCTACTGATCGTGCAGATGGTAAATCAGGACCCGTACTGTCACCCAAAAGGGCTTGAGTTACTGGCACAATTGGAATCTGGGAGCAGTGACTGGATATCAATTATTATACTCTAGTGGTTCCGGAATTAGTGCAGACAATGCTACAGGTGCAGTCGGAACTTTTAGTGAACATTTTCTAAATTATTGAATTTATCATTTTCTGTCAATTCAAGGCCAGCCATTGAACTACGTAGCTCATCTTTTGTTTCACCCGTGCCTTTCCTGTCTCTACTTGGTTGAAAAGGTTCTAACAGTGGTTTTTTTTTAAACTTAAAAATGTTTGAAAATTCAAATTGAATTACTGCAGCTTGCAAGCTTAGCTCTGATCTCAACTCAGAACTAAATTTACGATTTGCTTAACACAAACTTGTAGAACATTTACAACTTAATTAATTCTTTATCTTAACAATTTTTCTTTTAACAAGTTTTTGTCTTTTACATTCACATAAATGTTGGCAAAATCAACTATCATCTCCAGATTTACACTTTTTAAAATTGTGTCCGTGACCTCCTTTAAGTTTCTATTAATCTCCTGATAAAATGAGATAAACATTATTTCAAGTAAGTAAAACTTAAGATTCTGGCAATTTCAATCAATTGCTTTCGAAAATAATAACTTTTATCAAAGAGGTGGAGAAACCCACTGGTTTTCTTTAATTAATTCAAAACGTAACTTTACTGGTGTTCACTGACTCAAAGGAAAGGTATCCGATTACACTACAGGCTGCTGCTGTTATCTCAAAGCCTGAGTGAGAAGCACTGTCTGTCTTTTAATTTTGCCTGCTGCTGTTAACCCTTTGAGAGACTTCTGCTTCAACCAATATGCAGCATTCCCCACAATCTCAACCTGTCCTCAGAACTGCGCCCTTCGCCACCACAGTCCAAGGGTACAATTTTAGCTTAATCAACTATATATTTAATACACTCACACATAGAGTTGAACCATTTTCAATTTCAAATATCCCATCAATCCAATAACCTAACCCAAGCCGAATTAACTCACACATGAAGTTGAACCATTTTCAATTTCAAATGTCACATCAACCACATAACCTAACCCAAGCCGAATTAACAATATGAAATCCCATCAATTAAATTGCTAATCCCCAGACTGACCTTTGATTTCTTCGAGACGATCTTTCCGTACCAACCGCGAGTGACCAGACTAATCAGACGATAAGAAGAGGGGAAAAATCAATGCGTGGTCATTTTCCAGCTCTACATTGTGGGCCCTATTTCCCCATCCTCCTGTTCATAATCAGTCTAATTCTGATTTCGCAGTTGGTCAGGACCGTCTTGAGAAATCCCGGGTTTACGGCACCAAATGGTAAATCCTCAGTTTCTTTACCCGTCAGTCTGGCCTCAATAAAAGTCGAGATGGATTTGCAGGTACAGCATTAGTTATTTTATTAGACTTGCAAGTATGTCTCAGTTCACAGCAGTACAGATCACCTCTCTGCTCTCTGTACCTCCGGAATCAAGTGAGGCTTTCAGACAAAGAGCTCTGTACTGATACATTCAAATGGCATCACGTTTAGCATACTCGACGCCCATAGGTCATCCTATGTCCCTCCTGACCTGTTTGATCTATTCTGATTGGCTCACTTCCAATCCCTTCCTCTGGCCCCTATTACACAGCATCACTTTGGTGGACACACCTCTTTCTGCTTTTCCATGCGGTCTGAAATCCTTTGTCTGTGAACTAACCAGAATTAAACTGGCCTATCTTCTACATTACATTAACTAATATCTCTAAAGTAACTATTTTATATCACATTCGTCATCGGGAAGGGGGTGATGTCGGGGAGGGGGTGATGTCGGGAGGGGCTGATGTCGGGGAGGGAATGATGTCGGGGAGGGTGTGATGTCGGGGAGGGTGTGATATCGGGGTGGAGGTGATATCGGGGAGGGGGTTATATCTGGGAGAGGGTGATATCGGGGTGGGGTGATGTCGGGGTGGGGGTAATGTCGGGGTGGGGGTGATGTCGGGGAGAGGGTGATGTCGGGGAGGGGGTGAAGTCGGGGAGAGAGTGATTCGGGGAGGGGGTGATGTCAGGGACGGTGTGATATCGGGGAGGGGGTGATGTCGGGGAGGGGGTGATGTCGAGGAGGGGGTGATGTCGGGAAGGGGGTGATGTCGGGGAGGGGGTGATGTCGGGGAGGGGGTGATATCGTGGAGGGGGTGATGTCGGAGTGGGCGTGATATCGGGGAGGGGATGATGTCGGGGAGGGCGTGATATCGGGGAAGGGGTGATATCATGGAGGGGTGATGTCGGGGAGGGGGTAATGTCGGGGAGGGGGTAATGTCCGGGAGGGGGTGATGTCGGTGAGTGGGTGATATCGGGGTGGGGGTGATATCGGGGAGGAGGTGATCTCGGGGAGGGTGTGATATCGGGGAGGGGGTGATATCCAGGTTGGGGTGATGTCGGCGTGGGGGTTATGTCGGGGAGGTGGTGATGTCGGGGAAGTGGTGATGTCGGGGTTAAATCCTCAGTTTCTTTACCCGTCAGTCTGGCCTCAATAAAAGTCGAGATGGATTTGCAGGTACAGCATTAGTTATTTTATTAGACTTGCAAGTATGTCTCATTTCACAGCAGTACAGATCACCTCTCTGCTCTCTGTACCTCCGGAATCAAGTGAGGCTTTCAGACAAAGAGCTCTGTACTAAGACATTCAAATGGCATCACGTTTCACATACTCGACGCCCATAGGTCATCCTATGTCCCTCCTGACCTTTTTGGTCTATTCTGATTAGCTCACTTCCAATCCCTTCCTCTGGCCCCTATTACTCAGCATCACTTTGGTGGACACACCTCTTCCTGCTTTTCCATGCGGTCTGAAATCCTTTGTCTGTGAACTAACCAGAATTAAACTGGCCTATCTTCTACATAACATTAACTAATATCTCTAAAGTAACTATTTTATATCACATTCGTCATCGGGAAGGGGGTGATGTCGGGGAGGGGGTGATGTCGGGAGGGGGTGATGTCAGAGAGGGAATGATATCGGGGAGGGTGTGATGTCGGGGAGGGTGTGATATCGGGGTGGAGGTGATATCGCGGAGGGGGTTATATCTGGGAGAGGGTGATATCGGGGTGGGGTGATGTCGGGGTGGGGGTGATGTCGGGGTGGGGGTGATACGGGGAGGGGGCGATGTCGGGGAGGGGGTGATATTAGGGAGGCTTTATATCGGGGAGGGGGTGATATCGGCGAGGGGGTGATATCGGCTAAGGGGTGATATCATGGGGGTGATATCGGGGTCGGGGTGATATCGGCGAAGGGGTGATATTGGGGGGGGGTTATATCGGGTGGGGGTGATATCGGGGAGGGGGTGATGTCGGGGACGGTGTGATATCGGGGAGGGGGTGATGTCGGGGAGGGGGTGATGTCGGGGGGGGGGTGATGTCGTGAAGGGGGTGATGTCGGGGAGGTGGTGATGTCGGGGAGGGGGTGATGTCGGCGAGGTGGTGATATTAGGGAGGACTTATATCGGGGAGGGGGTGATATCGGCGAGGGGGTGATATCGGGTAAGGGGTGATATCATGGAGGGGGTGATATCGGGGTGGGGTTATATCGGGTGGGGGTGATATCGGGGAGGGGGTGATGTCGGGGAGGGGGTAATGTCGGGGTAGGGGTGATATCGGGGTGGGAGTGATATCGAGGTGGGGGTGATATCGGGGTGGGGGTGATATCGGGGTGGGGGAGATATCGGGGAGGGGTTGATATCGGGGGGGGGTGATATAGGGGTGGGGTTATATAGGGATGAGGATGATATCGGGGAGGGGGTGATATCGGGGAGGGGGTGATATCCGGGTTGGGGTGATGTCGGGGTGGGGGTGATGTCGGGGAAGTAGTGATGTCGGGGAGGGGTTGATGTCGGGAGGTGGTGGTGTCGGGAGGGTGTGATGTCGGAAGGGGGTGATATCGGGGAGGGGGTGATATATGGGAGGGGGTGATATCGGGGAGGGGGTGATATCGGGGAGGTGGTGATATCGGGGAGGGGTTGATATCGGGGTGGGGTGATATCGGGGTGGGGGTGATATCGGGGTGGGGTGATATCGGGGTGGGGGTGATATCGGGGTGGGGGTTATATCGGGGTGGTGGTGATATCGGGGTGGGGTGATATCGGGGATGGGTGATATCGGGATGAGGGTGATATCGGGGTGGGGGTGATATCGGGGTGGGGGGTGATATCGGGGTGGGGTGATATCGGGGAGGGGGTGATATCGGGGAGGGGTGATATCGGGGTGGGGGTGATGTCGGGGTGGGGGTGATGTCGGGGAGGTGGTAATGTCGGGGAAGTGGTGATGTCGGGAAGGGGGTGATGTCGGGGAGGGGGTGATGTCGGGAGGGGGTGATGTCGGGGAGGGAATGATGTCGGGGAGGGTTTTATGTCGGGGACTGTGTCTGTTTCTCTGTCTGTGACTATTTCTCTGTCTGTGCCTTTGTCTCTGTCTGTGTCTCTGTCTGTGTCGCTGTGCCTGTCTGTGTCTGTGTCTCTGTGTCTGTCTGTGTCTCTGTCTCTGTCTGTGTCTCTGTGTCTGTCTGTGTCTCTGTCTGTGTATCTGTGTCTGTCTGTGTCTGTGTCTCTGTATGTGTATCTGTCTGACTCCCTGTCTCTGTCTCTGTCTGTGTCTCTGTCTGTGTCTGTGTCTGTGTCTGTGTCGCTCTGTTTGTGTCTCTGTCTGTATCTCTGTGTCTGTCTGTGTCCCTGTCACTGTCTCTGTCTGTGTATCTGTCTGTGTCTCTGTCTCTGTGTCTGTCTGTGTCTCTGTCTGTGTCCCTGTCTGTATCTGTGTCTCTGTCTGTATCTCTGTCTGTATCTCTGATGTGTCCCTGTCTCTGTCTGTGTCTGTGTCTCTGTCTGAGTCTGTCTGTGTCTCGGTTTCTGTCTGTATCTGTGTCTCTGTCTGTATCTCTGTCTGTGTCCGTCTGTGTCTCAGTCTCTGTCTCTCTGTGTGTCTCTCTGTACCTCTGTCTGTGTCTCTGTGTCTGTTTGTGTCTCAGTCTCTGTCTCTGTCTGTGTCTGTGTCTCTGTCTGTACCTCTGTCTGTATCTCTGTCTGCGTCTCTCTGTCTGTGTCTCTCTGTGCCTCTGTCTGTGTCTCTGTGTCTGTCTGTGTCTCAGTCTCTGTCTCTGTCTGGGGCACATTCTGCCGCACAGTCTGTGTTTAAGTGTGAGGCACACACCCAGCTGATCGGCAATGGGGGGGCGGGGGGGGGGTGGGAGTCACACATCCAGCTGATCGGCATTGGGGGAGTCACTCACACCCAGCTGATCGGTCATGGCGGAGGCGCATACCCAGCTGATCGGCATTGGGGAGTCACACTGGACCTGCTGATCGGCCATGGGGGAGTCACACTGACCAGATAGATCGGCCATGGGGGAGTCACACTGACCCAACTGATCGGCCATGGGGGGAGACACACTGAACCAGCTGATCGGCTATGGGGGAGTCACACTGAACCAGCTGATCGGCTATGGGGGAGTCACACAGACCCAGCAGATCGGCCATGGGGGCGTCACACAGACCCAGCTGATCGGTCATGGGGGAGTCATTCTGACCCAGCTGATCGGCCATGGGGGAGTCACACTCACCCACCGACAGTCTCTCCTGGTAATGCAGAATGGTCAATCTCTGCCTGTGTCTCTGCCTGTATCTGTCCATCTCTCTCACTGTCTGTGTTTCTGTCTGTGTTTCTGTCTGTGTTTCTGTCTGTTTCTCTGTCTCTGTCTGTGCCTGTGTCTCTGTCTGTGCCTGTGTCCCTGTCTCTGTCTGTGTCTCTGCCTGTGTCTGTGTCTCCGTCTGTGTCGTTGTCTCTGTCGCTGTCGTTGCCGCTGTCTCTGTTGCTGTCTCTGTCTGTGTCTCCGTCTTGTCTGGGTCTGTGTCGGTGTCTCTGTCGGTGTCTCTGTCACTGTCACTGTCTCTGTCGCTGTGTCTGTCGCTGTCTCTGTCTGTGTCACTGTCTGTGTCTCTGTCTGTGTCTCCGTCTGTGTCTGGGTTTGTGTCGGTGTCGGTGTCTGTGTCTCTGTGTCTGCCTGTGTCCCTGTATCTGTCTGTATCTCAGCCTGGGTCTCTGTCCGTGTTTCTGAATCTGACTGCGTTTCTGTCTGTGTCTCTGTCTGTGTCTTTTTCTCTCTCTCGGTCTGTCTGTGTTTCTGTCTGTGTCTCTGTCTGTGTCTCTGTCTGAGTCTTTGTCTCTGTCTGTGTCTCCGTCTGTTTCTCCGTCTGTGTCTCCGTCTGTGCATCTGTCTGTGTCTCTGCATGAGTCTGTGCCTGTGTCTCTGTCTCTGTCTGAGTCTCTGTTTGTGTCTGTGTCATTGTCTGTGTCTCTGTCTGTGTCTCTGTCTGTGATTCTGTCTCTGTCTCTGATTCTGTCTGTGTCTATGTCTCTGTCTTTGTCTGTGTCTCTGTCTCTGTCTGTGTCTCTGTCTGAGTCTTTGTCTCTGTCTGTGTCTCCGTCTGTGTCTCAGTCTGTGTCTCCGTCTGTGTATCTGTCTGTGTCTCTGCATGAGTCTGTGCCTGTGTCTCTGTCTCTGTCTGAGTCTCTGTTTGTGTCTGTGTCTTTGTCTGTGTTTCTGTCTGTGTCTCTGTCAGTGTCTCTTTCTCTGTCTGTGTCTGTCTCTGTTTCTCTGTCTGTGTCTCTGTCTGTGTCGCTGCCTCTGTCTGTGTCTGTGTCTGTGTCTCTGTCTGTTTCTGTATTTGTGTCTCCGTCTGTGTCTCTGCCTGTGTCTGTGCCTGTGTCTGTCTCTGTATCTCTGTCTGTGTCTCTGTCTGTGCCACTGCCTCTGTCTCTGTCTCTGTCTGTTTCTGTGTGTGTGTCTCTATCTGTTTTTCTGCCTGTGTCTCTGTGTCTGTCTGTGTCTCAGTCTCTGTCTGGGGCACATTCTGCTGCACAGACTGTATTTAAGTGTGAGGCACACACCCAGCTGATCGGCAATGGGGAGAGACACACATCCAGCTGATCGGCATTGGGGGAGTCACACACATCCAGCTGATCGGCATTGGGGGAGTCACACACACCCAGCTGATCGGCAATGGGGAGAGACACACATCCAGCTGATCGGCAATGCGGGGAAGGACACATCCAGCTGATCGGCAATGCGGGGAAGCACACGCCCAGCTGTTCGGCAATGCGGGGAAGGACACACTCAGCTGTTCAGCAATGCGGGGAAGGACAGACCCAGCTAAACGGCATTGGGGAAGCACACACCCAGCTGATCGGCAATGGGGGGGAAGCACACACCCAGCTGTTCGGCAATGGGGGGAAGCACACTCCCAGATGTTCGGCGATGCGGGGAAGCACACACCCAGCTGATCGGCAATGGGAGGAAGCACAGTCCCAGCTGATCGGCAATGGAGGGAAGCACACACCCAGCTGATCGGCAATGGGGGGGAAGCACACACCCAGCTGATCGGCAATGGGGGGAAGCACACACCCAGCTGATCGGCAATGGGGAGAAGCACACACCCAGCTGATCGGCAATGCGGGGAAGCACACACACAGTTGATAGGCAATGCGGGGAATCACACACCCAGCTGTTCGGCAAAAAGGGGCAGCACACTCCCAGCTGTTCGGCAATGCAGCGAAGGACAGACCCAGCTGATCGGCAATACGGGGAAGGACACACCCAGCTGATCGGCAATGGGAGGAAGGACACTCCCAGCTGATCGGCAATGCAGCGAAGGACAGACCCAGCTGATCGGCAATGCGGTGAAGCACACTCCCAGCTGATCGGCAATGGGGGGAAGGACACTCCCAGCTGATCGGCAATGGGGGGAAGGACACTCCCAGCTGATCGGCAATGGGGGGAAGGACACTCCCAGCTGATCGGCAATGGGGGGAAGGACACTCCCAGCTGATCGGCAATGGGGGGAAGGACACTCCCAGCTGATCGGCAATGTGGGGAAGGACAGACCCAGCTGACCGGCAATGGGGGGAAGGACACACCCAGCTGATCGGCAATGCGGTGAAGCACACTCACAGCTGATCGGCAAAGCGGGGAAGCACACACCCAGCTGATCGGCAATGCGGGGAAGCACACACCCAGCTGATCGGCAATGCGGGGAAGGTCAGACGCAGCTGATCGGCAATGGGGGGAAGCACACACCCAGCTGATCGGCAATGCGGCGAAGGGAAGACCCAGCTGATCGGCAATGCGGGGAAGGACAGACCCAGCTGATCGGCAATGGGGGGAAGGACAGACCCAGCTGATCGGCAATGCGGGGAAGCACACACCCAGCTGATCGGCAATGCGGGGAAGCAGACACCCAGCTGATCGGCATTGGGGGGAAGCACACACCCAGCTGATCGGCATTGGGGGGAAGCACACACCCAGCTGATCGGCATTGGGGGGAAGCACACCCAGCTGATCGGCAATGGGGGGGAAGCACACACCCAGCTGATCGGCAATGCGCGGAAGCACACACCCAGCTGATCGGCATTGGGGGGAAGCACACACCCAGCTGATCGGCATTGGGGGGAAGCACACACCCAGCTGATCGGCATTGGGGGGAAGCACACCCAGCTGATCGGCAATGGGGGGGAAGCACACACCCAGCTGATCGGCAATGCGCGGACGCACACACCCAGCTGATCGGCAAGGCGGGGAAGCACACACCCAGCTGATCGGCAATGCGGGGAAGCACACACCCAGCTGATCGGCAATGCGGGGAACCACACACCCAGCTGATCGGCAATGCGGGGAAGCACACACCCAGCTGATCGGCATTGGGGGGAAGCACACACCCAGCTGATCGGCATTGGGGGGAAGCACACACCCAGCTGATTGGCAATGGGGGGAAGCACACACCCAGCTGATCGGCAATGGAGGGGAAGCACACTCCCAGCTGATCGGCAATGCGGGGAAGCACACACCCAGCTGATCGGCAATGGAGGGGAAGCACACACCCAGCAGATCGACAATGGGGGGAAGGACAGACCCAGCTGATCGGCAATGGAGGGGAAGCACACACCCAGCTGATCGACAATGGGGGGAAGGACAGACCCAGCTGATCGGCAATGGAGGGGAAGCACACACCCAGCTGATCGACAATGGGGGGAAGGACAGACCCAGCTGATCGGCAATGGGGGGAAGCACACACCCAGCTGATCGGCAATGCGGGGAAGGGCAGACCCAGCTGATCGGCAATGGGGGGAAGCACACACCCAGCTGATCGGCAATGCGGGGAAGGGCAGACCCAGCTGATCGGCAATGGGAGGAAGCACACACCCAGCTGATCGACAATGGGGGGAAGGACAGACCCAGCTGATCGGCAATGGGGGGAAGCACACACCCAGCTGATTAGCAATGGGGGGAAGCACACTCCCAGCTGATCGGCAATGCGGGGAAGCACACACCCAGCTGATCGACAATGGGGGGAAGGACAGACCCAGCTGATCGGCAATGGGGGGAAGCACACACCCAGCTGATTGGCAATGGGGGGAAGCACACACCCAGCTGATCGGCAATGGGGGGAAGCACACACCCAGCTGATTGGCAATGGGGGAAGCACACTCCCAGCTGTTCGGCAATGGGGGGAAGGACACACCCAGCTGATCGGCAATGGGGGGGAAGCACACACCCAGCTGATCGGCAATGGGGGAAGCACACACCCAGCTGATCGGCAATGGGGAGAAGGACACACCCATCTGATCGGCAATGGGGGGAAGGACACACCCAGGTGATCGGCAATGGGGGGAAGCACACACCAAGCTGATCGGCAATGGGGGAAGGACACACCCAGCTGATCGGCAATGGGGGGAAGCACACACCCAGCTGATCGGCAATGGGGAGAAGGACACACCCATCTGATCGGCAATGGGGGGAAGCACACTCCCAGCTGTTCGGCAATGGGGGGAAGCACACACCAAGCTGATCGGCAATGGGGGAAGCACACACCCAGCTGATCGGCAATGGGGGGAAGCACACACCCAGCTGATCGGCAATGGGGAGAAGGACACACCCATCTGATCGGCAATGGGGGGAAGGACACACCCAGCTGATCGCCAATGGGGGGAAGCACACACCCAGCTGATTGGCAATGGGGGAAGAACACTCCCAGCTGATCGGCAATGGGGGAAGCACACACCCAGCTGATCGGCAATGGGGGGGAAGCACACACCCAGCTGATCGGTAATGGGGAGAAGGACAGACCCAGCTGATCGGCAATGGGGGGAATCACACACCCAGCTGATCGGCAATGGGGGGAAGCACACACCCAGCTGATCGGTAATGGGGAGAAGGACAGACCCAGCTGATCGGCAATGGGGGGAATCACACACCCAGCTGATCGGCAATGGGGGGATGGGCACACCCAACTGATCGGCAATGCGGGGAAGGACAGACCCAGCTGATCGGCAATGGAGGGGAAGCACACTCCCAGCTGATCGGCAATGGGGGAAGCACACACCCAGCTGATCGGCAATGGGGGGAAGCACACACCCAGCTGATCGGTAATGGGGAGAAGGACAGACCCAGCTGATCGGCAATGGGGGGAATCACACACCCAGCTGATCGGCAATGGGGAGAAGGACACATCCATCTGATCGGCAATGCGGGGAAGGACAGACCCAGCTGATCGGCAATGGAGGGGAAGCACACTCCCAGCTGATCGGCAATGGGGGGAAGCACACACCCAGCTGATCGGCAATGGGGGGAAGCACACTCCCAGCTGCTCGGCAATGGGAAGCACACACCCAGCTGACCGGTAATGGGGGAAGCACTCACCCAGCTGATCGGCAATGGGGGAGGCACACACCCAGCTAATTGGCCATGGGGGGAGTCACATCCACCCACCGATAGTCCCTTCTGGTAATGCAGAATGGTAAATCAGGGTGAGGCTGCCTGTGGATGGTCAGTTTTACCGGCAGTGCGAGGAGAGAGATTCCGAGTGGGTGGGGTTTCCTCTCAGGGTTTAATGAATTGACGAATTGAACTAAAGGGAACTTTAAGCACATTTTTTAACTGCTGCCTGAACTGAGTCTGTGTCACGGCGTAAATAGCAGTGTTTGTGCAGCAACTCAGGAGCTGCAGCATGAAGCCCAATTCCAGAACATAAAAATCTAACCATGTAGACATATAACCCAGATACTCCATCCGGCTCCATATAGAATAAACCATTAACGTTGACCATAACAGGATGAAATTCGCGGAGATAATGAAGAGTAAAATGATGGATTTCCTCCGACTCTCCATCTCTGGGTCTCTGGGACTGTGCCCACTGCTGTGAGCCCGGAGTCTCCTGCGGGCCCTGCTGCTCAGGACAATGTGTCTGACGGTGAGAACATTGAGCAGCAGAATCAGGGCGAATGGAACACCCGGGGTTAGAATGTGGTGGAGGAACTCGATTGGTCCCCAGACCGGAGAGAACGCAACACCCTCTGTGACATCACAAAACCAGGGGTTGTTCTCCAGCTGATACCCACCGGACAGCATCACCCCCCAGGAAATGTCCTTCAGACAGCTCAGCACAGCCACTGTTCCCAGAACCACAGTCGCCGTTTTCTCGCTGCAATATTTACTTTTCAGCTTCGAGCAACAAATGGCCACAAATCGATCAAAGGTGAAAGTGACGGTGAACCAGACAGAACAGTCAGTGGCTGCATAAAGCAGGACGGCGTGGATATTACACACGGGGATGGACCGCAGGAAATAAAACTGTTCAGGAAAAACAATGGGAATGTGTCTGAATATCAGGTCGAGAATAACGACCAGTAGATCCCCCACTGCCATGGCCAACAGGTAACAAGTCACACATTTGGACAGCCCACAGTTTCTTCTCTTCAGGATCACAATTGTGATGAGGTTCACTGTGAGGAAGGGAAATACACAATGAAATTATACATCAGCCTGGGAAAGACATCACAAGTATGGTCGGCGTGGTGTTGAGGGAGTCAAATAAATATATACTAATACACACACTCACACACACAAACACACACACACTAACACACTCACACACACACACACTAACACACACACACACAGACACTGACACACACACAGACACTAACACACACACTCACAGACACTGACACACACACAGACAATAACACACACACTCACAGACACAGCCACAGAGACAGTAATACACTCTCACACACACAGACACGAACACACTCACACACAGAGACAGTAATACACTCTCACTCACACAGACACTAACACACTCACACTCACACAGAGACAGTGACACTAACACACTCACACTCACACAGAGACAGTAACACACTCACACTCACACAGAGACAGTAAGACACTCACACTCACACACTCACACTCACACACAGAGACAGTAATACACTCACACACACACTAACACCTCCCACGCACACTAACACTCCCACAAAGACATTATCCCCCTCCCCACACGCACACTAACCCCCCCCCACACACTAAACACTCCACACACGCACTAAATCCCCCCCACACACACACACACACAACCCCCCACACACATATTACCCCCACACACACTAACCCCCGCCCCATTAACACACACACTCACCCCTTCACACACACACACTCTCACCAACGTACACTGTACGTACACTACAACCAACGTACTCTAATCACACGTACACTGGGCAGCACGGTAGCATAGTGATTAGCACAATTAGGAGCTCCAGTCACTGAATGTCAGCCTCTCAGCCAATCAGGAACTCTAGCCTCTGACTCTCAGCCTCTCAACCAAGCAGGATCTCTAGCCTCTGACTGACAGCCTCTCAGCCAATCAGGAAGTACAGCCTCTGACTGACAGCTCCTAATTTGGGCAGCACGGTAACACAGTGGTAAGCACAATTGCTTCACAGCTCCAGGGTCCCAGGTTCGATTCCCCGCTGGGTCACAGTCTGCACATCCTCCCCGTGTCTGCGTGGGTTTCCTCCCACAGTCCAAAGACGTACAGCTTAGGAGGTTTGGTCATGAAAAACTGCCTTTCGTGACCAAAAATGTCAGGAGGGGTTATTGGGTTGCGTGAATGGGGTGGAAGTGAAGGGTTAAGTGGGTCGGTGCAGAATCGATGGGCTGAATGGCCTCCTTTTGCACTGTAAATTCTACTCTACTCTAACCCATCCCCACACACAGTAACCCATCCCCACTCACACTACCCCACCCCCACACACACTAACATCCCCCCACACACATACTAACCCATCCCCACACACAGTAATCCATCCCCACACACAATAACCCATCCCCACACACACTAACCCATCCCCACACACACTAACCCATCCCCACACACTAACCCATCCCCACACACACTAACCCCCCCTCCACACACACACTAACCCCCCCCACACACTAACACATCCCCACACACTAACCCCCCCCCCACACACTAACCCCCCACACACAATAACCCATCCCGACACACACTAACCCATCCCCACACACACTAACCCATCCCCACACACTAACCCATCCCCACGCACACTAACCCCCCCCACACACACTAACCCCCCACACACACTAACCCATCCCCACACACAGTAATCCATCCCCACACACAATAACCCATCCCCACACACACTAACCCATCCCCACACACACTAACCCATCCCCACACACTAACCCATCCCCACACACACTAACCCCCCCCCCCACACACTAACCCCCCACACACACTAACACATCCCCACACACACTAACCCCACACACACACACTAACCCCCCCCATACACACACTAACCCCCCCCCCACACACTAACCCATCCCCACACACTAACCCATCCCCACACACACTAACCCCCCCCCCACACAAACACCCGGCCCACACACAAACCTGCCACACACACTAACCCATCAGCACACACACTAACCCATCCCCACACACACTAACACCCGCCCACACACACTAACCCTCCCACACACACTAACCCATCCCCACACACTAACCCATCCCCACACACACTAACCTCCCCACACACTAATTCATCCCCACACACACTAACACCGCCACCACACACACTAACCCCCACACATACACTAACCCATCCCCACACACATTAACCCCTCCACACACACTAACCGATCCCCACACACGTTAACCCCTCCACACACACTAAGTCTCCCACACACGCAAGCCCATCCCCACAAACACTAAACCCCCCACCCACACACTAACCCCCCACACATACATTAACCCATCCCCACACACACTAACACCCCCTCCACACACACTAACCCATCCCCACACACACTAAACCCCACACGCAATACCCCCCACACACACTAAACCCCCCCCTCACACACACTAACCCCCAAACATACACTAACCCATCCACCACACACACTAAACCCCCCACATACTAACCCATCCCTACACACACTAACCCATTCCCACTCACTCTAACCCCCACCACACAGACTAACCCATCCCCACACAGAGTAACCCATCCCCACAGACAATAACCCCCACCCACACACACACTAACCCATCCCCAGACACACTAACCCATCCCCACACACTAACCTCCACCCCACACATACTAACCCATCCCCCCATACTAACCACCCACACACACACACTTACCCATCCCCACACACTAACCCATCCCCACTCACACTAAGCCCCTCACACACACTAACCCATCCCCCTCACACTAACCACACCCACACACACACTTACCCATCCCCACACACTAACCCATCCCCACTAACACTAACCCCCCCCCGCACACACTAACCCATCCCCACACACACTAACCCCCCACACAGACTAACCCCTCCCCCCACACTGCCCTCACACATAAACTAACCCATTCCCACACACACTAAGCCCCCACACACACAGTAAATTATGCCCACAGTCACTAAACCATCCCCACACACACTAACTCATCCCCACGCACAATAACACCCCGCCCACACACACTAAACCTCCCCACACACACTAACCCATCCCACACACACTAACGACCCCCACACATACACTAACCCATCCCCACACACACTAACCACCCACCCACACACTAACCCATCTCCACTCAAACTAACACCCCCAAACACACTAAATCATCCCCACTCACACTGACCCCCCCCCCACACGCATACACTAACACATCCCCACACACACGAACCCATCCCCACACACACTAACACATCCCCACACACACTAATCCATCCCCACTCACAGTAAACCCCCACACACAATAACCCATCCCCACACACAATAACCCATCCCCCACACACACTAACCCATCCCCCACACACACTAACCCATCCCACACACTAACCCATCCCCACACACACTAACCCCCCCTCCACACACACACTAACCCCCCCCACACACTAACACATCCCCACACACTAACCCCCCCCCCCACACACTAACCCCCCACACACAATAACCCATCCCGACACACACTAACCCATCCCCACACACACTAACCCATCCCCACACACTAACCCATCCCCACGCACACTAACCCCCCCACACACACTAACCCCCCACACACACTAACCCATCCCCACACACAGTAATCCATCCCCACACACAATAACCCATCCCCACACACACTAACCCATCCCCACACACACTAACCCATCCCCACACACTAACCCATCCCCACACACACTAACCCCCCCCCCACACACTAACCCCCCACACACACTAACACATCCCCACACACACTAACCCCACACACACACACTAACCCCCCCCATACACACACTAACCCCCCCCCACACACTAACCCATCCCCACACACTAACCCATCCCCACACACACTAACCCCCCCCCCCCACACAAACACCCGGCCCACACACAAACCTGCCACACACACTAACCCATCAGCACACACACTAACCCATCCCCACACACACTAACACCCGCCCACACACACTAACCCTCCCACACACACTAACCCATCCCCACACACTAACCCATCCCCACACACACTAACCTCCCCACACACTAATTCATCCCCACACACACTAACACCGCCACCACACACACTAACCCCCACACATACACTAACCCATCCCCACACACATTAACCCCTCCACACACACTAACCGATCCCCACACACGTTAACCCCTCCACACACACTAAGTCTCCCACACACACAAGCCCATCCCCACAAACACTAAACCCCCCACCCACACACTAACCCCCCACACATACATTAACCCATCCCCACACACACTAACACCCCCTCCACACACACTAACCCATCCCCACACACACTAAACCCCACACGCAATACCCCCCACACACACTAAACCCCCCCCTCACACACACTAACCCCCAAACATACACTAACCCATCCACCACACACACTAAACCCCCCACATACTAACCCATCCCTACACACACTAACCCATTCCCACTCACTCTAACCCCCACCACACAGACTAACCCATCCCCACACAGAGTAACCCATCCCCACAGACAATAACCCCACCCACACACACACTAACCCATCCCCAGACACACTAACCCATCCCCACACACTAACCTCCACCCCACACATACTAACCCATCCCCCCCCATACTAACCACCCACACACACACACTTACCCATCCCCACACACTAACCCATCCCCACTCACACTAACCCCCTCACACACACTAACCCATCCCCCTCACACTAACCACACCCACACACACACTTACCCATCCCCACACACTAACCCATCCCCACTAACACTAACCCCCCCCCGCACACACTAACCCATCCCCACACACACTAACCCCCCACACAGACTAACCCCTCCCCCCACACTGCCCTCACACATAAACTAACCCATTCCCACACACACTAAGCCCCCACACACACAGTAAATTATGCCCACAGTCACTAAACCATCCCCACACACACTAACTCATCCCCACGCACAATAACACCCCGCCCACACACACTAAACCTCCCACACACACTAACCCATCCCCACACACACTAACGACCCCCACACATACACTAACCCATCCCCACACACACTAACCACCCACCCACACACTAACCCATCTCCACTCAAACTAACACCCCCAAACACACTAAATCATCCCCACTCACACTGACCCCCCCCCCACACGCATACACTAACACATCCCCACACACACGAACCCATCCCCACACACACTAACACATCCCCACACACACTAATCCATCCCCACTCACACTAAACCCCCACACACAATAACCCATCCCCACACACACTAACGACCCCCACACACACTAACACATCCCCACTCACACTAACCCCCCCTCACACACTAACCCATCCCCACTCACATTAACCCCCCCACACACACTAACCATCCCTACACACACAAATCCCCCCCCCACACATACACAGTAACCCATCTCCACACACAGTAAACAATCCCCACACACACTAACACCCCGCCCACACACACTAGCCCTCCCATACACATTAACCCAACCCCACACACTAACACCCCCCCCACACACACTAACCCCCACGCATAACCTAACCCATCCCCACACACACTAACCCCCCCACGCACAGTAACCCATCCCCACACACACTAACCCATCCCCACACACACTAAACACCCCCACACACACTAAACCCCCCACACACTAACGCATCCCCACACACACTAACACCCCCTCACACACTAACCCATTCCCAACACACACTAACCCCTCCCCACACTCACTAACCCATCCCCACACACACTAACCTCCCCACACACACACTAACCCATCCCCACACACACTAACCCATCCCACCACACACTAGCCGCCCCCCCACACACTAACCCATCCCCACACACTAACCCATCCCCACACACACTAACCCCCTTCACACGCACAAACCACCCCCCACACGACAACCCCCTCCACACACTAACCCAGCACCACACACACACTAACCCTCCACACACACTAACCCATCCCCACACACTAACCCATCCCCACACACACTAACCCATCCCCACACACACTAACCCTCCACACACACTAACCCATCCCCACACACTAACCCATCCCCACACACACTAACCCCCTTCACACGCACAAACCACCCCCCACACGACAACCCCCTCCACACACTAACCCAGCACCATACACACACTAACCCTCCACACACACTAACCCATCCCCTCCCACACTAACCACCACCACACACACTAACCCCCCACCAACACTGACCAATCCCCACACACACTAACCCTCAGCCCAACACACAATAACCCATCTCTGCACACACTAACCCATCCCCACACACACTAACACCCAGACACACACTAACCCCCCACACACACTAACCCATCCCCATACACTTTAACCCCCCACACACACTAACCCATCCCCACACACACTAACCCATCCCCACACACACTAACACCCCCACACACGCACACACTAAACCCCCCCCATAAACTGACCCATCCCCAAAAACAATAACACCCCCCAACTTACACTAACCCATCGCCACTTGCACTAACCCCCCTCCCCCACACACACACATACAAACACATCCCCACACAGAGAACCCATCCCCACATACTAACCACCCTTCACACACACTAACCGCCACATGCACACAACCGCACCCACACACACTAACCGCCCCCACACATACTACCCCCCACACCCACTCACCCATCCCCACACATACTAACCCATTCCCACACACTAACCCCCCCCCCACACACACTAACCCCCACACACACACTAATCCCCCACACACACTAACCCATCCCCACACACACTAACCCCCCCACACACACACTAACCCATCCCCACTCACACTAACCCCCCCCCACCACACACACACACACTAACCATCCCCACACACACAAATCCCCCTACAGGGATGGTGCAGGCGGGAGGGATTCAGATTTCTGGATAACTGGGGCTCTTTCTGGGGAAGGTGGGACGTCTACAGACAGGATGGTCTACATCTGAACCTGAGGGGCACAAATATCCTGGGGGGGGAGATTTGTTAGTGCTTTTTTTTTTGGGGGGGGGGGTTTAAACTAATGCAGCAGGGGCATGGGAACCTGGATTGTAGTTTTAGGGTAAGGGAGAATGAGAGTATAGAGGTCAGGAGCACAGATTTGACGTCGCAGGAGGGGGCCAGTGTTCAGGTAGGTGGTTTGAAGTGTATCTACTTCAATGCCAGGAGTATACAAAACAAGGTAGGGAACTGGCAGCATGGGTTGGTACCTGGGACTTCGGTGTTGTGGCCATTTCGGAGACATGGATAGAGCAGGGACAGGAATGGATGTTGCAGCTTCCGGGGTTTAGGTGTTTTAGTAAGCTCAGAGAAGGAGGCAAAAGAGGGGGAGGTGTGGCGCTGCTAGTCAAGAGCAGTATTACGGTGGCGGAGAGGATGCTCGATGGGGACTCTTCTTCCGAGGTAGTATGGGCTGAAGTTAGAAACAGGAAAGGAGAGGTCACCCGGTTGGGAGTTTTTTGTAGGCCTCCAAATAGTTCTAGGGATGTAGAGGAAAAGATGGCGAAGATGATTCTGGATATGAGCGAAAGTATCAGGGTAGTTATTATGGGAGACTTTAACTTTCCAAATATTGACTGGAAAAGATATAGTTCGAGTACAATAGATGGGTCGTTTTTTGTACAGTGTGTGCAGGAGGGTTTCCTGAATCAATATGTTGACAGGCCAACAAGAGGCGAGGCCACGTTGGATTTGGTTTTGGGTAATGAACCAGGCCAGGTGTTGGGTTTGGAGGTAGGAGAGCACTTTGGGGACAGTGACCACAATTCGGTGACGTTTACGTTAATGAATGAAAAGGGATAAGTATACACCGCAGGGCAAGAGTTATAGCTGGGGGAAGGGCAATCATGATGCCATTAGACGTGACGTGGGGGGGATAAGGTAGAGAAGTAGGCTGCAAGTGTTGGGCACACTGGATAAGTGGGGTTGTTCAAGGATCAGCTACTGCGTGTTCTTGATAAGTATGTACCGGTCAGACAGGGAGGAAGGCGTCGAGCGAGGGAACCGTGGTTTACCAAGGAAGTGGAATCTCTTGTTAAGAGGAAGAAGGAGGCCTATGTGAAGATGAGGTGTGAAGTTTCGGTTGGGGCGATGGATAGTTACAAGGTAGCGAGGAAGGATCTAAAGAGAGAGCTAATACGAGCAAGGAGGGGACATGAGAAGTATTTGGCAGGTAGGATCAAGGAAAACCCAAAAGGTTTCTATAGGTATGTCAGGCATAAGCGAATGACTAGGGAAAGAGTAGGACCAGTAAAGGACAGGGATGGGAAATTGTGTGTGGAGTCTGAAGAGATAGGCGAGATACTAAATGAATATTTTTCGTCAGTGTTCACTCAGGAAAAAGATAATGTTGTGGAGGAGAATGCTGAGCCCCAGGCTAATAGAATAGATGGCATTGAGGTACGTAGGGAAGAGGTGTTGGCAATTCTGGACAGGCTGAAAATAGATAAGTCCCCGGGACCTGATGGGATTTATCCTAGGATTCTCTGGGAGGCCAGGGAAGAGATTGCTGGACCTTTGGCTTTGATTTTTCTGTCATCATTGGCTACAGGAATAGTGCCAGAGGACAGCAAATGTGGTCCCTTTGTTCAAAAAGGGGAGCAGAAACAACCCCGGCAACTATAGACCGGTGAGCCTCACGTCTGTAGTGGGTAAAGTCTTGGAGGGGATTATAAGAGACAAGATTTATAATCATTTAGATAGGAATAATATGATCAGGGATAGTCAGCATGGCTCTGTGAAGGGTAGGTCATGCCTCACAAAACTTATTGAGTTCTTTGAGAAGGTGACTGAACAGGTAGATGAGGGTAGAGCAGTTGATGTGGTGTATATGGATTTCAGCAAAGCGTTTGATAAGGTTCCCCACGGTAGGCTATTGCAGAAAATACGGAGGCTGGGGATTGAGGGTGATTTAGAGATGTGGATCAGAAATTGGCTAGCTGAAAGAAGACAGAGGGTGGTGGTTGATGGGAAATGTTCAGAATGGAGTACAGTCACAAGTGGAGTACCACAAGGATCTGTTCTGGGGCCGTTGCTTTTGTCATTTTAATCAATGACCTCGAGGAAGGCGCAGAAGGGTGGGTGAGTAAATTTGCAGACGATACTAAAGTCGGTGGTGTTGTCGATAGTGTGGAAGGATGTAGCAGGTTACAGAGGGATATAGATAAGCCGCAGAGCTGGGCTGAGAGGTGGCAAATGGAGTTTAATGTAGAGAAGTGTGAGGTGATTCACTTTGGAAGGAATAACAGGAATGCGGAATATTTGGCTAATGGTAAAGTTCTTGAAAGTGTGGATGAGCAGAGGGATCTCGGTGTCCATGTACATAGATCCCTGAAAGTTGCCACCCAGGTTGATATGGTTGTGAAGAAGGCCTATGGAGTGTTGGCCTTTATTGGTAGAGGGATTGAGTTCCGGAGTCGGGAGGTCATGTTGCAGCTGTACAGAACTCTGGTACGGCCGCATTTGGAATATTGCGTACAGTTCTGGTCACCGCATTATAGGAACGACGTGGAGGCTTTGGAGCGGGTGCAGAGGAGATTTACCAGGATGTTGCCTGGTACGGAGGGAAAATCTTATGAGGAAAGGCTGATGGACTTGAGGTTGTTTTCGTTGGAGAGAAGAAGGTTAAGAGGAGACTTAATAGAGGCATACAAAATGATCAGGGGATTGGATAGGGTGGACAGTGAGAGCCTTCTCCCGCGGATGGAAATGGCTGGCACGAGGGGACATAACTTTAAACTGAGGGGTAATAGATATAGGACAGAGGTCAGAGGTAGGTTCTTTACGCAAAGAGTAGTGAGGCCGTGGAATGCCCGACCTGCTACAGTAGTGAACTCGCCAACATTGAGGGCATTTAAAAGTTTATTGGATAAACATATGGATGATAATGGCATGGTGTAGGTTAAATTGCTTTTGTTTCGGTGCAACATCGTGGGCCGAAGGGCCTGTACTGCGCTGTATTGTTCTATGTTCGATGTAACCCCCCCCCCCCACACACGCACTAACACATCCCCACACACACTAACCCCCCCCCCACACACACAGAGTAACCCATCCCCACACACAGTAAACAATCCCCACACACACTAACACCCCGCCCACATACACTAGCCCTCCCATACACACTAACCCAGCCCCACACACACTGATCCCCTCCCCCACGCTACACCCCACACATAACCTAACCCATCCCCACACACACTAACCCCCCACACACAGTAACACATCCCCACACACACTAACCCATCCCCACACACTCTAACCCCCCCCCCACACACACTAAGCCCCCCCACACACTAACGCATCCCCACACACACGAACACCCCCCACATTCACTAACCCATCCCCACACACACTAAACCCCCACACACACTAACCCCCCCACACACACTAACCCATCCCTACACACACTAACCCCCCCGCACACACACTAACCCATCCCCACACACACTAAACCCTCCTACCACACACTACCCCCCCCCACACACTAAACATCCCCCACACACACTAACCCATCCCCACACACACTAACCCCCCCCCCACACACACACACAGAGTAACCAATCCCCACACACAGTAAACAATCCCCACACACACTAACACCCCGCCCACATACACTAGCCCTCCCATACACACTAACCCAACCCCACACACACTAATACCCTCCCCCACGCTACACCCCACACATAACCTAACCCATCCCCACACACACTAACCCCCCACACACAGTAACACATCCCCACACACACTAACCCATCCCCACACACACTAACACCCCCCACACACACTAAGCCCCCACACACACTAACGCATCCCCACACACACGAACACCCCCCACATTCACTAACCCATCCCCACACACACTAAACCCCCACACACACTAACCCCCCCACACACTAACCCATCCCTACACACACTAACCCCCCCACACACACACACTAACCCATCCCCACACACACTAAACCCTCCTACCACACACTAGCCCCCCACACACACTAACCAACCCCCATACACACTAACCCATCCCCACACACACTAACCCTCTTCACACGCACAAACCACCCCACACACACTAACCCCCTCCACACACTAACCCAACCCCAAACAAACTAACCCCCCCTCCACACACACTAACCCCACACACATACTAGCTCCCCCCACACACACTGACCCCCCACACACACTAAACCCCCCACACACACTAACCCCCCCCACACACACACACTAACACCCCCACAAAAACTGACCCATCCCCTACAATAACCCCCCTACTTACACTGACACATCCCCACACACACCACCCCCACACACACTAAGCCCCCCCACACACAGTAACTCATCCCTACACAAACTAAACGCCCCCACACACAGTAACCCCCCACACACACTAACTAATCCTCACACACACTAATCCATCCCCACACACACTAACCTTTCCCCACACACTCTCACCCCCCCACACACACACTAACGCCCCACACACACTAACCCATCCACAAACACACACTAACGCCACACACACACTAGCCCCCACAGATACTAACCCCCCCACACACTAACCGCCCCCACACACGCACTAACCCCCCCACACACACTAACCCATCCCCACACACACTAACCACCCCCACACACACTAACCCCCCACAAACACTGACCCATCCCCACACACACTAACCCCGCCCCCCAACACACATTAATCCATCCCTGCACACACTCACCCATCCCCACAAACACACTAACCCACACACACACGCTAACCCATCCCCACACACACTAAACCCCCACACACACTAGCCCACCCCCACACACACTCACCCCTACACACACACTGATCCCCCACACACACTAACCCATCCCCACACACACACTAACCCCCCCCACACACACACTAAACCCCCACACACACACTAACCCATCCCCAAACACACTAACCCCCCCCCCCACACACACAGTCACCCATCCCCACACACAATAAACAATCCCCACACACTCTAACACCCCGCCCACACACACTAGCCCGCCCACACACACTAACCCAACCCCACACACAACCCCCCCACACTACCTCCACACATAACCTAACCCAACCCCCCCCCACATTACCCCCACACATAACCTAACCCATCCCCACACACACCAACCACCCACACACAGTCACCCATTCCCACACACACTAAACCCCCACACACACTGACGCATCCCCACACACGTTAATCCCCCCTCCCCACACACACTAACCGATCCCCAACACACACTAACCCCTCACCACACACACTAACATAGAACATAGAACTGTACAGCACAGTACAGGCCGTTCGGCCCACGATGTTGTGCCGAACTAGTCTGAAACTAAGATCAAATCAACCTACTCCCAATCATTCTAGTGCACTCCATATGCCGATCCAAGAACCGCTTGAAAGTTCCTAAAGTGTCCAACTCCACTACCATCCCCATCCCCACACACACTTACACCCCCACACACACTAACCCATCCCCACACACACTAAACCCCCACACACACTCGTACCCCACACACACTAACCCATCCCCACACACACTAACCGCCCCCACACACAAACCCATCCCCACACACACTTACACCCCCACACACACTAACCCATCCCCACACACACTAACCCTCCCACACACACTAACCCATCCCCATACACACTAACCCGCCCACACACACACACTAACTTATGCCCACTCACACTAACCCCCCCACACACAAACTAACCCATCCCGACACACACTAACCGCCCCCACACACACTAACCCCTCCCAATTCACACTGACCCTCCCCACACACTAACCCGTCCCTACTCACACTAAACCCCTACACACACTAACCACCCCCCACACACACGCTAATTCATCCCTACACACTAACCCCCCCCCCACCCCACACACACTAACCCGTCCCCGCACTCACTAACCCCCCCCACACACTAACCCCCCCACACACACTAAACCATATCCACGCACACTGACCCATCCCCACACACACTAACCCATCCCCACACACACTAACCCACCCCCACACACACTAACCCCCCCCCACACTAACCCATCCCCACACACACTACCCCCCCCCACACACACACTAACCCATCCCCACACCCTCTAACCCATCCCCACACACATTAACACCCCTCCCACACACACTAACGCTACCACACACACTAACCCATCCCCACACACACTAACCCCCCCCCCCCCACACACACACACAGTAACCCATCCCCACACACAATAAACAATCCTCACACACATTAACACCCCTCCCACACACACTAACGCTACCGCACACACTAACCCATCCCGACACACACTAACCCCCCCACACTCACTAACCCACACACACTAACCCCCCACATATACACTGAACATCCCACAAACACACTAACTCCCCCCACAGACACACACATTAACCCCGCTCCCCACACACACACTAACCCATCCCCACACACACATTAACCCATCCCCACACACACACTAACCCCCACCTCACACACACTAACCCCCCACATTCTCACCGACAACTCACAGAAAAACACACTAACCATCCCACACACATACTAACCCCCCCACACACACTAACCAGCCTCCGCGCACAATAACCCATCCCCACACATACGGGCAGCACGGTAGCACAGTGGTTAGCACAATTTCTTCACAGCTGCAGCGTCCCAGTTTCGATTCCCGGCTTGGGTCACTGTTTGTGCGGAGTCTGCACATCCTCCCCGTGTCTGCGTGGCTTTCCTCCGGGAGCTCCGGTTTCCTCCCACAGTCCAAAGATGTCCAGGTGAGGTGGGTTGGCCATAATAAATTGCTCTTTGTGTCCAAAATTGACCTTTGTTTTGGGCTAGGTTACTGGGTTATGGGGTAATGGGGATCGGGTGGAGGTGTTGAACTTGGGTACGGTGCTCTTTGCAAGACCCGGTGCAAACACGATGGGCCGAATGGCCTCCTTCTGCACTGTAAATTCTACTCTACTCTAACCCATCACCACACATATTAACCCCCCCCCCCCAACACACACACACACTAACCCCCCCCCCCACCCCACCCCCCACACACACACTAGAGGCCTTGGAAGAGTGGTCGCCGGGTCAGGGAATGAAGAAATTGCAGTTATGTGACCCTTCACGCTTCGTGTTAGGGATCACAAGGAGGGTGTGTAGCCACCTGGGTTGGCCACTTCCCGACTTAAAATGAAGAACCGCAAAGACTAAAGGGAAATTCAGCCAACACAGGCAAAAATGAGCAAGCGCAGAAATCATGTGTATTGTAAGTAGCAAAAAACCCAGACAGCACTGAAACCAGCCATCTGCATAGTCATGAGCGATTCCAGGCACAATTGCTACTCTCAAGGTGAATAAAGCCAAGCCAGACTCCTCGGCGCCAGCAGGAGCAAAGACAAAGGAAGGCCAACGGACAATTAGGGACCGCCCAGCGATCAGGGAACAGCTCCAGTATTGTAGAAATCGATCCAAGTGATCGGAACGCAGACCAATCATTTGGAACCACGGACGGGGACCGCCCGAAGGGCGGGAAGCCCCTGGGGACTATAAAGTAAAGCCCCCAAGTTCCAATCGTCCTTCTTTGGCAGGGTCACTCAGCAACTTGAATCAACCCGTGAGAGTGACCTGTCTAAGCCGCCGCATCAACCAAGTAAGTCTCCAGTCAACGCGCTACGAGATAGGCGCTCCTGGCTACAAGTTCATTCCAGCTTTTGAATCCTGCAGACTCGCGACCGAACAAAAGGCAATTTGTTCCCCTGACCTGGTGGGCCAATTCCGAAGCTAAGTATAGGCATTTTAGTGATAGGAATAGTCTAGAAAGTAGAGTTTATGCATGAGTAGCGATTTACTGTGTATAATAAATGTGTTTTGATTTGAATCTTACGAATTGCTGTGTTGAGTTATTGATCATTACTTGAACTTGAACCTCGTGGCGGTATCATAAAGATACCTGGCGAGTCTAGAGCAAAGGTTATAAAACAGAGCAAATTACGAATTAAGAGCCAACCAAAAGTTAGCAACAATACCCATAATCAGCATCTTCACTAAACTCCCAATAACACAACCTGCAGAAACCCATCCTCAGCATCTCCACTCACCTCCCAATAACACAACCTGCAGAAACCCATCCTCAGCATCTTCATTCACCTCCCAATAACACAACCTGCAGAAAACCATCCTCAGCATCTCCACTCACCTCCCAATAACACAACCTGCAGAAACCCATCCTCAGCATCTCCACTCACCTCCCAATAACACCACCTGCATAAACCAATCCTCAGCATCTTCATTCACCTCCCAATAACACAACCTGCAGAAACCCATCCTCAGCATCTCCACTCACCTCCCAATAACACCACCTGCATAAACCCATCCTCAGCATCTCCACTCACCTTCCAATAACACAACCTGCAGAAACCCATCCTCAGCATCTTCACTCACCTCACAATAACACAACCTGCAGAAACCCATCCTCAGCATCTCCACTCACCTCCCAATAACACAACCTGCAGAAACCCATCCTCAGCATCTTCACTCACCTCACAATAACACAACCTGCAGAAACCCATCCTCAACATCTCCACTCACCTCCCAATAGCACAACCTGCAGAAACCCATCCTCAGCATCTCCACTCACCTCCCAATAACACAACCTGCAGAAACCCATCCTCAGCATCTTCACTCACCTCCCAATTACACAACCTGCAAAAACCCATCCTCAACATCTTCACTCACCTCCCAATAACATAACCTGCAGAAACCCATCCTCAGCATCTCCACTCACCTCCCAATAACACAACCTGCAGAAACCCATCCTCAGCATCTTCACTCACCTCCCAATTACACAACCTGCAAAAACCCATCCTCAACATCTTCACTCACCTCCCAATAACACAACCTGCAGAAACCCATCCTCAGCATCTCCACTCACCTCCCAATAACACAACCTGCAGAAACCCATCCTCAGCATCTCCACTCACCTCCCAATAACACAACCTGCAGAAACCCATCCTCAGCATCTCCACTCACCTTCCAATAACACAAACTGCAGAAACCCATCCTCAGCATCTCCACTCACCTCCCAATCACACAACCTGCAGAAACCCATCCTCAGCATCTTCACTCACCTCCCAATAACACAAACTGCAGAAACCAATCCTCAGCATCTCCACTCACCTCCCAATAACACAACCTGCAGAAATCCATCCTCAGCATCTTCACTCATCTCCCAATAACACAACCTGCAGAAACCCATTCTCAGCATATTCACTCACCTTCCAATAACACAACCTGCAGAAACCCTTCCTCAGCATCTCCACTCACCTCCCAATAACACAACCTGCAGAAACCCATCCTCAGCATCTAAACTCACCTCCCAATAACACAACCTGCAGAAACTCATCCTCAGCATCTCCACTTACCTCCCAATAAAACAACCTGCAGAATCCCATCCTCAGCATCTCCGCTCACCTCCCAATAACGCAACCTGCAGAAACCCATCCTCAGCATCTTCACGATCGTCCCAATAACACAACCTGCAGAAACCCATCCTCAGCATCTCCACTCACCTCCCAATAACACAACCTGCAGAAACCCATCCTCAGCATCTTCACTCACCTTCCAATAACACAACCTGCAGAACCCATCCTCAGCATCTCCACTCACCTCCCAATAACACAACCTGCAGAAACCCATTCTCAGCATCTTCACTCACCTTCCAATAACACAGCCTGCAGAACCCATCCTCAGCATCTCCACTCACCTCCCAATAACACAACCTGCAGAAACCCATCCTCAGCAGCTTCACTCACCTCCCAATAACACAACCTGCAGAAACCCATCCTCAGCATCTTCACTAACATCACAATAACACAACCTGCAGAAACCCATCCTCAGCATCTCCACTCACCTCCCAATAACACAACCTGCAGAAACCCATCCTTAGCATCTTCACTCACCTTCCAATAACAGAATTGTAAAAGTAATGAAAAATAACTCATTTCCACATTCATTGAAAATGGACATAGGGTTGGTATAATTTGATTGAGTGAGACTGTGGAGAATTCCAATCACTGAATGAGAATTCAGATAGTGAGATGCTGCCAGACTGGGAACCCATCTCCAGCAGTGAGCACAGGGATGACAGGTGACTGGGATTGGGTGAGGGTTAGGACCCAGACTGGGAACCAATCTACATCATTGAGCACAGAGATGATAGGGGACTGGGATTGGTTCAGGGTTAGGACCCAGACTGGGAACCATTCTACAGCATTGAGCACAGGGATGATATGTGACTGGGATTGGGTGAGGGTTAGGACCCAGGCTGGGAATGAATCTACAGTAGTGAGCACAGGGATGATAGGTGACTTGGATTGGGTGAGGGTTAGGACCCAGACTGGGAACCAATCTACAGCAGTGAGCACAGGGATGATAGGTGACTGGGATTGGGTGAGGGTTAGGACCCAGACTGTGAACCAATCTACAGCAGTGAGCACAGGGATGACAGGTGACTGGGATTGGGTGAGGGTTAGGACCCAGACTGGGAACCAATCTACATCATTGAGCACAGAGATGATAGGGGACTGGGATTGGTTCAGGGTTAGGACCCAGACTGGGAACCATTCTACAGCATTGAGCACAGGGATGATATGTGACTGGGATTGGGTGAGGGTTAGGACCCAGGCTGGGAATCAATCTACAGCAGTGAGCACAGGGATGATAGGTGACTTGGATTGGGTGAGGGTTAGGACCCAGGCTGGGAACCAATCTACAGCAGTGAGCACAGGGATGATAGGGGACTGGGATTGGGTGAGGGTTAGGACCCAGACTGGGAATCAATCTACAGCAGTGAGCACAGGGATGACAGGTGACTGGGATTGGGTGAGGGTTAGGACCCAGACTGGGAACCAATCTACAGCAGTGAGCACAGGGATGATAGGTGACTGGGATTGGGTGAGGGTTAGGACCCAGACTGTGAACCAATCTACAGCAGTGAGCACAGGGATGATAGGGGACTGGGATTGGGTGCGGGTTAGGATATGGCAGCAGAGTTGGAGATGAGCTGCGCTTCATGAAGATTTGTATCAGAAATTGTGTGACAGAATATCATTGGATTAGTCGAGTGTGGATTTAACAAAGACACAGATGATGGTTTATTCTGCAGCTGAGATGAAGCAGAGGTGGCGATGGCAAGCGAGCAGGATTGGGAATGGAGAGAACATCTGGGTATAATAACTTTACTGTCAAAGGGAGAGCAGGGATTGTGAACAGCCTCCGATATTAACCAGAGAGCGAGTGGAGCCACTGGATATACAATGACCTCAGTGACTGGAATCGGTGTTGATATTTATAGCTAAAGGCACAGAGCTTCAAGGTAAGGAAGTGTTATTCCCACTATTCCAGATGTTCGTCAGACCGCACCTGGAGCATTACACAGTCCTGGCCCCTGATTTGAGGAAAGATGTAGGGGCTTTCGAGGCAGTTCAGAGGAGGTTGACTAGAGTGACCGCAGAGATGAGGGCTTTGTCTTATCAAGAGAGTTGTTAAGAAGGAGTAGAGATCCAATTGTGGTTTATAAGATGATAAAAGGTGTGGGTGAAGTGGAAGTGGAGCGGATGCTTCCTCTTGTGGGGCGTTCTGGAACGAGAGGTCAGAATCTCAGGATAACAGGCAGCAAATGTGAATCAGAGCTGAGGAGAAACTACTTCTCCCAATGGGATGGGAACCTGTGGAATTCGCTATCCAGAGTGCGGGGCATGCTGGGACAGTGAGTAAATTTAAGAAGCAGTTATATAGATTTTGAATTGGGAATGGGTTGAGAATTTTGGATAATGGGCAGGACGGCGGCATTAAGCCGAGGATGAGATCAGCCAAGACCGAATGACGGAGCAGACGCGAGGGGCCAAATAGCCTCATTCTGCTCCTGGACCTGAAAACTTACAAACTTCTGAACTGAAAATCGTGGATTCAATCTTTCCAAGATGCAAATGACCAGAGCAATAATACACTGAAAGTGGTTTATACAATAAATAACTGGACAGGGAGACTTACCAGGGACACCGACAACAGCCAGGAGGGGATAGTAACCCGCTTGAATTATCTGCAGTGCGCCGCCGATCCGGTATGGTAAAGACTGGAGAGACATAAAGAAAATACCCCAGGATAAACTCCTGTCCATTGCTGTAACGTTCCTGTGGATAGTTCCCAGATTCTGATCCATTGCTGTAACGTTCCTGTGGGCAGTTCCCAGATTCTGATCCATTGCTGTAACGTCCCTGTGGATAGTTCCCAGATTCTGATCCATTGCTGTAACGTTCCTGTGGTTAGTCCCCAGATTCTGATCCATTGCTGTAACGTTCCTGTGAGTAGTCCCCAGATTCTGATCCATTGCTGTAACGTTCCTGTGGGTAGTTCCCAGATTCTGCTCCCTCCTCTTGGTCTCTCTGGGGCCGCTGATCTCTGGCAGTGTTGGAATTGACGCTCCCGCTGACAGTTTGGGATAACACAATGAAAGGAATCGCTTATTAATAGCAGAGACAAACCCTCCAGTGACACGGTTAGATCCATAGAGACTGACATTAATCACAGTCACTAAACAAACAGGCTCAGTTAACCCCTTTCAATCCAATACTTTTTCTATCACAATGAAATAGATTAGCCGGGTCTGGATTGGTTGTGTGACAGTGACTGAGGGATGGAGTGTGGAAATAGTGGACACACTGACCCTGATACTCAATCCTCATTGATCTCTGAGTGGTTCCTGGGGACTGGGGCATTTTCACTGCCCCATCCTGTTTATAAAAGGAGAGAGAGGGATAAACCCTGGAGTGACAGAGCAGTCAGTATAATGTTAGTCACCAGGACATTTCTAGGGGTCAGAGTGGGCAACAGGAATATTGCTCCTTCGCGAGGAAATGGTGTTATGTGACCAGAAACACGGCGATATTCGTGGGAAATCACATCGCATGTTGTTATTGCAGTTATATTTCAAAATAACTGGAGGATTAATGAGGGAACTGATATGAATTTATGTACTGGGACATATTGTGATCAAATGTCATTTATTAGAGTTGTTCTCGAGACCCAAAGCCGTGGATTAAAGGGTCGGTGACAGTAAGAATGTGATATTGGCTAAGAAACAGAAAGCAGAGAGAAGCGGTGAATGATAGTTATTCAGACAGGAGGGGAGGAGACACTGATGTTCACTCGGGGCCCACATGAGGACAATTGCTCTTCAAGACACAATTCACTGCGATAGGCTTCAATGGAAAGAATTTCAACATTCACAAATGACAGACACTCAGCAATGACACAGTGAGCAGGGTAGCAGCAATCTTCAGCAGCATGTTCCCAGATATGTGAAAGGGAGGGTCACGGGGAAAGTAAATTTAAATCACTGTCGTGTGGGTGATGCATTCGGGAGGAGGGCAGAGGACAGGAAATATAAACTAAACGGGACAAGTTTAAAAAGTGTACAGGAAGGGAGCGGGGACATGTCCACACTTTGCACTGGAAGGTCATGGTGATAAGATTGGAAAATCCTCAGAAGATATTTAACTTGATCAATAGAGGCGGAGACTCCTAAAAGAAGGATGTTAGGATCATAGAGTCATCGAGGTCCAGAGCACAGAAAGGCCATTCGGCCCATCTGGACTGGGCAGGTCAAAAACAATTTGAATCCCACTTTCTAATACTTTGCCAATAGCCTATAGAGTTATAACCAGGATTATAGATAGGACCGTAGCTGAGGAATTGCTTCTTGTTCTGCCGCTAAATATACAAAAGGATGTGAGGATCTTGGAGACAAAACAAAGGATATTTAATGGAGTGTTGTCAGGGATGTAGGATTTCAGTTAAATATGGGGATTAGTGAACTGGAATTGTAATCTGTAGATGTTTAAGGTAAAGAGAAATTTCACAGAGGACTCCAAATTAGGAAGTTTAGAGGGAGTGAGAAGAAAGGGTTCCACTGGAGTGCGTGTGGGCTGGCCGGGAGTGGCCTGGAGTGTGTGTGTGGGCTGGCCGGGAATGGCCTGGAGTGTGTGTGTGGGCTGGCCGGGAATGGCCTGGAGTGTGTGTGTGGGCTGGCCGGGAGTGACCTGGAGTGTGTGTGTGGGTTGGCCGGGAATTGCCTGGAGTGTGTGTGTGGGCTGGCCGGGAGTGACCTGGAGTGTATGTGTGGGCTGGCCGGGAGTGGCCTGGAGTGTGTGTGTGGGCTGGCCGGGAGTGGCCTGGAGTGTGTGTGTGGGCTGGCCGGGAGTGGCCTGGAGTGTGTGTGTGGGATGGCCGGGCTTGGCCTGGAGTGTGTGTGGGCTGGGGAGAGTGGCCTGGAGTGTGTGTGTGTGATCTGGCCGGGAGTGGCCTGGCCTGGAGTGTGTGTGTGGACTGGCCGGGAGTGGCCTGGAGTGGGTGTGTGGGCTGGCCGGGAGTGACCTGGAGTGTGTGTGTGGGATGGCCGGGAGTGGCCTGGAGTGTGTGTGTGGACTGGCCGGGAGTGGCCTGGAGTGTGTGTGTGTGATCTGGCCGGGAGTGGCCTGGCCTGGAGTGTGTGTGTGGACTGGCCGGGAGTGGCCTGGAGTGGGTGTGTGGGCTGGCCGGGAGTGACCTGGAGTGTGTGTGTGGGATGGCCGGGAGTGGCCTGGAGTGTGTGTGTGGGCTGGCCAGGAGTGGCCTGGAGAGTGTGTGTGGGCTGGCCGGGAGTGGCCGGGTGTGTGTGTGGGCTGGCCGGGAGTGGCCTGGAGTGTGTGTGTGGGCTGGCCGGGAGTTGCTTGGAGTGTGTGTGTGGGCTGGCATGGAGTGGCCGGGTGTGTGTGTGTGGGCTGGCCGGGAGTGGCCTGGCCTGGAGTGTGTGTGTGGGCTGGCCGGGAGTGGCCTGGCCTGGAGTGTGTGTGTGGGCTGGCCGGGAGTGGCCGGGAGTGTGTGTGGGCTGGCCGGGAGTGGCCTGGAGTGTGTATGTGGGATGGCCGGGAGTGGCCTGGAGTGTGTTTGTGGGCTGGCCGGGAGTGGCCTGGAGTGTGTGTGTGGCCTGGCCAGAAGTGTGCGGGCTGGCCGGGAGTGGCCTGGCCTGGAGTGTGTGGGCTGGCCGGGAGTGGCCTGGAGTGTGTGTGTGGGATGGCCGGGAGTGGCCTGGAGTGTGTGTGTGGGCTGGCCAGGAGTGGCCTGGAGTGTGTGTGTGGGCTGGCCGGGAGTGGCCTGGACTGTATGTGTGGGTTGGCCGGGAGTGGCCTGGAGTGTGTGTGTGCGCTGGCCGGGAGTGGCCTGGAGTGTGTGTGTGGGCTGGCCCGGAGTGGCCTGGAGTGTGTGTGTGTGGGCTGGCCGGGAGAGGCCTGGAGTGTGTGTGTGGGCTGGCCGGGAGTGGCCTGGAGTGTGTGTGTGGGCTGGCCGGGAGTGGCCGGGAGTGTGTGTGTGGGATGGCCGGGAGTGGCCTGGACTGTGTGTGTGGGCTGGCCGGGAGTGGCCTGGAGTTTGTGTGTGGGCTGGCCGGGAGTGGCCTGGAGTGTGTGTGTGGGCTGGGCGGGAGTGGCCTGGAGTGTGTGTGTGGACAAGCCGGGAGTGGCTTGGAGTGTGTGTGTGGGCTGGCCGGGAGTGGCCTGGCCTGGAGTGTGTGTGTGTGGGCTGGCCGGGAGAGGCCTGGAGTGTTTGTGTGGGCTGGCCGGGAGTGGCCTGGAGTGTGTGTGTGGGCTGGCCGGGAGTGGCCTGGAGTGTGTGTGTGGGCTGGCCGGGAATGGCCTGGAGTGTGTGTGTGGGCTGGCCGGGAATGGCCTGGAGTGTGTGTGTGGGCTGGCCGGGAGTGACCTGGAGTGTGTGTGTGGGCTGGCCGGGAATTGCCTGGAGTGTGTGTGTGGGCTGGCCGGGAGTGACCTGGAGTGTATGTGTGGGCTGGCCGGGAGTGGCCTGGAGTGTGTGTGTGGGCTGGCCGGGAGTGGCCTGGAGTGTGTGTGTGGGCTGGCCGGGAGTGGCCTGGAGTGTGTGTGTGGGATGGCCGGGCTTGGCCTGGAGTGTGTGTGGGCTGGGGAGAGTGGCCTGGAGTGTGTGTGTGTGATCTGGCCGGGAGTGGCCTGGCCTGGAGTGTGTGTGTGGACTGGCCGGGAGTGGCCTGGAGTGGGTGTGTGGGCTGGCCGGGAGTGACCTGGAGTGTGTGTGTGGGATGGCCGGGAGTGGCCTGGAGTGTGTGTGTGGACTGGCCGGGAGTGGCCTGGAGTGTGTGTGTGTGATCTGGCCGGGAGTGGCCTGGCCTGGAGTGTGTGTGTGGACTGGCCGGGAGTGGCCTGGAGTGGGTGTGTGGGCTGGCCGGGAGTGACCTGGAGTGTGTGTGTGGGATGGCCGGGAGTGGCCTGGAGTGTGTGTGTGGGCTGGCCAGGAGTGGCCTGGAGAGTGTGTGTGGGCTGGCCGGGAGTGGCCGGGTGTGTGTGTGAGCTGGCCGGGAGTGGCCTGGAGTGTGTGTGTGGGCTGGCCGGGAGTTGCCTGGAGTGTGTGTGTGGGCTGGCATGGAGTGGCCGGGTGTGTGTGTGTGGGCTGGCCGGGAGTGGCCTGGCATGGAGTGTGTGTGTGGGCTGGCCGGGAGTGGCCTGGCCTGGAGTGTGTGTGTGGGCTGGCCGGGAGTGGCCGGGAGTGTGTGTGGGCTGGCCGGGAGTGGCCTGGAGTGTGTATGTGGGATGGCCGGGAGTGGCCTGGAGTGTGTTTGTGGGCTGGCCGGGAGTGGCCTGGAGTGTGTGTGTGGCCTGGCCAGAAGTGTGAGGGCTGGCCGGGAGTGGTCTGGCCTGGAGTGTGTGGGCTGGCCGGGAGTGGCCTGGAGTGTGTGTGTGGGATGGCCGGGAGTGGCCTGGAGTGTGTGTGTGGGCTGGCCAGGAGTGGCCTGGAGTGTGTGTGTGGGCTGGCCGGGAGTGGTCTGGACTGTATGTGTGGGTTGGCCGGGAGTGGCCTGGAGTGTGTGTGTGCGCTGGCCGGGAGTGGCCTGGAGTGTGTGTGTGGGCTGGCCGGGAGTGGCCTGGAGTGTGTGTGTGTGGGCTGGCCGGGAGAGGCCTGGAGTGTGTGTGTGGGCTGGCCGGGAGTGGCCTGGAGTGTGTGTGTGGGCTGGCCGGGAGTGGCCGGGAGTGTGTGTGTGGGATGGCCGGGAGTGGCCTGGAGTGTGTGTGTGGGCTGGCCGGGAGTGGCCTGGAGTTTGTGTGTGGGCTGGCCGGGAGTGGCCTGGAGTGTGTGTGTGGGCTGGGCGGGAGTGGCCTGCAGTGTGTGTGTGGACAAGCCGGGAGTGGCTTGGAGTGTGTGTGTGGGCTGGCCGGCAGTGGCCTGGCCTGGAGTGTGTGTGTGTGGGCTGGCCGGGAGAGGCCTGGAGTGTTTGTGTGGGCTGGCCGGGAGTGGCCTGGAGTGTGTGTGTGGGCTGGCCGGGAGTGGCCTGTCCTGGAGTGTGTGTGTGGGCTGGCCGGGAGAGGCCTGGAGTGTGTGCGTGGGCTGGCCGGGAGTGGCCTGGAGTGTGTGTGTGGGCTGGCCGGGAGTGGCCTGGAGTGTGTGTGTGGGCTGGCCGGGAGTGTGTGTGTGGGGTGGCTGGGAGTGGCCTGGAGTGTGTGTGTGGGCTGGCCAGGAGAGGCCTGGAGTGTTTGTGTGGGCTGGCCGGGAGTGACCTGGAGTGTGTGTGTGGGCTGGCCGGGAGTGGCCTAGAGTGTGTGTGTGGGCTGGCCGGGAGTGGCCGGGAGTGTGTGTGTGGGGTGGCTGGGAGTGGCCTGGAGTGTGTGTGTGGGCTGGCCGGGAGTGGCCGGGAGTGTGTGTGTGGGCCGGGAGTGGCCTGAAGTGTGTGTGTGGGCTGGCCGGGAGTGGCCGGCAGTGTGGGTGTGGACTGGCCGGGACAGGCCAGGAGTGTGTGTGTGGGCTGGCCGGGAGTGGCTTGAAGTGTGTGTGTGGGATGGCCGGGAGTGGCCTGGAGTGTGTGTGTGGACTGGCCGGGAGAGGCCTGGAGTGTGTGTGTGGGCTGGCCGGGAGTGGCCTGGAGTGTGTGTGTGGGCTGGCCGGGAGTGGACTGGAGTGTGTGTGCGGGATGGCCGGGGGTGGCCTGGAGTGTGTGTGTGGGATGGCCGGGAGTGGCCTGGAGTGTGTGTGCGGGATGGCCGGGGGTGGCCTGGAGTGTGTGTGTGGGATGGCCGGGAGTGGCCTGGAGTGTTTGTGTGGGCTGGCCGGGAGTGGCCTGGAGTGTGTGTGCGGGATGGCCGGGGGTGGCCTGGAGTGTGTATGTGGGCTGGCCGGGAGTGGCCTGGAGTGTTTGTGTGGGCTGGCCGGGAGTGGCTTGGAGTGTGTGTGTGGGCTGGCCGGGAGTGGCCTGGAGTGTGTGTGTGGGCTGGCCGGGAGTGGCCTGGAGTGTTTGTGTGGGCTGTCCGGGAGTGGCTTGGAGTGTGTGTGTGGGCTGGCCAGGAGTGGCCTGGAGTGTGTTTGTGGGCTGGCCGGGAGTGGCCTGGAGTGTGTGTGTGGGCTGGCCAGGAGTGGCCTGGAGTGTGTGTGGGCTGGCCGGGAGTGGCCTGGAGTGTGTGTGTGGGCTGGCCGGTAGTGGCTTGGAGTGTGTGTGTGGGCTGGCCGGGAGTGGCCTGGAGTGTGTGTGTGGACTGGCCGGGAGTGGCCTGGAGTGTGTGTGGGCTGGCCGGGAGTGGCCTGGAGTGTGTGTGTGGGCTGGCCCGGAGTGGTCTGGACTGTGTGTGTGGGCTGGCCGGGAGTGGCCGTGAGTGTGTGTGTGGGCTGGCCGGGAGTGGCCTGGAGTGTTTGTGAGGGTGGCCGGGAGTGGCCTGGAGTGTGTGTGTGTGTTGGCCGGGAGTGGCCTGGAGTGTTTGTGTGGGTGGCCGGGAATGGCCTGGAGTGTGTGTGTGGGCTGGCCGGGAGTGGCCTGGCCTGGAGTGTGTGTGTGGGCTGGCCGGGAGTGGCCTGGAGTGTGTTTGTGGGCTGGCCGGCAGTGGCCTGGAGTGTGTGTGTGGGCTGGCCGGGAGTGGCTTGGAGTGTGTGTGTGGGCTGGCCGGGAGTGGCCTGGAGTGTGTGTGTGGACTGGCCGGGAGTGGCCTGGAGTGTGTGTGTGGGCTGGCCGGGAGTGGCCTGGAGTGTGTGTGTGGGCTGGCCGGGAGTGGCCTGGAGTGTGTGTGTGGGATGGCCGGGAGTGGCCTGGAGTGCGTGTGTGGGCTGGCCGGGAGTGACCTGGAGTGTGTGTGTGGGCTGGCCGGGAGTGGCATGGAGTGTGTGTGTGGGCTGGCCGGGAGCGGCCTGGAGTGTGTGTGTGGGCTGGCCGGGAGTGGCATGGAGTGTGTGTGTGGGCTGGCCGGGAGTGGCCTGGAGTGTGTGTGTGGGCTGGCCGGGAGTTGCCTGGAGTATGTGTGTGGGATGGCCGGGAGTGGCCTGGAGTGTGTGTGTGGCCTGGCCAGAAGTGCGTGGGCTGGCCGGGAGTGGCCTGGCCTGGAGTGTGTGGGCTGGCCGGGAGTGGCCTGGAGTGTGTGTGTGGGATGGCCGGGAGTGGCCTGGAGTGTGTGTGTGGGCTGGCCAGGAGTGGCCTGGAGTGTGTGTGTGCGCTGGCCGGGAGTGGCCTGGAGTGTGTGTGTGGGCTGGCCGGGAGTGGCCTGGAGTGTGTGTGTGTGGGCTGGCCGGGAGAGGCCTGGAGTGTGTGTGTGGGCTGGCCGGGAGTGGCCTGGAGTGTGTGTGTGGGCTGGCCGGGAGTGGCCGGGAGTGTGTGTGTGGGATGGCCGGGAGTGGCCTGGAGTGTGTGTGTGGGCTGGCCGGGAGTGGCCTGGAGTTTGTGTGTGGGCTGGCCGGGAGTGGCCTGGAGTGTGTGTGTGGGCTGGGCGGGAGTGGCCTGGAGTGTGTGTGTGGGCTGGCCGGGAGTGGCCTGGCCTGGAGTGTGTGTGTGTGGGCTGGCCGGGAGAGGCCTGGAGTGTTTGTGTGGGCTGGCCGGGAGTGGCCTGGCCTGGAGTGTGTGTGTGTGGGCTGGCCGGGAGAGGCCTGGAGTGTTTGTGTGGGCTGGCCGGGAGTGGCCTGGAGTGTGTGTGTGGGCTGGCCGGGAGTGGCCTGGAGTGTGTGTGGGCTGGCCGGGAGAGGCCTGGAGTGTGTGTGTGGGCTGGCCGGGAGTGGCCTGGAGTGTGTGTGTGGGCTGGCCGGGAGTGGCCTGGAGTGTGTGTGTGGGCTGGCCGGGAGTGTGTGTGTGGGCTGGCCGGGAGTGGCCTGGAGTGTGTGTGTGGGCTGGCCAGGAGAGGCCTGGAGTGTTTGTGTGGGCTGGCCGGGAGTGACCTGGAGTGTGTGTGTGGGCTGGCCGGGAGTGTGTGTGTGGGGTGGCTGGGAGTGGCCTGGAGTGTGTGTGTGGGCTGGCCGGGAGTGGCCGGCAGTGTGGGTGTGGACTGGCCGGGACAGGCCAGGAGTGTGTGTGTGGGCTGGCCGGGAGTGGCTTGAAGTGTGTGTGTGGGATGGCCGGGAGTGGCCTGGAGTGTGTGTGTGGACTGGCCGGGAGAGGCCTGGAGTGTGTGTGTGGGCTGGCCGGGAGTGGCCTGGAGTGTGTGTGTGGGCTGGCCGGGAGTGGACTGGAGTGTGTGTGCGGGATGGCCGGGGGTGGCCTGGAGTGTGTGTGTGGGATGGCCGGGAGTGGCCTGGAGTGTGTGTGCGGGATGGCCGGGGGTGGCCTGGAGTGTGTGTGCGGGATGGCCGGGAGTGGCCTGGAGTGTGTGTGTGGGCTGGCCGGGAGTGGCCTGGAGTGTGTGTGCGGGATGGCCGGGGGTGGCCTGGAGTGTGTATGTGGGCTGGCCGGGAGTGGCCTGGAGTGTTTGTGTGGGCTGGCCGGGAGTGGCTTGGAGTGTGTGTGTGGGCTGGCCGGGAGTGGCCTGGAGTGTTTGTGTGGGCTGGCCGGGAGTGGCTTGGAGTGTGTGTGTGGGCTGGCCAGGAGTGGCCTGGAGTGTGTTTGTGGGCTGGCCGGGAGTGGCCTGGAGTGTGTGTGTGGGCTGGCCAGGAGTGGCCTGGAGTGTGTGTGGGCTGGCCGGGAGTGGCCTGGAGTGTGTGTGTGGGCTGGCCGGGAGTGGCCTGGAGTGTGTGTGTGGGCTGGCCGGGAGTGGCCTGGAGTGTGTGTGTGGGATGGCCGGGAGTGGCCTGGAGTGTGTGTGTGGACTGGCCGGGAGTGGCCTGGAGTGTGTGTGTGGGCTGGCCCGGAGTGGTCTGGACTGTGTGTGTGGGCTGGCCGGGAGTGGCCGGGAGTGTGTGTGTGGGCTGGCCGGGAGTGGCCTGGAGTGTTTGTGAGGGTGGCCGGGAGTGGCCTGGAGTGTGTGTGTGTGTTGGCCGGGAGTGGCCTGGAGTGTTTGTGTGGGTGGCCGGGAATGGCCTGGAGTGTGTGTGTGGGCTGGCCGGGAGTGGCCTGGCCTGGAGGGTGTGTGTGGGCTGGCCGGGAGTGGCCTGGAGTGTGTTTGTGGGCTGGCCGGCAGTGGCCTGGAGTGTGTGTGTGGGCTGGCCGGGAGTGGCTTGGAGTGTGTGTGTGGGCTGGCCGGGAGTGGCCTGGAGTGTGTGTGTGGACTGGCCGGGAGTGGCCTGGAGTGTGTGTGTGGGCTGGCCGGGAGTGGCCTGGAGTGTGTGTGTGGGCTGGCCGGGAGTGGCCTGGAGTGTGTGTGTGGGCTGGCCGGGAGTGGCCTGGAGTGTGTGTGTGGGATGGCCGGGAGTGGCCTGGAGTGCGTGTGTGGGCTGGCCGGGAGTGACCTGGAGTGTGTGTGTGGGCTGGCCAGGAGTGGCCTGGCCTGGAGTGTGTGTGTGGGCTGGCCGGGAGCGGCCTGGAGTGTGTGTGTGGGCTGGCCGGGAGTGGCATGGAGTGTGTGTGTGGGCTGGCCGGGAGTGGCCTGGAGTGTGTGTGTGGGCTGGCCGGGAGTTGCCTGGAGTATGTGTGTGGGCTGGCCGGGAGTGGCCTGGAGTGTGTGTGCGGGCTGGCCGGGAGTGGCCTGGAGTGTGTGTGTGGGCTGGCCGGGAGTGGCATGGAGTGTGTGTGTGGGCTGGCCGGGAGTGGCCTGGAGTGTGTGTGTGGGCTGGCCGTGAGTGGCCTGGAGTGTGTGTGTGGGCTGGCCGGGAGTGGCCTGGCCTGGAGTGTGTGTGGGGGCTGGCAGGGAGTGGCCTGGAGTGTGTGTGTGGGTTCGCCGAGTGTTCCTGGAGTGTGTGTGTGGGCTGGCCGGGAATGGCCTGGAGTGTGTTTGTGGGCTGGCCGGGAGTGTGTGTGTGGGCTGGCCGGGAATGGCCTGGAGTGTGTGTGTTGGCTGGCCGGGATGGCCTGGAGTGTGTGTGTGGGCTGGCCGGGAGTGGCCTGGAGTGTGTTTGTGGGCTGACCGGGAGTGGCCTGGAGTGTGTGTGTGGGCTGGCCGGGAGTGGCCTGGAGTGTGTGTGTGGGCTGGCCGGGAGTGGCCTGGAGTGTGTGTGTGGGCTGCCCGGGAGTGGCCTGGAGTGTGTGTGTGGGCTGGCCGTGAGAGTCCTGGAGTGTGAGTGTGGGCTTGCCGGGAGTGGCCTGGAGTGTGTGTGGGCTGGCCGGGAGTGGCCTGGAGTGTGAGTGTGGGCTGGCCGGGAGTGGCCTGGAGTGTGAGTGTGGGCTGTCCGGGAGTGGCCTGGAGTGTGTGTGTTGGCTGGCCTGGAGTGGCCTGCAGTGTGTGTGTGTGCTGGCCGGGAGTGGCCTGGAGTGTGTGTGTGGGCTGGCCGGGAGTGGCCTGGAGTATGTGTGTGGGCTGGCCGGGAGTGGCCTGGAGTGTGTGTGTGAGCTGGCCGGGAATGGCCTGGAGTGTGTGTGTGGGCTGGCCGGGAGTGGTCTGGAGTATGTGTGTGGGCTGGCCGGGAATGGCCTGGAGTGTGTTTGTGGGCTGGCCGGGAGTGGCCTGGAGTGTGTGTGGGCTGGCCGGGAGTGGCTTGGAGTGTGTGTGTGGGCTGGCCGGGAGTGGCCTGGAGTGTGTGTGTGGGCTGGCCGGGAGTGGCCTGGAGTGTGTGTGTGCTGGCCGGGAGTGGCCTGGAGTGTGTGTGTGTGCTGGCCCGGAGTGGCCTGGAGTGTGTGTGTGGGCTGGCCGGGAGTAGCCTGGAGTGTGTGTGTGGGCTGGACGGGAGTGGCCTGGAGTGTGTGTGTGGGCTGGCCGGGAGTGGCCTGGAGTGTGTGTGTGGGCTGGCCGGGAGTGGCCTGGAGTGTGTGTGTGGGCTGGCCGGGAGTGGCCTGGAGTGTGTGTGTGGGCTGGCCGGGAGTGGCCTGGAGTGTGTGTGTGGGCCGGCCCGGAGTGACCTGGAGTGTGTGTGTGGGCTGGCCGGGAGTGGCCTGGATTGTGTGTGTGGGCTGGCCGGGAGTGGCCTGGAGTATGTGTGTTGGCTGGCCGGGAGTGGCCTGGAGTGTGTGTGTGGGCTGGCCGGGAGTGGCCTGGAGTGTGTGTGTGGGCTGGCCGGGAGTGGCCTGGAGTGTGTGTGTGGGCTGCCCGGGAGTGGCCTGGAGTGTGTGTGTGGGTTGGCCGGGAGAGTCCTGGAGTGTGAGTGTGGGCTTGCCGGGAGTGGCCTGGAGTGTGTGTGGGCTGGCCGGGAGTGGCCTGGAGTGTGAGTGTGGGCTGGCCGGGAGTGGCCTGGAGTGTGAGTGTGGGCTGTCCGGGAGTGGCCTGGAGTGTGTGTGTTGGCTGGCCTGGAGTGGCCTGCAGTGTGTGTGTGTGCTGGCCGGGAGTGGCCTGGAGTGTGTGTGTGGGCTGGCCGGGAGTGGCCTGGAGTATGTGTGTGGGCTGGCCGGGAGTGGCCTGGAGTGTGTGTGTGAGCTGGCCGGGAATGGCCTGGAGTGTGTGTGTGGGCTGGCCGGGAGTGGTCTGGAGTATGTGTGTGGGCTGGCCGGGAATGGCCTGGAGTGTGTTTGTGGGCTGGCCGGGAGTGGCCTGGAGTGTGTGTGGGCTGGCCGGGAGTGGCTTGGAGTGTGTGTGTGGGCTGGCCGGGAGTGGCCTGGAGTGTGTGTGTGCTGGCCGGGAGTGGCCTGGAGTGTGTGTGTGTGCTGGCCCGGAGTGGCCTGGAGTGTGTGTGTGGGCTGGCCGGGAGTAGCCTGGAGTGTGTGTGTGGGCTGGACGGGAGTGGCCTGGAGTGTGTGTGTGGGCTGGCCGGGAGTGGCCTGGAGTGTGTGTGTGGGCTGGCCGGGAGTGGCCTGGAGTGTGTGTGTGGGCTGGCCGGGAGTGGCCTGGAGTGTGTGTGTGGGCCGGCCCGGAGTGACCTGGAGTGTGTGTGTGGGCTGGCCGGGAGTGGCCTGGATTGTGTGTGTGGGCTGGCCGGGAGTGGCCTGGAGTATGTGTGTTGGCTGGCCGGGAGTGGCCTGGACTGTGTGTGTGGGCTGGCCGGGAGTGGCCTGGAGTGTGTGCGTGGGCTGGCCGGGAGTGGCCTGGAGTGTGCGTGTGGGCTGGCCGGGAGTGGCCTGGAGTGTGTGTGTGTGCTGGCCCGTAGTGGCCTGGAGTGTGTGTGTGGACTGGCCGGGAGTGGCCAGGCCTGGAGTGTGTGTGTTGGCTGGCCTGGAGTGTGTGTGTGGGCTGGCCGGGAGTGGCCTGGAGTGTGTGTGTGGGCTGGCCGGGAATGGCCGGGAGTGTGTGTGTGGGCTGGCCTGGAGTGTGTGTGTGGGCTGGCCGGGAATGGCCGGGAGTGTGTGTGTTGGCTGGCCTGGAGTGTGTGTGTGGGCTGGCCGGGAGTGGCCTGGAGTGTGTGTGTGGGCTGGCCGGGAATGGCCGGGAGTGTGTGTGTGGGCTGGCCTGGAGTGTGTGTGTTGGCTGGCCTGGAGTGTGTGTGTGGGCTGGCCGGGAATGGCCTGGAGTGTGTGTGTGGACTGGTCGGGGGTGGCCAGGCCTGGAGTGTGTGTGTGGACTGGCCGGGAGTGACCTGGAGTGTGTGCGTGGGCTGGCCGGGAATGGCCGGGAGTGTGTGTGTGGGCTGGCCGGGAGTGGCCTGGAGTGTGTGTGTGGGCTGGCCGGGAGTGGCCTGGCCTGGAGTGTGTGTGTGGACTGGCCGGGAGTGGCCTGGAGTGTGAGTGTGGACTGGCCGGGAGCGGTCTGGAGTGTGTGTGTGGGCTGGCTGGGAGTGGCCGGGAGTGTGTGTGGGCAGGCCGGGAGTGGTCTGTCCTGGAGTGTGAGTGTGGGCTGGCCGGGAGTGGCCTGGAGTATGTGTGTGGGCTGGCCGGGAGTGGCCTGGAGTGTGTGTGTGGGCTGGCCGGGATTGGCCGGGAATGTGTGTGTGAGCTGGCCGGGATTGGCCTGGAGTGTGTGTGTGGGCTGGCCGGGAGTGGCCGGGAGTGTGTGTGGGCTGGCCGGGAGTGGCCCGGAGTGTGTGTGTGGGCTGGCCGGGAGTGGACTGGAGTGTGTGTGTGGGGTGGCCGGGAGTGGCCTGGAGTGTGTGTGTGGGCTGGCCGGGAGTGGCCTTGCCTGGAGTGTGTGTGTGGACTGGCCGGGAGTGGCCTGGAGTGTGATTGTATACTGGCCGGGAGTGGCCTGGAGTGTGTGTGTGGGCTGGCCGGGAGTGGCCTGGCCTGGAGTGTGTGTGTGTGGGCTGGCCGGGAGAGGCCTGGAGTGTTTGTGTGGGCTGGCCGGGAGTGGCCTGGAGTGTGTGTGTGGGCTGGCCGGGAGTGGCCTGTCCTGGAGTGTGTGTGTGGGCTGGCCGGGAGAGGCCTGGAGTGTGTGCGTGGGCTGGCCGGGAGTGGCCTGGAGTGTGTGTGTGGGCTGGCCGGGAGTGGCCTGGAGTGTGTGTGTGGGCTGGCCGGGAGTGTGTGTGTGGGGTGGCTGGGAGTGGCCTGGAGTGTGTGTGTGGGCTGGCCAGGAGAGGCCTGGAGTGTTTGTGTGGGCTGGCCGGGAGTGACCTGGAGTGTGTGTGTGGGCTGGCCGGGAGTGGCCTAGAGTGTGTGTGTGGGCTGGCCGGGAGTGGCCGGGAGTGTGTGTGTGGGGTGGCTGGGAGTGGCCTGGAGTGTGTGTGTGGGCTGGCCGGGAGTGGCCGGGAGTGTGTGTGTGGGCCGGGAGTGGCCTGGAGTGTGTGTGTGGGCTGGCCGGGAGTGGCCGGCAGTGTGGGTGTGGACTGGCCGGGACAGGCCAGGAGTGTGTGTGTGGGCTGGCCGGGAGTGGCTTGAAGTGTGTGTGTGGGATGGCCGGGAGTGGCCTGGAGTGTGTGTGTGGACTGGCCGGGAGAGGCCTGGAGTGTGTGTGTGGGCTGGCCGGGAGTGGCCTGGAGTGTGTGTGTGGGCTGGCCGGGAGTGGACTGGAGTGTGTGTGCGGGATGGCCGGGGGTGGCCTGGAGTGTGTGTGTGGGATGGCCGGGAGTGGCCTGGAGTGTGTGTGCGGGATGGCCGGGGGTGGCCTGGAGTGTGTGTGTGGGATGGCCGGGAGTGGCCTGGAGTGTTTGTGTGGGCTGGCCGGGAGTGGCCTGGAGTGTGTGTGCGGGATGGCCGGGGGTGGCCTGGAGTGTGTATGTGGGCTGGCCGGGAGTGGCCTGGAGTGTTTGTGTGGGCTGGCCGGGAGTGGCTTGGAGTGTGTGTGTGGGCTGGCCGGGAGTGGCCTGGAGTGTGTGTGTGGGCTGGCCGGGAGTGGCCTGGAGTGTTTGTGTGGGCTGGCCGGGAGTGGCTTGGAGTGTGTGTGTGGGCTGGCCAGGAGTGGCCTGGAGTGTGTTTGTGGGCTGGCCGGGAGTGGCCTGGAGTGTGTGTGTGGGCTGGCCAGGAGTGGCCTGGAGTGTGTGTGGGCTGGCCGGGAGTGGCCTGGAGTGTGTGTGTGGGCTGGCCGGTAGTGGCTTGGAGTGTGTGTGTGGGCTGGCCGGGAGTGGCCTGGAGTGTGTGTGTGGACTGGCCGGGAGTGGCCTGGAGTGTGTGTGGGCTGGCCGGGAGTGGCCTGGAGTGTGTGTGTGGGCTGGCCCGGAGTGGTCTGGACTGTGTGTGTGGGCTGGCCGGGAGTGGCCGTGAGTGTGTGTGTGGGCTGGCCGGGAGTGGCCTGGAGTGTTTGTGAGGGTGGCCGGGAGTGGCCTGGAGTGTGTGTGTGTGTTGGCCGGGAGTGGCCTGGAGTGTTTGTGTGGGTGGCCGGGAATGGCCTGGAGTGTGTGTGTGGGCTGGCCGGGAGTGGCCTGGCCTGGAGTGTGTGTGTGGGCTGGCCGGGAGTGGCCTGGAGTGTGTTTGTGGGCTGGCCGGCAGTGGCCTGGAGTGTGTGTGTGGGCTGGCCGGGAGTGGCTTGGAGTGTGTGTGTGGGCTGGCCGGGAGTGGCCTGGAGTGTGTGTGTGGACTGGCCGGGAGTGGCCTGGAGTGTGTGTGTGGGCTGGCCGGGAGTGGCCTGGAGTGTGTGTGTGGGCTGGCCGGGAGTGGCCTGGAGTGTGTGTGTGGGATGGCCGGGAGTGGCCTGGAGTGCGTGTGTGGGCTGGCCGGGAGTGACCTGGAGTGTGTGTGTGGGCTGGCCGGGAGTGGCATGGAGTGTGTGTGTGGGCTGGCCGGGAGCGGCCTGGAGTGTGTGTGTGGGCTGGCCGGGAGTGGCATGGAGTGTGTGTGTGGGCTGGCCGGGAGTGGCCTGGAGTGTGTGTGTGGGCTGGCCGGGAGTTGCCTGGAGTATGTGTGTGGGATGGCCGGGAGTGGCCTGGAGTGTGTGTGTGGCCTGGCCAGAAGTGCGTGGGCTGGCCGGGAGTGGCCTGGCCTGGAGTGTGTGGGCTGGCCGGGAGTGGCCTGGAGTGTGTGTGTGGGATGGCCGGGAGTGGCCTGGAGTGTGTGTGTGGGCTGGCCAGGAGTGGCCTGGAGTGTGTGTGTGCGCTGGCCGGGAGTGGCCTGGAGTGTGTGTGTGGGCTGGCCGGGAGTGGCCTGGAGTGTGTGTGTGTGGGCTGGCCGGGAGAGGCCTGGAGTGTGTGTGTGGGCTGGCCGGGAGTGGCCTGGAGTGTGTGTGTGGGCTGGCCGGGAGTGGCCGGGAGTGTGTGTGTGGGATGGCCGGGAGTGGCCTGGAGTGTGTGTGTGGGCTGGCCGGGAGTGGCCTGGAGTTTGTGTGTGGGCTGGCCGGGAGTGGCCTGGAGTGTGTGTGTGGGCTGGGCGGGAGTGGCCTGGAGTGTGTGTGTGGGCTGGCCGGGAGTGGCCTGGCCTGGAGTGTGTGTGTGTGGGCTGGCCGGGAGAGGCCTGGAGTGTTTGTGTGGGCTGGCCGGGAGTGGCCTGGCCTGGAGTGTGTGTGTGTGGGCTGGCCGGGAGAGGCCTGGAGTGTTTGTGTGGGCTGGCCGGGAGTGGCCTGGAGTGTGTGTGTGGGCTGGCCGGGAGTGGCCTGGAGTGTGTGTGGGCTGGCCGGGAGAGGCCTGGAGTGTGTGTGTGGGCTGGCCGGGAGTGGCCTGGAGTGTGTGTGTGGGCTGGCCGGGAGTGGCCTGGAGTGTGTGTGTGGGCTGGCCGGGAGTGTGTGTGTGGGCTGGCCGGGAGTGGCCTGGAGTGTGTGTGTGGGCTGGCCAGGAGAGGCCTGGAGTGTTTGTGTGGGCTGGCCGGGAGTGACCTGGAGTGTGTGTGTGGGCTGGCCGGGAGTGTGTGTGTGGGGTGGCTGGGAGTGGCCTGGAGTGTGTGTGTGGGCTGGCCGGGAGTGGCCGGCAGTGTGGGTGTGGACTGGCCGGGACAGGCCAGGAGTGTGTGTGTGGGCTGGCCGGGAGTGGCTTGAAGTGTGTGTGTGGGATGGCCGGGAGTGGCCTGGAGTGTGTGTGTGGACTGGCCGGGAGAGGCCTGGAGTGTGTGTGTGGGCTGGCCGGGAGTGGCCTGGAGTGTGTGTGTGGGCTGGCCGGGAGTGGACTGGAGTGTGTGTGCGGGATGGCCGGGGGTGGCCTGGAGTGTGTGTGTGGGATGGCCGGGAGTGGCCTGGAGTGTGTGTGCGGGATGGCCGGGGGTGGCCTGGAGTGTGTGTGCGGGATGGCCGGGAGTGGCCTGGAGTGTGTGTGTGGGCTGGCCGGGAGTGGCCTGGAGTGTGTGTGCGGGATGGCCGGGGGTGGCCTGGAGTGTGTATGTGGGCTGGCCGGGAGTGGCCTGGAGTGTTTGTGTGGGCTGGCCGGGAGTGGCTTGGAGTGTGTGTGTGGGCTGGCCGGGAGTGGCCTGGAGTGTTTGTGTGGGCTGGCCGGGAGTGGCTTGGAGTGTGTGTGTGGGCTGGCCAGGAGTGGCCTGGAGTGTGTTTGTGGGCTGGCCGGGAGTGGCCTGGAGTGTGTGTGTGGGCTGGCCAGGAGTGGCCTGGAGTGTGTGTGGGCTGGCCGGGAGTGGCCTGGAGTGTGTGTGTGGGCTGGCCGGGAGTGGCCTGGAGTGTGTGTGTGGGCTGGCCGGGAGTGGCCTGGAGTGTGTGTGTGGGATGGCCGGGAGTGGCCTGGAGTGTGTGTGTGGACTGGCCGGGAGTGGCCTGGAGTGTGTGTGGGCTGGCCGGGAGTGGCCTGGAGTGTGTGTGTGGGCTGGCCCGGAGTGGTCTGGACTGTGTGTGTGGGCTGGCCGGGAGTGGCCGGGAGTGTGTGTGTGGGCTGGCCGGGAGTGGCCTGGAGTGTTTGTGAGGGTGGCCGGGAGTGGCCTGGAGTGTGTGTGTGTGTTGGCCGGGAGTGGCCTGGAGTGTTTGTGTGGGTGGCCGGGAATGGCCTGGAGTGTGTGTGTGGGCTGGCCGGGAGTGGCCTGGCCTGGAGGGTGTGTGTGGGCTGGCCGGGAGTGGCCTGGAGTGTGTTTGTGGGCTGGCCGGCAGTGGCCTGGAGTGTGTGTGTGGGCTGGCCGGGAGTGGCTTGGAGTGTGTGTGTGGGCTGGCCGGGAGTGGCCTGGAGTGTGTGTGTGGACTGGCCGGGAGTGGCCTGGAGTGTGTGTGTGGGCTGGCCGGGAGTGGCCTGGAGTGTGTGTGTGGGCTGGCCGGGAGTGGCCTGGAGTGTGTGTGTGGGCTGGCCGGGAGTGGCCTGGAGTGTGTGTGTGGGATGGCCGGGAGTGGCCTGGAGTGCGTGTGTGGGCTGGCCGGGAGTGACCTGGAGTGTGTGTGTGGGCTGGCCAGGAGTGGCCTGGCCTGGAGTGTGTGTGTGGGCTGGCCGGGAGCGGCCTGGAGTGTGTGTGTGGGCTGGCCGGGAGTGGCATGGAGTGTGTGTGTGGGCTGGCCGGGAGTGGCCTGGAGTGTGTGTGTGGGCTGGCCGGGAGTTGCCTGGAGTATGTGTGTGGGCTGGCCGGGAGTGGCCTGGAGTGTGTGTGCGGGCTGGCCGGGAGTGGCCTGGAGTGTGTGTGTGGGCTGGCCGGGAGTGGCATGGAGTGTGTGTGTGGGCTGGCCGGGAGTGGCCTGGAGTGTGTGTGTGGGCTGGCCGTGAGTGGCCTGGAGTGTGTGTGTGGGCTGGCCGGGAGTGGCCTGGCCTGGAGTGTGTGTGGGGGCTGGCAGGGAGTGGCCTGGAGTGTGTGTGTGGGTTCGCCGAGTGTTCCTGGAGTGTGTGTGTGGGCTGGCCGGGAATGGCCTGGAGTGTGTTTGTGGGCTGGCCGGGAGTGTGTGTGTGGGCTGGCCGGGAATGGCCTGGAGTGTGTGTGTTGGCTGGCCGGGATGGCCTGGAGTGTGTGTGTGGGCTGGCCGGGAGTGGCCTGGAGTGTGTTTGTGGGCTGACCGGGAGTGGCCTGGAGTGTGTGTGTGGGCTGGCCGGGAGTGGCCTGGAGTGTGTGTGTGGGCTGGCCGGGAGTGGCCTGGAGTGTGTGTGTGGGCTGCCCGGGAGTGGCCTGGAGTGTGTGTGTGGGCTGGCCGTGAGAGTCCTGGAGTGTGAGTGTGGGCTTGCCGGGAGTGGCCTGGAGTGTGTGTGGGCTGGCCGGGAGTGGCCTGGAGTGTGAGTGTGGGCTGGCCGGGAGTGGCCTGGAGTGTGAGTGTGGGCTGTCCGGGAGTGGCCTGGAGTGTGTGTGTTGGCTGGCCTGGAGTGGCCTGCAGTGTGTGTGTGTGCTGGCCGGGAGTGGCCTGGAGTGTGTGTGTGGGCTGGCCGGGAGTGGCCTGGAGTATGTGTGTGGGCTGGCCGGGAGTGGCCTGGAGTGTGTGTGTGAGCTGGCCGGGAATGGCCTGGAGTGTGTGTGTGGGCTGGCCGGGAGTGGTCTGGAGTATGTGTGTGGGCTGGCCGGGAATGGCCTGGAGTGTGTTTGTGGGCTGGCCGGGAGTGGCCTGGAGTGTGTGTGGGCTGGCCGGGAGTGGCTTGGAGTGTGTGTGTGGGCTGGCCGGGAGTGGCCTGGAGTGTGTGTGTGGGCTGGCCGGGAGTGGCCTGGAGTGTGTGTGTGCTGGCCGGGAGTGGCCTGGAGTGTGTGTGTGTGCTGGCCCGGAGTGGCCTGGAGTGTGTGTGTGGGCTGGCCGGGAGTAGCCTGGAGTGTGTGTGTGGGCTGGACGGGAGTGGCCTGGAGTGTGTGTGTGGGCTGGCCGGGAGTGGCCTGGAGTGTGTGTGTGGGCTGGCCGGGAGTGGCCTGGAGTGTGTGTGTGGGCTGGCCGGGAGTGGCCTGGAGTGTGTGTGTGGGCTGGCCGGGAGTGGCCTGGAGTGTGTGTGTGGGCCGGCCCGGAGTGACCTGGAGTGTGTGTGTGGGCTGGCCGGGAGTGGCCTGGATTGTGTGTGTGGGCTGGCCGGGAGTGGCCTGGAGTATGTGTGTTGGCTGGCCGGGAGTGGCCTGGAGTGTGTGTGTGGGCTGGCCGGGAGTGGCCTGGAGTGTGTGTGTGGGCTGGCCGGGAGTGGCCTGGAGTGTGTGTGTGGGCTGCCCGGGAGTGGCCTGGAGTGTGTGTGTGGGTTGGCCGGGAGAGTCCTGGAGTGTGAGTGTGGGCTTGCCGGGAGTGGCCTGGAGTGTGTGTGGGCTGGCCGGGAGTGGCCTGGAGTGTGAGTGTGGGCTGGCCGGGAGTGGCCTGGAGTGTGAGTGTGGGCTGTCCGGGAGTGGCCTGGAGTGTGTGTGTTGGCTGGCCTGGAGTGGCCTGCAGTGTGTGTGTGTGCTGGCCGGGAGTGGCCTGGAGTGTGTGTGTGGGCTGGCCGGGAGTGGCCTGGAGTATGTGTGTGGGCTGGCCGGGAGTGGCCTGGAGTGTGTGTGTGAGCTGGCCGGGAATGGCCTGGAGTGTGTGTGTGGGCTGGCCGGGAGTGGTCTGGAGTATGTGTGTGGGCTGGCCGGGAATGGCCTGGAGTGTGTTTGTGGGCTGGCCGGGAGTGGCCTGGAGTGTGTGTGGGCTGGCCGGGAGTGGCTTGGAGTGTGTGTGTGGGCTGGCCGGGAGTGGCCTGGAGTGTGTGTCTGCTGGCCGGGAGTGGCCTGGAGTGTGTGTGTGTGCTGGCCCGGAGTGGCCTGGAGTGTGTGTGTGGGCTGGCCGGGAGTAGCCTGGAGTGTGTGTGTGGGCTGGACGGGAGTGGCCTGGAGTGTGTGTGTGGGCTGGCCGGGAGTGGCCTGGAGTGTGTGTGTGGGCTGGCCGGGAGTGGCCTGGAGTGTGTGTGTGGGCTGGCCGGGAGTGGCCTGGAGTGTGTGTGTGGGCCGGCCCGGAGTGACCTGGAGTGTGTGTGTGGGCTGGCCGGGAGTGGCCTGGATTGTGTGTGTGGGCTGGCCGGGAGTGGCCTGGAGTATGTGTGTTGGCTGGCCGGGAGTGGCCTGGACTGTGTGTGTGGGCTGGCCGGGAGTGGCCTGGAGTGTGTGCGTGGGCTGGCCGGGAGTGGCCTGGAGTGTGCGTGTGGGCTGGCCGGGAGTGGCCTGGAGTGTGTGTGTGTGCTGGCCCGTAGTGGCCTGGAGTGTGTGTGTGGACTGGCCGGGAGTGGCCAGGCCTGGAGTGTGTGTGTTGGCTGGCCTGGAGTGTGTGTGTGGGCTGGCCGGGAGTGGCCTGGAGTGTGTGTGTGGGCTGGCCGGGAATGGCCGGGAGTGTGTGTGTGGGCTGGCCTGGAGTGTGTGTGTGGGCTGGCCGGGAATGGCCGGGAGTGTGTGTGTTGGCTGGCCTGGAGTGTGTGTGTGGGCTGGCCGGGAGTGGCCTGGAGTGTGTGTGTGGGCTGGCCGGGAATGGCCGGGAGTGTGTGTGTGGGCTGGCCTGGAGTGTGTGTGTTGGCTGGCCTGGAGTGTGTGTGTGGGCTGGCCGGGAATGGCCTGGAGTGTGTGTGTGGACTGGTCGGGGGTGGCCAGGCCTGGAGTGTGTGTGTGGACTGGCCGGGAGTGACCTGGAGTGTGTGCGTGGGCTGGCCGGGAATGGCCGGGAGTGTGTGTGTGGGCTGGCCGGGAGTGGCCTGGAGTGTGTGTGTGGGCTGGCCGGGAGTGGCCTGGCCTGGAGTGTGTGTGTGGACTGGCCGGGAGTGGCCTGGAGTGTGAGTGTGGACTGGCCGGGAGCGGTCTGGAGTGTGTGTGTGGGCTGGCTGGGAGTGGCCGGGAGTGTGTGTGTGGGCAGGCCGGGAGTGGTCTGTCCTGGAGTGTGAGTGTGGGCTGGCCGGGAGTGGCCTGGAGTATGTGTGTGGGCTGGCCGGGAGTGGCCTGGAGTGTGTGTGTGGGCTGGCCGGGATTGGCCGGGAATGTGTGTGTGAGCTGGCCGGGATTGGCCTGGAGTGTGTGTGTGGGCTGGCCGGGAGTGGCCGGGAGTGTGTGTGGGCTGGCCGGGAGTGGCCCGGAGTGTGTGTGTGGGCTGGCCGGGAGTGGACTGGAGTGTGTGTGTGGGGTGGCCGGGAGTGGCCTGGAGTGTGTGTGTGGGCTGGCCGGGAGTGGCCTTGCCTGGAGTGTGTGTGTGGACTGGCCGGGAGTGGCCTGGAGTGTGATTGTATACTGGCCGGGAGTGGCCTGGAGTGTGTGTGTGGGCTGGCCGGGAGTAAACTGGAGTGTGTGTGTGGGCTGGCCGGGATTGGCCGGGAATGTGTGTGTGTGTTGGCCGGGAGTGGCCTGGAGTGTGTGTGTGGGTGGCCGGGAGTGGCCTGGAGTGTGTGTGGGGGCTGGCCGGAAGTGGCCTGGAGTGTGTGTGTGGGCTGGCCGGGAGTGGCATGAAGTGTGTGTGTGGGCTGGCCGGGAGTGGCATGGAGTGTGTGTGTGGGCTGGCCGGGAGTGGCCTGGAGTGTGTGTGTGGGCTGGACGGGATTGGCCGGGAATGTGTGTGTGAGCTGGCCGGGAGTAGCCTGGAGTGTGTGTGTGGGCTGGCCGGGAGTAGCCTGGAGTGTGTTTGTGGGCTGGACGGGAATGGCCTGGAGTGTGTTTGTGGACTGGCCGGGAGTGGCCTGGAGTGTGAGTGTGTGCTGGCAGGGAGTGGCCTGGAGTGTGTGTGTGGGCCGACCGGGAGTGGCCTGGAGTGTGTGTGTGGGCTGGCCGGGAGTGGCCGGGAATGTGTGTGTGAGCTGGCCGGGATTGGCCTGGAGTGTGTGTGTGGGCTGGCCGGGAGTGGCCGGGAAAGAGTGTGTGAGCTGGCCGGGAGTAACCTGGAGTGTGTGTGTGGGTTGGCCGGGAGTTGCCTGGAGTGTGTGCGTGGGAGGCCGGGAGTGACCTGGAGTGTGTGTGTGGGCTGGCCGGGCCTGGCATGGAGTGGCCTGGCCTGGAGTGTGTGTGTGGCCTGGCCTGGAGTGTATGTGTGAGCTGGCCGGGAGTAGCCTGGAGTGTGTGTGTGGGCAGGCCGGGAGTGGCCTGGACTGTGTGTGTGGGCCGACCGGGAGTGGCCTGGTGTGTGTGGGCTGGCCGGGATTGGCCGGGAATGTGTGTGTGAGCTGGCCGGGAGTAACCTGGAGTGTGTGTGTGGGCTGGCCGGGAGTGGCCTGGAGTGTGTGTGTGTGGGCTGGCCGGGAGTAGCCTGGAGTGTGTGTGTGGGCTGGCCGGGAGTGGCCTGGAGTGTGTGTGTGGGCTGGCCGGGAGTGGCCTGGACTGTGTGTGTGGGCTGGCCGGGAGTGGCCTGGAGTGTGTGTGTGGGCTGGCCGGGAGTGGCCTGGCCTGGAGTGTGTGTGGGAGCTGGCCGGGATTGGCCGGGAATGTGTGTGTGGGCTGGCCGGGAGTAGCCTCGAGTGTGTGTGTGGGCTGGCCGGGAGTGGCCTGGAGTGTGTGTGTGGGCTGGCCGGGAGTGGCCTGGAGTGTGTGTGTGGGCTGGCCGGGAGTGTCCTGGAGTGTGTGTGTGGACTGGCCGGGATTGGCCGGGAATGTGTGTGTGGCCTGGCCGGGAGTGGCCTGGCCTGGAGTGTTTGTGTGGGCTGGCCGGCAGAGTCCTGGAGTGTGTGTGTGGGCTGGCCGGGAGTGGCCTGGAGTGTGTGTGTGTGTGGTGGCAGGGAGTAGCCTGGAGTGTGTGTGTGGATGGCCGGGAGTGGCCTGGCCTGGAGTGTGTGTGTGAGCTGGCCGGGATTGGCCGGGAATGTGTGTGTGAGCTGGCCGGGAGTAGCCTGGATTGTGTGTGTGGGCTGGCCGGGTGTGTCCAGGAGTGTGTGTGTGGGCTGGCCGTGAGTGGCCTGGAGTGTGTGTGTGGGCTGGCCGGGAATGGCCTGGAGTGTGTGTGTGGGCTGGCCGGGTGTGGCCTGGAGTGTGTGTGTGGGCTGGCCGGGAGTGGCCTGGTGTGTGTGTGTGGGCTGGCCGAGAGAGGCCTGGAGTATGTGTGTGTGCTGGCCGGGAGTGGCCTGGAGTGTGTGTGGGCTGGCCGAGAGAGGCCTGGAGTATGTGTGTGTGCTGGCCGGGAGCGGCCTGGAGTGTGTGTGTGGGCTGGCCGGTAGTGGCCTGGAGTGTGTGTCTGGGATGGCCGGGAGTGGCCTGGAGTGTGTGTGAGGTCTGGCCGGGAGTGGCCTAATTATGTGTGTGGGCTGGCCGGGAGTGGCCTGGAGTGTGTGTGTGGGCTGGCCGGGAGTGGCCTGGAGTGTGTGTGTGCGCTGGCCGGGAGTGGCCTGGAGTGTGTGTGTGGGCTGGCCGGGAGTGGCCTGGAGTGTGTGTGTGTGGGCTGGCCGGGAGAGGCCTGGAGTGTGTGTGTGGGCTGGCCGGGAGTGGCCTGGAGTGTGTGTGTGTGTGGGCTGGCCGGGAGTGGCCTGGAGTGTGTGTGTGGACTGGCCGGGAGTGGCCTGGAGTGTGTGTGTGGGCTGGCCGAGAGTGGCCTGGAGTGTGTGTGTGGGCTGGGCGGGAGTGGCCTGGAGTGTGTGTGTGGACTGGCCGGGAGTGGCATGGAGTGTGTGTGTGGGCTGGCCGGGAGTGGCCTGGAGTGTGTGTGTGGGCTGGTCGGGAGTGGCCTGGAATGTGTGTGTGGACTGGCCGGGAGTGGCCTGGAGTGTGTGTGTGGGCTGGCCGTGAGTGGCCTGGAGTGTGTGTGTGGGCTGGGCGGGAGTGGCCTGGAGTGTGTGTGTGGACTGGCCGGGAGTGGCATGGAGTGTGTGTGTGGGCTGGCCGGGCTGGCCTGGAGTGTGTGTGTGGGCTGGCCGGGAGTGGCCTGGCCTGGAGTGTGTGTGTGGGCTGGCCGGGAGTGGCCTGGAGTGTGTGTGTGGGCTGGCCGGGAGTGGCCTGGGCTGGAGTGTGTGTGTGGGCTGGCCGGGAGAGGCCTGGGGTGTGTGTGTGGGCTGGCCGGGAGTGGCCTGGAGTGTGTGTGTGGGCTGGCCGGGAGTGGCCTGGAGTGTGTGTGTGGGCTGGCCGGGAGTGTGTGTGTGGGCTGGCCGGGAGTGTGTGTGTGGGGTGGCTGGGAGTGGCCTGGAGTGTGTGTGTGGGCTGGCTGGGAGTGGCCTGGAGTGTGTGTGCGGGATGGCCGGGGGTGGCCTGGAGTGTGTGTGTGGGATGGCCGGGAGTGGCCTGGAGTGTGTGTGTGGGATGGCCGGGAGTGGCCTGGAGTGTGTGTGTGGGCTGGCCGGGAGTAGCCTGGAGTGTGTGTGCGGGATGGCCGGGAGTGGCCTGGAGTGTGTGTGTGGGCTGGCCGGGAGTGGCCTGGAGTGTGTGTGTGGGCTGGCCGGGAGTGACCTGGAGTGTGTGTGTGTACTGGCCGGGAGTGGCCTGGAGTGTGTGTGTGGGCTGGCCGGGAGTGGCCTGGAGTGTGTGTGTGGGATGGCCGGGAGTGGCCTGGAGTGTGTATGTGGGCTGGCCGGGAGTGGCCTGGAGTGTTTGTGTGGGCTGGCCGGGAGTGGCTTGGAGTGTGTGTGTGGGCTGGCCGGGAGTGGCCTGGAGTGTGTGTGTGGGCTGGCCAGGAGTGGCCTGGAGTGTGTTTGTGGGCTGGCCGGGAGTGGCCTGGATTGTGTGTGTGGGCTGGCCAGGAGTGGCCTGGAGTGTGTGTGTGGGCTGGCCGGGAATTGCCTGGAGTGTGTGTGTGGGCTGGCCGGGAGTGGCTTGGAGTGTGTGTGTGGGCTGGCCGGGAGTGGCTTGGAGTGTGTGTGTGGGCTGGCCGGGAGTGGCTTGGAGTGTGTGTGTGGACTGGCCGGGAGTGGCCTGGAGTGTGTGTGTGGGCTGGCCGGGAGTGGCTTGGAGTGTGTGTGTGGGCTGGCCGGGAGTGGCTTGGAGTGTGTGTGTGGACTGGCCGGGAGTGGCCTGGAGTGTGTGTGTGGGCTGGCCCGGAGTGGTCTGGACTGTGTGTGTGGGCTGGCCGGGAGTTGCCGGGAGTGTGTGTGTGGGCTGGCCGGGAGGGGCCTGGAGTGTTTGTGAGGGTGGCCGGGAGTGGCCTGGAGTGTGTGTGTGTGCTGGCCGGGAGTGGCCTGGAGTGTTTGTGTGGGTGGCCGGGAGTGGCCTGGAGTGTGTGTGTGGGCTGGCCGGGAGTGGCCTGGCCTGAAGTGTGTGTGTGGTCTGGCCGGGAGTGGCCTGGAGTGTGTTTGTGGGCTGGCCGGCAGTGGCCTGGAGTGTGTGTGTGGGCTGGCCGGGAGTGGCCTGGAGTGTGTGTGTGGACTGGCCGGGAGTGGCCTGGAGTGTGTGTGTGGGCTGGCCGGGAGTGGCCTGGAGTGTGTGTGTGGGATGGCCGGGTGTGGCCTGGAGTGTGTGTGTGGGCTGGCCGGGAGTGGCCTGGAGATTGTGTGTGGGCTGGCCGGGAGTGGCCTGGCCTGGAGTGTGTGTGTGGGCTGGCCGGGAGTGGCCTGGAGTGTGTGTGTGGGCTGGCCACGAGTGGCATGGAGTGTGTGTGTGGGAAGGCCGGGAGTGGCCTGGAGTGTGTGTGTGGGCTGGCCGGGAGTTGCCTGGAGTATGTGTGTGGGCTGGCCGGGAGTGGCCTGGAGTGTGTGTGTGGGCTGGCCGGTAGTGGCCTGGAGTGTGTGTGTGGGCTGGCCGGGAGTGGCCTGGAGTGTGTGTGTGGGCTGGCCGTGAGTGGCCTGGAGTGTGTGTGTGGGCTGGCAGGGAGTGGCCTGGAGTATGTGTGTGTGGGTTCGCCGAGTGTTCCTGGAGTGTGTGTGTGGGCTGGCCGGGAGTGGCCTGGAGTATGTGTGTGTGGGTTCGCCGGGAGTTCCTGGAGTGTGTGTGTGGGCTGGCCCGGAATGGCCTGGAGTGTGTTTGTGGGCTGGCCGGGAGTGTGTGTGTGGGCTGGCCGGGAGTGGCCTGGAGTGTGTGTGTAGGCTGGCCGGGAGTGGCCTGGAGTGTGTGTGCTGGCTGGCCGGGAGTGGCCTGGAGTGTGTGTGTGGGCTGGCCGGGAGTGGCCTGGAGTGTGTGTGTAGGCTGACCGGGAGTGGCCTGGAGTGTGTGTGTGGCCTGGCCGGGAGTGGCCTGGAGTGTGTGTGTTGGCTGGCCGGGAGTGGCCTGGAGTGTGTGTGGGCTGGCCGGGTCTGGCCTGGAGTGTGTGTGTGGGCTGGCCGGGAGAGTCCTGGAGTGTGAGTGTGGGCTTGCCGTGAGTGGCCAGGAGTGTGTGTGGGCTGGCCGGGAGTGGCCTGGAGTGTGAGTGTGGGCTGGCCGGGAGTGGCCTGGAGTGTGAGTGTGGGCTGTCCGGGAGTGGCCTGGAGTGTGTGTGTTGGCTGGCCTGGAGTGGCCTGCAGTGTGTGTGTGTGCTGGCCGGGAGTGGCCTGGAGTGTGTGTGTGGGCTGGCCGGGAGTGGCCTGGAGTATGTGAATGGGCTGGCCGGGAGTGGCCTGGAGTGTGTGTGTGGGCTGGCCGGGAATGGCCTGGAGTGTGTGTGTGGGCTGGCCGGGAGTGGTCTGGAGTATGTGTGTGGGCTGGCCGGGAATGGCCTGGAGTGTGTTTGTGGGCTGGCCGGGAGTGGCCTGGAGTGAGTGTGTGGGCTGGCCGGGAGTGGCTTGGAGTGTGTGTGTGGGCTGGCCGGGAGTGGCCTGGAGTGTGTGTGTGGGCTGGCCGGGAGTGGCCTGGAGTGTGTGTGTGGGCTGGCCGGGAGTGGCCTGGAGTGTGTGTGTGGGCTGGCCGGGAGTAGCCTGGAGTGTGTGTGTGGGCTGGACGGGAGTGGCCTGGAGTGTGTGTGTGGGCTGGCCAGGAGTGGCCAGGAGTGTGTGTGTGGGCTGGCCGGGAGTGGCCTGGAGTGTGTGTGTGGGCTGGCCGGGAGTGGCCTGGAGTGTGTGTGTTGGCTGGCCGGGAGTGGCCTGGAGTGTGTGTGTTGGCTGGCCGGGAGTGGCCTGGACTGTGTGTGTGGGCTGGCCGGGAGTGGCCTGGAGTGTGTGCGTGGGCTGGCCGGGAATGGCCGGGAGAGTGCGTGTGGGCTGGCCGGAAGTGGCCGGGAGTGTGTGTGTGGGCTGGCCGGGAGTGGCCTGGAGTGTGAGTGTGGACTGGCCGGGAGTGGTCTGGAGTGTGTGTGTGGGCTGGCTGGGAGTGGCCGGTAGTGTGTGTGTGGGTTGGCCGGGAGTGGTCTGGCCTGGAGTGTGAGTGTGGACTGGCCGGGAGTGGTCAGGAGTGTGTGTGTGGGCTGGCTGGGAGTGGCCTGGAGTGTGTGTGTGGGCTCGCCGGGAGTGTCCTGGAGTGTGTGTGTGGGCTGGCCGGGAGTGGCCTTGCCTTGAGTGTGTGTGTGGACTGGCCGGGAGTGGCCTGGAGTGTGAGTGTGGACTGGCCGGGAGTGGCCTGGAGTGTGTGTGTGGGCTGGCCGGGAGTAACCTGGAGTGTGAGTGTGGACTGGCCGAGAGTGGACTGGAGTGTGTGTGTGGGCTGGCCGGGAGTGGCCAGGAGTGTGTGTGTGGGCTGGCCGGGAGTGGCCAGGAGTGTGTGTGTGGGCTGGCCGGGAGTGGCCTGGAGTGTGTGTGTGGGCTGGCCGAGAGTGGACTGGAGTGTGTGTGTGGGCTGGCCGGGAGTAACCTGGAGTGTGAGTGTGGACTGGCCGGGATTGGCCGGGAATGTGTGTGTGAGCTGGCCGGGAGTGGCCTGGAGTGTTTGTGTGGGTGGCCGGGAATGGCCTGGAGTGTGTGTGTGGGCTGGCCGGGAGTGGCCTGGCCTGGAGTGTGTGTGTGGGCTGGCCGGGAGTGGCCTGGAGTGTGTTTGTGGGCTGGCCGGCAGTGGCCTGGAGTGTGTGTGTGGGCTGGCCGGGAGTGGCTTGGAGTGTGTGTGTGGGCTGGCCGGGAGTGGCCTGGAGTGTGTGTGTGGACTGGCCGGGAGTGGCCTGGAGTGTGTGTGTGGGCTGGCCGGGAGTGGCCTGGAGTGTGTGTGTGGGCTGGCCGGGAGTGGCCTGGAGTGTGTGTGTGGGATGGCCGGGAGTGGCCTGGAGTGCGTGTGTGGGCTGGCCGGGAGTGACCTGGAGTGTGTGTGTGGGCTGGCCAGGAGTGGCCTGGCCTGGAGTGTGTGTGTGGGCTGGCCGGGAGCGGCCTGGAGTGTGTGTGTGGGCTGGCCGGGAGTGGCATGGAGTGTGTGTGTGGGCTGGCCGGGAGTGGCCTGGAGTGTGTGTGTGGGCTGGCCGGGAGTTGCCTGGAGTATGTGTGTGGGCTGGCCGGGAGTGGCCTGGAGTGTGTGTGTGGGCTGGCCGGGAGTGGCCTGGAGTGTGTGTGTGGGCTGGCCGGGAGTGGCATGGAGTGTGTGTGTGGGCTGGCCGGGAGTGGCCTGGAGTGTGTGTGTGGGCTGGCCGTGAGTGGCCTGGAGTGTGTGTGTGGGCTGGCCGGGAGTGGCCTGGAGTGTGTTTGTGGGCTGGCCGGGAGTGTGTGTGTGGGCTGGCCGGGAGTGTGTTTGTGGGCTGGCCTGGAGTGTGTGTGTTGGCTGGTCGGGATGGCCTGGAGTGTGTGTGTGGGCTGGCCGGGAGTGGCCTGGAGTGTGTTTGTGGGCTGACCGGGAGTGGCCTGGAGTGTGTGTGTGGGCTGGCCGGGAGTGGCCTGGAGTGTGTGTGTGGGCTGGCCGGGAGTGGCCTGGAGTGTGTGTGTGGGCTGCCCGGGAGTGGCCTGGAGTGTGTGTGTGGGCTGGCCGGGAGAGTCCTGGAGTGTGAGTGTGGGCTTGCCGGGAGTGGCCTGGAGTGTGTGTGGGCTGGCCGGGAGTGGCCTGGAGTGTGAGTGTGGGCTGGCCGGGAGTGGCCTGGAGTGTGAGTGTGGGCTGTCCGGGAGTGGCCTGGAGTGTGTGTGTTGGCTGGCCTGGAGTGGCCTGCAGTGTGTGTGTGTGCTGGCCGGGAGTGGCCTGGAGTGTGTGTGTGGGCTGGCCGGGAGTGGCCTGGAGTATGTGTGTGGGCTGGCCGGGAGTGACCTGGAGTGTGTTTGTGAGCTGGCCGGGAATGGCCTGGAGTGTGTGTGTGGGCTGGCCGGGAGTGGTCTGGAGTATGTGTGTGGGCTGGCCGGGAATGGCCTGGAGTGTGTTTGTGGGCTGGCCGGGAGTGGCCTGGAGTGTGTGTGGGCTGGCCGGGAGTGGCTTGGAGTGTGTGTGTGGGCTGGCCGGGAGTGGCCTGGAGTGTGTGTGTGGGCTGGCCGGGAGTGGCCTGGAGTGTGTGTGTGCTGGCCGGGAGTGGCCTGGAGTGTGTGTGTGTGCTGGCCCGGAGTGGCCTGGAGTGTGTGTGTGGGCTGGCCGGGAGTAGCCTGGAGTGTGTGTGTGGGCTGGACGGGAGTGGCCTGGAGTGTGTGTGTGGGCTGGCCGGGAGTGGCCTGGAGTGTGTGTGTGGGCTGGCCGGGAGTGGCCTGGAGTGTGTGTGTGGGCTGGCCGGGAGTGGCCTGGAGTGTGTGTGTGGGCTGGCCGGGAGTGGCCTGGAGTGTGTGTGTGGGCCGGCCCGGAGTGACCTGGAGTGTGTGTGTGGGCTGGCCGGGAGTGGCCTGGATTGTGTGTGTGGGCTGGCCGGGAGTGGCCTGGAGTATGTGTGTTGGCTGGCCGGGAGTGGCCTGGAGTATGTGTGTGGGCTGGCCGGGAGTGGCCTGGAGTGTGTGTGTGGGCTGGCCGGGAGTGGCCTGGAGTGTGTGTGTGGGCTGCCCGGGAGTGGCCTGGAGTGTGTGTGTGGGCTGGCCGGGAGAGTCCTGGAGTGTGAGTGTGGGCTTGCCGGGAGTGGCCTGGAGTGTGTGTGGGCTGGCCGGGAGTGGCCTGGAGTGTGAGTGTGGGCTGGCCGGGAGTGGCCTGGAGTGTGAGTGTGGGCTGTCCGGGAGTGGCCTGGAGTGTGTGTGTTGGCTGGCCTGGAGTGGCCTGCAGTGTGTGTGTGTGCTGGCCGGGAGTGGCCTGGAGTGTGTGTGTGGGCTGGCCGGGAGTGGCCTGGAGTATGTGTGTGGGCTGGCCGGGAGTGGCCTGGAGTGTGTGTGTGAGCTGGCCGGGAATGGCCTGGAGTGTGTGTGTGGGCTGGCCGGGAGTGGTCTGGAGTATGTGTGTGGGCTGGCCGGGAAAGGCCTGGAGTGTGTTTGTGGGCTGGCCGGGAGTGGCCTGGAGTGTGTGTGGGATGGCCGGGAGTGGCTTGGAGTGTGTGTGTGGGCTGGCCGGGAGTGGCCTGGAGTGTGTGTGTGGGCTGGCCGGGAGTGGCCTGGAGTGTGTGTGTGGGCTGGCCGGGAGTGGCCTGGAGTGTGTGTGTGCTGGCCGGGAGTGGCCTGGAGTGTGTGTGTGTGCTGGCCCGGAGTGGCCTGGAGTGTGTGTGTGGGCTGGCCGGGAGTAGCCTGGAGTGTGTGTGTGGGCTGGACGGGAGTGGCCTGGAGTGTGTGTGTGGGCTGGCCGGGAGTGGCCTGGAGTGTGTGTGTGGGCTGGCCGGGAGTGGCCTGGAGTGTGTGTGTGGGCTGGCCGGGAGTGGCCTGGAGTGTGTGTGTGGGCCGGCCCGGAGTGACCTGGAGTGTGTGTGTGGGCTTGCCGGGAGTGGCCTGGATTGTGTGTGTGGGCTGGCCGGGAGTGGCCTGGAGTATGTGTGTTGGCTGGCCGGGAGTGGCCTGGACTGTGTGTGTGGGCTGGCCGGGAGTGGCCTGGAGTGTGCGTGGGCTGGCCGGGAGTGGCCTGGAGTGTGCGTGTGGGCTGGCCGGGAGTGGCCTGGAGTGTGTGTGTGTGCTGGCCCGTAGTGGCCTGGAGTGTGTGTGTGGACTGGCCGGGAGTGGCCAGGCCTGGAGTGTGTGTGTTGGCTGGCCTGGAGTGTGTGTGTGGGCTGGCCGGGAGTGGCCTGGAGTGTGTGTGTGTGGGCTGGCCGGGAATGGCCGGGAGTGTGTGTGTGGGCTGGCCTGGAGTGTGTGTGTGGGCTGGCCGGGAATGGCCGGGAGTGTGTGTGTTGGCTGGCCTGGAGTGTGTGTGTGGGCTGGCCGGGAGTGGCCTGGAGTGTGTGTGTGGGCTGGCCGGGAATGGCCGGGAGTGTGTGTGTGGGCTGGCCTGGAGTGTGTGTGTTGGCTGGCCTGGAGTGTGTGTGTGGGCTGGCCGGGAATGGCCTGGAGTGTGTGTGTGGACTGGTCGGGGGTGGCCAGGCCTGGAGTGTGTGTGTGGACTGGCCGGGAGTGACCTGGAGTGTGTGCGTGGGCTGGCCGGGAATGGCCGGGAGTGTGTGTGTGGGCTGGCCGGGAGTGGCCTGGAGTGTGTGTGTGGGCTGGCCGGGAGTGGCCTGGCCTGGAGTGTGTGTGTGGACTGGCCGGGAGTGGCCTGGAGTGTGAGTGTGGACTGGCCGGGAGCGGTCTGGAGTGTGTGTGTGGGCTGGCTGGGAGTGGCCGGGAGTGTGTGTGTGGGCAGGACGGGAGTGGTCTGGCCTGGCGTGTGAGTGTGGGCTGGCCGGGAGTGGCCTGGAGTATGTGTGTGGGCTGGCCGGGAGTGGCCTGGAGTGTGTGTGTGGGCTGGCCGGGATTGGCCGGGAATGTGTGTGTGAGCTGGCCGGGATTGGCCTGGAGTGTGTGTGTGGGCTGGCCGGGAGTGGCCGGGAGTGTGTGTGGGCTGGCCGGGAGTGGCCCGGAGTGTGTGTGTGGGCTGGCCGGGAGTGGACTGGAGTGTGTGTGTGGGGTGGCCGGGAGTGGCCTGGAGTGTGTGTGTGGGCTGGCCGGGAGTGGCCTTGCCTGGAGTGTGTGTGTGGACTGGCCGGGAGTGGCCTGGAGTGTGATTGTATACTGGCCGGGAGTGGCCTGGAGTGTGTGTGTGGGCTGGCCGGGAGTAAACTGGAGTGTGTGTGTGGGCTGGCCGGGATTGGCCGGGAATGTGTGTGTGTGTTGGCCGGGAGTGGCCTGGAGTGTGTGTGTGGGTGGCCGGGAGTGGCCTGGAGTGTGTGTGGGGGCTGGCCGGAAGTGGCCTGGAGTGTGTGTGTGGGCTGGCCGGGAGTGGCATGGAGTGTGTGTGTGGGCTGGCCGGGAGTGGCATGGAGTGTGAGTGTGGACTGGCCGGGAGTGGCCTGGAGTGTGAGTGCGGGCTGGCCGGGAGTGGCCTGGTGTGTGTGTGTGGGCTGGCCGGGAGTAACCTGGAGTGTGAGTGTGGACTGGCCGGGATTGGCCGGGAATGTGTGTGTGAGCTGGCCGGGAGTGGCCTGGAGTGTTTGTGTGGGTGGCCGGGAATGGCCTGGAGTGTGTGTGTGGGCTGGCCGGGAGTGGCCTGGCCTGGAGTGTGTGTGTGGGCTGGCCGGGAGTGGCCTGGAGTGTGTTTGTGGGCTGGCCGGCAGTGGCCTGGAGTGTGTGTGTGGGCTGGCCGGGAGTGGCTTGGAGTGTGTGTGTGGGCTGGCCGGGAGTGGCCTGGAGTGTGTGTGTGGACTGGCCGGGAGTGGCCTGGAGTGCGTGTGTGGGCTGGCCGGGAGTGGCCTGGAGTGTGTGTGTGGGCTGGCCGGGAGTGGCCTGGAGTGTGTGTGTGGGATGGCCGGGAGTGGCCTGGAGTGCGTGTGTGGGCTGGCCGGGAGTGACCTGGAGTGTGTGTGTGGGCTGGCCAGGAGTGGCCTGGCCTGGAGTGTGTGTGTGGGCTGGCCGGGAGCGGCCTGGAGTGTGTGTGTGGGCTGGCCGGGAGTGGCATGGAGTGTGTGTGTGGGCTGGCCGGGAGTGGCCTGGAGTGTGTGTGTGGGCTGGCCGGGAGTTGCCTGGAGTATGTGTGTGGGCTGGCCGGGAGTGGCCTGGAGTGTGTGTGTGGGCTGGCCGGGAGTGGCCTGGAGTGTGTGTGTGGGCTGGCCGGGAGTGGCATGGAGTGTGTGTGTGGGCTGGCCGGGAGTGGCCTGGAGTGTGTGTGTGGGCTGGCCGTGAGTGGCCTGGAGTGTGTGTGTGGGCTGGCCGGGAGTGGCCTGGCCTGGAGTGTGTGTGGGGGCTGGCAGGGAGTGGCCTGGAGTGTGTGTGTGGGTTCGCCGAGTGTTCCTGGAGTGTGTGTGTGGGCTGGCCGGGAATGGCCTGGAGTGTGTTTGTGGGCTGGCCGGGAGTGTGTGTGTGGGCTGGCCGGGAATGGCCTGGAGTGTGTGTGTTGGCTGGCCGGGATGGCCTGGAGTGTGTGTGTGGGCTGGCCGGGAGTGGCCTGGAGTGTGTTTGTGGGCTGACCGGGAGTGGCCTGGAGTGTGTGTGTGGGCTGGCCGGGAGTGGCCTGGAGTGTGTGTGTGGGCTGGCCGGGAGTGGCCTGGAGTGTGTGTGTGGGCTGCCCGGGAGTGGCCTGGAGTGTGTGTGTGGGCTGGCCGGGAGAGTCCTGGAGTGTGAGTGTGGGCTTGCCGGGAGTGGCCTGGAGTGTGTGTGGGCTGGCCGGGAGTGGCCTGGAGTGTGAGTGTGGGCTGGCCGGGAGTGGCCTGGAGTGTGAGTGTGGGCTGTCCGGGAGTGGCCTGGAGTGTGTGTGTTGGCTGGCCTGGAGTGGCCTGCAGTGTGTGTGTGTGCTGGCCGGGAGTGGCCTGGAGTGTGTGTGTGGGCTGGCCGGGAGTGGCCTGGAGTATGTGTGTGGGCTGGCCGGGAGTGGCCTGGAGTGTGTGTGTGAGCTGGCCGGGAATGGCCTGGAGTGTGTGTGTGGGCTGGCCGGGAGTGGTCTGGAGTATGTGTGTGGGCTGGCCGGGAATGGCCTGGAGTGTGTTTGTGGGCTGGCCGGGAGTGGCCTGGAGTGTGTGTGGGCTGGCCGGGAGTGGCTTGGAGTGTGTGTGTGGGCTGGCCGGGAGTGGCCTGGAGTGTGTGTGTGGGCTGGCCGGGAGTGGCCTGGAGTGTGTGTGTGCTGGCCGGGAGTGGCCTGGAGTGTGTGTGTGTGCTGGCCCGGAGTGGCCTGGAGTGTGTGTGTGGGCTGGCCGGGAGTAGCCTGGAGTGTGTGTGTGGGCTGGACGGGAGTGGCCTGGAGTGTGTGTGTGGGCTGGCCGGGAGTGGCCTGGAGTGTGTGTGTGGGCTGGCCGGGAGTGGCCTGGAGTGTGTGTGTGGACTGGCCGGGAGTGGCCTGGAGTGTGATTGTATACTGGCCGGGAGTGGCCTGGAGTGTGTGTGTGGGCTGGCCGGGAGTAAACTGGAGTGTGTGTGTGGGCTGGCCGGGATTGGCCGGGAATGTGTGTGTGTGTTGGCCGGGAGTGGCCTGGAGTGTGTGTGTGGGTGGCCGGGAGTGGCCTGGTGTGTGTGTGGGGGCTGGCCGGAAGTGGCCTGGAGTGTGTGTGTGGGCTGGCCGGGAGTGGCATGGAGTGTGTGTGTGGGCTGGCCGGGAGTGGCATGGAGTGTGTGTGTGGGCTGGCCGGGAGTGGCCTGGAGTGTGTGTGTGGGCTGGACGGGATTGGCCGGGAATGTGTGTGTGAGCTGGCCGGGAGTAGCCTGGAGTGTGTGTGTGGGCTGGCCGGGAGTAGCCTGGAGTGTGTTTGTGGGCTGGACGGGAATGGCCTGGAGTGTGTTTGTGGACTGGCCGGGAGTGGCCTGGAGTGTGAGTGTGTGCTGGCCGGGATTGGACTGGAGTGTGTGTGTGGGCTGGCCGGGAGTGGCCGGGAATGAGTGTGTGAGCTGGCCGGGAGTAACCTGGAGTGTGTGTGTGGGTTGGCCGGGAGTTGCCTGGAGTGTGTGCGTGGGAGGCCGGGAGTGACCTGGAGTGTGTGTGTGGGCTGGCCGGGCCTGGCATGGAGTGGCCTGGCCTGGAGTGTGTGTGTGGCCTGGCCTGGAGTGTATGTGTGAGCTGGCCGGGAGTAGCCTGGAGTGTGTGTGTGGGCAGGCCGGGAGTGGCCTGGAGTGTGTGTGTGGGCCGACCGGGAGTGGCCTGGTGTGTGTGGGCTGGCCGGGATTGGCCGGGAATGTGTGTGTGAGCTGGCCGGGAGTAACCTGGAGTGTGTGTGTGGGCTGGCCGGGAGTGGCCTGGAGTGTGTGTGTGTGGGCTGGCCGGGAGTAGCCTGGAGTGTGTGTGTGGGCTGGCCGGGAGTGGCCTGGAGTGTGTGTGTGGGCTGGCCGGGAGTGGCCTGGAGTGTGTGTGTGGGCTAGCCGGGAGTGGCCTGGAGTGTGTGTGTGGGCTGGCCGGGAGTGGCCTGGCCTGGAGTGTGTGTGGGAGCTGGCCGGGATTGGCCGGGAATGTGTGTGTGGGCTGGCCGGGAGTAGCCTCGAGTGTGTGTGTGGGCTGGCCGGGAGTGGCCTGGAGTGTGTGTGTGGGCTGGCCGGGAGTGGCCTGGAGTGTGTGTGTGGGCTGGCCGGGAGTGTCCTGGAGTGTGTGTGTGGACTGGCCGGGATTGGCCGGGAATGTGTGTGTGGCCTGGCCGGGAGTGGCCTGGCCTGGAGTGTTTGTGTGGGCTGGCCGGGAGAGTCCTGGAGTGTGTGTGTGGGCTGGCCGGGAGTGGCCTGGAGTGTGTGTGTGTGTGGTGGCAGGGAGTAGCCTGGAGTGTGTGTGTGGATGGCCGGGAGTGGCCTGGCCTGGAGTGTGTGTGTGAGCTGGCCGGGATTGGCCGGGAATGTGTGTGTGAGCTGGCCGGGAGTAGCCTGGAGTGTGTGTGTGGGCTGGCCGGGTGTGTCCAGGAGTGTGTGTGTGGGCTGGCCGTGAGTGGCCTGGAGTGTGTGTGTGGGCTGGCCAGGAATGGCCTGGAGTGTGTGTGTGGGCTGGCCGGGTGTGGCCTGGAGTGTGTGTGTGGGCTGGCCGGGAGTGGCCTGGTGTGTGTGTGTGGGCTGGCCGAGAGAGGCCTGGAGTATGTGTGTGTGCTGGCCGGGAGTGGCCTGGAGTGTGTGTGGGCTGGCCGAGAGAGGCCTGGAGTATGTGTGTGTGCTGGCCGGGAGCGGCCTGGAGTGTGTGTGTGGGCTGGCCGGTAGTGGCCTGGAGTGTGTGTCTGGGATGGCCGGGAGTGGCCTGGAGTGTGTGTGAGGTCTGGCCGGGAGTGGCCTGGATTATGTGTGTGGGCTGGCCGGGAGTGGCCTGGAGTGTGTGTGTGGGCTGGCCGGGAGTGGCCTGGAGTGCGTGTGTGCGCTGGCCGGGAGTGGCCTGGAGTGTGTGTGTGGGCTGGCCGGGAGTGGCCTGGAGTGTGTGTGTGTGGGCTGGCCGGGAGAGGCCTGGAGTGTGTGTGTGGGCTGGCCGGGAGTGGCCTGGAGTGTGTGTGTGTGTGGGCTGGCCGGGAGTGGCCTGGAGTGTGTGTGTGGACTGGCCGGGAGTGGCCTGGAGTGTGTGTGTGGGCTGGCCGAGAGTGGCCTGGAGTGTGTGTGTGGGCTGGGCGGGAGTGGCCTGGAGTGTGTGTGTGGACTGGCCGGGAGTGGCATGGAGTGTGTGTGTGGGCTGGCCGGGAGTGGCCTGGAGTGTGTGTGTGGGCTGGTTGGGAGTGGCCTGGAATGTGTGTGTGGACTGGCCGGGAGTGGCCTGGAGTGTGTGTGTGGGCTGGCCGTGAGTGGCCTGGAGTGTGTGTGTGGGCTGGGCGGGAGTGGCCTGGAGTGTGTGTGTGGACTGGCCGGGAGTGGCATGGAGTGTGTGTGTGGGCTGGCCGGGCTGGCCTGGAGTGTGTGTGTGGGCTGGCCGGGAGTGGCCTGGCCTGGAGTGTGTGTGTGGGCTGGCCGGGAGTGGCCTGGAGTGTGTGTGTGGGCTGGCCGGGAGTGGCCTGGGCTGGAGTGTGTGTGTGGGCTGGCCGGGAGAGGCCTGGGGTGTGTGTGTGGGCTGGCCGGGAGTGGCCTGGAGTGTGTGTGTGGGCTGGCCGGGAGTGGCCTGGAGTGTGTGTGTGGGCTGGCCGGGAGTGTGTGTGTGGGCTGGCCGGGAGTGTGTTTGTGGGGTGGCTGGGAGTGGCCTGGAGTGTGTGTGTGGGCTGGCTGGGAGTGGCCTGGAGTGTGTGTGCGGGATGGCCGGGGGTGGCCTGGAGTGTGTGTGTGGGATGGCCGGGAGTGGCCTGGAGTGTGTGTGTGGGATGGCCGGGAGTGGCCTGGAGTGTGTGTGTGGGCTGGCCGGGAGTGGCCTGGAGTGTGTGTGCGGGATGGCCGGGAGTGGCCTGGAGTGTGTGTGTGGGCTGGCCGGGAGTGGCCTGGAGTGTGTGTGTGGGCTGGCCGGGAGTGACCTGGAGTGTGTGTGTGTACTGGCCGGGAGTGGCCTGGAGTGTGTGTGTGGGCTGGCCGGGAGTGGCCTGGAGTGTGTGTGTGGGATGGCCGGGAGTGGCCTGGAGTGTGTATGTGGGCTGGCCGGGAGTGGCCTGGAGTGTTTGTGTGGGCTGGCCGGGAGTGGCTTGGAGTGTGTGTGTGGGCTGGCCGGGAGTGGCCTGGAGTGTTTGTGTGGGCTGGCCGGGAGTGGCCTGGAGTGTGTGTGTGGGCTGGCCAGGAGTGGCCTGGATTGTGTGTGTGGGCTGGCCAGGAGTGGCCTGGAGTGTGTGTGTGGGCTGGCCGGGAGTGGCCTGGAGTGTGTGTGTGGGCTGGCCGGGAGTGGCTTGGAGTGTGTGTGTGGGCTGGCCGGGAGTGGCTTGGAGTGTGTGTGTGGACTGGCCGGGAGTGGCCTGGAGTGTGTGTGTGGGCTGGCCGGGAGTGGTCTGGAGTATGTGTGTGGGCTGGCCGGGAATGGCCTGGAGTGTGTTTGTGGGCTGGCCGGGAGTGGCCTGGAGTGAGTGTGTGGGCTGGCCGGGAGTGGCTTGGAGTGTGTGTGTGGGCTGGCCGGGAGTGGCCTGGAGTGTGTGTGTGGGCTGGCCGGGAGTGGCCTGGAGTGTGTGTGTGGGCTGGCCGGGAGTGGCCTGGAGTGTGTGTGTGGGCTGGCCGGGAGTAGCCTGGAGTGTGTGTGTGGGCTGGACGGGAGTGGCCTGGAGTGTGTGTGTGGGCTGGCCAGGAGTGGCCAGGAGTGTGTGTGTGGGCTGGCCGGGAGTGGCCTGGAGTGTGTGTGTGGGCTGGCCGGGAGTGGCCTGGAGTGTGTGTGTTGGCTGGCCGGGAGTGGCCTGGAGTGTGTGTGTTGGCTGGCCGGGAGTGGCCTGGACTGTGTGTGTGGGCTGGCCGGGAGTGGCCTGGAGTGTGTGCGTGGGCTGGCCGGGAATGGCCGGGAGAGTGCGTGTGGGCTGGCCGGAAGTGGCCGGGAGTGTGTGTGTGGGCTGGCCGGGAGTGGCCTGGAGTGTGAGTGTGGACTGGCCGGGAGTGGTCTGGAGTGTGTGTGTGGGCTGGCTGGGAGTGGCCGGTAGTGTGTGTGTGGGTTGGCCGGGAGTGGTCTGGCCTGGAGTGTGAGTGTGGACTGGCCGGGAGTGGTCAGGAGTGTGTGTGTGGGCTGGCTGGGAGTGGCCTGGAGTGTGTGTGTGGGCTCGCCGGGAGTGGCCTGGAGTGTGTGTGTGGGCTGGCCGGGAGTGGCCTTGCCTTGAGTGTGTGTGTGGACTGGCCGGGAGTGGCCTGGAGTGTGAGTGTGGACTGGCCGGGAGTGGCCTGGAGTGTGTGTGTGGGCTGGCCGGGAGTAACCTGGAGTGTGAGTGTGGACTGGCCGAGAGTGGACTGGAGTGTGTGTGTGGGCTGGCCGGGAGTGGCCAGGAGTGTGTGTGTGGGCTGGCCGGGAGTGGCCAGGAGTGTGTGTGTGGGCTGGCCGGGAGTGGCCTGGAGTGTGTGTGTGGGCTGGCCGAGAGTGGACTGGAGTGTGTGTGTGGGCTGGCCGGGAGTAACCTGGAGTGTGAGTGTGGACTGGCCGGGATTGGCCGGGAATGTGTGTGTGAGCTGGCCGGGAGTGGCCTGGAGTGTTTGTGTGGGTGGCCGGGAATGGCCTGGAGTGTGTGTGTGGGCTGGCCGGGAGTGGCCTGGCCTGGAGTGTGTGTGTGGGCTGGCCGGGAGTGGCCTGGAGTGTGTTTGTGGGCTGGCCGGCAGTGGCCTGGAGTGTGTGTGTGGGCTGGCCGGGAGTGGCTTGGAGTGTGTGTGTGGGCTGGCCGGGAGTGGCCTGGAGTGTGTGTGTGGACTGGCCGGGAGTGGCCTGGAGTGTGTGTGTGGGCTGGCCGGGAGTGGCCTGGAGTGTGTGTGTGGGCTGGCCGGGAGTGGCCTGGAGTGTGTGTGTGGGATGGCCGGGAGTGGCCTGGAGTGCGTGTGTGGGCTGGCCGGGAGTGACCTGGAGTGTGTGTGTGGGCTGGCCAGGAGTGGCCTGGCCTGGAGTGTGTGTGTGGGCTGGCCGGGAGCGGCCTGGAGTGTGTGTGTGGGCTGGCCGGGAGTGGCATGGAGTGTGTGTGTGGGCTGGCCGGGAGTGGCCTGGAGTGTGTGTGTGGGCTGGCCGGGAGTTGCCTGGAGTATGTGTGTGGGCTGGCCGGGAGTGGCCTGGAGTGTGTGTGTGGGCTGGCCGGGAGTGGCCTGGAGTGTGTGTGTGGGCTGGCCGGGAGTGGCATGGAGTGTGTGTGTGGGCTGGCCGGGAGTGGCCTGGAGTGTGTGTGTGGGCTGGCCGTGAGTGGCCTGGAGTGTGTGTGTGGGCTGGCCGGGAGTGGCCTGGAGTGTGTTTGTGGGCTGGCCGGGAGTGTGTGTGTGGGCTGGCCGGGAGTGTGTTTGTGGGCTGGCCTGGAGTGTGTGTGTTGGCTGGTCGGGATGGCCTGGAGTGTGTGTGTGGGCTGGCCGGGAGTGGCCTGGAGTGTGTTTGTGGGCTGACCGGGAGTGGCCTGGAGTGTGTGTGTGGGCTGGCCGGGAGTGGCCTGGAGTGTGTGTGTGGGCTGGCCGGGAGTGGCCTGGAGTGTGTGTGTGGGCTGCCCGGGAGTGGCCTGGAGTGTGTGTGTGGGCTGGCCGGGAGAGTCCTGGAGTGTGAGTGTGGGCTTGCCGGGAGTGGCCTGGAGTGTGTGTGGGCTGGCCGGGAGTGGCCTGGAGTGTGAGTGTGGGCTGGCCGGGAGTGGCCTGGAGTGTGAGTGTGGGCTGTCCGGGAGTGGCCTGGAGTGTGTGTGTTGGCTGGCCTGGAGTGGCCTGCAGTGTGTGTGTGTGCTGGCCGGGAGTGGCCTGGAGTGTGTGTGTGGGCTGGCCGGGAGTGGCCTGGAGTATGTGTGTGGGCTGGCCGGGAGTGACCTGGAGTGTGTTTGTGAGCTGGCCGGGAATGGCCTGGAGTGTGTGTGTGGGCTGGCCGGGAGTGGTCTGGAGTATGTGTGTGGGCTGGCCGGGAATGGCCTGGAGTGTGTTTGTGGGCTGGCCGGGAGTGGCCTGGAGTGTGTGTGGGCTGGCCGGGAGTGGCTTGGAGTGTGTGTGTGGGCTGGCCGGGAGTGGCCTGGAGTGTGTGTGTGGGCTGGCCGGGAGTGGCCTGGAGTGTGTGTGTGCTGGCCGGGAGTGGCCTGGAGTGTGTGTGTGTGCTGGCCCGGAGTGGCCTGGAGTGTGTGTGTGGGCTGGCCGGGAGTAGCCTGGAGTGTGTGTGTGGGCTGGACGGGAGTGGCCTGGAGTGTGTGTGTGGGCTGGCCGGGAGTGGCCTGGAGTGTGTGTGTGGGCTGGCCGGGAGTGGCCTGGAGTGTGTGTGTGGGCTGGCCGGGAGTGGCCTGGAGTGTGTGTGTGGGCTGGCCGGGAGTGGCCTGGAGTGTGTGTGTGGGCCGGCCCGGAGTGACCTGGAGTGTGTGTGTGGGCTGGCCGGGAGTGGCCTGGATTGTGTGTGTGGGCTGGCCGGGAGTGGCCTGGAGTATGTGTGTTGGCTGGCCGGGAGTGGCCTGGAGTGTGTGTGTGGGCTGGCCGGGAGTGGCCTGGAGTGTGTGTGTGGGCTGGCCGGGAGTGGCCTGGAGTGTGTGTGTGGGCTGCCCGGGAGTGGCCTGGAGTGTGTGTGTGGGCTGGCCGGGAGAGTCCTGGAGTGTGAGTGTGGGCTTGCCGGGAGTGGCCTGGAGTGTGTGTGGGCTGGCCGGGAATGGCCTGGAGTGTGAGTGTGGGCTGGCCGGGAGTGGCCTGGAGTGTGAGTGTGGGCTGTCCGGGAGTGGCCTGGAGTGTGTGTGTTGGCTGGCCTGGAGTGGCCTGCAGTGTGTGTGTGTGCTGGCCGGGAGTGGCCTGGAGTGTGTGTGTGGGCTGGCCGGGAGTGGCCTGGAGTATGTGTGTGGGCTGGCCGGGAGTGGCCTGGAGTGTGTGTGTGAGCTGGCCGGGAATGGCCTGGAGTGTGTGTGTGGGCTGGCCGGGAGTGGTCTGGAGTATGTGTGTGGGCTGGCCGGGAATGGCCTGGAGTGTGTTTGTGGGCTGGCCGGGAGTGGCCTGGAGTGTGTGTGGGATGGCCGGGAGTGGCTTGGAGTGTGTGTGTGGGCTGGCCGGGAGTGGCCTGGAGTGTGTGTGTGGGCTGGCCGGGAGTGGCCTGGAGTGTGTGTGTGGGCTGGCCGGGAGTGGCCTGGAGTGTGTGTGTGCTGGCCGGGAGTGGCCTGGAGTGTGTGTGTGTGCTGGCCCGGAGTGGCCTGGAGTGTGTGTGTGGGCTGGCCGGGAGTAGCCTGGAGTGTGTGTGTGGGCTGGACGGGAGTGGCCTGGAGTGTGTGTGTGGGCTGGCCGGGAGTGGCCTGGAGTGTGTGTGTGGGCTGGCCGGGAGTGGCCTGGAGTGTGTGTGTGGGCTGGCCGGGAGTGGCCTGGAGTGTGTGTGTGGGCCGGCCCGGAGTGACCTGGAGTGTGTGTGTGGGCTTGCCGGGAGTGGCCTGGATTGTGTGTGTGGGCTGGCCGGGAGTGGCCTGGAGTATGTGTGTTGGCTGGCCGGGAGTGGCCTGGACTGTGTGTGTGGGCTGGCCGGGAGTGGCCTGGAGTGTGCGTGGGCTGGCCGGGAGTGGCCTGGAGTGTGCGTGTGGGCTGGCCGGGAGTGGCCTGGAGTGTGTGTGTGTGCTGGCCCGTAGTGGCCTGGAGTGTGTGTGTGGACTGGCCGGGAGTGGCCAGGCCTGGAGTGTGTGTGTTGGCTGGCCTGGAGTGTGTGTGTGGGCTGGCCGGGAGTGGCCTGGAGTGTGTGTGTGGGCTGGCCGGGAATGGCCGGGAGTGTGTGTGTGGGCTGGCCTGGAGTGTGTGTGTGGGCTGGCCGGGAATGGCCGGGAGTGTGTGTGTTGGCTGGCCTGGAGTGTGTGTGTGGGCTGGCCGGGAGTGGCCTGGAGTGTGTGTGTGGGCTGGCCGGGAATGGCCGGGAGTGTGTGTGTGGGCTGGCCTGGAGTGTGTGTGTTGGCTGGCCTGGAGTGTGTGTGTGGGCTGGCCGGGAATGGCCTGGAGTGTGTGTGTGGACTGGTCGGGGGTGGCCAGGCCTGGAGTGTGTGTGTGGACTGGCCGGGAGTGACCTGGAGTGTGTGCGTGGGCTGGCCGGGAATGGCCGGGAGTGTGTGTGTGGGCTGGCCGGGAGTGGCCTGGAGTGTGTGTGTGGGCTGGCCGGGAGTGGCCTGGCCTGGAGTGTGTGTGTGGACTGGCCGGGAGTGGCCTGGAGTGTGAGTGTGGACTGGCCGGGAGCGGTCTGGAGTGTGTGTGTGGGCTGGCTGGGAGTGGCCGGGAGTGTGTGTGTGGGCAGGACGGGAGTGGTCTGGCCTGGCGTGTGAGTGTGGGCTGGCCGGGAGTGGCCTGGAGTATGTGTGTGGGCTGGCCGGGAGTGGCCTGGAGTGTGTGTGTGGGCTGGCCGGGATTGGCCGGGAATGTGTGTGTGAGCTGGCCGGGATTGGCCTGGAGTGTGTGTGTGGGCTGGCCGGGAGTGGCCGGGAGTGTGTGTGGGCTGGCCGGGAGTGGCCCGGAGTGTGTGTGTGGGCTGGCCGGGAGTGGACTGGAGTGTGTGTGTGGGGTGGCCGGGAGTGGCCTGGAGTGTGTGTGTGGGCTGGCCGGGAGTGGCCTTGCCTGGAGTGTGTGTGTGGACTGGCCGGGAGTGGCCTGGAGTGTGATTGTATACTGGCCGGGAGTGGCCTGGAGTGTGTGTGTGGGCTGGCCGGGAGTAAACTGGAGTGTGTGTGTGGGCTGGCCGGGATTGGCCGGGAATGTGTGTGTGTGTTGGCCGGGAGTGGCCTGGAGTGTGTGTGTGGGTGGCCGGGAGTGGCCTGGAGTGTGTGTGGGGGCTGGCCGGAAGTGGCCTGGAGTGTGTGTGTGGGCTGGCCGGGAGTGGCATGGAGTGTGTGTGTGGGCTGGCCGGGAGTGGCATGGAGTGTGAGTGTGGACTGGCCGGGAGTGGCCTGGAGTGTGAGTGCGGGCTGGCCGGGAGTGGCCTGGTGTGTGTGTGTGGGCTGGCCGGGAGTAACCTGGAGTGTGAGTGTGGACTGGCCGGGATTGGCCGGGAATGTGTGTGTGAGCTGGCCGGGAGTGGCCTGGAGTGTTTGTGTGGGTGGCCGGGAATGGCCTGGAGTGTGTGTGTGGGCTGGCCGGGAGTGGCCTGGCCTGGAGTGTGTGTGTGGGCTGGCCGGGAGTGGCCTGGAGTGTGTTTGTGGGCTGGCCGGCAGTGGCCTGGAGTGTGTGTGTGGGCTGGCCGGGAGTGGCTTGGAGTGTGTGTGTGGGCTGGCCGGGAGTGGCCTGGAGTGTGTGTGTGGACTGGCCGGGAGTGGCCTGGAGTGTGTGTGTGGGCTGGCCGGGAGTGGCCTGGAGTGTGTGTGTGGGCTGGCCGGGAGTGGCCTGGAGTGTGTGTGTGGGATGGCCGGGAGTGGCCTGGAGTGCGTGTGTGGGCTGGCCGGGAGTGACCTGGAGTGTGTGTGTGGGCTGGCCAGGAGTGGCCTGGCCTGGAGTGTGTGTGTGGGCTGGCCGGGAGCGGCCTGGAGTGTGTGTGTGGGCTGGCCGGGAGTGGCATGGAGTGTGTGTGTGGGCTGGCCGGGAGTGGCCTGGAGTGTGTGTGTGGGCTGGCCGGGAGTTGCCTGGAGTATGTGTGTGGGCTGGCCGGGAGTGGCCTGGAGTGTGTGTGTGGGCTGGCCGGGAGTGGCCTGGAGTGTGTGTGTGGGCTGGCCGGGAGTGGCATGGAGTGTGTGTGTGGGCTGGCCGGGAGTGGCCTGGAGTGTGTGTGTGGGCTGGCCGTGAGTGGCCTGGAGTGTGTGTGTGGGCTGGCCGGGAGTGGCCTGGCCTGGAGTGTGTGTGGGGGCTGGCAGGGAGTGGCCTGGAGTGTGTGTGTGGGTTCGCCGAGTGTTCCTGGAGTGTGTGTGTGGGCTGGCCGGGAATGGCCTGGAGTGTGTTTGTGGGCTGGCCGGGAGTGTGTGTGTGGGCTGGCCGGGAATGGCCTGGAGTGTGTGTGTTGGCTGGCCGGGATGGCCTGGAGTGTGTGTGTGGGCTGGCCGGGAGTGGCCTGGAGTGTGTTTGTGGGCTGACCGGGAGTGGCCTGGAGTGTGTGTGTGGGCTGGCCGGGAGTGGCCTGGAGTGTGTGTGTGGGCTGGCCGGGAGTGGCCTGGAGTGTGTGTGTGGGCTGCCCGGGAGTGGCCTGGAGTGTGTGTGTGGGCTGGCCGGGAGAGTCCTGGAGTGTGAGTGTGGGCTTGCCGGGAGTGGCCTGGAGTGTGTGTGGGCTGGCCGGGAGTGGCCTGGAGTGTGAGTGTGGGCTGGCCGGGAGTGGCCTGGAGTGTGAGTGTGGGCTGTCCGGGAGTGGCCTGGAGTGTGTGTGTTGGCTGGCCTGGAGTGGCCTGCAGTGTGTGTGTGTGCTGGCCGGGAGTGGCCTGGAGTGTGTGTGTGGGCTGGCCGGGAGTGGCCTGGAGTATGTGTGTGGGCTGGCCGGGAGTGGCCTGGAGTGTGTGTGTGAGCTGGCCGGGAATGGCCTGGAGTGTGTGTGTGGGCTGGCCGGGAGTGGTCTGGAGTATGTGTGTGGGCTGGCCGGGAATGGCCTGGAGTGTGTTTGTGGGCTGGCCGGGAGTGGCCTGGAGTGTGTGTGGGCTGGCCGGGAGTGGCTTGGAGTGTGTGTGTGGGCTGGCCGGGAGTGGCCTGGAGTGTGTGTGTGGGCTGGCCGGGAGTGGCCTGGAGTGTGTGTGTGCTGGCCGGGAGTGGCCTGGAGTGTGTGTGTGTGCTGGCCCGGAGTGGCCTGGAGTGTGTGTGTGGGCTGGCCGGGAGTAGCCTGGAGTGTGTGTGTGGGCTGGACGGGAGTGGCCTGGAGTGTGTGTGTGGGCTGGCCGGGAGTGGCCTGGAGTGTGTGTGTGGGCTGGCCGGGAGTGGCCTGGAGTGTGTGTGTGGACTGGCCGGGAGTGGCCTGGAGTGTGATTGTATACTGGCCGGGAGTGGCCTGGAGTGTGTGTGTGGGCTGGCCGGGAGTAAACTGGAGTGTGTGTGTGGGCTGGCCGGGATTGGCCGGGAATGTGTGTGTGTGTTGGCCGGGAGTGGCCTGGAGTGTGTGTGTGGGTGGCCGGGAGTGGCCTGGAGTGTGTGTGGGGGCTGGCCGGAAGTGGCCTGGAGTGTGTGTGTGGGCTGGCCGGGAGTGGCATGGAGTGTGTGTGTGGGCTGGCCGGGAGTGGCATGGAGTGTGTGTGTGGGCTGGCCGGGAGTGGCCTGGAGTGTGTGTGTGGGCTGGACGGGATTGGCCGGGAATGTGTGTGTGAGCTGGCCGGGAGTAGCCTGGAGTGTGTGTGTGGGCTGGACGGGAATGGCCTGGAGTGTGTTTGTGGACTGGCCGGGAGTGGCCTGGAGTGTGAGTGTGTGCTGGCAGGGAGTGGCCTGGAGTGTGTGTGTGGGCCGACCGGGAGTGGCCTGGAGTGTGTGTGTGGGCTGGCCGGGAGTGGCCGGGAATGTGTGTGTGAGCTGGCCGGGATTGGACTGGAGTGTGTGTGTGGGCTGGCCGGGAGTGGCCGGGAATGAGTGTGTGAGCTGGCCGGGAGTAACCTGGAGTGTGTGTGTGGGTTGGCCGGGAGTTGCCTGGAGTGTGTGCGTGGGAGGCCGGGAGTGACCTGGAGTGTGTGTGTGGGCTGGCCGGGCCTGGCATGGAGTGGCCTGGCCTGGAGTGTGTGTGTGGCCTGGCCTGGAGTGTATGTGTGAGCTGGCCGGGAGTAGCCTGGAGTGTGTGTGTGGGCAGGCCGGGAGTGGCCTGGAGTGTGTGTGTGGGCCGACCGGGAGTGGCCTGGTGTGTGTGGGCTGGCCGGGATTGGCCGGGAATGTGTGTGTGAGCTGGCCGGGAGTAACCTGGAGTGTGTGTGTGGGCTGGCCGGGAGTGGCCTGGAGTGTGTGTGTGTGGGCTGGCCGGGAGTAGCCTGGAGTGTGTGTGTGGGCTGGCCGGGAGTGGCCTGGAGTGTGTGTGTGGGCTGGCCGGGAGTGGCCTGGAGTGTGTGTGTGGGCTAGCCGGGAGTGGCCTGGAGTGTGTGTGTGGGCTGGCCGGGAGTGGCCTGGCCTGGAGTGTGTGTGGGAGCTGGCCGGGATTGGCCGGGAATGTGTGTGTGGGCTGGCCGGGAGTAGCCTCGAGTGTGTGTGTGGGCTGGCCGGGAGTGGCCTGGAGTGTGTGTGTGGGCTGGCCGGGAGTGGCCTGGAGTGTGTGTGTGGGCTGGCCGGGAGTGTCCTGGAGTGTGTGTGTGGACTGGCCGGGATTGGCCGGGAATGTGTGTGTGGCCTGGCCGGGAGTGGCCTGGCCTGGAGTGTTTGTGTGGGCTGGCCGGGAGAGTCCTGGAGTGTGTGTGTGGGCTGGCCGGGAGTGGCCTGGAGTGTGTGTGTGTGTGGTGGCAGGGAGTAGCCTGGAGTGTGTGTGTGGATGGCCGGGAGTGGCCTGGCCTGGAGTGTGTGTGTGAGCTGGCCGGGATTGGCCGGGAATGTGTGTGTGAGCTGGCCGGGAGTAGCCTGGAGTGTGTGTGTGGGCTGGCCGGGTGTGTCCAGGAGTGTGTGTGTGGGCTGGCCGTGAGTGGCCTGGAGTGTGTGTGTGGGCTGGCCAGGAATGGCCTGGAGTGTGTGTGTGGGCTGGCCGGGTGTGGCCTGGAGTGTGTGTGTGGGCTGGCCGGGAGTGGCCTGGTGTGTGTGTGTGGGCTGGCCGAGAGAGGCCTGGAGTATGTGTGTGTGCTGGCCGGGAGTGGCCTGGAGTGTGTGTGGGCTGGCCGAGAGAGGCCTGGAGTATGTGTGTGTGCTGGCCGGGAGCGGCCTGGAGTGTGTGTGTGGGCTGGCCGGTAGTGGCCTGGAGTGTGTGTCTGGGATGGCCGGGAGTGGCCTGGAGTGTGTGTGAGGTCTGGCCGGGAGTGGCCTGGATTATGTGTGTGGGCTGGCCGGGAGTGGCCTGGAGTGTGTGTGTGGGCTGGCCGGGAGTGGCCTGGAGTGCGTGTGTGCGCTGGCCGGGAGTGGCCTGGAGTGTGTGTGTGGGCTGGCCGGGAGTGGCCTGGAGTGTGTGTGTGTGGGCTGGCCGGGAGAGGCCTGGAGTGTGTGTGTGGGCTGGCCGGGAGTGGCCTGGAGTGTGTGTGTGTGTGGGCTGGCCGGGAGTGGCCTGGAGTGTGTGTGTGGACTGGCCGGGAGTGGCCTGGAGTGTGTGTGTGGGCTGGCCGAGAGTGGCCTGGAGTGTGTGTGTGGGCTGGGCGGGAGTGGCCTGGAGTGTGTGTGTGGACTGGCCGGGAGTGGCATGGAGTGTGTGTGTGGGCTGGCCGGGAGTGGCCTGGAGTGTGTGTGTGGGCTGGTTGGGAGTGGCCTGGAATGTGTGTGTGGACTGGCCGGGAGTGGCCTGGAGTGTGTGTGTGGGCTGGCCGTGAGTGGCCTGGAGTGTGTGTGTGGGCTGGGCGGGAGTGGCCTGGAGTGTGTGTGTGGACTGGCCGGGAGTGGCATGGAGTGTGTGTGTGGGCTGGCCGGGCTGGCCTGGAGTGTGTGTGTGGGCTGGCCGGGAGTGGCCTGGCCTGGAGTGTGTGTGTGGGCTGGCCGGGAGTGGCCTGGAGTGTGTGTGTGGGCTGGCCGGGAGTGGCCTGGGCTGGAGTGTGTGTGTGGGCTGGCCGGGAGAGGCCTGGGGTGTGTGTGTGGGCTGGCCGGGAGTGGCCTGGAGTGTGTGTGTGGGCTGGCCGGGAGTGGCCTGGAGTGTGTGTGTGGGCTGGCCGGGAGTGTGTGTGTGGGCTGGCCGGGAGTGTGTTTGTGGGGTGGCTGGGAGTGGCCTGGAGTGTGTGTGTGGGCTGGCTGGGAGTGGCCTGGAGTGTGTGTGCGGGATGGCCGGGGGTGGCCTGGAGTGTGTGTGTGGGATGGCCGGGAGTGGCTTGGAGTGTGTGTGTGGGCTGGCCGGGAGTGGCTTGGAGTGTGTGTGTGGACTGGCCGGGAGTGGCCTGGAGTGTGTGTGTGGGCTGGCCCGGAGTGGTCTGGACTGTGTGTGTGGGCTGGCCGGGAGTGGCCGGGAGTGTGTGTGTGGGCTGGCCGGGAGGGGCCTGGAGTGTTTGTGAGGGTGGCCGGGAGTGGCCTGGAGTGTGTGTGTGGGCTGGCCGGGAGTGGCCTGGCCTGAAGTGTGTGTGTGGGCTGGCCGGGAGTGGCCTGGAGTGTGTTTGTGGGCTGGCCGGCAGTGGCCTGGAGTTTGTGTGTGGGCTGGCCGGGAGTGGCCTGGAGTGTGTGTGTGGACTGGCCGGGAGTGGCCTGGAGTGTGTGTGTGGGCTGGCCGGGAGTGGCCTGGAGTGTGTGTGTGGGATGGCCGGGTGTGGCCTGGAGTGTGTGTGTGGGCTGGCCGGGAGTGGCCTGGAGATTGTGTGTGGGCTGGCCGGGAGTGGCCTGGCCTGGAGTGTGTGTGTGGGCTGGCCGGGAGTGGCCTGGAGTGTGTGTGTGGGCTGGCCGGGAGTGGCATGGAGTGTGTGTGTGGGAAGGCCGGGAGTGGCCTGGAGTGTGTGTGTGGGCTGGCCGGGAGTTGCCTGGAGTATGTGTGTGGGCTGGCCGGGAGTGGCCTGGAGTGTGTGTGTGGGCTGGCCGGTAGTGGCCTGGAGTGTGTGTATGGGCTGGCCGGGAGTGGCCTGGAGTGTGTGTGTGGGCTGGCCGTGAGTGGCCTGGAGTGTGTGTGTGGGCTGGCAGGGAGTGGCCTGGAGTATGTGTGTGTGGGTTCGCCGAGTGTTCCTGGAGTGTGTGTGTGGGCTGGCCGGGAGTGGCCTGGAGTATGTGTGTGTGGGTTCGCCGGGAGTTCCTGGAGTGTGTGTGTGGGCTGGCCCGGAATGGCCTGGAGTGTGTTTGTGGGCTGGCCGGGAGTGTGTGTGTGGGCTGGCCGGGAGTGGCCTGGAGTGTGTGTGTAGGCTGGCCGGGAGTGGCCTGGAGTGTGTGTGCTGGCTGGCCGGGAGTGGCCTGGAGTGTGTGTGTGGGCTGGCCGGGAGTGGCCTGGAGTGTGTGTGTGGGCTGACCGGGAGTGGCCTGGAGTGTGTGTGTGGCCTGGCCGGGAGTGGCCTGGAGTGTGTGTGTTGGCTGGCCGGGAGTGGCCTGGAGTGTGTGTGGGCTGGCCGGGTCTGGCCTGGAGTGTGTGTGTGGGCTGGCCGGGAGAGTCCTGGAGTGTGAGTGTGGGCTTGCCGTGAGTGGCCAGGAGTGTGTGTGGGCTGGCCGGGAGTGGCCTGGAGTGTGAGTGTGGGCTGGCCGGGAGTGGCCTGGAGTGTGAGTGTGGGCTGTCCGGGAGTGGCCTGGAGTGTGTGTGTTGGCTGGCCTGGAGTGGCCTGCAGTGTGTGTGTGTGCTGGCCGGGAGTGGCCTGGAGTGTGTGTGTGGGCTGGCCGGGAGTGGCCTGGAGTATGTGAATGGGCTGGCCGGGAGTGGCCTGGAGTGTGTGTGTGGGCTGGCCGGGAATGGCCTGGAGTGTGTGTGTGGGCTGGCCGGGAGTGGTCTGGAGTATGTGTGTGGGCTGGCCGGGAATGGCCTGGAGTGTGTTTGTGGGCTGGCCGGGAGTGGCCTGGAGTGAGTGTGTGGGCTGGCCGGGAGTGGCTTGGAGTGTGTGTGTGGGCTGGCCGGGAGTGGCCTGGAGTGTGTGTGTGGGCTGGCCGGGAGTGGCCTGGAGTGTGTGTGTGGGCTGGCCGGGAGTGGCCTGGAGTGTGTGTGTGGGCTGGCCGGGAGTAGCCTGGAGTGTGTGTGTGGGCTGGACGGGAGTGGCCTGGAGTGTGTGTGTGGGCTGGCCAGGAGTGGCCAGGAGTGTGTGTGTGGGCTGGCCGGGAGTGGCCTGGAGTGTGTGTGTGGGCTGGCCGGGAGTGGCCTGGAGTGTGTGTGTTGGCTGGCCGGGAGTGGCCTGGAGTGTGTGTGTTGGCTGGCCGGGAGTGGCCTGGACTGTGTGTGTGGGCTGGCCGGGAGTGGCCTGGAGTGTGTGCGTGGGCTGGCCGGGAATGGCCGGGAGAGTGCGTGTGGGCTGGCCGGAAGTGGCCGGGAGTGTGTGTGTGGGCTGGCCGGGAGTGGCCTGGAGTGTGAGTGTGGACTGGCCGGGAGTGGTCTGGAGTGTGTGTGTGGGCTGGCTGGGAGTGGCCGGGAGTGTGTGTGTGGGTTGGCCGGGAGTGGTCTGGCCTGGAGTGTGAGTGTGGACTGGCCGGGAGTGGTCAGGAGTGTGTGTGTGGGCTGGCTGGGAGTGGCCTGGAGTGTGTGTGTGGGCTCGCCGGGAGTGGCCTGGAGTGTGTGTGTGGGCTGGCCGGGAGTGGCCTTGCCTTGAGTGTGTGTGTGGACTGGCCGGGAGTGGCCTGGAGTGTGAGTGTGGACTGGCCGGGAGTGGCCTGGAGTGTGTGTGTGGGCTGGCCGGGAGTAACCTGGAGTGTGAGTGTGGACTGGCCGGGAGTGGCCTGGAGTGTGAGTGCGGGCTGACCGGGAGTGGCCTGGTGTGTGTGTGTGGGCTGGCCGGGAGTAACCTGGAGTGTGAGTGTGGACTGGCCGGGATTGGCCGGGAATGTGTGTGTGAGCTGGCCGGGAGTGGCCTGGAGTGTTTGTGTGGGTGGCCGGGAATGGCCTGGAGTGTGTGTGTGGGCTGGCCGGGAGTGGCCTGGCCTGGAGTGTGTGTGTGGGCTGGCCGGGAGTGGCCTGGAGTGTGTTTGTGGGCTGGCCGGCAGTGGCCTGGAGTGTGTGTGTGGGCTGGCCGGGAGTGGCTTGGAGTGTGTGTGTGGGCTGGCCGGGAGTGGCCTGGAGTGTGTGTGTGGACTGGCCGGGAGTGGCCTGGAGTGTGTGTGTGGGCTGGCCGGGAGTGGCCTGGAGTGTGTGTGTGGGCTGGCCGGGAGTGGCCTGGAGTGTGTGTGTGGGATGGCCGGGAGTGGCCTGGAGTGCGTGTGTGGGCTGGCCGGGAGTGACCTGGAGTGTGTGTGTGGGCTGGCCAGGAGTGGCCTGGCCTGGAGTGTGTGTGTGGGCTGGCCGGGAGCGGCCTGGAGTGTGTGTGTGGGCTGGCCGGGAGTGGCATGGAGTGTGTGTGTGGGCTGGCCGGGAGTGGCCTGGAGTGTGTGTGTGGGCTGGCCGGGAGTTGCCTGGAGTATGTGTGTGGGCTGGCCGGGAGTGGCCTGGAGTGTGTGTGTGGGCTGGCCGGGAGTGGCCTGGAGTGTGTGTGTGGGCTGGCCGGGAGTGGCATGGAGTGTGTGTGTGGGCTGGCCGGGAGTGGCCTGGAGTGTGTGTGTGGGCTGGCCGTGAGTGGCCTGGAGTGTGTGTGTGGGCTGGCCGGGAGTGGCCTGGCCTGGAGTGTGTGTGGGGGCTGGCAGGGAGTGACCTGGAGTGTGTGTGTGGGTTCGCCGAGTGTTCCTGGAGTGTGTGTGTGGGCTGGCCGGGAATGGCCTGGAGTGTGTTTGTGGGCTGGCCGGGAGTGTGTGTGTGGGCTGGCAGGGAATGGCCTGGAGTGTGTGTGTTGGCTGTCCGGGATGGCCTGGAGTGTGTGTGTGGGCTGGCCGGGAGTGGCCTGGAGTGTGTTTGTGGGCTGACCGGGAGTGGCCTGGAGTGTGTGTGTGGGCTGGCCGGGAGTGGCCTGGAGTGTGTGTGTGGGCTGGCCGGGAGTGGCCTGGAGTGTGTGTGTGGGCTGCCCGGGAGTGGCCTGGAGTGTGTGTGTGGGCTGGCCGGGAGAGTCCTGGAGTGTGAGTGTGGGCTTGCCGGGGGTGGCCTGGAGTGTGTGTGTTGGCTGGCCGGGAGTGGCCTGGAGTGTGTGTGGGCTGGCCGGGTCTGGCCTGGAGTGTGTGTGTGGGCTGGCCGGGAGAGTCCTGGAGTGTGAGTGTGGGCTTGCCGTGAGTGGCCAGGAGTGTGTGTGGGCTGGCCGGGAGTGGCCTGGAGTGTGAGTGTGGGCTGGCCGGGAGTGGCCTGGAGTGTGAGTGTGGGCTGTCCGGGAGTGGCCTGGAGTGTGTGTGTTGGCTGGCCTGGAGTGGCCTGCAGTGTGTGTGTGTGCTGGCCGGGAGTGGCCTGGAGTGTGTGTGTGGGCTGGCCGGGAGTGGCCTGGAGTATGTGAATGGGCTGGCCGGGAGTGGCCTGGAGTGTGTGTGTGGGCTGGCCGGGAATGGCCTGGAGTGTGTGTGTGGGCTGGCCGGGAGTGGTCTGGAGTATGTGTGTGGGCTGGCCGGGAATGGCCTGGAGTGTGTTTGTGGGCTGGCCGGGAGTGGCCTGGAGTGAGTGTGTGGGCTGGCCGGGAGTGGCTTGGAGTGTGTGTGTGGGCTGGCCGGGAGTGGCCTGGAGTGTGTGTGTGGGCTGGCCGGGAGTGGCCTGGAGTGTGTGTGTGGGCTGGCCGGGAGTGGCCTGGAGTGTGTGTGTGGGCTGGCCGGGAGTAGCCTGGAGTGTGTGTGTGGGCTGGACGGGAGTGGCCTGGAGTGTGTGTGTGGGCTGGCCAGGAGTGGCCAGGAGTGTGTGTGTGGGCTGGCCGGGAGTGGCCTGGAGTGTGTGTGTGGGCTGGCCGGGAGTGGCCTGGAGTGTGTGTGTTGGCTGGCCGGGAGTGGCCTGGAGTGTGTGTGTGTGGGTTCGCCGGGAGTTCCTGGAGTGTGTGTGTGGGCTGGCCCGGAATGGCCTGGAGTGTGTTTGTGGGCTGGCCGGGAGTGTGTGTGTGGGCTGGCCGGGAGTGGCCTGGAGTGTGTGTGTAGGCTGGCCGGGAGTGGCCTGGAGTGTGTGTGCTGGCTGGCCGGGAGTGGCCTGGAGTGTGTGTGTGGGCTGGCCGGGAGTGGCCTGGAGTGTGTGTGTGGGCTGACCGGGAGTGGCCTGGAGTGTGTGTGTGGCCTGGCCGGGAGTGGCCTGGAGTGTGTGTGTTGGCTGGCCGGGAGTGGCCTGGAGTGTGTGTGGGCTGGCCGGGTCTGGCCTGGAGTGTGTGTGTGGGCTGGCCGGGAGAGTCCTGGAGTGTGAGTGTGGGCTTGCCGTGAGTGGCCAGGAGTGTGTGTGGGCTGGCCGGGAGTGGCCTGGAGTGTGAGTGTGGGCTGGCCGGGAGTGGCCTGGAGTGTGAGTGTGGGCTGTCCGGGAGTGGCCTGGAGTGTGTGTGTTGGCTGGCCTGGAGTGGCCTGCAGTGTGTGTGTGTGCTGGCCGGGAGTGGCCTGGAGTGTGTGTGTGGGCTGGCCGGGAGTGGCCTGGAGTATGTGAATGGGCTGGCCGGGAGTGGCCTGGAGTGTGTGTGTGGGCTGGCCGGGAATGGCCTGGAGTGTGTGTGTGGGCTGGCCGGGAGTGGTCTGGAGTATGTGTGTGGGCTGGCCGGGAATGGCCTGGAGTGTGTTTGTGGGCTGGCCGGGAGTGGCCTGGAGTGAGTGTGTGGGCTGGCCGGGAGTGGCTTGGAGTGTGTGTGTGGGCTGGCCGGGAGTGGCCTGGAGTGTGTGTGTGGGCTGGCCGGGAGTGGCCTGGAGTGTGTGTGTGGGCTGGCCGGGAGTGGCCTGGAGTGTGTGTGTGGGCTGGCCGGGAGTAGCCTGGAGTGTGTGTGTGGGCTGGACGGGAGTGGCCTGGAGTGTGTGTGTGGGCTGGCCAGGAGTGGCCAGGAGTGTGTGTGTGGGCTGGCCGGGAGTGGCCTGGAGTGTGTGTGTGGGCTGGCCGGGAGTGGCCTGGAGTGTGTGTGTTGGCTGGCCGGGAGTGGCCTGGAGTGTGTGTGTTGGCTGGCCGGGAGTGGCCTGGACTGTGTGTGTGGGCTGGCCGGGAGTGGCCTGGAGTGTGTGCGTGGGCTGGCCGGGAATGGCCGGGAGAGTGCGTGTGGGCTGGCCGGAAGTGGCCGGGAGTGTGTGTGTGGGCTGGCCGGGAGTGGCCTGGAGTGTGAGTGTGGACTGGCCGGGAGTGGTCTGGAGTGTGTGTGTGGGCTGGCTGGGAGTGGCCGGGAGTGTGTGTGTGGGTTGGCCGGGAGTGGTCTGGCCTGGAGTGTGAGTGTGGACTGGCCGGGAGTGGTCAGGAGTGTGTGTGTGGGCTGGCTGGGAGTGGCCTGGAGTGTGTGTGTGGGCTCGCCGGGAGTGGCCTGGAGTGTGTGTGTGGGCTGGCCGGGAGTGGCCTTGCCTTGAGTGTGTGTGTGGACTGGCCGGGAGTGGCCTGGAGTGTGAGTGTGGACTGGCCGGGAGTGGCCTGGAGTGTGTGTGTGGGCTGGCCGGGAGTAACCTGGAGTGTGAGTGTGGACTGGCCGGGAGTGGCCTGGAGTGTGAGTGCGGGCTGACCGGGAGTGGCCTGGTGTGTGTGTGTGGGCTGGCCGGGAGTAACCTGGAGTGTGAGTGTGGACTGGCCGGGATTGGCCGGGAATGTGTGTGTGAGCTGGCCGGGAGTGGCCTGGAGTGTTTGTTTGGTGGCCGGGAATGGCCTGGAGTGTGTGTGTGGGCTGGCCGGGAGTGGCCTGGCCTGGAGTGTGTGTGTGGGCTGGCCGGGAGTGGCCTGGAGTGTGTTTGTGGGCTGGCCGGCAGTGGCCTGGAGTGTGTGTGTGGGCTGGCCGGGAGTGGCTTGGAGTGTGTGTGTGGGCTGGCCGGGAGTGGCCTGGAGTGTGTGTGTGGACTGGCCGGGAGTGGCCTGGAGTGTGTGTGTGGGCTGGCCGGGAGTGGCCTGGAGTGTGTGTGTGGGCTGGCCGGGAGTGGCCTGGAGTGTGTGTGTGGGATGGCCGGGAGTGGCCTGGAGTGCGTGTGTGGGCTGGCCGGGAGTGACCTGGAGTGTGTGTGTGGGCTGGCCAGGAGTGGCCTGGCCTGGAGTGTGTGTGTGGGCTGGCCGGGAGCGGCCTGGAGTGTGTGTGTGGGCTGGCCGGGAGTGGCATGGAGTGTGTGTGTGGGCTGGCCGGGAGTGGCCTGGAGTGTGTGTGTGGGCTGGCCGGGAGTTGCCTGGAGTATGTGTGTGGGCTGGCCGGGAGTGGCCTGGAGTGTGTGTGTGGGCTGGCCGGGAGTGGCCTGGAGTGTGTGTGTGGGCTGGCCGGGAGTGGCATGGAGTGTGTGTGTGGGCTGGCCGGGAGTGGCCTGGAGTGTGTGTGTGGGCTGGCCGTGAGTGGCCTGGAGTGTGTGTGTGGGCTGGCCGGGAGTGGCCTGGCCTGGAGTGTGTGTGGGGGCTGGCAGGGAGTGACCTGGAGTGTGTGTGTGGGTTCGCCGAGTGTTCCTGGAGTGTGTGTGTGGGCTGGCCGGGAATGGCCTGGAGTGTGTTTGTGGGCTGGCCGGGAGTGTGTGTGTGGGCTGGCAGGGAATGGCCTGGAGTGTGTGTGTTGGCTGTCCGGGATGGCCTGGAGTGTGTGTGTGGGCTGGCCGGGAGTGGCCTGGAGTGTGTTTGTGGGCTGACCGGGAGTGGCCTGGAGTGTGTGTGTGGGCTGGCCGGGAGTGGCCTGGAGTGTGTGTGTGGGCTGGCCGGGAGTGGCCTGGAGTGTGTGTGTGGGCTGCCCGGGAGTGGCCTGGAGTGTGTGTGTGGGCTGGCCGGGAGAGTCCTGGAGTGTGAGTGTGGGCTTGCCGGGGGTGGCCTGGAGTGTGTGTGGGCTGGCCGGGAGTGGCCTGGAGTGTGAGTGTGGGCTGGCCGGGAGTGGCCTGGAGTGTGAGTGTGGGCTGTCCGGGAGTGGCCTGGAGTGTGTGTGTTGGCTGGCCTGGAGTGGCCTGCAGTGTGTGTGTGTGCTGGCCGGGAGTGGCCTGGAGTGTGTGTGTGGGCTGGCCGGGAGTGGCCTGGAGTATGTGTGTGGGCTGGCCGGGAGTGGCCTGGAGTGTGTGTGTGAGCTGGCCGGGAATGGCCTGGAGTGTGTGTGTGGGCTGGCCGGGAGTGGTCTGGAGTATGTGTGTGGGCTGGCCGGGAATGGCCTGGAGTGTGTTTGTGGGCTGGCCGGGAGTGGCCTGGAGTGTGTGTGGGCTGGCCGGGAGTGGCTTGGAGTGTGTGTGTGGGCTGGCCGGGAGTGGCCTGGAGTGTGTGTGTGGGCTGGCCGGGAGTGGCCTGGAGTGTGTGTGTGCTGGCCGGGAGTGGCCTGGAGTGTGTGTGTGTGCTGGCCCGGAGTGGCCTGGAGTGTGTGTGTGGGCTGGCCGGGAGTAGCCTGGAGTGTGTGTGTGGGCTGGACGGGAGTGGCCTGGAGTGTGTGTGTGGGCTGGCCGGGAGTGGCCTGGAGTGTGTGTGTGGGCTGGCCGGGAGTGGCCTGGAGTGTGTGTGTGGGCTGGCCGGGAGTGGCCTGGAGTGTGTGTGTGGGCTGGCCGGGAGTGGCCTGGAGTGTGTGTGTGGGCCGGCCCGGAGTGACCTGGAGTGTGTGTGTGGGCTGGCCGGGAGTGGCCTGGATTGTGTGTGTGGGCTGGCCGGGAGTGGCCTGGAGTATGTGTGTTGGCCGGCCGGGAGTGGCCTGGAGTGTGTGTGTGGGCTGGCCGGGAGTGGCCTGGAGTGTGTGTGTGGGCTGGCCGGGAGTGGCCTGGAGTGTGTGTGTGGGCTGCCCGGGAGTGGCCTGGAGTGTGTGTGTGGGCTGGCCGGGAGAGTCCTGGTGTGTGAGTGTGGGCTTGCCGGGAGTGGCCTGGAGTGTGTGTGGGCTGGCCGGGAGTGGCCTGGAGTGTGAGTGTGGGCTGGCCGGGAGTGGCCTGGAGTGTGAGTGTGGGCTGTCCGGGAGTGGCCTGGAGTGTGTGTGTTGGCTGGCCTGGAGTGGCCTGCAGTGTGTGTGTGTGCTGGCCGGGAGTGGCCTGGAGTGTGTGTGTGGGCTGGCCGGGAGTGGCCTGGAGTATGTGTGTGGGCTGGCCGGGAGTGGCCTGGAGTGTGTGTGTGAGCTGGCCGGGAATGGCCTGGAGTGTGTGTGTGGGCTGGCCGGGAGTGGTCTGGAGTATGTGTGTGGGCTGGCCGGGAATGGCCTGGAGTGTGTTTGTGGGCTGGCCGGGAGTGGCCTGGAGTGTGTGTGGGCTGGCCGGGAGTGGCTTGGAGTGTGTGTGTGGGCTGGCCGGGAGTGGCCTGGAGTGTGTGTGTGGGCTGGCCGGGAGTGGCCTGGAGTGTGTGTGTGGGCTGGCCGGGAGTGGCCTGGAGTGTGTGTGTGCTGGCCGGGAGTGGCCTGGAGTGTGTGTGTGTGCTGGCCCGGAGTGGCCTGGAGTGTGTGTGTGGGCTGGCCGGGAGTAGCCTGGAGTGTGTGTGTGGGCTGGACGGGAGTGGCCTGGAGTGTGTGTGTGGGCTGGCCGGGAGTGGCCTGGAGTGTGTGTGTGGGCTGGCCGGGAGTGGCCTGGAGTGTGTGTGTGGGCTGGCCGGGAGTGGCCTGGAGTGTGTGTGTGGGCCGGCCCGGAGTGACCTGGAGTGTGTGTGTGGGCTTGCCGGGAGTGGCCTGGATTGTGTGTGTGGGCTGGCCGGGAGTGGCCTGGAGTATGTGTGTTGGCTGGCCGGGAGTGGCCTGGACTGTGTGTGTGGGCTGGCCGGGAGTGGCCTGGAGTGTGTGCGTGGGCTGGCCGGGAGTGGCCTGGAGTGTGCGTGTGGGCTGGCCGGGAGTGGCCTGGAGTGTGTGTGTGTGCTGGCCCGTAGTGGCCTGGAGTGTGTGTGTGGACTGGCCGGGAGTGGCCAGGCCTGGAGTGTGTGTGTTGGCTGGCCTGGAGTGTGTGTGTGGGCTGGCCGGGAGTGGCCTGGAGTGTGTGTGTGGGCTGGCCGGGAATGGCCGGGAGTGTGTGTGTGGGCTGGCCTGGAGTGTGTGTGTGGGCTGGCCGGGAATGGCCGGGAGTGTGTGTGTTGGCTGGCCTGGAGTGTGTGTGTGGGCTGGCCGGGAGTGGCCTGGAGTGTGTGTGTGGGCTGGCCGGGAATGGCCGGGAGTGTGTGTGTGGGCTGGCCTGGAGTGTGTGTGTTGGCTGGCCTGGAGTGTGTGTGTGGGCTGGCCGGGAATGGCCTGGAGTGTGTGTGTGGACTGGTCGGGGGTGGCCAGGCCTGGAGTGTGTGTGTGGACTGGCCGGGAGTGACCTGGAGTGTGTGCGTGGGCTGGCCGGGAATGGCCGGGAGTGTGTGTGTGGGCTGGCCGGGAGTGGCCTGGAGTGTGTGTGTGGGCTGGCCGGGAGTGGCCTGGCCTGGAGTGTGTGTGTGGACTGGCCGGGAGTGGCCTGGAGTGTGAGTGTGGACTGGCCGGGAGCGGTCTGGAGTGTGTGTGTGGGCTGGCTGGGAGTGGCCGGGAGTGTGTGTGTGGGCAGGCCGGGAGTGGTCTGGCCTGGAGTGTGAGTGTGGGCTGGCCGGGAGTGGCCTGGAGTATGTGTGTGGGCTGGCCGGGAGTGGCCTGGAGTGTGTGTGTGGGCTGGCCGGGATTGGCCGGGAATGTGTGTGTGAGCTGGCCGGGATTGGCCTGGAGTGTGTGTGTGGGCTGGCCGGGAGTGGCCGGGAGTGTGTGTGGGCTGGCCGGGAGTGGCCCGGAGTGTGTGTGTGGGCTGGCCGGGAGTGGACTGGAGTGTGTGTGTGGGGTGGCCGGGAGTGGCCTGGAGTGTGTGTGTGGGCTGGCCGGGAGTGGCCTTGCCTGGAGTGTGTGTGTGGACTGGCCGGGAGTGGCCTGGAGTGTGATTGTATACTGGCCGGGAGTGGCCTGGAGTGTGTGTGTGGGCTGGCCGGGAGTAAACTGGAGTGTGTGTGTGGGCTGGCCGGGATTGGCCGGGAATGTGTGTGTGTGTTGGCCGGGAGTGGCCTGGAGTGTGTGTGTGGGTGGCCGGGAGTGGCCTGGAGTGTGTGTGGGGGCTGGCCGGAAGTGGCCTGGAGTGTGTGTGTGGGCTGGCCGGGAGTGGCATGGAGTGTGTGTGTGGGCTGGCCGGGAGTGGCATGGAGTGTGAGTGTGGACTGGCCGGGAGTGGCCTGGAGTGTGAGTGCGGGCTGGCCGGGAGTGGCCTGGTGTGTGTGTGTGGGCTGGCCGGGAGTAACCTGGAGTGTGAGTGTGGACTGGCCGGGATTGGCCGGGAATGTGTGTGTGAGCTGGCCGGGAGTGGCCTGGAGTGTTTGTGTGGGTGGCCGGGAATGGCCTGGAGTGTGTGTGTGGGCTGGCCGGGAGTGGCCTGTCCTGGAGTGTGTGTGTGGGCTGGCCGGGAGTGGCCTGGAGTGTGTTTGTGGGCTGGCCGGCAGTGGCCTGGAGTGTGTGTGTGGGCTGGCCGGGAGTGGCCTGGAGTGTGTGTGTGGACTGGCCGGGAGTGGCCTGGAGTGTGTGTGTGGGCTGGCCGGGAGTGGCCTGGAGTGTGTGTGTGGGCTGGCCGGGAGTGGCCTGGAGTGTGTGTGTGGGATGGCCGGGAGTGGCCTGGAGTGCGTGTGTGGGCTGGCCGGGAGTGACCTGGAGTGTGTGTGTGTGGCTGGCCAGGAGTGGCCTGGCCTGGAGTGTGTGTGTGGGCTGGCCGGGAGCGGCCTGGAGTGTGTGTGTGGGCTGGCCGGGAGTGGCATGGAGTGTGTGTGTGGGCTGGCCGGGAGTGGCCTGGAGTGTGTGTGTGGGCTGGCCGGGAGTTGCCTGGAGTATGTGTGTGGGCTGGCCGGGAGTGGCCTGGAGTGTGTGTGTGGGCTGGCCGGGAGTGGCCTGGAGTGTGTGTGTGGGCTGGCCGGGAGTGGCATGGAGTGTGTGTGTGGGCTGGCCGGGAGTGGCCTGGAGTGTGTGTGTGGGCTGGCCGTGAGTGGCCTGGAGTGTGTGTGTGGGCTGGCCGGGAGTGGCCTGGCCTGGAGTGTGTGTGGGGGCTGGCAGGGAGTGGCCTGGAGTGTGTGTGTGGGTTCGCCGAGTGTTCCTGGAGTGTGTGTGTGGGCTGGCCGGGAATGGCCTGGAGTGTGTTTGTGGGCTGGCCGGGAGTGTGTGTGTGGGCTGGCCGGGAATGGCCTGGAGTGTGTGTGTTGGCTGGCCGGGATGGCCTGGAGTGTGTGTGTGGGCTGGCCGGGAGTGGCCTGGAGTGTGTTTGTGGGCTGACCGGGAGTGGCCTGGAGTGTGTGTGTGGGCTGGCCGGGAGTGGCCTGGAGTGTGTGTGTGGGCTGGCCGGGAGTGGCCTGGAGTGTGTGTGTGGGCTGCCCGGGAGTGGCCTGGAGTGTGTGTGTGGGCTGGCCGGGAGAGTCCTGGAGTGTGAGCGTGGGCTTGCCGGGAGTGGCCTGGAGTGTGTGTGGGCTGGCCGGGAGTGGCCTGGAGTGTGAGTGTGGGCTGGCCGGGAGTGGCCTGGAGTGTGAGTGTGGGCTGTCCGGGAGTGGCCTGGAGTGTGTGTGTTGGCTGGCCTGGAGTGGCCTGCAGTGTGTGTGTGTGCTGGCCGGGAGTGGCCTGGAGTGTGTGTGTGGGCTGGCCGGGAGTGGCCTGGAGTATGTGCGTGGGCTGGCCGGGAGTGGCCGGGAGTGTGTGTGTGGACTGGCCGGGAGTGGCCGGGAGTGTGTGTGTGGGCTGGCCGGGAGTGGCCTGGAGTGTGTGTGTGAGCTGGCCGGGAATGGCCTGGAGTGTGTGTGTGGGCTGGCCGGGAGTGGTCTGGAGTATGTGTGTGGGCTGGCCGGGAATGGCCTGGAGTGTGTTTGAGGGCTGGCCGGGAGTGGCCTGGAGTGTGTGTGGGCTGGCCGATAGTGGCTTGGAGTGTGTGTGTGGGCTGGCCGGGAGTGGCCTGGAGTGTGTGTGTGGGCTGGCCGGGAGTGGCCTGGAGTGTGTGTGTGCTGGCCGGGAGTGGCCTGGAGTGTGTGTGTGTGCTGGCCCGGAGTGGCCTGGAGTGTGTGTGTGGGCTGGCCGGGAGTAGCCTGGAGTGTGTGTGTGGGCTGGACGGGAGTGGCCTGGAGTGTGTGTGTGGGCTGGCCGGGAGTGGCCTGGAGTGTGTGTGTGGGCTGGCCGGGAGTGGCCTGGAGTGTGTGTGTGGGCTGGCCGGGAGTGGCCTGGAGTGTGTGTGTGGGCTGGCCGGGAGTGGCCTGGAGTGTGTGTGTGGGCCGGCCCGGAGTGACCTGGAGTGTGTGTGTGGGCTGGCCGGGAGTGGCCTGGATTGTGTGTGTGGGCTGGCCGGTAGTGGCCTGGAGTATGTGTGTTGGCCGGCCGGGAGTGGCCTGGAGTGTGTGTGTGGGCTGGCCGGGAGTGGCCTGGAGTGTGTGTGTGGGCTGGCCGGGAGTGGCCTGGAGTGTGTGTGTGGGCTGCCCGGGAGTGGCCTGGAGTGTGTGTGTGGGCTGGCCGGGAGAGTCCTGGTGTGTGAGTGTGGGCTTGCCGGGAGTGGCCTGGAGTGTGTGTGGGCTGGCCGGGAGTGGCCTGGAGTGTGAGTGTGGGCTGGCCGGGAGTGGCCTGGAGTGTGAGTGTGGGCTGTCCGGGAGTGGCCTGGAGTGTGTGTGTTGGCTGGCCTGGAGTGGCCTGCAGTGTGTGTGTGTGCTGGCCGGGAGTGGCCTGGAGTGTGTGTGTGGGCTGGCCGGGAGTGGCCTGGAGTATGTGTGTGGGCTGGCCGGGAGTGGCCTGGAGTGTGTGTGTGAGCTGGCCGGGAATGGCCTGGAGTGTGTGTGTGGGCTGGCCGGGAGTGGTCTGGAGTATGTGTGTGGGCTGGCCGGGAATGGCCTGGAGTGTGTTTGTGGGCTGGCCGGGAGTGGCCTGGAGTGTGTGTGGGCTGGCCGGGAGTGGCTTGGAGTGTGTGTGTGGGCTGGCCGGGAGTGGCCTGGAGTGTGTGTGTGGGCTGGCCGGGAGTGGCCTGGAGTGTGTGTGTGGGCTGGCCGGGAGTGGCCTGGAGTGTGTGTGTGCTGGCCGGGAGTGGCCTGGAGTGTGTGTGTGTGCTGGCCCGGAGTGGCCTGGAGTGTGTGTGTGGGCTGGCCGGGAGTAGCCTGGAGTGTGTGTGTGGGCTGGACGGGAGTGGCCTGGAGTGTGTGTGTGGGCTGGCCGGGAGTGGCCTGGAGTGTGTGTGTGGGCTGGCCGGGAGTGGCCTGGAGTGTGTGTGTGGGCTGGCCGGGAGTGGCCTGGAGTGTGTGTGTGGGCCGGCCCGGAGTGACCTGGAGTGTGTGTGTGGGCTTGCCGGGAGTGGCCTGGATTGTGTGTGTGGGCTGGCCGGGAGTGGCCTGGAGTATGTGTGTTGGCTGGCCGGGAGTGGCCTGGACTGTGTGTGTGGGCTGGCCGGGAGTGGCCTGGAGTGTGTGCGTGGGCTGGCCGGGAGTGGCCTGGAGTGTGCGTGTGGGCTGGCCGGGAGTGGCCTGGAGTGTGTGTGTGTGCTGGCCCGTAGTGGCCTGGAGTGTGTGTGTGGACTGGCCGGGAGTGGCCAGGCCTGGAGTGTGTGTGTTGGCTGGCCTGGAGTGTGTGTGTGGGCTGGCCGGGAGTGGCCTGGAGTGTGTGTGTGGGCTGGCCGGGAATGGCCGGGAGTGTGTGTGTGGGCTGGCCTGGAGTGTGTGTGTGGGCTGGCCGGGAATGGCCGGGAGTGTGTGTGTTGGCTGGCCTGGAGTGTGTGTGTGGGCTGGCCGGGAGTGGCCTGGAGTGTGTGTGTGGGCTGGCCGGGAATGGCCGGGAGTGTGTGTGTGGGCTGGCCTGGAGTGTGTGTGTTGGCTGGCCTGGAGTGTGTGTGTGGGCTGGCCGGGAATGGCCTGGAGTGTGTGTGTGGACTGGTCGGGGGTGGCCAGGCCTGGAGTGTGTGTGTGGACTGGCCGGGAGTGACCTGGAGTGTGTGCGTGGGCTGGCCGGGAATGGCCGGGAGTGTGTGTGTGGGCTGGCCGGGAGTGGCCTGGAGTGTGTGTGTGGGCTGGCCGGGAGTGGCCTGGCCTGGAGTGTGTGTGTGGACTGGCCGGGAGTGGCCTGGAGTGTGAGTGTGGACTGGCCGGGAGCGGTCTGGAGTGTGTGTGTGGGCTGGCTGGGAGTGGCCGGGAGTGTGTGTGTGGGCAGGCCGGGAGTGGTCTGGCCTGGAGTGTGAGTGTGGGCTGGCCGGGAGTGGCCTGGAGTATGTGTGTGGGCTGGCCGGGAGTGGCCTGGAGTGTGTGTGTGGGCTGGCCGGGATTGGCCGGGAATGTGTGTGTGAGCTGGCCGGGATTGGCCTGGAGTGTGTGTGTGGGCTGGCCGGGAGTGGCCGGGAGTGTGTGTGGGCTGGCCGGGAGTGGCCCGGAGTGTGTGTGTGGGCTGGCCGGGAGTGGACTGGAGTGTGTGTGTGGGGTGGCCGGGAGTGGCCTGGAGTGTGTGTGTGGGCTGGCCGGGAGTGGCCTTGCCTGGAGTGTGTGTGTGGACTGGCCGGGAGTGGCCTGGAGTGTGATTGTATACTGGCCGGGAGTGGCCTGGAGTGTGTTTGTGGGCTGGCCGGGAGTAAACTGGAGTGTGTGTGTGGGCTGGCCGGGATTGGCCGGGAATGTGTGTGTGTGTTGGCCGGGAGTGGCCTGGAGTGTGTGTGTGGGTGGCCGGGAGTGGCCTGGAGTGTGTGTGGGGGCTGGCCGGAAGTGGCCTGGAGTGTGTGTGTGGGCTGGCCGGGAGTGGCATGGAGTGTGTGTGTGGGCTGGCCGGGAGTGGCATGGAGTGTGAGTGTGGACTGGCCGGGAGTGGCCTGGAGTGTGAGTGCGGGCTGGCCGGGAGTGGCCTGGTGTGTGTGTGTGGGCTGGCCGGGAGTAACCTGGAGTGTGAGTGTGGACTGGCCGGGATTGGCCGGGAATGTGTGTGTGAGCTGGCCGGGAGTGGCCTGGAGTGTTTGTGTGGGTGGCCGGGAATGGCCTGGAGTGTGTGTGTGGGCTGGCCGGGAGTGGCCTGTCCTGGAGTGTGTGTGTGGGCTGGCCGGGAGTGGCCTGGAGTGTGTTTGTGGGCTGGCCGGCAGTGGCCTGGAGTGTGTGTGTGGGCTGGCCGGGAGTGGCCTGGAGTGTGTGTGTGGACTGGCCGGGAGTGGCCTGGAGTGTGTGTGTGGGCTGGCCGGGAGTGGCCTGGAGTGTGTGTGTGGGCTGGCCGGGAGTGGCCTGGAGTGTGTGTGTGGGATGGCCGGGAGTGGCCTGGAGTGCGTGTGTGGGCTGGCCGGGAGTGACCTGGAGTGTGTGTGTGGGCTGGCCAGGAGTGGCCTGGCCTGGAGTGTGTGTGTGGGCTGGCCGGGAGCGGCCTGGAGTGTGTGTGTGGGCTGGCCGGGAGTGGCATGGAGTGTGTGTGTGGGCTGGCCGGGAGTGGCCTGGAGTGTGTGTGTGGGCTGGCCGGGAGTTGCCTGGAGTATGTGTGTGGGCTGGCCGGGAGTGGCCTGGAGTGTGTGTGTGGGCTGGCCGGGAGTGGCCTGGAGTGTGTGTGTGGGCTGGCCGGGAGTGGCATGGAGTGTGTGTGTGGGCTGGCCGGGAGTGGCCTGGAGTGTGTGTGTGGGCTGGCCGTGAGTGGCCTGGAGTGTGTGTGTGGGCTGGCCGGGAGTGGCCTGGCCTGGAGTGTGTGTGGGGGCTGGCAGGGAGTGGCCTGGAGTGTGTGTGTGGGTTCGCCGAGTGTTCCTGGAGTGTGTGTGTGGGCTGGCCGGGAGTGGCATGGAGTGTGAGTGTGGACTGGCCGGGAGTGGCCTGGAGTGTGAGTGCGGGCTGGCCGGGAGTGGCCTGGTGTGTGTGTGTGGGCTGGCCGGGAGTAACCTGGAGTGTGAGTGTGGACTGGCCGGAATTGGCCGGGAATGTGTGTGTGAGCTGGCCGGGAGTGGCCTGGAGTGTTTGTGTGGGTGGCCGGGAATGGCCTGGAGTGTGTGTGTGGGCTGGCCGGGAGTGGCCTGTCCTGGAGTGTGTGTGTGGGCTGGCCGGGAGTGGCCTGGAGTGTGTTTGTGGGCTGGCCGGCAGTGGCCTGGAGTGTGTGTGTGGGCTGGCCGGGAGTGGCCTGGAGTGTGTGTGTGGACTGGCCGGGAGTGGCCTGGAGTGTGTGTGTGGGCTGGCCGGGAGTGGCCTGGAGTGTGTGTGTGGGCTGGCCGGGAGTGGCCTGGAGTGTGTGTGTGGGATGGCCGGGAGTGGCCTGGAGTGCGTGTGTGGGCTGGCCGGGAGTGACCTGGAGTGTGTGTGTGGGCTGGCCAGGAGTGGCCTGGCCTGGAGTGTGTGTGTGGGCTGGCCGGGAGCGGCCTGGAGTGTGTGTGTGGGCTGGCCGGGAGTGGCATGGAGTGTGTGTGTGGGCTGGCCGTGAGTGGCCTGGAGTGTGTGTGTGGGCTGGCCGGGAGTTGCCTGGAGTATGTGTGTGGGCTGGCCGGGAGTGGCCTGGAGTGTGTGTGTGGGCTGGCCGGGAGTGGCCTGGAGTGTGTGTGTGGGCTGGCCGGGAGTGGCATGGAGTGTGTGTGTGGGCTGGCCGGGAGTGGCCTGGAGTGTGTGTGTGGGCTGGCCGTGAGTGGCCTGGAGTGTGTGTGTGGGCTGGCCGGGAGTGGCCTGGCCTGGAGTGTGTGTGGGGGCTGGCAGGGAGTGGCCTGGAGTGTGTGTGTGGGTTCGCCGAGTGTTCCTGGAGTGTGTGTGTGGGCTGGCCGGGAATGGCCTGGAGTGTGTTTGTGGGCTGGCCGGGAGTGTGTGTGTGGGCTGGCCGGGAATGGCCTGGAGTGTGTGTGTTGGCTGGCCGGGATGGCCTGGAGTGTGTGTGTGGGCTGGCCGGGAGTGGCCTGGAGTGTGTTTGTGGGCTGACCGGGAGTGGCCTGGAGTGTGTGTGTGGGCTGGCCGGGAGTGGCCTGGAGTGTGTGTGTGGGCTGGCCGGGAGTGGCCTGGAGTGTGTGTGTGGGCTGCCCGGGAGTGGCCTGGAGTGTGTGTGTGGGCTGGCCGGGAGAGTCCTGGAGTGTGAGCGTGGGCTTGCCGGGAGTGGCCTGGAGTGTGTGTGGGCTGGCCGGGAGTGGCCTGGAGTGTGAGTGTGGGCTGGCCGGGAGTGGCCTGGAGTGTGAGTGTGGGCTGTCCGGGAGTGGCCTGGAGTGTGTGTGTTGGCTGGCCTGGAGTGGCCTGCAGTGTGTGTGTGTGCTGGCCGGGAGTGGCCTGGAGTGTGTGTGTGGGCTGGCCGGGAGTGGCCTGGAGTATGTGCGTGGGCTGGCCGGGAGTGGCCGGGAGTGTGTGTGTGGACTGGCCGGGAGTGGCCGGGAGTGTGTGTGTGGGCTGGCCGGGAGTGGCCTGGAGTGTGTGTGTGAGCTGGCCGGGAATGGCCTGGAGTGTGTGTGTGGGCTGGCCGGGAGTGGTCTGGAGTATGTGTGTGGGCTGGCCGGGAATGGCCTGGAGTGTGTTTGTGGGCTGGCCGGGAGTGGCCTGGAGTGTGTGTGGGCTGGCCGGGAGTGGCTTGGAGTGTGTGTGTGGGCTGGCCGGGAGTGGCCTGGAGTGTGTGTGTGGGCTGGCCGGGAGTGGCCTGGAGTGTGTGTGTGCTGGCCGGGAGTGGCCTGGAGTGTGTGTGTGTGCTGGCCCGGAGTGGCCTGGAGTGTGTGTGTGGGCTGGCCGGGAGTAGCCTGGAGTGTGTGTGTGGGCTGGACGGGAGTGGCCTGGAGTGTGTGTGTGGGCTGGCCGGGAGTGGCCTGGAGTGTGTGTGTGGGCTGGCCGGGAGTGGCCTGGAGTGTGTGTGTGGGCTGGCCGGGAGTGGCCTGGAGTGTGTGTGTGGGCTGGCCGGGAGTGGCCTGGAGTGTGTGTGTGGGCCGGCCCGGAGTGACCTGGAGTGTGTGTGTGGGCTGGCCGGGAGTGGCCTGGATTGTGTGTGTGGGCTGGCCGGGAGTGGCCTGGAGTATGTGTGTTGGCTGGCCGGGAGTGGCCTGGAGTGTGTGTGTGGGCTGGCCGGGAGTGGCCTGGAGTGTGTGTGTGGGCTGGCCGGGAGTGGCCTGGAGTGTGTGTGTGTGGGCTGCCCGGGAGTGGCCTGGAATGTGTGTGTGGGCTGGCCGGGAGAGTCCTGGAGTGTGAGTGTGGGCTTGCCGGGAGTGGCCTGGAGTGTGTGTGGGCTGGCCGGGAGTGGCCTGGAGTGTGAGTGTGGGCTGGCCGGGAGTGGCCTGGAGTGTGAGTGTGGGCTGTCCGGGAGTGGCCTGGAGTGTGTGTGTTGGCTGGCCTGGAGTGGCCTGCAGTGTGTGTGTGTGCTGGCCGGGAGTGGCCTGGAGTGTGTGTGTGGGCTGGCCGGGAGTGGCCTGGAGTATGTGTGTGGGCTGGCCGGGAGTGGCCTGGAGTGTGTGTGTGAGCTGGCCGGGAATGGCCTGGAGTGTGTGTGTGGGCTGGCCGGGAGTGGTCTGGAGTATGTGTGTGGGCTGGCCGGCAATGGCCTGGAGTGTGTTTGTGGGCTGGCCGGGAGTGGCCTGGAGTGTGTGTGGGCTGGCCGGGAGTGGCTTGGAGTGTGTGTGTGGGCTGGCCGGGAGTGGCCTGGAGTGTGTGTGTGGGCTGGCCTGGAGTGTGTGTGTGGGCTGGCCGGGAATGGCCGGGAGTGTGTGTGTTGGCTGGCCTGGAGTGTGTGTGTGGGCTGGCCGGGAGTGGCCTGGAGTGTGTGTGTGGGCTGGCCGGGAATGGCCGGGAGTGTGTGTGTGGGCTGGCCTGGAGTGTGTGTGTTGGCTGGCCTGGAGTGTGTGTGTGGGCTGGCCGGGAATGGCCTGGAGTGTGTGTGTGGACTGGTCGGGGGTGGCCAGGCCTGGAGTGTGTGTGTGGACTGGCCGGGAGTGACCTGGAGTGTGTGCGTGGGCTGGCCGGGAATGGCCGGGAGTGTGTGTGTGGGCTGGCCGGGAGTGGCCTGGAGTGTGTGTGTGGGCTGGCCGGGAGTGGCCTGGCCTGGAGTGTGTGTGTGGACTGGCCGGGAGTGGCCTGGAGTGTGAGTGTGGACTGGCCGGGAGCGGTCTGGAGTGTGTGTGTGGGCTGGCTGGGAGTGGCCGGGAGTGTGTGTGTGGGCAGGCCGGGAGTGGTCTGGCCTGGAGTGTGAGTGTGGGCTGGCCGGGAGTGGCCTGGAGTATGTGTGTGGGCTGGCCGGGAGTGGCCTGGAGTGTGTGTGTGGGCTGGCCGGGATTGGCCGGGAATGTGTGTGTGAGCTGGCCGGGATTGGCCTGGAGTGTGTGTGTGGGCTGGCCGGGAGTGGCCGGGAGTGTGTGTGGGCTGGCCGGGAGTGGCCCGGAGTGTGTGTGTGGGCTGGCCGGGAGTGGACTGGAGTGTGTGTGTGGGGTGGCCGGGAGTGGCCTGGAGTGTGTGTGTGGGCTGGCCGGGAGTGGCCTTGCCTGGAGTGTGTGTGTGGACTGGCCGGGAGTGGCCTGGAGTGTGATTGTATACTGGCCGGGAGTGGCCTGGAGTGTGTTTGTGGGCTGGCCGGGAGTAAACTGGAGTGTGTGTGTGGGCTGGCCGGGATTGGCCGGGAATGTGTGTGTGTGTTGGCCGGGAGTGGCCTGGAGTGTGTGTGTGGGTGGCCGGGAGTGGCCTGGAGTGTGTGTGGGGGCTGGCCGGAAGTGGCCTGGAGTGTGTGTGTGGGCTGGCCGGGAGTGGCATGGAGTGTGTGTGTGGGCTGGCCGGGAGTGGCATGGAGTGTGAGTGTGGACTGGCCGGGAGTGGCCTGGAGTGTGAGTGCGCGCTGGCCGGGAGTGGCCTGGTGTGTGTGTGTGGGCTGGCCGGGAGTAACCTGGAGTGTGAGTGTGGACTGGCCGGGATTGGCCGGGAATGTGTGTGTGAGCTGGCCGGGAGTGGCCTGGAGTGTTTGTGTGGGTGGCCGGGAATGGCCTGGAGTGTGTGTGTGGGCTGGCCGGGAGTGGCCTGTCCTGGAGTGTGTGTGTGGGCTGGCCGGGAGTGGCCTGGAGTGTGTTTGTGGGCTGGCCGGCAGTGGCCTGGAGTGTGTGTGTGGGCTGGCCGGGAGTGGCCTGGAGTGTGTGTGTGGACTGGCCGGGAGTGGCCTGGAGTGTGTGTGTGGGCTGGCCGGGAGTGGCCTGGAGTGTGTGTGTGGGCTGGCCGGGAGTGGCCTGGAGTGTGTGTGTGGGATGGCCGGGAGTGGCCTGGAGTGCGTGTGTGGGCTGGCCGGGAGTGACCTGGAGTGTGTGTGTGGGCTGGCCAGGAGTGGCCTGGCCTGGAGTGTGTGTGTGGGCTGGCCGGGAGCGGCCTGGAGTGTGTGTGTGGGCTGGCCGGGAGTGGCATGGAGTGTGTGTGTGGGCTGGCCGGGAGTGGCCTGGAGTGTGTGTGTGGGCTGGCCGGGAGTTGCCTGGAGTATGTGTGTGGGCTGGCCGGGAGTGGCCTGGAGTGTGTGTGTGGGCTGGCCGGGAGTGGCCTGGAGTGTGTGTGTGGGCTGGCCGGGAGTGGCATGGAGTGTGTGTGTGGGCTGGCCGGGAGTGGCCTGGAGTGTGTGTGTGGGCTGGCCGTGAGTGGCCTGGAGTGTGTGTGTGGGCTGGCCGGGAGTGGCCTGGCCTGGAGTGTGTGTGGGGGCTGGCAGGGAGTGGCCTGGAGTGTGTGTGTGGGTTCGCCGAGTGTTCCTGGAGTGTGTGTGTGGGCTGGCCGGGAGTGGCATGGAGTGTGAGTGTGGACTGGCCGGGAGTGGCCTGGAGTGTGAGTGCGGGCTGGCCGGGAGTGGCCTGGTGTGTGTGTGTGGGCTGGCCGGGAGTAACCTGGAGTGTGAGTGTGGACTGGCCGGGATTGGCCGGGAATGTGTGTGTGAGCTGGCCGGGAGTGGCCTGGAGTGTTTGTGTGGGTGGCCGGGAATGGCCTGGAGTGTGTGTGTGGGCTGGCCGGGAGTGGCCTGTCCTGGAGTGTGTGTGTGGGCTGGCCGGGAGTGGCCTGGAGTGTGTTTGTGGGCTGGCCGGCAGTGGCCTGGAGTGTGTGTGTGGGCTGGCCGGGAGTGGCCTGGAGTGTGTGTGTGGACTGGCCGGGAGTGGCCTGGAGTGTGTGTGTGGGCTGGCCGGGAGTGGCCTGGAGTGTGTGTGTGGGCTGGCCGGGAGTGGCCTGGAGTGTGTGTGTGGGATGGCCGGGAGTGGCCTGGAGTGCGTGTGTGGGCTGGCCGGGAGTGACCTGGAGTGTGTGTGTGGGCTGGCCAGGAGTGGCCTGGCCTGGAGTGTGTGTGTGGGCTGGCCGGGAGCGGCCTGGAGTGTGTGTGTGGGCTGGCCGGGAGTGGCATGGAGTGTGTGTGTGGGCTGGCCGTGAGTGGCCTGGAGTGTGTGTGTGGGCTGGCCGGGAGTTGCCTGGAGTATGTGTGTGGGCTGGCCGGGAGTGGCCTGGAGTGTGTGTGTGGGCTGGCCGGGAGTGGCCTGGAGTGTGTGTGTGGGCTGGCCGGGAGTGGCATGGAGTGTGTGTGTGGGCTGGCCGGGAGTGGCCTGGAGTGTGTGTGTGGGCTGGCCGTGAGTGGCCTGGAGTGTGTGTGTGGGCTGGCCGGGAGTGGCCTGGCCTGGAGTGTGTGTGGGGGCTGGCAGGGAGTGGCCTGGAGTGTGTGTGTGGGTTCGCCGAGTGTTCCTGGAGTGTGTGTGTGGGCTGGCCGGGAATGGCCTGGAGTGTGTTTGTGGGCTGGCCGGGAGTGTGTGTGTGGGCTGGCCGGGAATGGCCTGGAGTGTGTGTGTTGGCTGGCCGGGATGGCCTGGAGTGTGTGTGTGGGCTGGCCGGGAGTGGCCTGGAGTGTGTTTGTGGGCTGACCGGGAGTGGCCTGGAGTGTGTGTGTGGGCTGGCCGGGAGTGGCCTGGAGTGTGTGTGTGGGCTGGCCGGGAGTGGCCTGGAGTGTGTGTGTGGGCTGCCCGGGAGTGGCCTGGAGTGTGTGTGTGGGCTGGCCGGGAGAGTCCTGGAGTGTGAGCGTGGGCTTGCCGGGAGTGGCCTGGAGTGTGTGTGGGCTGGCCGGGAGTGGCCTGGAGTGTGAGTGTGGGCTGGCCGGGAGTGGCCTGGAGTGTGAGTGTGGGCTGTCCGGGAGTGGCCTGGAGTGTGTGTGTTGGCTGGCCTGGAGTGGCCTGCAGTGTGTGTGTGTGCTGGCCGGGAGTGGCCTGGAGTGTGTGTGTGGGCTGGCCGGGAGTGGCCTGGAGTATGTGCGTGGGCTGGCCGGGAGTGGCCGGGAGTGTGTGTGTGGACTGGCCGGGAGTGGCCGGGAGTGTGTGTGTGGGCTGGCCGGGAGTGGCCTGGAGTGTGTGTGTGAGCTGGCCGGGAATGGCCTGGAGTGTGTGTGTGGGCTGGCCGGGAGTGGTCTGGAGTATGTGTGTGGGCTGGCCGGGAATGGCCTGGAGTGTGTTTGTGGGCTGGCCGGGAGTGGCCTGGAGTGTGTGTGGGCTGGCCGGGAGTGGCTTGGAGTGTGTGTGTGGGCTGGCCGGGAGTGGCCTGGAGTGTGTGTGTGGGCTGGCCGGGAGTGGCCTGGAGTGTGTGTGTGCTGGCCGGGAGTGGCCTGGAGTGTGTGTGTGTGCTGGCCCGGAGTGGCCTGGAGTGTGTGTGTGGGCTGGCCGGGAGTAGCCTGGAGTGTGTGTGTGGGCTGGACGGGAGTGGCCTGGAGTGTGTGTGTGGGCTGGCCGGGAGTGGCCTGGAGTGTGTGTGTGGGCTGGCCGGGAGTGGCCTGGAGTGTGTGTGTGGGCTGGCCGGGAGTGGCCTGGAGTGTGTGTGTGGGCTGGCCGGGAGTGGCCTGGAGTGTGTGTGTGGGCCGGCCCGGAGTGACCTGGAGTGTGTGTGTGGGCTGGCCGGGAGTGGCCTGGATTGTGTGTGTGGGCTGGCCGGGAGTGGCCTGGAGTATGTGTGTTGGCTGGCCGGGAGTGGCCTGGAGTGTGTGTGAGGGCTGGCCGGGAGTGGCCTGGAGTGTGTGTGTGGGCTGGCCGGGAGTGGCCTGGAGTGTGTGTGTGTGGGCTGCCCGGGAGTGGCCTGGAATGTGTGTGTGGGCTGGCCGGGAGAGTCCTGGAGTGTGAGTGTGGGCTTGCCGGGAGTGGCCTGGAGTGTGTGTGGGCTGGCCGGGAGTGGCCTGGAGTGTGAGTGTGGGCTGGCCGGGAGTGGCCTGGAGTGTGAGTGTGGGCTGTCCGGGAGTGGCCTGGAGTGTGTGTGTTGGCTGGCCTGGAGTGGCCTGCAGTGTGTGTGTGTGCTGGCCGGGAGTGGCCTGGAGTGTGTGTGTGGGCTGGCCGGGAGTGGCCTGGAGTATGTGTGTGGGCTGGCCGGGAGTGGCCTGGAGTGTGTGTGTGAGCTGGCCGGGAATGGCCTGGAGTGTGTGTGTGGGCTGGCCGGGAGTGGTCTGGAGTATGTGTGTGGGCTGGCCGGGAATGGCCTGGAGTGTGTTTGTGGGCTGGCCGGGAGTGGCCTGGAGTGTGTGTGGGCTGGCCGGGAGTGGCTTGGAGTGTGTGTGTGGGCTGGCCGGGAGTGGCCTGGAGTGTGTGTGTGGGCTGGCCGGGAGTGGCCTGGAGTGTGTGTGTGGGCTGGCCGGGAGTGGCCTGGAGTGTGTGTGTGCTGGCCGGGAGTGGCCTGGAGTGTGTGTGTGTGCTGGCCCGGAGTGGCCTGGAGTGTGTGTGTGGGCTGGCCGGGAGTAGCCTGGAGTGTGTGTGTGGGCTGGACGGGAGTGGCCTGGAGTGTGTGTGTGGGCTGGCCGGGAGTGGCCTGGAGTGTGTGTGTGGGCTGGCCGGGAGTGGCCTGGAGTGTGTGTGTGGGCTGGCCGGGAGTGGCCTGGAGTGTGTGTGTGGGCCGGCCCGGAGTGACCTGGAGTGTGTGTGTGGGCTGGCCGGGAGTGGCCTGGATTGTGTGTGTGGGCTGGCCGGGAGTGGCCTGGAGTATGTGTGTTGGCTGGCCGGGAGTGGCCTGGACTGTGTGTGTGGGCTGGCCGGGAGTGGCCTGGAGTGTGTGCGTGGGCTGGCCGGGAGTGGCCTGGAGTGTGCGTGTGGGCTGGCCGGGAGTGGCCTGGAGTGTGTGTGTGTGCTGGCCCGTAGTGGCCTGGAGTGTGTGTGTGGACTGGCCGGGAGTGGCCAGGCCTGGAGTGTGTGTGTTGGCTGGCCTGGAGTGTGTGTGTGGGCTGGCCGGGAGTGGCCTGGAGTGTGTGTGTGGGCTGGCCGGGAATGGCCGGGAGTGTGTGTGTGGGCTGGCCTGGAGTGTGTGTGTGGGCTGGCCGGGAATGGCCGGGAGTGTGTGTGTTGGCTGGCCTGGAGTGTGTGTGTGGGCTGGCCGGGAGTGGCCTGGAGTGTGTGTGTGGGCTGGCCGGGAATGGCCGGGAGTGTGTGTGTGGGCTGGCCTGGAGTGTGTGTGTTGGCTGGCCTGGAGTGTGTGTGTGGGCTGGCCGGGAATGGCCTGGAGTGTGTGTGTGGACTGGTCGGGGGTGGCCAGGCCTGGAGTGTGTGTGTGGACTGGCCGGGAGTGACCTGGAGTGTGTGCGTGGGCTGGCCGGGAATGGCCGGGAGTGTGTGTGTGGGCTGGCCGGGAGTGGCCTGGAGTGTGTGTGTGGGCTGGCCGGGAGTGGCCTGGCCTGGAGTGTGTGTGTGGACTGGCCGGGAGTGGCCTGGAGTGTGAGTGTGGACTGGCCGGGAGCGGTCTGGAGTGTGTGTGTGGGCTGGCTGGGAGTGGCCGGGAGTGTGTGTGTGGGCAGGCCGGGAGTGGTCTGGCCTGGAGTGTGAGTGTGGGCTGGCCGGGAGTGGCCTGGAGTATGTGTGTGGGCTGGCCGGGAGTGGCCTGGAGTGTGTGTGTGGGCTGGCCGGGATTGGCCGGGAATGTGTGTGTGAGCTGGCCGGGATTGGCCTGGAGTGTGTGTGTGGGCTGGCCGGGAGTGGCCGGGAGTGTGTGTGGGCTGGCCGGGAGTGGCCCGGAGTGTGTGTGTGGGCTGGCCGGGAGTGGACTGGAGTGTGTGTGTGGGGTGGCCGGGAGTGGCCTGGAGTGTGTGTGTGGGCTGGCCGGGAGTGGCCTTGCCTGGAGTGTGTTTGGACTGGCCGGGAGTGGCCTGGAGTGTGATTGTATACTGGCCGGGAGTGGCCTGGAGTGTGTGTGTGGGCTGGCCGGGAGTAAACTGGAGTGTGTGTGTGGGCTGGCCGGGATTGGCCGGGAATGTGTGTGTGTGTTGGCCGGGAGTGGCCTGGAGTGTGTGTGTGGGTGGCCGGGAGTGGCCTGGAGTGTGTGTGGGGGCTGGCCGGAAGTGGCCTGGAGTGTGTGTGTGGGCTGGCCGGGAGTGGCATGGAGTGTGTGTGTGGGCTGGCCGGGAGTGGCATGGAGTGTGTGTGTGGGCTGGCCGGGAGTGGCCTGGAGTGTGTGTGTGGGCTGGACGGGATTGGCCGGGAATGTGTGTGTGAGCTGGCCGGGAGAAGCCTGGAGTGTGTATGTGGGCTGGCCGGGAGTAGCCTGGAGTGTGTTTGTGGGCTGGACGGGAATGGCCTGGAGTGTGTTTGTGGACTGGCCGGGAGTGGCCTGGAGTGTGAGTGTGTGCTGGCAGGGAGTGGCCTGGAGTGTGTGTGTGGGCCGACCGGGAGTGGCCTGGAGTGTGTGTGTGGGCTGGCCGGGAGTGGCCGGGAATGTGTGTGTGAGCTGGCCGGGATTGGCCTGGAGTGTGTGTGTGGGCTGGCCGGGAGTGGCCGGGAATGAGTGTGTGAGCTGGCCGGGAGTAACCTGGAGTGTGTGTGTGGGTTGGCCGGGAGTTGCCTGGAGTGTGTGCGTGGGAGGCCGGGAGTGACCTGGAGTGTGTGTGTGGGCTGGCCGGGCCTGGCATGGAGTGTGTGTGTGGGCTGGCCTGGAGTGTGTGTCTGAGCTGGCCGGGAGTAGCCTGGAGTGTGTGTGTGGGCAGGCCGGGAGTGGCCTGGAGTGTGTGTGTGGGCCGACCGGGAGTGGCCTGGTGTGTGTGGGCTGGCCGGGATTGGCCGGGAATGTGTGTGTGAGCTGGCCGGGTGTAACCTGGAGTGTGTGTGTGGGCTGGCCGGGAGTGGCCTGGAGTGTGTGTGTGTGGGCTGGCCGGGAGTAGCCTGGAGTGTGTGTGTGGGCTGGCCGGGAGTGGCCTGGAGTGTGTGTGTGGGCTGGCCGGGAGTGGCCTGGAGTGTGTGTGTGGGCTGGCCGGGAGTGGCCTGGCCTGGAGTGTGTGTGGGAGCTGGCCGGGATTGGCCGGGAATGTGTGTGTGGGCTGGCCGGGAGTAGCCTCGAGTGTGTGTGTGGGCTGGCCGGGAGTGGCCTGGAGTGTGTGTGTGGGCTGGCCGGGAGTGGCCTGGAGTGTGTGTGTGGGCTGGCCGGGAGTGTCCTGGAGTGTGTGTGTGGACTGGCCGGGATTGGCCGGGAATGTGTGTGTGGCCTGGCCGGGAGTGGCCTGGCCTGGAGTGTTTGTGTGGGCTGGCCGGGAGAGTCCTGGAGTGTGTGTGTGGGCTGGCCGGGAGTGGCCTGGAGTGTGTGTGTGTGTGGTGGCAGGGAGTAGCCTGGAGTGTGTGTGTGGATGGCCGGGAGTGGCCTGGCCTGGAGTGTGTGTGTGAGCTGGCCGGGATTGGCCGGGAATGTGTGTGTGAGCTGGCCGGGAGTAGCCTGGAGTGTGTGTGTGGGCTGGCCGGGTGTGTCCAGGAGTGTGTGTGTGGGCTGGCCGTGAGTGGCCTGGAGTGTGTGTGTGGGCTGGCCGGGAATGGCCTGGAGTGTGTGTGTGGGCTGGCCGGGTGTGGCCTGGAGTGTGTGTGTGGGCTGGCCGGGAGTGGCCTGGTGTGTGTGTGTGGGCTGGCCGAGAGAGGCCTGGAGTATGTGTGTGTGCTGGCCGGGAGTGGCCTGGAGTGTGTGTGGGCTGGCCGAGAGAGGCCTGGAGTATGTGTGTGTGCTGGCCGGGAGCGGCCTGGAGTGTGTGTGTGGGCTGGTCGGTAGTGGCCTGGAGTGTGTGTCTGGGATGGCCGGGAGTGGCCTGGAGTGTGTGTGAGGTCTGGCCGGGAGTGGCCTGGATTATGTGTGTGGGCTGGCCGGGAGTGGCCTGGAGTGTGTGTGTGGGCTGGCCGGGAGTGGCCTGGAGTGTGTGTGTGCGCTGGCCGGGAGTGGCCTGGAGTGTGTGTGTGGGCTGGCCGGGAGTGGCCTGGAGTGTGTGTGTGTGGGCTGGCCGGGAGAGGCCTGGAGTGTGTGTGTGGGCTGGCCGGGATTGGCCTGGAGTGTGTGTGTGTGTGGGCTGGCCGGGAGTGGCCTGGAGTGTGTGTGTGGACTGGCCGGGAGTGGTCTGGAGTGTGTGTGTGGGCTGGCCGAGAGTGGCCTGGAGTGTGTGTGTGGGCTGGGCGGGAGTGGCCTGGAGTGTGTGTGTGGACTGGCCGGGAGTGGCATGGAGTGTGTGTGTGGGCTGGCCGGGAGTGGCCTGGAGTGTGTGTGTGGGCTGGTCGGGAGTGGCCTGGAGTGTGTGTGTGGACTGGCCGGGAGTGGCCTGGAGTGTGTGTGTGGGCTGGCCGTGAGTGGCCTGGAGTGTGTGTGTGGGCTGGGCGGGAGTGGCCTGGAGTGTGTGTGTGGACTGGCCGGGAGTGGCATGGAGTGTGTGTGTGGGCTGGCCGGGCTGGCCTGGAGTGTGTGTGTGGGCTGGCCGGGAGTGGCCTGGCCTGGAGTGTGTGTGTGGGCTGGCCGGGAGTGGCCTGGAGTGTGTGTGTGGGCTGGCCGGGAGTGGCCTGGGCTGGAGTGTGTGTGTGGGCTGGCCGGGAGAGGCCTGGGGTGTGTGTGTGGGCTGGCCGGGAGTGGCATGGAGTGTGTGTGTGGGCTGGCCGGGAGTGGCCTGGAGTGTGTGTGTGGGCTGGCCGGGAGTGTGTGTGTGGGCTGGCCGGGAGTGTGTGTGTGGGGTGGCTGGGAGTGGCCTGGAGTGTGTGTGTGGGCTGGCTGGGAGTGGCCTGGAGTGTGTGTGCGGGATGGCCGGGGGTGGCCTGGAGTGTGTGTGTGGGATGGCCGGGAGTGGCCTGGAGTGTGTGTGTGGGATGGCCGGGAGTGGCCTGGAGTGTGTGTGGGCTGGCCGGGAGTGGCCTGGAGTGTGTGTGCGGGATGGCCGGGAGTGGCCTGGAGTGTGTGTGTGGGCTGGCCGGGAGTGGCCTGGAGTGTGTGTGTGGGCTGGCCGGGAGTGACCTGGAGTGTGTGTGTGTACTGGCCGGGAGTGGCCTGGAGTGTGTGTGTGGGCTGGCCGGGAGTGGCCTGGAGTGTGTGTGTGGGATGGCCGGGAGTGGCCTGGAGTGTGTATGTGGGCTGGCCGGGAGTGGCCTGGAGTGTTTGTGTGGGCTGGCCGGGAGTGGCTTGGAGTGTGTGTGTGGGCTGGCCGGGAGTGGCCTGGAGTGTTTGTGTGGGCTGGCCGGGAGTGGCCTGGAGTGTGTGTGTGGGCTGGCCAGGAGTGGCCTGGAGTGTGTTTGTGGGCTGGCCGGGAGTGGCCTGGATTGTGTGTGTGGGCTGGCCAGGAGTGGCCTGGAGTGTGTGTGTGGGCTGGCCGGGAGTGGCCTGGAGTGTGTGTGTGGGCTGGCCGGGAGTGGCTTGGAGTGTGTGTGTGGGCTGGCCGGGAGTGGCTTGGAGTGTGTGTGTGGACTGGCCGGGAGTGGCCTGGAGTGTGTGTGTGGGCTGGCCCGGAGTGGTCTGGACTGTGTGTGTGGGCTGGCCGGGAGTGGCCGGGAGTGTGTGTGTGGGCTGGCCGGGAGGGGCCTGGAGTGTTTGTGAGGGTGGCCGGGAGTGGCCTGGAGTGTGTGTGTGTGCTGGCCGGGAGTGGCCTGGAGTGTTTGTGTGGGTGGCCGGGAGTGGCCTGGAGTGTGTGTGTGGGCTGGCCGGGAGTGGCCTGGCCTGAAGTGTGTGTGTGGGCTGGCCGGGAGTGGCCTGGAGTGTGTTTGTGGGCTGGCCGGCAGTGGCCTGGAGTGTGTGTGTGGGCTGGCCGGGAGTGGCCTGGAGTGTGTGTGTGGACTGGCCGGGAGTGGCCTGGAGTGTGTGTGTGGGCTGGCCGGGAGTGGCCTGGAGTGTGTGTGTGGGATGGCCGGGTGTGGCCTGGAGTGTGTGTGTGGGCTGGCCGGGAGTGGCCTGGAGATTGTGTGTGGGCTGGCCGGGAGTGGCCTGGCCTGGAGTGTGTGTGTGTGGGCTGGCCGGGAGTGGCCTGGAGTGTGTGTGTGGGCTGGCCGGGAGTGGCATGGAGTGTGTGTGTGGGAAGGCCGGGAGTGGCCTGGAGTTTGTGTGTGGGCTGGCCGGGAGTTGCCTGGAGTATGTGTGTGGGCTGGCCGGGAGTGGCCTGGAGTGTGTGTGTGGGCTGGCCGGTAGTGGCCTGGAGTGTGTGTGTGGGCTGGCCGGGAGTGGCCTGGAGTGTGTGTGTGGGCTGGCCGTGAGTGGCCTGGAGTGTGTGTGTGGGCTGGCAGGGAGTGGCCTGGAGTATGTGTGTGTGGGTTCGCCGAGTGTTCCTGGAGTGTGTGTGTGGGCTGGCCGGGAGTGGCCTGGAGTATGTGTGTGTGGGTTCGCCGGGAGTTCCTGGAGTGTGTGTGTGGGCTGGCCCGGAATGGCCTGGAGTGTGTTTGTGGGCTGGCCGGGAGTGTGTGTGTGGGCTGGCCGGGAGTGGCCTGGAGTGTGTGTGTAGGCTGGCCGGGAGTGGCCTGGAGTGTGTGTGCTGGCTGGCCGGGAGTGGCCTGGAGTGTGTGTGTGGGCTGGCCGGGAGTGGCCTGGAGTGTGTGTGTGGGCTGACCGGGAGTGGCCTGGAGTGTGTGTGTGGCCTGGCCGGGAGTGGCCTGGAGTGTGTGTGTTGGCTGGCCGGGAGTGGCCTGGAGTGTGTGTGGGCTGGCCGGGTCTGGCCTGGAGTGTGTGTGTGGGCTGGCCGGGAGAGTCCTGGAGTGTGAGTGTGTGCTTGCCGTGAGTGGCCAGGAGTGTGTGTGGGCTGGCCGGGAGTGGCCTGGAGTGTGAGTGTGGGCTGGCCGGGAGTGGCCTGGAGTGTGAGTGTGGGCTGTCCGGGAGTGGCCTGGAGTGTGTGTGTTGGCTGGCCTGGAGTGGCCTGCAGTGTGTGTGTGTGCTGGCCGGGAGTGGCCTGGAGTGTGTGTGTGGGCTGGCCGGGAGTGGCCTGGAGTATGTGAATGGGCTGGCCGGGAGTGGCCTGGAGTGTGTGTGTGGGCTGGCCGGGAATGGCCTGGAGTGTGTGTGTGGGCTGGCCGGGAGTGGTCTGGAGTATGTGTGTGGGCTGGCCGGGAATGGCCTGGAGTGTGTTTGTGGGCTGGCCGGGAGTGGCCTGGAGTGAGTGTGTGGGCTGGCCGGGAGTGGCTTGGAGTGTGTGTGTGGGCTGGCCGGGAGTGGCCTGGAGTGTGTGTGTGGGCTGGCCGGGAGTGGCCTGGAGTGTGTGTGTGGGCTGGCCGGGAGTGGCCTGGAGTGTGTGTGTGGGCTGGCCGGGAGTAGCCTGGAGTGTGTGTGTGGGCTGGACGGGAGTGGCCTGGAGTGTGTGTGTGGGCTGGCCAGGAGTGGCCAGGAGTGTGTGTGTGGGCTGGCCGGGAGTGGCCTGGAGTGTGTGTGTGGGCTGGCCGGGAGTGGCCTGGAGTGTGTGTGTTGGCTGGCCGGGAGTGGCCTGGAGTGTGTGTGTTGGCTGGCCGGGAGTGGCCTGGACTGTGTGTGGGCTGGCCGGGAGTGGCCTGGAGTGTGTGCGTGGGCTGGCCGGGAATGGCCGGGAGTGTGAGTGTGGACTGGCCGGGAGTGGTCTGGAGTGTGTGTGTGGGCTGGCTGGGAGTGGCCGGGAGTGTGTGTGTGGGTTGGCCGGGAGTGGCCTGGAGTGTGAGTGTGGACTGGCCGGGAGTGGTCTGGAGTGTGTGTGTGGGCTGGCTGGGAGTGGCCGGGAGTGTGTGTGTGGGTTGGCCGGGAGTGGTCTGGAGTGTGAGTGTGGACTGGCCGGGAGTGGTCTGGAGTGTGTGTGTGGGCTGGCTGGGAGTGGCCTGGAGTGTGAGTGTGGACTGGCCGGGAGTGGTCTGGAGTGTGTGTGTGGGCTGGCTGGGAGTGGCCGGGAGTGTGTGTGTGGGTTGGCCGGGAGTGGTCTGGCCTGGAGTGTGAGTGTGGACTGGCCGGGAGTGGTCAGGAGTGTGTGTGTGGGCTGGCTGGGAGTGGCCGGGAGTGTGTGTGTGGGCTGGCCGGGAGTGGCCTGGAGTGGGCGTGTGGGCTGGCCGGAAGTGGCCGGGAGTGTGTGTGTGGGCTGGCCGGGAGTGGCCTGGAGTGTGAGTGTGGACTGGCCGGGAGTGGTCTGGAGTGTGTGTGTGGGCTGGCTGGGAGTGGCTGGGAGTGTGTGTGTGGGTTGGCCGGGAGTGGTCTGGCCTGGAGTGTGAGTGTGGACTGGCCGGGAGTGGTCAGGAGTGTGTGTGTGGGCTGGCTGGGAGTGGCCTGGAGTGTGTGTGTGGGCTGGCCGGGAGTGGCCTGGAGTGTTTGTGTGGGCTGGCCCGGAGTGGCCTTGCCTTGAGTGTGTGTGTGGACTGGCCGGGAGTGGCCTGGAGTGTGAGTGTGGACTGGCCGGGAGTGGCCTGGAGTGTGTGTGTGGGCTGGCCGGGAGTAACCTGGAGTGTGAGTGTGGACTGGCCGGGAGTGGCCTGGAGTGTGAGTGCGGGCTGGCCGGGAGTGGCCTGGTCTGTGTGTGTGGGCTGGCCGGGAGTAACCTGGAGTGTGAGTGTGGACTGGCCGGGATTGGCCGGGAATGTGTGTGTGAGCTGGCTGGGAGTGGCCTGGAGTGTGTGTGTGGGCTGGCCGGGAGTGGCCAGGAGTGTGTGTGTGGGCTGGCCGGGAGTGGCCTGGAGTGTGTGTGTGGCTTGGCCTGGAGTAACCTGGTGTGTGTGTGTGGGCTGGCCGGGATTGGCCGGGAATGTGTGTGTGGGCTGGCCGGGAGTAGCCTGGAGTGTGTGTGTGGGCTGGCCGTGAGTGGCCTGGAGTGTGTATGTGGGATGGCCGGGAGTGGCCTGGAGTGTGTGTGTGGGCTGGCCGGGAGTAGCCTGGAGTGTGTGTGTGGGCCGACCGGGAGTGGCCTGGAGTGTGTGTGTGGGCTGGCCGGGAGTGGCCTGGAGTGTGTGTGTGGGCTGGCCGGGATTGGCCGGGAATGTGTGTGTGAGCTGGCCGGGATTGGCCTGGAGTGTGTGTGTGGGCTGGCCGGGATTGGCCGGGAATGTGTGTGTGAGCTGGCCGGCAGTAACCTGGAGTGTGTGTGTGGGCTGGCCGGGAGTGGCCTGGAGTGTGTGTGTGGGCTGGCCGGGAGTGGCCTGGAGTGTGTGTCTGGGCTGGCCGGTAGTGGCCTGGCCTGGAGTGTGTGTGTGGGCTGGCCGGGCCTGGCCTGGAGTGTGTGTGTGGGCTGGCCGGGAGTGGCCTGGCATGGAGTGTGTGCGTGGGGTGGCCGGGAGTGGCCTGGAGTGTGTGTGTGGGTGGCCGGGAGTGGCCTGGAGTGTGTGTGTGGGCTGGCCGGGAGTGGCCTGACCTGGAGTGTGTGTGTGAGCTGGCCGGGAGTAGCCTGGAGTGTGTGTGTGGACTGCCCGGGAGTAGCCTGGAGTGTGTGTGTGGGCTGGCCGTGAGTAGCCTGGAGTGTGTGTGTGGGCTGGCCGGGAGTGGCCTGGAGTGTGTGTGTGGGCTGGCCGGGAGTGGCCTGGAGTGTGTGTGTGGGCTGGCCGGGAGTAGCCTGGAGTGTGTGTGTGGGCTGGCCGGGAGTGGCCTGGAGTGTGTGTGTGGGCTGGCCGGGAGTGGCCTGGAGTGTGTGTGTGGGCCGACCGGGAGTGGCCTGGTGTGTGTGGGCTGGCCGGGATTGGCCGGGAATGTGTGTGTGGGCTGGCCGGGAGTGGCCTGGAGTGTGTGTGTGGGCCGGCCCGGAGTGACCTGGAGTGTGTGTGTGGGCTGGCCGGGAGTGGCCTGGAGTGTGTGTGTTGGCTGGCCGGGAGTGGCCTGGAGTGTGTGTGTGGGCTGGCCGGGAGTGGCCGGGAGTATGTGTGTTGGCTGGCCGGGAGTGGCCTGGACTGTGTGTGTGGGCTGGCCGGGAGTGGCCTGGAGTGTGTGCGTGGGCTGGCCGGGAGTGGCCTGGAGTGTGTGTGTGGGCTGGCCGGGAGTGGCCTGGAGTGTGTGTGTGTGCTGGCCCGGAGTGGCCTGGAGTGTGTGTGTGGACTGGCCGGGAGTGGCCAGGCCTGGAGTGTGTGTGTGGGCTGGCCTGGAGTGTGTGTGTGGGCTGGCCGGGAGTGGCCTGGAGTGTGTGCGTGGGCTGGCCGGGAATGGCCGGGAGTGTGTGTGTGGGCTGGCCGGGAGTGGCCTGGCCTGGATTGTGTGTGTGGACTGGCCGGGAGTGTGAGTGTGGACTGGCCGGGAGTGGTCTGGAGTGTGTGTGTGGGCTAGCTGGGAGTGGCCGGGAGTGTGTGTGTGGGCTGGCCGGGAGTGGCCTGGCCGGGAGTGTGTGTGTGGGCTGGCCGGGAGTGGCCTGGAGTGTGTGTGTTGGCTGGCCGGGAGTGGCCTGGAGTGTGTGTGTGGGCTGGCCGGGAGTGGCCTGGAGTATGTGTGTTGGCTGGCCGGGAGTGGCCTGGAATGTGTGTGTGGGCTGGCCGGGAGTGGCCTGGAGTGTGTGCGTGGGCTGGCCGGGAGTGGCCTGGAGTGTGTGTGTGGGCTGGCCGGGAGTGGCCTGGAGTGTGTGTGTGTGCTGGCCCGGAGTGGCCTGGAGTGTGTGTGTGGACTGGCCGGGAATGGCCAGGCCTGGAGTGTGTGTGTGGGCTGGCCTGGAGTGTGTGTGTGTGGGCTGGCCGGGAGTGGCCTGGAGTGTGTGCGTGGGCTGGCCGGGAATGGCCGGGAGTGTGCGTGTGGGCTGGCCGGGAGTGGCCTGGAGTGTGTGTGTGGACTAGCCGGGAGTGGCCTGGAGTGTGTGCGTGGGCTGGCCGGGAATGGCCGGGAGTGTGTGTGTGGGTTGGCGGGAGTGGCCTGGCCTGGATTGTGTGTGTGGACTGACCGGGAGTGGCCTGGAGTGTGAGTGTGGACTGGCCGGGAGTGGTCTGGAGTGTGTGTGTGGGCTGGCCGGGAGTGGTCTGGCCTGGAGTGTGAGTGTGGACTGGCCGGGAGTGGCCTGGAGTATGTGTGTGGGCTGGCCGTGAGTGGCCTGGAGTGTGTGTGTGGGCTGGCCGTGAGTGGCCTGGAGTATGTGTGTGGGCTGGCCGGGAGTGGCCTGGAGTATGTGTGTGAGCTGGCCGGGATTGGCCTGGAGTGTGTGTGTGGGCTGGCCGGGATTGGCCGGGAATGTGTGTGTGAGCTGGCCGGGATTGGCCGGGAATGTGTGTGTGAGCTGGCCGGGATTGGCCTGGAGTATGTGAATGGGCTGGCCGGGAGTGGCCTGGAGTGTGTGTGTGGGCTGGCCGGGAATGGCCTGGAGTGTGTGTGTGGGCTGGCCGGGAGTGGTCTGGAGTATGTGTGTGGGCTGGCCGGGAATGGCCTGGAGTGTGTTTGTGGGCTGGCCGGGAGTGGCCTGGAGTGAGTGTGTGGGCTGGCCGGGAGTGGCTTGGAGTGTGTGTGTGGGCTGGCCGGGAGTGGCCTGGAGTGTGTGTGTGGGCTGGCCGGGAGTGGCCTGGAGTGTGTGTGTGGGCTGGCCGGGAGTGGCCTGGAGTGTGGGCGTGGGCTGGCCGGGAATGGCCGGGAGTGTGTGTGTGGGCTGGCCGGGAGTGGCCTGGCCTGGATTGTGTGTGTGGACTGGCCGGGAGTGGCCTGGAGTGTGAGTGTGGACTGGCCGGGAGTGGTCTGGAGTGTGTGTGTGGGCTGGCTGGGAGTGGCCGGGAGTGTGTGTGTGGGCTGGCCGGGAGTGGCCTGGAGTGTGTGTGTTGGCTGGCCGGGAGTGGCCTGGAGTGTGTGTGTCGGCTGGCCGGGAGTGGCCTGGAGTATGTGTGTTGACTGGCCGGGAGTGGCCTGGCCTGGATTGTGTGTGTGGGCTGGCCGGGAGTGGCCTGGCCTGGATTGTGTGTGTGGGCTGGCCGGGAGTGGCCGGGAGTGTGTGTGTGGGCTGGCCGGGAGGGGCCTGGAGTGTTTGTGAGGGTGGCCGGGAGTGGCCTGGAGTGTGTGTGTGTGCTGGCCGGGAGTGGCCTGGAGTGTTTGTGTGGGTGGCCGGGAGTGGCCTGGAGTGTGTGTGTGGGCTGGCCGGGAGTGGCCTGGCCTGAAGTGTGTGTGTGGGCTGGCCGGGAGTGGCCTGGAGTGTGTTTGTGGGCTGGCCGGCAGTGGCCTGGAGTGTGTGTGTGGGCTGGCCGGGAGTGGCCTGGAGTGTGTGTGTGGACTGGCCGGGAGTGGCCTGGAGTGTGTGTGTGGGCTGGCCGGGAGTGGCCTGGAGTGTGTGTGTGGGATGGCCGGGTGTGGCCTGGAGTGTGTGTGTGGGCTGGCCGGGAGTGGCCTAGAGATTGTGTGTGGGCTGGCCGGGAGTGGCCTGGCCTGGAGTGTGTGTGTGGGCTGGCCGGGAGTGGTCTGGCCTGGAGTGTGAGTGTGGACTGGCCGGGAGTGGCCTGGAGTATGTGTGTGGGCTGGCAGTGAGTGGCCTGGAGTGTGTGTGTGGGCTGGCCGTGAGTGGCCTGGAGTATGTGTGTGGGCTGGCCTGGAGTATGTGTGTGAGCTGGCCGGGATTGGCCTGGAGTGTGTGTGTGGGCTGGCCGGGATTGGCCGGGAATGTGTGTGTGAGCTGGCCGGGATTGGCCGGGAATGTGTGTGTGAGCTGGCCGGGATTGGCCTGGAGTATGTGAATGGGCTGGCCGGGAGTGGCCTGGAGTGTGTGTGTGGGCTGGCCGGGAATGGCCTGGAGTGTGTGTGTGGGCTGGCCGGGAGTGGTCTGGAGTATGTGTGTGGGCTGGCCGGGAATGGCCTGGAGTGTGTTTGTGGGCTGGCCGGGAGTGGCCTGGAGTGAGTGTGTGGGCTGGCCGGGAGTGGCTTGGAGTGTGTGTGTGGGCTGGCCGGGAGTGGCCTGGAGTGTGTGTGTGGGCTGGCCGGGAGTGGCCTGGAGTGTGTGTGTGGGCTGGCCGGGAGTGGCCTGGAGTGTGGGCGTGGGCTGGCCGGGAATGGCCGGGAGTGTGTGTGTGGGCTGGCCGGGAGTGGCCTGGCCTGGATTGTGTGTGTGGACTGGCCGGGAGTGGCCTGGAGTGTGAGTGTGGACTGGCCGGGAGTGGTCTGGAGTGTGTGTGTGGGCTGGCTGGGAGTGGCCGGGAGTGTGTGTGTGGGCTGGCCGGGAGTGGCCTGGAGTGTGTGTGTTGGCTGGCCGGGAGTGGCCTGGAGTGTGTGTGTCGGCTGGCCGGGAGTGGCCTGGAGTATGTGTGTTGGCTGGCCGGGAGTGGCCTGGCCTGGATTGTGTGTGTGGGCTGGCCGGGAGTGGCCTGGCCTGGATTGTGTGTGTGGGCTGGCCGGGAGTGGCCGGGAGTGTGTGTGTGGGCTGGCCGGGAGGGGCCTGGAGTGTTTGTGAGGGTGGCCGGGAGTGGCCTGGAGTGTGTGTGTGTGCTGGCCGGGAGTGGCCTGGAGTGTTTGTGTGGGTGGCCGGGAGTGGCCTGGAGTGTGTGTGTGGGCTGGCCGGGAGTGGCCTGGCCTGAAGTGTGTGTGTGGGCTGGCCGGGAGTGGCCTGGAGTGTGTTTGTGGGCTGGCCGGCAGTGGCCTGGAGTGTGTGTGTGGGCTGGCCGGGAGTGGCCTGGAGTGTGTGTGTGGACTGGCCGGGAGTGGCCTGGAGTGTGTGTGTGGGCTGGCCGGGAGTGGCCTGGAGTGTGTGTGTGGGATGGCCGGGTGTGGCCTGGAGTGTGTGTGTGGGCTGGCCGGGAGTGGCCTGGAGATTGTGTGTGGGCTGGCCGGGAGTGGCCTGGCCTGGAGTGTGTGTGTGGGCTGGCCGGGAGTGGCCTGGAGTGTGTGTGTGGGCTGGCCGGGAGTGGCATGGAGTGTGTGTGTGGGAAGGCCGGGAGTGGCCTGGAGTGTGTGTGTGGGCTGGCCGGGAGTTGCCTGGAGTATGTGTGTGGGCTGGCCGGGAGTGGCCTGGAGTGTGTGTGTGGGCTGGCCGGTAGTGGCCTGGAGTGTGTGTGTGGGCTGGCCGGGAGTGGCCTGGAGTGTGTGTGTGGGCTGGCCGTGAGTGGCCTGGAGTGTGTGTGTGGGCTGGCAGGGAGTGGCCTGGAGTATGTGTGTGTGGGTTCGCCGAGTGTTCCTGGAGTGTGTGTGTGGGCTGGCCGGGAGTGGCCTGGAGTATGTGTGCGTGGGTTCGCCGGGAGTTCCTGGAGTGTGTGTGTGGGCTGGCCCGGAATGGCCTGGTGTGTGTTTGTGGGCTGGCCGGGAGTGTGTGTGTGGGCTGGCCGGGAGTGGCCTGGAGTGTGTGTGTAGGCTGGCCGGGAGTGGCCTGGAGTGTGTGTGCTGGCTGGCCGGGAGTGGCCTGGAGTGTGTGTGTGGGCTGGCCGGGAGTGGCCTGGAGTGTGTGTGTGGGCTGACCGGGAGTGGCCTGGAGTGTGTGTGTGGCCTGGCCGGGAGTGGCCTGGAGTGTGTGTGTTGGCTGGCCGGAGTGGCCTGGAGTGTGTGTGGGCTGGCCGGGTCTGGCCTGGAGTGTGTGTGTGGGCTGGCCGGGAGAGTCCTGGAGTGTGAGTGTGGGCTTGCCGTGAGTGGCCAGGAGTGTGTGTGGGCTGGCCGGGAGTGGCCTGGAGTGTGAGTGTGGGCTGGCCGGGAGTGGCCTGGAGTGTGAGTGTGGGCTGTCCGGGAGTGGCCTGGAGTGTGTGTGTTGGCTGGCCTGGAGTGGCCTGCAGTGTGTGTGTGTGCTGGCCGGGAGTGGCCTGGAGTGTGTGTGTGGGCTGGCCGGGAGTGGCCTGGAGTATGTGAATGGGCTGGCCGGGAGTGGCCTGGAGTGTGTGTGTGGGCTGGCCGGGAATGGCCTGGAGTGTGTGTGTGGGCTGGCCGGGAGTGGTCTGGAGTATGTGTGTGGGCTGGCCGGGAATGGCCTGGAGTGTGTTTGTGGGCTGGCCGGGAGTGGCCTGGAGTGAGTGTGTGGGCTGGCCGGGAGTGGCTTGGAGTGTGTGTGTGGGCTGGCCGGGAGTGGCCTGGAGTGTGTGTGTGGGCTGGCCGGGAGTGGCCTGGAGTGTGTGTGTGGGCTGGCCGGGAGTGGCCTGGAGTGTGTGTGTGGGCTGGCCGGGAGTAGCCTGGAGTGTGTGTGTGGGCTGGACGGGAGTGGCCTGGAGTGTGTGTGTGGGCTGGCCAGGAGTGGCCAGGAGTGTGTGTGTGGGCTGGCCGGGAGTGGCCTGGAGTGTGTGTGTGGGCTGGCCGGGAGTGGCCTGGAGTGTGTGTGTTGGCTGGCCGGGAGTGGCCTGGAGTGTGTGTGTTGGCTGGCCGGGAGTGGCCTGGACTGTGTGTGTGGGCTGGCCGGGAGTGGCTTGGAGTGTGTGCGTGGGCTGGCCGGGAATGGCCGGGAGAGTGCGTGTGGGCTGGCCGGAAGTGGCCGGGAGTGTGTGTGTGGGCTGGCCGGGAGTGGCCTGGAGTGTGAGTGTGGACTGGCCGGGAGTGGTCTGGAGTGTGTGTGTGGGCTGGCTGGGAGTGGCCGGGAGTGTGTGTGTGGGTTGGCCGGGAGTGGTCTGGCCTGGAGTGTGAGTGTGGACTGGCCGGGAGTGGTCAGGAGTGTGTGTGTGGGCTGGCTGGGAGTGGCCTGGAGTGTGTGTGTGGGCTCGCCGGGAGTGGCCTGGAGTGTGTGTGTGGGCTGGCCGGGAGTGGCCTTGCCTTGAGTGTGTGTGTGGACTGGCCGGGAGTGGCCTGGAGTGTGAGTGTGGACTGGCCGGGAGTGGCCTGGAGTGTGTGTGTGGGCTGGCCGGGAGTAACCTGGAGTGTGAGTGTGGACTGGCCGGGAGTGGCCTGGAGTGTGAGTGCGGGCTGGCCGGGAGTGGCCTGGTGTGTGTGTGTGGGCTGGCCGGGAGTAACCTGGAGTGTGAGTGTGGACTGGCCGGGATTGGCCGGGAATGTGTGTGTGAGCTGGCCGGGAGTGGCCTGGAGTGTGTGTGTGGGCTGGCCGGGAGTGGCCAGGAGTGTGTGTGTGGGCTGGCCGGGAGTGGCCTGGAGTGTGTGTGTGGCTTGGCCTGGAGTAACCTGGTGTGTGTGTGTGGGCTGGCCGGGATTGGCCGGGAATGTGTGTGTGGGCTGGCCGGGAGTAGCCTGGAGTGTGTGTGTGGGCTGGCCGTGAGTGGCCTGGAGTGTGTATGTGGGATGGCCGGGAGTGGCCTGGAGTGTGTGTGTGGGCTGGCCGGGAGTAGCCTGGAGTGTGTGTGTGGGCCGACCGGGAGTGGCCTGGAGTGTGTGTGTGGGCTGGCCGGGAGTGGCCTGGAGTGTGTGTGTGGGCTGGCCGGGATTGGCCGGGAATGTGTGTGTGAGCTGGCCGGGATTGGCCTGGAGTGTGTGTGTGGGCTGGCCGGGATTGGCCGGGAATGTGTGTGTGAGCTGGCCGGCAGTAACCTGGAGTGTGTGTGTGGGCTGGCCGGGAGTGGCCTGGAGTGTGTGTGTGGGCTGGCCGGGAGTGGCCTGGAGTGTGTGTGTGGGCTGGCCGGGAGTGGCCTGGCCTGGAGTGTGTGTGTGGGCTGGCCGGGCCTGGCCTGGAGTGTGTGTGTGGGCTGGCCGGGAGTGGCCTGGCCTGGAGTGTGTGCGTGGGCTGGCCGGGAGTGGCCTGGAGTGTGTGTGTGGGTGGCCGGGAGTGGCCTGGAGTGTGTGTGTGGGCTGGCCGGGAGTGACCTGACCTGGAGTGTGTGTGTGAGCTGGCCGGGAGTAGCCTGGAGTGTGTGTGTGGACTGGCTGGGAGTAGCCTGGAGTGTGTGTGTGGGCTGGCCGGGAGTAGCCTGGAGTGTGTGTGTGGGCTGGCCGGGAGTGGCCTGGAGTGTGCGTGTGGGCTGGCCGGGAGTAGCCTGGAGTGTGTGTGTGGGCTGGCCGGGAGTGGCCTGGAGTGTGTGTGTGGGCTGGCCGGGAGTGGCCTGGAGTGTGTGTGTGGGCTGGCCGGGAGTAGCCTGGAGTGTGTGTGTGGGCTGGCCGGGAGTGGCCTGGAGTGTGTGTGTGGGCTGGCCGGGAGTGGCCTGGAGTGTGTGTGTGGGCCGACCGGGAGTGGCCTGGTGTGTGTGGGCTGGCTGGGATTGGCCGGGAATGTGTGTGTGGGCTGGCCGGGAGTGGCCTGGAGTGTGTGTGTGGGCCGGCCCGGAGTGACCTGGAGTGTGTGTGTGGGCTGGCCGGGAGTGGCCTGGAGTGTGTGTGTTGGCTGGCCGGGAGTGGCCTGGAGTGTGTGTGTGGGCTGGCCGGGAGTGGCCGGGGGTATGTGTGTTGGCTGGCCGGGAGTGGCCTGGACTGTGTGTGTGGGCTGGCCGGGAGTGGCCTGGAGTGTGTGCGTGGGCTGGCCGGGAGTGGCCTGGAGTGTGTGTGTGGGCTGGCCGGTAGTGGCCTGGAGTGTGTGTGTGTGCTGGCCCGGAGTGGCCTGGAGTGTGTGTGTGGACTGGCCGGGAGTGGCCAGGCCTGGAGTGTGTGTGTGGGCTGGCCTGGAGTGTGTGTGTGGGCTGGCCGGGAGTGGCCTGGAGTGTGTGCGTGGGCTGGCCGGGAATGGCCGGGAGTGTGCGTGTGGGCTGGCCGGGAGTGGCCTGGAGTGTGTGTGTGGACTGGTCGGGGGTGGCCAGGCCTGGAGTGTGTGTGTGGGCTGGCCGGGAATGGCCGGGAGTGTGTGTGTGGGCTGGCCGGGAGTGGCCTGGCCTGGATTGTGTGTGTGGACTGGCCGGGTGGCCTGGAGTGTGAGTGTGGACTGGCCGGGAGTGGTCTGGAGTGTGTGTGTGGGCTAGCTGGGAGTGGCCGGGAGTGTGTGTGTGGGCTGGCCGGGAGTGGCCAGGAGTGTGTGTGTTGGCTGGCCGGGAGTGGCCTGGAGTGTGTGTGTGGGCTGGCCGGGAGTGGCCTGGAGTATGTGTGTTGGCTGGCCGGGAGTGGCCTGGAATGTGTGTGTGGGCTGGCCGGGAGTGGCCTGGAGTGTGTGCGTGGGCTGGCCGGGAGTGGCCTGGAGTGTGTGTGTGGGCTGGCCGGGAGTGGCCTGGAGTGTGTGTGTGTGCTGGCCCGGAGTGGCCTGGAGTGTGTGTGTGGACTGGCCGGGAATGGCCAGGCCTGGAGTGTGTGTGTGGGCTGGCCTGGAGTGTGTGTGTGTGGGCTGGCCGGGAGTGGCCTGGAGTGTGTGCGTGGGCTGGCCGGGAATGGCCGGGAGTGTGCGTGTGGGCTGGCCGGGAGTGGCCTGGAGTGTGTGTGTGGACTAGCCGGGAGTGGCCTGGAGTGTGTGCGTGGGCTGGCCGGGAATGGCCGGGAGTGTGTGTGTGGGCTGGCCGGGAGTGGCCTGGCCTGGATTGTGTGTGTGGACTGGCCGGGAGTGGCCTGGAGTGTGAGTGTGGACTGGCCGGGAGTGGTCTGGAGTGTGTGTGTGGGCTGGCCGGGAGTGGTCTGGCCTGGAGTGTGAGTGTGGGCTGGCCGTGAGTGGCCTGGAGTGTGTGTGTGGGCTGGCCGTGAGTGGCCTGGAGTATGTGTGTGGGCTGGCCGGGAGTGGCCTGGAGTATGTGTGTGAGCTGGCCGGGATTGGCCTGGAGTGTGTGTGTGGGCTGGCCGGATTGGCCGGGAATGTGTGTGTGAGCTGGCCGGGATTGGCCGGGAATGTGTGTGTGAGCTGGCCGGGATTGGCCTGGAGTGTGTGTGTGGGCTGGCCGGGAGTGGCCTGGAGTGTGTGTGTGGGCTGGCCGGGAGTGGCCTGGAGTGTGTGTGTGGGCTGGCCGGGAGTGGACAGGAGTGTGTGTGTGGGCGGGCCGGGAGTGGTCTGGAGTGTGTGTGTGGGCTGGCCGGGAGTGGTCTGGAGTGTGTGTGTGGGCTGGCCGGGAGTGGTCTGGAGTGTGTGTGTGGGCTGGCCGGGAGTGGCCTTGCCTGGAGTGTGTGTGTGGACTGGCCGGGAGTGGCCTGGAGTGTGAGTGTATACTGGCCGGGAGTGGCCTGGAGTGTGTGTGTGGGCTGGCCGGGAGTAACCTGGAGTGTGTGTGTGGGCTGGCCGGGATTGGCCGGGAATGTGTGTGTGAGCTGGCCGGGAGTAGCCTGGAGTGTGTGTGTGTGTTGGCCGGGAGAGGCCTGGAGTGTGTGTGTGGGCTGGCCGGGAGTGGCCTGGAGTGTGTGTGTGGGCTGGCCGGGAGTGGCCTGGAGTGTGTGTGTGGACTGGCCGGGAGTGGCCTGGAGTGTGTGTGTGGGCTGGCCGTGAGTGGCCTGGAGTGTGTGTGTGGGCTGGGCGGGAGTGGCCTGGCCTGGAGTGTGTGTGTGGGCTGGCCGGGAGAGGCCTGGAGTGTGTGTGTGAGCTGGCCGGGAGTGGCCTGGAGTGTGTGTGTGGGCTGGCCGTGAGTGGCCCTGAGTGTGTGTGTGGGCTGGCCGGGAGTGGCCTGGAGTGTGTGTGTGGGCTGGCCGGGAGTGGCCTGGCCTGGAGTGTGTGTGTGGGCTGGCCGGGAGAGGCCTGGAGTGTGTGTGTGGGCTGGCCGGGAGTGGCCTGGAGTGTGTGTGTGGGCTGGCCGGGAGTGGCCTGGAGTGTGTGTGTGGGCTGGCCGGGAGAGGCCTGGAGTGTGTGTGTGGGCTGTCCGGGAGTGGCCTGGAGTGTGTGTGTGGGCTGGCCGGGAGTGGCCTGGAGTGTGTGTGTGGGCTGGCCGGGAGTGTGTGTGTGGGGTGGCTGGGAGTGGCCTGGAGTGTGTGTGTGGGCTGGCCGGGAGTGGCCGGGAGTGTGTGTGTGGGCTGGCCGGGAGAGGCCTGGAGTGTGTGTGTGGGCTGGCCGGGAGTGGCCTGGAGTGTGTGTGTGGACTGGCCGGGAGAGGCCTGGAGTGTGTGTGTGGGCTGGCTGGGAGTGGCCTGGAGTGTGTGTGCGGGATGGCCGGGAGTGGCCTGGAGTGTGTGTGTGGGCTGGCCGGGAGTGGCCTGGAGTGTGTATGTGGGCTGGCCGGGAGTGGCTTGGAGTGTGTGTGTGGGCTGGCCGGGAGTGGCTTGGAGTGTGTGTGTGGGCTGGCCGGGAGTGGCCTGGAGTGTGTGTGTGGGCTGGCCGGGAGTGGCCTGGAGTGTGTGTGTGGGCTGGGCGGGAGTGGCCTGGAGTGTTTGTGTGGGCTGGCCGGGAGTGGCCTGGAGTGTGTGTGTGGGCTAGCCAGGAGTGGCTTGGAGTGTGTTTGTGGGCTGGCCGGGAGTGGCCTGGAGTGTGTGTGTGGGCTGGCCAGGAGTGGCCTGGAGTGTGTGTGGGCTGGCCGGGAGTGGCCTGGAGTGTGTGTGTGGGCTGGCCGGGAGTGGCTTGGAGTGTGTGTGTGGGCTGGCCGGGAGTGGCCTGGAGTGTGTGTGTGGGCTGGCCCGGAGTGGTCTGGACTGTGTGTGTGGGCTGGCCGGGAGTGGCCGGGAGTGTGTGTGTGGGCTGGCCGGGAGTGGCCTGGAGTGTTTGTGAGGGTGGCCGGGAGTGGCCTGGAGTGTGTGTGTGTGCTGGCCGGGAGTGGCCTGGAGTGTTTGTGTGGGTGGCCGGGTGTGGCCTGGAGTGTGTGTGTGGGCTGGCCGGGAGTGGCCTGGCCTGGAGTGTGTGTGTGGGCTGGCCGGGAGTGGCCTGGAGTGTGTTTGTTGGCTGGCCGGCAGTGGCCTGGAGTGTGTGTGTGGGCTGGCCGGGAGTGGCTTGGAGTGTGTGTGTGGGCTGGCCGGGAGTGGCCTGGAGTGTGTGTGTGGACTGGCCGGGAGTGGCCTGGAGTGTGTGTGTGGGCTGGCCGGGAGTGGCCTGGAGTGTGTGTGTGGGCTGGCCGGGAGTGGCCTGGAGTGTGTGTGTGGGATGGCCGGGAGTGGCCTGGAGTGTGTGTGTGGGCTGGCTGGGAGTGGCCTGGAGAGTGTGTGTGGGCTGGCCGGGAGTGGCCTGGAGAGTGTGTGTGGGCTGGCCGGGAGTGGCCTGGCCTGGAGTGTGTGTGTGGGCTGGCCGGGAGTGGCCTGGAGTGTGTGTGTGGGCTGGCCGGGAGTGGCATGGAGTGTGTGTGTGGGCTGGCCGGGAGTGGCCTGGAGTGTGTGTGTGGGCTGGCCGGGAGTTGCCTGGAGTATGTGTGTGGGCTGGCCGTGAGTGGCCTGGAGTGTGTGTGGGCTGGCCGTGAGTGGCCTGGAGTGTGTGTGTGGGCTGGCAGGGAATGGCCTGGAGTATGTATGTGTGGGTTCGCCGAGTGTTCCTGGAGTGTGTGTGTGGGCTGGCCGGGAGTGGCCTGGAGTATGTGTGTGTGGGTTCGCCGGGAGTTCCTGGAGTGTGTGTGTGGGCTGGCCGGGAATGGCCCGGAGTGTGTTTGTGGGCTGGCCGGGAGTGTGTGTGTGGGCTGGCCGGGAGTGGCCTGGAGTTTGTGTGTGGGCTGGCCAGGAGTGGCTTGGAGTGTGTTTGTGGGCTGGCCGGGAGTGGCCTGGAGTGTGTGTGTGGGCTGGCCAGGAGTGGCCTGGAGTGTGTGTGGGCTGGCCGGGAGTGGCCTGGAGTGTGTGTGTGGGCTGGCTGGGAGTGGCTTGGAGTGTGTGTGTGGGCTGGCCGGGAGTGGCCTGGAGTGTGTGTTTGGGCTGGCCCGGAGTGGTCTGGACTGTGTGTGTGGGCTGGCCGGGAGTGGCCGGGAGTGTGTGTGTGGGCTGGCCGGGAGTGGCCTGGAGTGTTTGTGAGGGTGGCCGGGAGTGGCCTGGAGTGTGTGTGTGTGCTGGCCGGGAGTGGCCTGGAGTGTTTGTGTGGGTGGCCGGGAGTGGCCTGGAGTGTGTGTGTGGGCTGGCCGGGAGTGGCCTGGTTTGGAGTGTGTGTGTGGGCTGGCCGGGAGTGGCCTGGAGTGTGTTTGTCGGCTGGCCGGCAGTGGCCTGGAGTGTGTGTGTGGGCTGGCCGGGAGTGGCTTGGAGTGTGTGTGTGGGCTGGCCGGGAGTGGCCTGGAGTGTGTGTGTGGACTGGCCGGGAGTGGCCTGGAGTGTGTGTGTGGGCTGGCCGGGAGTGGCCTGGAGTGTGTGTGTGGGCTGGCCGGGAGTGGCCTGGAGTGTGTGTGTGGGATGGCCGGGAGTGGCCTGGAGTGTGTGTGTGGGCTGGCTGGGAGTGGCCTGGAGAGTGTGTGTGGGCTGGCCGGGAGTGGCCTGGCCTGGAGTGTGTGTGTGGGCTGGCCGGGAGTGGCCTGGAGTGTGTGTGTGGGCTGGCCGGGAGTGGCATGGAGTGTGTGTGTGGGCTGGCCGGGAGTGGCCTGGAGTGTATGTGTGGGCTGGCCGGGAGTTGCCTGGAGTATGTGTGTGGGCTGGCCGGGAGTGGCCTGGAGTGTGTGTGTGGGCTGGCCGTGAGTGGCCTGGAGTGTGTGTGTGGGCTGGCAGGGAATGGTCTGGAGTATGTGTGTGTGGGTTCGCCGAGTGTTCCTGGAGTGTGTGTGTGGGCTGGCCGGGAGTGGCCTGGAGTATGTGTGTGTGGGTTCGCCGGGAGTTCCTGGAGTGTGTGTGTGGACTGGCCGGGAGTGGCCTGCCCTGGAGTGTGTGTGTGGACTGGCCGGGAGTGGCCTGGAGTGTGTGTGTGGGCTGGCCGGGAGTGGCCTGGAGTGTGTGTGTGGGCTGGCCGGGAGTGGCCTGGAGTGTGTGTGTGGGCTGACCGGGAGTGTCCTGGAGTGTGTGTGTGGGCTGGCCGGGAGTGGCCTGGAGTGTGTGTGTGGGCTGGCCGGGAGTGGCCTGGAGTGTGTGTGTTGGCTGGCCGGGAGTGGCCTGGAGTGTGTGTGTGGGCTGGCCGGGAGTGGCCTGGAGTGTGTGTGTTCGCTGGCCGGGAGTGGCCTGGAGTGTGTGTGTGGGCTGGCCGGGAGTGGGCTGGAGTGTGTGTGTGGGCTGGCCGGGTCTGGCCTGGAGTGTGTGTGTGGGCTGGCCGGGAGAGTCCTGGAGTGTGAGTGTGGGCTTGCCGGGAGTGGCCTGGAGTGTGTGTGGGCTGGCCGGGAGTGGCCTGGAGTGTGAGTGTGGGCTGGCCGGGAGTGGCCTGGAGTGTGAGTGTGGGCTGTCCGGGAGTGGCCAGGAGTGTGTGTGTTGGCTGGCCTGGAGTGGCCTGCAGTGTGTGTGTGTGCTGGCCGGGAGTGGCCTGGAGTGTGTGTGTGGGCTGGCCGGGAGTGGCCTGGAGTATGTGTGTGGGCTGGCCGGGAGTGGCCTGGAGTGTGTGTGTGGGCTGGCCGGGAATGGCCAGGAGTGTGTGTGTGGGCTGGCCGGGAGTGGTCTGGCGTATGTGTGTGGGCTGGCCGGGAATGGCCTGGAGTGTGTTTGTGGGCTGGCCGGGAGTGGCCTGGAGTGAGTGTGTGGGCTGGCCGGGAGTGGCTTGGAGTGTGTGTGTGGGCTGGCCGGGAGTGGCCTGGAGTGTGTGTGTGGGCTGGCCGGGAGTGGCCTGGAGTGTGTGTGTGGACTGGCCGGGAGTGGCCTGGAGTGTGAGTGTGGACTGGCCGGGAGTGGTCTGGAGTGTGTGTGTGGGCTGGCTGGGAGTTGCCGGGAGTGTGTGTGTGGGCTGGCCGGGAGTGGTCTGGCCTGGAGTGTGAGTGTGGACTGGCCGGGAGTGGTCTGGAGTGTGTGTGTGGGCTGGCTGGGAGTGGCCTGGAGTGTGTGTGTGGGCTCGCCGGGAGTGGCCTGGAGTGTTTGTGTGGGCTGGCCGGGAGTGGCCTTGCCTGGAGTGTGTGTGTGGACTGGCCGGGAGTGGCCTGGAGTGCGAGTGTGGACTGGCCGGGAGTGGCCTGGAGTGTGTGTGTGGGCTGGCCGGGAGTAACCTGGAGTGTGAGTGTGGACTGGCCGGGATTGGCCGGGAATGTGTGTGTGAGCTGGCCGGGAGTAGCCTGGAGTGTGTGTGTGGGCTGGCCGGGAGTGGCCTGGAGTGTGTGTGTGGGCTGGTCGAGATTGGCCGGGAATGTGTGTGTGAGCTGGCCGGGAGTGGCCTGGAGTGTGTGTGTGGGCTGGCCGGGAGTGGCCTGGAGTGTGTGTGTGGGCTGGCCGGGAGTGGCCTGGAGTGTGTGTGTGGGCTGGCCGGGAGTGGCCTGGAGTGTGTGTGTGGCTTGGCCGGGAGTAACCTGGAGTGTGTGTGTGGGCTGGCCGGGATTGGCCGGGAATGTGTGTGTGGGCTGGCCGGGAGTAGCCTGGAGTGTGTGTGTGGGCTGGCCGGGAGTGGCCTGGAGTGTGTGTGTGGGATGGCCGGGAGTGGCCTGGAGTGTGTGTGTGGGCTGGCCGGGAGTAGCCTGGAGTGTGTGTGTGGGCCGACCGGGAGTGGCCTGGAGTGTGTGTGCGGGCTGGCCGGGAGTGGCCTGGAGTGTGTGTGTGGGCTGGCCGGGATTGGCCGGGAATGTGTGTGTGAGCTGGCCGGGATTGGCCTGGAGTGTGTGTGTGGGCTGGCCGGGAGTGGCCTGGAGTGTGTGTGTGTGGGCTGGCCGGGAGTGGCCTGGAGTGTGTGTGTGGGCTGGCCGGGAGTGGCCTGGAGTGTGTGTGTGGGCCGGCCCGGAGTGACCTGGAGTGTGTGTATGGGCTGGCCGGGAGTGGCCTGGAGTGTGTGTGTTGGCTGGCCGGGAGTGGCCTGGAGTGTATGTGTGGGCTGGCCGGGAGTGGCCTGGAGTATGTGTGTTGGCTGGCCGGGAGTGGCCTGGACTCTGTGTGTGGGCTGGCCGTGAGTGGCCTGGAGTGTGTGTGTGGGCTGGCCGGGAGTGGCCTGGAGTGTGTGCGTGGGCTGGCCGGGAGTGGCCGGGAGTGTGTGTGTGGGCTAGCCGGGAGTGGCCGGGAGTGTGTATGTGGGCTGGCCGGGAGTGGCCTGGAGTGTGTGCGTGGACTGGCCGGGAGTGGCCGGGAGTGTGTGCGTGGGCTGGCCGGGAGTGGCCTGGAGTGTGTGTGTGGGCTGGCCGGGAGTGGCCTGGAGTGTGTGTGTGTGCTGGCCCGGAGTGGCCTGGAGTGTGTGTGTGGACTGGCCGGGAGTGGCCTGGAGTGTGTGTGTCGGCTGCCCTGGAGTGTGTGTGTGGGCTGGCCGGGAGTGGCCTGGAGTGTGTGCGTGGGCTGGCCGGGAATGGCCGGGAGTGTGCGTGTGGGCTGGCCGGGAGTGGCCTGGAGTGTGTGTGTGGACTGGTCGGGGGTGGCCAGGCCTGGAGTGTGTGTGTGGACTGGCCGGGAGTGGCCTGAGTGTGTGCGTGGGCTGGCCGGGAATGGCCGGGAGTGTGTGTGTGGGCTGGCCGGGAGTGGCCTGGCCTGGAGTGTGTGTGTGGACTGGCCGGCAGTGGCCTGGAGTGTGAGTGTGGACTGGCCGGGAGTGGTCTGGAGTGTGTGTGTGGGCTGGCTGGAAGTGGCCGGGAGTGTGTGTGTGGGCTGGCCGGCAGTGGTCTGGTCTGGAGTGTGAGTGTGGACTGGCCGGGAGTGGCCTGGAGTATGTGTGTGGGCTGGCCGGGAGTGGCCTGGAGTGTGTGTGTTGGCTGGCCGGGAGTGGCCTGGAGTGTGTGTGTGGGCTGGCCGGGATTGGCCGGGAATGTGTGTGTGAGCTGGCCGGGATTGGCCTGGAGTGTGTGTGTGGGCTGGCCGGGAGTGGTCTGGAGTGTGTGTGTGGGCTGGCCGGGAGTGGCCTGGAGTGTGTGTGTGGGCTGGCCGGGAGTGGCCTGGAGTGTGTGTGTGGGCTGGCCGGGAGTGGCCTTGCCTGGAGTGTGTGTGTGGACTGGCCGGGAGTGGCCTGGAGTGTGAGTGTGGACTGGCCGGGAGTGGCCTGGAGTGTGTGTGTGGGCTGGCCGGGATTGGCCGGGAATGTGTGTGTGAGCTGGCCGGGAGTAGCCTGAAGTGTGTGTGTGTGTTGGCCGGGAGTGGCCTGGAGTGTGAGTGTGGGCTGGCCGGGAGTGGCCTGGAGTGTGTGTGTGGGCTGGCCGGGAGTGGCCTGGAGTGTGTGTGTGGCTTGGCCGGGAGTAACCTGGAGTGTGTGTGTGGGCTGGCCGGGATTGGCCGGGAATGTGTGTGTGAGCTGGCCGGGAGTGGCCTGGAGTATGTGTGTGAGCTGGACGGGAGTGGCCTGGAGTGTGTGTGTGGGCCGACCGGGAGTGGCCTGGAGTGTGTGTGTGGGCTGGCCGGGAGTGGCCTGGAGTGTGTGTGTGGGCTGGCCGGGATTGGCCGGGAATGTGTGTGTGAGCTGGCCGGGATTGGCCTGGAGTGTGTGTGTGGGCTGGCCGGGATTGGCCGGGAATGTGTGTGTGAGCTGGCCGGGAGTAACCTGGAGTGTGTGTGTGGGCTGGCCGGGAGTGGCCTGGAGTGTGTGTGTGGGCTGGCCGGGAGTGGCCTGGCCTGGTGTGTGTGTGGGCTGGCCGGGAGTGGCCTGGAGTGTGTGTGTGGGCTGGCCGGGAGTGGCCTGGAGTGTGTGTGTGGGCTGGCCGGGAGTGGCCTGGAGTGTGTGTGTGGGCTGGCCGGGAGTGGCCTGGCCTGGAGTTTGTGTGGGAGCTGGCCGGGAGTGGCCTGGAGTGTGTGTGTGGGCTGGCCGGGAGTGGCCGGGAGTGTGTGTGTGGGCTGGCCGGGAGTGGCCTGGAGTGTGTGTGTGGGCCGACCGGGAGTGGACTGGAGTGTGTGGGCTGGCCGGGATTGGCCGGGAATGTGTGTGTGAGCTGGCCGGGAGTAACCTGGAGTGTGTGTGTGGGCTGGCCGGGAGTTGCCTGGAGTGTGTGTGTGGGCTGGCCGGGAGTAGCCTGGAGTGTGTATGTGGGCTGGCCGGGAGTGGCCTGGAGTGTGTGTGTGGGCTGGCCGGGAGTGGCCTGGAGTGTGTGTGTGGGCTGGCCGTGAGTGGCCTGGCCTGGAGTGTGTGTGGGAGCTGGCCGGGAGTGGCCTGGAGTGTGTGTGTGGGCTGGCCGGGAGTGGCCTGGAGTGTGTGTGTGGACTGGCCGGGATTGGCCGGGAATGTGTGTCTGGCCTGGCCGGGAGTGGCCTGGCCTGGAGTGTTTGTGTGGGCTGGCCGGGAGAGTCCTGGAGTGTGTGTGTGGGCTGGCCGGGAGTGGCCTGGCCTGGAGTGTGTGTGTGGTGGCAGGGAGTAGCCTGGAGTGTGTGTGTGGATGGCCGGGAGTGGCCTGGCCTGGAGTGTGTGTGTGAGCTGGCCGGGATTGGCCGGGAATGTGTGTGTGAGCTGGCCGGGAGTAGCCTGGAGTGTGTGTGTGGGCTGGCCGGGTGTGTCCAGGAGTGTGTGTGTGGGCTGGCCGGGAGTGGCCTGGAGTGTGTGTGTGGGCTGGCCGGGAGTGGACTGGAGTGTGTGTGTGGCCTGGCCGGGAGTGGCCTGGAGTGTGTGTGTGGGCTGGCCCGGAGTGGCCTGGTGTGTGTGTGTGGGCTGGCCGAGAGAGGCCTGGAGTGTGTGTGTGTGCTGGCCGGGAGTGGCCTGGAGTGTGTGTGTGTGCTGGCCGGGAGTGGCCTGGAGTGTGTGTGGACTGGCCGGGAGTGGACTGGAGTGTGTGTGTGGGCTGGCCGGGAGTGGCCTGGAGTGTGTGTGTGGGCTGGCCGAGAGTGGCCTGGTGTGTGTGTGTGGGCTGGCCGAGAGAGGCCTGGAGAGTTTGTGTGGGCTGGCCGGGAGTGGCCTGGAGTGTGTGTGTGTGCTGGCCGGGAGTGGCCTGGAGTGTGTGTGGGCTGGCCGAGAGAGGCCTGGAGTATGTGTGTGTGCTGGCCGGGAGTGGACTGGAGTGTGTGTGTGGGCTGGCCGGGAGTGGCCTGGCCTGGAGTGTGTGTGTGGGCTAGCCGGGAGCAGCCTGGGGTGTGCGTGTGGGCTGCCCGGGAGTGGCCTGGAGAGTGTGTGTGGGCTGGCCGGGAGTGGCCTGGAGTGTGTGTGTGGGCTGGCCGGGAGTGGCCTGGAGTGTGTGTGTGGGCTGGTCGGGAGTGGCCTGGAGTGTGTGTGTGGGCTGGTCGGGAGTGGCCTGGAGTATGTGTGTGTGGGTTCGCCGGGAGTTCCTGGAGTGTGTGTGTGGGCTGGCCGGGAATGGCCCGGAGTGTGTTTGTGGGCTGGCCGGGAGTGTGTGTGTGGGCTGGCCGGGAGTGGCCTGGAGTTTGTGTGTGGGCTGGCCAGGAGTGGCTTGGAGTGTGTTTGTGGGCTGGCCGGGAGTGGCCTGGAGTGTGTGTGTGGGCTGGCCAGGAGTGGCCTGGAGTGTGTGTGGGCTGGCCGGGAGTGGCCTGGAGTGTGTGTGTGGGCTGGCTGGGAGTGGCTTGGAGTGTGTGTGTGGGCTGGCCGGGAGTGGCCTGGAGTGTGTGTTTGGGCTGGCCCGGAGTGGTCTGGACTGTGTGTGTGGGCTGGCCGGGAGTGGCCGGGAGTGTGTGTGTGGGCTGGCCGGGAGTGGCCTGGAGTGTTTGTGAGGGTGGCCGGGAGTGGCCTGGAGTGTGTGTGTGTGCTGGCCGGGAGTGGCCTGGAGTGTTTGTGTGGGTGGCCGGGAGTGGCCTGGAGTGTGTGTGTGGGCTGGCCGGGAGTGGCCTGGTTTGGAGTGTGTGTGTGGGCTGGCCGGGAGTGGCCTGGAGTGTGTTTGTCGGCTGGCCGGCAGTGGCCTGGAGTGTGTGTGTGGGCTGGCCGGGAGTGGCTTGGAGTGTGTGTGTGGGCTGGCCGGGAGTGGCCTGGAGTGTGTGTGTGGACTGGCCGGGAGTGGCCTGGAGTGTGTGTGTGGGCTGGCCGGGAGTGGCCTGGAGTGTGTGTGTGGGCTGGCCGGGAGTGGCCTGGAGTGTGTGTGTGGGATGGCCGGGAGTGGCCTGGAGTGTGTGTGTGGGCTGGCTGGGAGTGGCCTGGAGAGTGTGTGTGGGCTGGCCGGGAGTGGCCTGGCCTGGAGTGTGTGTGTGGGCTGGCCGGGAGTGGCCTGGAGTGTGTGTGTGGGCTGGCCGGGAGTGGCATGGAGTGTGTGTGTGGGCTGGCCGGGAGTGGCCTGGAGTGTATGTGTGGGCTGGCCGGGAGTTGCCTGGAGTATGTGTGTGGGCTGGCCGGGAGTGGCCTGGAGTGTGTGTGTGGGCTGGCCGTGAGTGGCCTGGAGTGTGTGTGTGGGCTGGCAGGGAATGGTCTGGAGTATGTGTGTGTGGGTTCGCCGAGTGTTCCTGGAGTGTGTGTGTGGGCTGGCCGGGAGTGGCCTGGAGTATGTGTGTGTGGGTTCGCCGGGAGTTCCTGGAGTGTGTGTGTGGACTGGCCGGGAGTGGCCTGCCCTGGAGTGTGTGTGTGGACTGGCCGGGAGTGGCCTGGAGTGTGTGTGTGGGCTGGCCGGGAGTGGCCTGGAGTGTGTGTGTGGGCTGGCCGGGAGTGGCCTGGAGTGTGTGTGTGGGCTGACCGGGAGTGTCCTGGAGTGTGTGTGTGGGCTGGCCGGGAGTGGCCTGGAGTGTGTGTGTGGGCTGGCCGGGAGTGGCCTGGAGTGTGTGTGTTGGCTGGCCGGGAGTGGCCTGGAGTGTGTGTGTGGGCTGGCCGGGAGTGGCCTGGAGTGTGTGTGTTCGCTGGCCGGGAGTGGCCTGGAGTGTGTGTGTGGGCTGGCCGGGAGTGGGCTGGAGTGTGTGTGTGGGCTGGCCGGGTCTGGCCTGGAGTGTGTGTGTGGGCTGGCCGGGAGAGTCCTGGAGTGTGAGTGTGGGCTTGCCGGGAGTGGCCTGGAGTGTGTGTGGGCTGGCCGGGAGTGGCCTGGAGTGTGAGTGTGGGCTGGCCGGGAGTGGCCTGGAGTGTGAGTGTGGGCTGTCCGGGAGTGGCCAGGAGTGTGTGTGTTGGCTGGCCTGGAGTGGCCTGCAGTGTGTGTGTGTGCTGGCCGGGAGTGGCCTGGAGTGTGTGTGTGGGCTGGCCGGGAGTGGCCTGGAGTATGTGTGTGGGCTGGCCGGGAGTGGCCTGGAGTGTGTGTGTGGGCTGGCCGGGAATGGCCAGGAGTGTGTGTGTGGGCTGGCCGGGAGTGGTCTGGCGTATGTGTGTGGGCTGGCCGGGAATGGCCTGGAGTGTGTTTGTGGGCTGGCCGGGAGTGGCCTGGAGTGAGTGTGTGGGCTGGCCGGGAGTGGCTTGGAGTGTGTGTGTGGGCTGGCCGGGAGTGGCCTGGAGTGTGTGTGTGGGCTGGCCGGGAGTGGCCTGGAGTGTGTGTGTGGACTGGCCGGGAGTGGCCTGGAGTGTGAGTGTGGACTGGCCGGGAGTGGTCTGGAGTGTGTGTGTGGGCTGGCTGGGAGTTGCCGGGAGTGTGTGTGTGGGCTGGCCGGGAGTGGTCTGGCCTGGAGTGTGAGTGTGGACTGGCCGGGAGTGGTCTGGAGTGTGTGTGTGGGCTGGCTGGGAGTGGCCTGGAGTGTGTGTGTGGGCTCGCCGGGAGTGGCCTGGAGTGTTTGTGTGGGCTGGCCGGGAGTGGCCTTGCCTGGAGTGTGTGTGTGGACTGGCCGGGAGTGGCCTGGAGTGCGAGTGTGGACTGGCCGGGAGTGGCCTGGAGTGTGTGTGTGGGCTGGCCGGGAGTAACCTGGAGTGTGAGTGTGGACTGGCCGGGATTGGCCGGGAATGTGTGTGTGAGCTGGCCGGGAGTAGCCTGGAGTGTGTGTGTGGGCTGGCCGGGAGTGGCCTGGAGTGTGTGTGTGGGCTGGTCGAGATTGGCCGGGAATGTGTGTGTGAGCTGGCCGGGAGTGGCCTGGAGTGTGTGTGTGGGCTGGCCGGGAGTGGCCTGGAGTGTGTGTGTGGGCTGGCCGGGAGTGGCCTGGAGTGTGTGTGTGGGCTGGCCGGGAGTGGCCTGGAGTGTGTGTGTGGCTTGGCCGGGAGTAACCTGGAGTGTGTGTGTGGGCTGGCCGGGATTGGCCGGGAATGTGTGTGTGGGCTGGCCGGGAGTAGCCTGGAGTGTGTGTGTGGGCTGGCCGGGAGTGGCCTGGAGTGTGTGTGTGGGATGGCCGGGAGTGGCCTGGAGTGTGTGTGTGGGCTGGCCGGGAGTAGCCTGGAGTGTGTGTGTGGGCCGACCGGGAGTGGCCTGGAGTGTGTGTGCGGGCTGGCCGGGAGTGGCCTGGAGTGTGTGTGTGGGCTGGCCGGGATTGGCCGGGAATGTGTGTGTGAGCTGGCCGGGATTGGCCTGGAGTGTGTGTGTGGGCTGGCCGGGAGTGGCCTGGAGTGTGTGTGTGTGGGCTGGCCGGGAGTGGCCTGGAGTGTGTGTGTGGGCTGGCCGGGAGTGGCCTGGAGTGTGTGTGTGGGCCGGCCCGGAGTGACCTGGAGTGTGTGTATGGGCTGGCCGGGAGTGGCCTGGAGTGTGTGTGTTGGCTGGCCGGGAGTGGCCTGGAGTGTATGTGTGGGCTGGCCGGGAGTGGCCTGGAGTATGTGTGTTGGCTGGCCGGGAGTGGCCTGGACTCTGTGTGTGGGCTGGCCGTGAGTGGCCTGGAGTGTGTGTGTGGGCTGGCCGGGAGTGGCCTGGAGTGTGTGCGTGGGCTGGCCGGGAGTGGCCGGGAGTGTGTGTGTGGGCTAGCCGGGAGTGGCCGGGAGTGTGTATGTGGGCTGGCCGGGAGTGGCCTGGAGTGTGTGCGTGGACTGGCCGGGAGTGGCCGGGAGTGTGTGCGTGGGCTGGCCGGGAGTGGCCTGGAGTGTGTGTGTGGGCTGGCCGGGAGTGGCCTGGAGTGTGTGTGTGTGCTGGCCCGGAGTGGCCTGGAGTGTGTGTGTGGACTGGCCGGGAGTGGCCTGGAGTGTGTGTGTCGGCTGCCCTGGAGTGTGTGTGTGGGCTGGCCGGGAGTGGCCTGGAGTGTGTGCGTGGGCTGGCCGGGAATGGCCGGGAGTGTGCGTGTGGGCTGGCCGGGAGTGGCCTGGAGTGTGTGTGTGGACTGGTCGGGGGTGGCCAGGCCTGGAGTGTGTGTGTGGACTGGCCGGGAGTGGCCTGAGTGTGTGCGTGGGCTGGCCGGGAATGGCCGGGAGTGTGTGTGTGGGCTGGCCGGGAGTGGCCTGGCCTGGAGTGTGTGTGTGGACTGGCCGGCAGTGGCCTGGAGTGTGAGTGTGGACTGGCCGGGAGTGGTCTGGAGTGTGTGTGTGGGCTGGCTGGAAGTGGCCGGGAGTGTGTGTGTGGGCTGGCCGGCAGTGGTCTGGTCTGGAGTGTGAGTGTGGACTGGCCGGGAGTGGCCTGGAGTATGTGTGTGGGCTGGCCGGGAGTGGCCTGGAGTGTGTGTGTTGGCTGGCCGGGAGTGGCCTGGAGTGTGTGTGTGGGCTGGCCGGGATTGGCCGGGAATGTGTGTGTGAGCTGGCCGGGATTGGCCTGGAGTGTGTGTGTGGGCTGGCCGGGAGTGGTCTGGAGTGTGTGTGTGGGCTGGCCGGGAGTGGCCTGGAGTGTGTGTGTGGGCTGGCCGGGAGTGGCCTGGAGTGTGTGTGTGGGCTGGCCGGGAGTGGCCTTGCCTGGAGTGTGTGTGTGGACTGGCCGGGAGTGGCCTGGAGTGTGAGTGTGGACTGGCCGGGAGTGGCCTGGAGTGTGTGTGTGGGCTGGCCGGGATTGGCCGGGAATGTGTGTGTGAGCTGGCCGGGAGTAGCCTGAAGTGTGTGTGTGTGTTGGCCGGGAGTGGCCTGGAGTGTGAGTGTGGGCTGGCCGGGAGTGGCCTGGAGTGTGTGTGTGGGCTGGCCGGGAGTGGCCTGGAGTGTGTGTGTGGCTTGGCCGGGAGTAACCTGGAGTGTGTGTGTGGGCTGGCCGGGATTGGCCGGGAATGTGTGTGTGAGCTGGCCGGGAGTGGCCTGGAGTATGTGTGTGAGCTGGACGGGAGTGGCCTGGAGTGTGTGTGTGGGCCGACCGGGAGTGGCCTGGAGTGTGTGTGTGGGCTGGCCGGGAGTGGCCTGGAGTGTGTGTGTGGGCTGGCCGGGATTGGCCGGGAACGTGTGTGTGAGCTGGCCGGGATTGGCCTGGAGTGTGTGTGTGGGCTGGCCGGGATTGGCCGGGAATGTGTGTGTGAGCTGGCCGGGAGTAACCTGGAGTGTGTGTGTGGGCTGGCCGGGAGTGGCCTGGAGTGTGTGTGTGGGCTGGCCGGGAGTGGCCTGGCCTGGTGTGTGTGTGGGCTGGCCGGGAGTGGCCTGGAGTGTGTGTGTGGGCTGGCCGGGAGTGGCCTGGAGTGTGTGTGTGGGCTGGCCGGGAGTGGCCTGGAGTGTGTGTGTGGGCTGGCCGGGAGTGGCCTGGCCTGGAGTTTGTGTGGGAGCTGGCCGGGAGTGGCCTGGAGTGTGTGTGTGGGCTGGCCGGGAGTGGCCGGGAGTGTGTGTGTGGGCTGGCCGGGAGTGGCCTGGAGTGTGTGTGTGGGCCGACCGGGAGTGGACTGGAGTGTGTGGGCTGGCCGGGATTGGCCGGGAATGTGTGTGTGAGCTGGCCGGGAGTAACCTGGAGTGTGTGTGTGGGCTGGCCGGGAGTTGCCTGGAGTGTGTGTGTGGGCTGGCCGGGAGTAGCCTGGAGTGTGTATGTGGGCTGGCCGGGAGTGGCCTGGAGTGTGTGTGTGGGCTGGCCGGGAGTGGCCTGGAGTGTGTGTGTGGGCTGGCCGTGAGTGGCCTGGCCTGGAGTGTGTGTGGGAGCTGGCCGGGAGTGGCCTGGAGTGTGTGTGTGGGCTGGCCGGGAGTGGCCTGGAGTGTGTGTGTGGACTGGCCGGGATTGGCCGGGAATGTGTGTCTGGCCTGGCCGGGAGTGGCCTGGCCTGGAGTGTTTGTGTGGGCTGGCCGGGAGAGTCCTGGAGTGTGTGTGTGGGCTGGCCGGGAGTGGCCTGGCCTGGAGTGTGTGTGTGGTGGCAGGGAGTAGCCTGGAGTGTGTGTGTGGATGGCCGGGAGTGGCCTGGCCTGGAGTGTGTGTGTGAGCTGGCCGGGATTGGCCGGGAATGTGTGTGTGAGCTGGCCGGGAGTAGCCTGGAGTGTGTGTGTGGGCTGGCCGGGTGTGTCCAGGAGTGTGTGTGTGGGCTGGCCGGGAGTGGCCTGGAGTGTGTGTGTGGGCTGGCCGGGAGTGGACTGGAGTGTGTGTGTGGGCTGGCCGGGAGTGGACTGGAGTGTGTGTGTGGGCTGGCCGGGAGTGGCCTGGAGTGTGTGTGTGGGCTGGCCCGGAGTGGCCTGGTGTGTGTGTGTGGGCTGGCCGAGAGAGGCCTGGAGTGTGTGTGTGTGCTGGCCGGGAGTGGCCTGGAGTGTGTGTGTGTGCTGGCCGGGAGTGGCCTGGAGTGTGTGTGGACTGGCCGGGAGTGGACTGGAGTGTGTGTGTGGGCTGGCCGGGAGTGGCCTGGAGTGTGTGTGTGGGCTGGCCGAGAGTGGCCTGGTGTGTGTGTGTGGGCTGGCCGAGAGAGGCCTGGAGAGTTTGTGTGGGCTGGCCGGGAGTGGCCTGGAGTGTGTGTGTGTGCTGGCCGGGAGTGGCCTGGAGTGTGTGTGGGCTGGCCGAGAGAGGCCTGGAGTATGTGTGTGTGCTGGCCGGGAGTGGACTGGAGTGTGTGTGTGGGCTGGCCGGGAGTGGCCTGGCCTGGAGTGTGTGTGTGGGCTAGCCGGGAGCAGCCTGGGGTGTGCGTGTGGGCTGCCCGGGAGTGGCCTGGAGAGTGTGTGTGGGCTGGCCGGGAGTGGCCTGGAGTGTGTGTGTGGGCTGGCCGGGAGTGGCCTGGAGTGTGTGTGTGGGCTGGTCGGGAGTGGCCTGGAGTGTGTGTGTGGGCTGGTCGGGAGTGGCCTGGAGTGTGTGTGTGGGCTGCCCGGGAGTGGCCTGGAGTGTGTATGTGGGCTGGCCGGGAGTGGCCAGGCCTGGAGTGTGTGTGTGGGCTGGCCGGGAGCGGCCTGGAGTGTGTGTGTGGTGGCCGGGAGTGGCCTGGAGTGTGTGTGTGGGCTGGCCGGGAGTGGCCTGGAGTGTGTGTGTGGGCTGGCCCGGAGTGACCTGGAGTGTGTGTGTGGGCTGGCCGGGAGTGGCCTGGAGTGTGTGTGTTGGCTGGCCGGGAGTGGCCTGGAGTGTGTGTGTGGGCTGGCCGTGACTGGCCTGGAGTGTGTGTGTGGGCTGGCCGGGAGTGGCCTGAAGTGTGTGTGTGGGCTGGCCGGGAGTTGCCGGGAGTATGTGTGTGGGCTGGCCGGCAGTGGCCTGGAGTGTGTGTGTGGGCTGGCCGGGAGTGGCATGGATTGTGAGTGTGGGCTGGACGGGAGTGGCCTGAAGTGTGTGTGTGGGCTGGCCGGGAGTGGCCTGGACTGTGTGTGTGGGCTGGCCGGGAGTGGCCTGGAGTGTGTGTGTGGGCTGGCCCGGAGTGGTCTGGACTGTGTGTGTGGGCTGGCCGGGAGTGGCCGGGAGTGTGTGTGTGGGCTGGCCGGGAGGGGCCTGGAGTGTTTGTGAGGGTGGCCGGGAGTGGCCTGGAGTGTGTGTGTGTGCTGCCCGGGAGTGGCCTGGAGTGTTGGTGTGGGTGGTCGGGAGTGGCCTGGAGTGTGTGTGTGGGCTGGCCGGGAGTGGCCTGGCCTGGAGTGTGTGTGTGGGCTGGCCGGGAGTGGCCTGGAGTGTGTTTGTGGGCTGGCCGGCAGTGGCCTGGAGTGTGTGTGTGGGCTGGCCGGGAGTGGCCTGGAGTGTGTGTGTGGACTGGCCGGGAGTGGCCTGGAGTGTGTGTGTGGGCTGGCCGGGAGTGGCCTGGAGTGTGTGTGTGGGATGGCCGGGTGTGGCCTGGAGTGTGTGTGTGGGCTGGCCGGGAGTGGCCTGGAGAGTGTGTGTGGGCTGGCCGGGAGTGGCCTGGCCTGGAGTGTGTGTGTGGGCTGGCCGGGAGTGGCATGGAGTGTGTGTGTGGGATGGCCGGGAGTGGCCTGGAGTGTGTGTGTGGGCTGGCCGGGAGTTGCCTGGAGTATGTGTGTGGGCTGGCCGGGAGTGGCCTGGAGTGTGTGTGTGGGCTGGCCGGGAGTGGCCTGGAGTGTGTGTGTGGGCTGGCCGGGAGTGGCCTGGAGTGTGTGTGTGGGCTGGCCGTGAGTGGCCTGGAGTGTGTGTGTGGGCTGCCAGGGAGTGGCCTGGAGTATGTGTGTGTGGGTTCGCCGAGTGTTCCTGGAGTGTGTGTGTGGGCTGGCCGGGAGTGGCCTGGAGTATATGTGTGTGGGTTCGCCGGGAGTTCCTGGAGTGTGTGTGTGGGCTGGCCGGGAATGGCCTGGAGTGTGTTTGTGGGCTGGCCGGGAGTGTGTGTGTGGGCTGGCCGGGAGTGGCCTGGAGTGTGTGTGTAGGCTGGCCGGGAGTGGCCTGGAGTGTGTGTGTTGGCTGGCCGGGAGTGGCCTGGTGTGTGTGTGTGGGCTGGCCGGGAGTGGCCTGGAGTGTGTGTGTGGGCTGACCGGGAGTGGCCTGGAGTGTGTGTGTGGGCTGGCCGGGAGTGGCCTGGAGTGTGTGTGTTGGCTGGCCGGGAGTGGCCTGGAGTGTGTGTGGGCTGGCCGGGTCTGGCCTGGAGTGTGTGTGTGGGCTGGCCGGGAGAGTCCTGGAGTGTGAGTGTGGGCTTGCCGTGAGTGGCCTGGAGTGTGTGTGGGCTGGCCGGGAGTGGCCTGGAGTGTGAGTGTGGGCTGGCCGGGAGTGGCCTGGAGTGTGAGTGTGGGCTGTCCGGGAGTGGCCTGGAGTGTGTGTGTTGGCTGGCCTGGAGTGGCCTGCAGTGTGTGTGTGTGCTGGCCGGGAGTGGCCTGGAGTGTGTGTGTGGGCTGGCCGGGAGTGGCCTGGAGTATGTGAATGGGCTGGCCGGGAGTGGCCTGGAGTGTGTGTGTGGGCTGGCCGGGAATGGCCTGGAGTGTGTGTGTGGGCTGGCCGGGAGTGGTCTGGAGTATGTGTGTGGGCTGGCCGGGAATGGCCTGGAGTGTGTTTGTGGGCTGGCCGGGAGTGGCCTGGAGTGAGTGTGTGGGCTGGCCGGGAGTGGCTTGGAGTGTGTGTGTGGGCTGGCCGGGAGTGGCCTGGAGTGTGTGTGTGGGCTGGCCGGGAGTGGCCTGGAGTGTGTGTGTGGGCTGGCCGGGAGTGGCCTGGAGTGTGTGTGTGGGCTGGCCGGGAGTAGCCTGGAGTGTGTGTGTGGGCTGGACGGGAGTGGCCTGGAGTGTGTGTGTGGGCTGGCCCGGAGTGGCCTGGTGTGTGTGTGTGGGCTGGCCGAGAGAGGCCTGGAGTGTGTGTGTGTGCTGGCCGGGAGTGGCCTGGAGTGTGTGTGTGTGCTGGCCGGGAGTGGCCTGGAGTGTGTGTGGACTGGCCGGGAGTGGACTGGAGTGTGTGTGTGGGCTGGCCGGGAGTGGCCTTGAGTGTGTGTGTGGGCTGGCCGAGAGTGGCCTGGTGTGTGTGTGTGGGCTGGCCGAGAGAGGCCTGGAGAGTTTGTGTGGGCTGGCCGGGAGTGGCCTGGAGTGTGTGTGTGTGCTGGCCGGGAGTGGCCTGGAGTGTGTGTGGGCTGGCCGAGAGAGGCCTGGAGTATGTGTGTGTGCTGGCCGGGAGTGGACTGGAGTGTGTGTGTGGGCTGGCCGGGAGTGGCCTGGCCTGGAGTGTGTGTGTGGGCTAGCCGGGAGCAGCCTGGGGTGTGCGTGTGGGCTGCCCGGGAGTGGCCTGGAGAGTGTGTGTGGGCTGGCCGGGAGTGGCCTGGAGTGTGTGTGTGGGCTGGCCGGGAGTGGCCTGGAGTGTGTGTGTGGGCTGGTCGGGAGTGGCCTGGAGTGTGTGTGTGGGCTGGTCGGGAGTGGCCTGGAGTGTGTGTGTGGGCTGCCCGGGAGTGGCCTGGAGTGTGTATGTGGGCTGGCCGGGAGTGGCCAGGCCTGGAGTGTGTGTGTGGGCTGGCCGGGAGCGGCCTGGAGTGTGTGTGTGGTGGCCGGGAGTGGCCTGGAGTGTGTGTGTGGGCTGGCCGGGAGTGGCCTGGAGTGTGTGTGTGGGCTGGCCCGGAGTGACCTGGAGTGTGTGTGTGGGCTGGCCGGGAGTGGCCTGGAGTGTGTGTGTTGGCTGGCCGGGAGTGGCCTGGAGTGTGTGTGTGGGCTGGCCGTGACTGGCCTGGAGTGTGTGTGTGGGCTGGCCGGGAGTGGCCTGAAGTGTGTGTGTGGGCTGGCCGGGAGTTGCCGGGAGTATGTGTGTGGGCTGGCCGGCAGTGGCCTGGAGTGTGTGTGTGGGCTGGCCGGGAGTGGCATGGATTGTGAGTGTGGGCTGGACGGGAGTGGCCTGAAGTGTGTGTGTGGGCTGGCCGGGAGTGGCCTGGACTGTGTGTGTGGGCTGGCCGGGAGTGGCCTGGAGTGTGTGTGTGGGCTGGCCCGGAGTGGTCTGGACTGTGTGTGTGGGCTGGCCGGGAGTGGCCGGGAGTGTGTGTGTGGGCTGGCCGGGAGGGGCCTGGAGTGTTTGTGAGGGTGGCCGGGAGTGGCCTGGAGTGTGTGTGTGTGCTGCCCGGGAGTGGCCTGGAGTGTTGGTGTGGGTGGTCGGGAGTGGCCTGGAGTGTGTGTGTGGGCTGGCCGGGAGTGGCCTGGCCTGGAGTGTGTGTGTGGGCTGGCCGGGAGTGGCCTGGAGTGTGTTTGTGGGCTGGCCGGCAGTGGCCTGGAGTGTGTGTGTGGGCTGGCCGGGAGTGGCCTGGAGTGTGTGTGTGGACTGGCCGGGAGTGGCCTGGAGTGTGTGTGTGGGCTGGCCGGGAGTGGCCTGGAGTGTGTGTGTGGGATGGCCGGGTGTGGCCTGGAGTGTGTGTGTGGGCTGGCCGGGAGTGGCCTGGAGAGTGTGTGTGGGCTGGCCGGGAGTGGCCTGGCCTGGAGTGTGTGTGTGGGCTGGCCGGGAGTGGCATGGAGTGTGTGTGTGGGATGGCCGGGAGTGGCCTGGAGTGTGTGTGTGGGCTGGCCGGGAGTTGCCTGGAGTATGTGTGTGGGCTGGCCGGGAGTGGCCTGGAGTGTGTGTGTGGGCTGGCCGGGAGTGGCCTGGAGTGTGTGTGTGGGCTGGCCGGGAGTGGCCTGGAGTGTGTGTGTGGGCTGGCCGTGAGTGGCCTGGAGTGTGTGTGTGGGCTGCCAGGGAGTGGCCTGGAGTATGTGTGTGTGGGTTCGCCGAGTGTTCCTGGAGTGTGTGTGTGGGCTGGCCGGGAGTGGCCTGGAGTATATGTGTGTGGGTTCGCCGGGAGTTCCTGGAGTGTGTGTGTGGGCTGGCCGGGAATGGCCTGGAGTGTGTTTGTGGGCTGGCCGGGAGTGTGTGTGTGGGCTGGCCGGGAGTGGCCTGGAGTGTGTGTGTAGGCTGGCCGGGAGTGGCCTGGAGTGTGTGTGTTGGCTGGCCGGGAGTGGCCTGGTGTGTGTGTGTGGGCTGGCCGGGAGTGGCCTGGAGTGTGTGTGTGGGCTGACCGGGAGTGGCCTGGAGTGTGTGTGTGGGCTGGCCGGGAGTGGCCTGGAGTGTGTGTGTTGGCTGGCCGGGAGTGGCCTGGAGTGTGTGTGGGCTGGCCGGGTCTGGCCTGGAGTGTGTGTGTGGGCTGGCCGGGAGAGTCCTGGAGTGTGAGTGTGGGCTTGCCGTGAGTGGCCTGGAGTGTGTGTGGGCTGGCCGGGAGTGGCCTGGAGTGTGAGTGTGGGCTGGCCGGGAGTGGCCTGGAGTGTGAGTGTGGGCTGTCCGGGAGTGGCCTGGAGTGTGTGTGTTGGCTGGCCTGGAGTGGCCTGCAGTGTGTGTGTGTGCTGGCCGGGAGTGGCCTGGAGTGTGTGTGTGGGCTGGCCGGGAGTGGCCTGGAGTATGTGAATGGGCTGGCCGGGAGTGGCCTGGAGTGTGTGTGTGGGCTGGCCGGGAATGGCCTGGAGTGTGTGTGTGGGCTGGCCGGGAGTGGTCTGGAGTATGTGTGTGGGCTGGCCGGGAATGGCCTGGAGTGTGTTTGTGGGCTGGCCGGGAGTGGCCTGGAGTGAGTGTGTGGGCTGGCCGGGAGTGGCTTGGAGTGTGTGTGTGGGCTGGCCGGGAGTGGCCTGGAGTGTGTGTGTGGGCTGGCCGGGAGTGGCCTGGAGTGTGTGTGTGGGCTGGCCGGGAGTGGCCTGGAGTGTGTGTGTGGGCTGGCCGGGAGTAGCCTGGAGTGTGTGTGTGGGCTGGACGGGAGTGGCCTGGAGTGTGTGTGTGGGCTGGCCGGGAGTGGCCTGGAGTGTGTGTGTGTGGGCTGGCCGGGAGTGGCCTGGAGTGTGTGTGTGGGCTGGCCGGGAGTGGCCTGGAGTGTGTGTGTTGGCTGGCAAGGAGTGGCCTGGAGTGTGTGTGTGGGCTGGCCGGGAGTGGCCTGGAGTATGTGTGTTGGCTGGCCGGGAGTGGCCTGGACTGTGTGTGTGGGCTGGCCGGGAGTGGCCTGGAGTGTGTGCGTGGGCTGGCCGGGAATCGCCGGGAGTGTGCGTGTGGGCTGGCCGGGAGTGGCCGGGAGTGTGTGTGTGGGCTGGCCGGGAGTGGCCTGGAGTGTGAGTGTGGACTGGCCGGGAGTCGTCTGGAGTGTGTGTGTGGGCTGGCTGGGAGTGGCCGGGAGTGTGTGTGTGGGTTGGCCGGCAGTGGTCTGGCCTGGAGTGTGAGTGTGGACTGGCCGGGAGTGGTCAGGATTGTGTGTGTGGGCTGGCTGGGAGTGGCCTGGAGTGTGTGTGTGGGCTCGCCGGGAGTGGCCTGGAGTGTGTGTGTGGGCTGGCCGGGAGTGGCCTTGCCTGGAGTGTGTGTGTGGACTGGCCGGGAGTGGCCTGGAGTGTGAGTGTGGACTGGCCGGGAGTGGCCTGGAGTGTGTGTGTGGGCTGGCCGGGAGTAACCTGGAGTGTGAGTGTGGACTGGCCGGGAGTGGCCTGGAGTGTGAGTGTGGACTGGCCGGGAGTGGCCTGGTGTGTGTGTGCGGGCTGGCCGGGAGTAACCTGGAGTGTGAGTGTGGACTGGCCGGGATTGGCCGGGAATGTGTGTGTGAGCTGGCCGGGAGTGGCCTGGAGTGTGTGTGTGGGCTGGCCGGGAGTGGCCTGGAGTGTGGGTGTGGGCTGGCCGGGAGTGGCCTGGAGTGTGTGTGTGGCTTGGCCTGGAGTAACCTGGAGTGTGTGTGTGGGCCGACCGGGAGTGGCCTGGAGTGTGTGTGTGGGCTGGCCGGGAGTGGCCTGGAGTGTGTGTGTGGGCTGGCCGGGATTGGCCGGGAATGTGTGTGTGAGCTGGCCGGGATTGGCCTGGAGTGTGTGTGTGGGCTGGCCGGGATTGGCCGGGAATGTGTGTGTGAGCTGGCCGGGAGTAACCTGGAGTGTGTGTGTGGGCTGGCCGGGAGTGGCCTGGAGTGTGTGTGTGGGCTGGCCGGGAGTGGCCTGGAGTGTGTGTGTGGGCTGGCCGGGAGTGGCCTGGCCTGGAGTGTGTGTGTGGGCTGGCCGGGCCTGGCCTGGAGTGTGTGTGTGGGCTGGCCGGGAGTGGCCTGGCCTGGAGTGTGTGCGTGGGCTGGCCGGGAGTGCCCTGGAGTGTGTGTGTGGGTGGCCGGGAGTGGCCTGGAGTGTGTGTGTGGGCTGGCCGGGAGTGGCCTGACCTGGAGTGTGTGTGTGAGCTGGCCGGGAGTAGCCTGGAGTGTGTGTGTGGACTGGCCAGGAGTAGCCTGGAGTGTGTGTGTGGGCTGGCCGGGAGTAGCCTGGAGTGTGTGTGTGGGCTGGCCGGGAGTGGCCTGGAGTGTGCGTGTGGGCTGGCCGGAGTAGCCTGGAGTGTGTGTGTGGGCTGGCCGGGAGTGGCCTGGAGTGTGTGTGTGGGCTGGCCGGGAGTGGCCTGGAGTGTGTGTGTGGGCTGGCCGGGAGTAGCCTGGAGTGTGTGTGTGGGCTGGCCGGAGTGGCCTGGAGCGTGTGTGTGGGCTGGCCGGGAGTGGCCTGGAGTGTGTGTGTGGGCCCACCGGGAGTGGCCTGGTGTGTGTGGGCTGGCCGGGATTGGCCGGGAATGTGTGTGTGGGCTGGCCGGGAGTGGCCTGGAGTGTGTGTGTGGGCCGGCCCGGAGTGACCTGGAGTGTGTGTGTGGGCTGGCCGGGAGTGGCCTGGAGTGTGTGTGTTGGCTGGCCGGGAGTGGCCTGGAGTGTGTGTGTGGGCTGGCCCGGAGTGGCCTGGAGTATGTGTGTTGGCTGGCCGGGAGTGGCCTGGACTGTGTGTGTGGGCTGGCCGGGAGTGGCCTGGAGTGTGTGTGTGGGCTGGCCGGGAGTGGCCTGGAGTGTGTGTGTGTGCTGGCCCGGAGTGGCCTGGAGTGTGTGTGTGGACTGGCCGGGAGTGGCCAGGCCTGGAGTGTGTGTGTGGGCTGGCCGGGAGTGGCCTGGAGTGTGTGTGTGGGCTGGCCGGGAGTGGCCTGGAGTGTATCCGTGGGCTGGCCGGGAATGGCCGGGAGTGTGCGTGTGGGCTGGCCGGGAGTGGCCTGGAGTGTGTGTGTGGACTGGTCGGGGGTGGCCAGGCCTGGAGTGTGTGTGTGGACTGGCCGGGAGTGGCCTGGAGTGTGTGCGTGGGCTGGCCGGGAATGGCCGGGAGTGTGTGTGTGGGCTGGCCGGGAGTGGCCTGGCCTGGATTGTGTGTGTGGACTGGCCGGGAGTGGCCTGGAGTGTGAGTGTGGACTGGCCGGGAGTGGTCTGGAGTGTGTGTGTGGGCTGGCAGTGGCCGGGAGTGTGTGTGTGGGCTGGCCGGGAGTGGCCTGGAGTGTGTGTGTTGGCTGGCCGGGAGTGGCCTGGAGTGTGTGTGTGGGCTGGCCGGGAGTGGCCTGGAGTATGTGTGTTGGCTGGCCGGGAGTGGCCTGGACTGTGTGTGTGGGCTGGCCGGGAGTGGCCAGGAGTGTGTGTGTGGGCTGGCCGGGAGTGGCCTGGAGTGTGTGTGTGGGCTGGCCGGGAGTGGCCTGGAGTGTGTGTGTGGGCTGGCCGGGAGTGGCCTGGAGTGTGTGTGTGGGCTGGCCCGGAGTGGCCTGGAGTGTGTGTGTGTGGGTTCGCCGGGAGTTCCTGGAGTGTGTGTGTGGGCTGGCCGGGAATGGCCTGGAGTGTGTTTGCGGGCTGGCCGGGAGTGTGTGTGTGGGCTGGCCGGGAGTGGCCTGGAGTGTGTGTGTAGGCTGGCCGGGAGTGGCCTGGAGTGTGTGTGTTGGCTGGCCGGGAGTGGCCTGGAGTGTGTGTGTGGGCTGACCGGGAGTGGCCTGGAGTGTGTGTGTGGGCTGACCGGGAGTGGCCTGGAGTGTGTGTGTGGGCTGGCCGGGAGTGGCCTGGAGTGTGTGTGTTGGCTGGCCGGGAGTGGCCTGGAGTGTGTGTGGGCTGGCCGGGTCTGGCCTGGAGTGTGTGTGTGGGCTGGCCGGGAGAGTCCTGGAGTGTGAGTGTGGGCTTGCCGTGAGTGGCCTGGAGTGTGTGTGGGCTGGCCGGGAGTGGCCTGGAGTGTGAGTGTGGGCTGGCCGGGAGTGGCCTGGAGTGTGAGTGTGGGCTGGCCGGGAGTGGCCTGGAGTGTGTGTGTGGGCTGGCCGGGAATGGCCTGGAGTGTGTGTGTGGGCTGGCCGGGAGTGGTCTGGAGTATGTGTGTGGGCTGGCCGGGAATGGCCTGGAGTGTGTTTGTGGGCTGGCCGCGAGTGGCCTGGAGTGAGTGTGTGGGCTGGCCGGGAGTGGCTTGGAGTGTGTGTGTGGGCTGGCCGGGAGTGCCCTGGAGTGTGTGTGTGGGCTGGCCGGGAGTGGCCTGGTGTGTGTGTGGGCTGGCCGGGAGTGGCCTGGTGTGTGTGTGTGGGCTGGCCGGGAGTAGCCTGGAGTGTGTGTGTGGGCTGGACGGGAGTGGCCTGGAGTGTGTGTGTGGGCTGGCCGGGAGTGGCCTGGAGTGTGTGTGTGGGCTGGCCGGGAGTGGCCTGGAGTGTGTGTGTGGGCTGGCCGGGAGTGGCCTGGAGTGTGTGTGTTGGCTGGCCGGGAGTGGCCTGGAGTGTGTGTGTGGGCTGGCCGGGAGTGGCCTGGAGTATGTGTGTTGGCTGGCCGTGAGTGGCCTGGACTGTGTGTGTGGGCTGGCCGGGAGTGGCCTGGAGTGTGTGCGTGGGCTGGCCGGGAATGGCCGGGAGTGTGCGTGTGGGCTGGCCGGGAGTGGCCGGGAGTGTGTGTGTGGGCTGGCCGGGAGTGGCCTGGAGTGTGAGTGTGGACTGGCCGGGAGTGGTCTGGAGTGTGTGTGTGGGCTGGCTGGGAGTGGCCGGGAGTGTGTGTGTGGGTTGGCCGGGAGTGGTCTGGCCTGGAGTGTGAGTGTGGACTGGCCGGGAGTGGTCAGGAGTGTGTGTGTGGGCTGGCTGGGAGTGGCCTGGAGTGTGTGTGTGGGCTCGCCGGGAGTGGCCTGGAGTGTGTGTGTGGGCTGGCCGGGAGTGGCCTTGCCTGGAGTGTGTGTGTGTACTGGCCGGGAGTGGCCTGGAGTGTGAGTGTGGACTGGCCGGGAGTGGCCTGGAGTGTGTGTGTGGGCTGGCCGGGAGTAACCTGGAGTGTGAGTGTGGACTGGCCGGGAGTGGCCTGGAGTGTGAGTGTGGACTGGCCGGGAGTGGCCTGGTGTGTGTGTGCGGGCTGGCCGGGAGTAACCTGGAGTGTGAGTGTGGACTGGCCGGGATTGGCCGGGAATGTGTGTGTGAGCTGGCCGGGAGTGGCCTGGAGTGTGTGTGTGGGCTGGCCGGGAGTGGCCTGGAGTGTGTGTGTGGGCTGGCCGGGAGTGGCCTGGAGTGTGTGTGTGGGCTGGCCGGGATTGGCCGGGAATGTGTGTGTGAGCTGGCCGGGATTGGCCTGGAGTGTGTGTGTGGGCTGGCCGGGATTGGCCGGGAATGTGTGTGTGAGCTGGCCTGGAGTGTGTGTGTGGGCTGGCCGGGAGTGGCCTGGAGTGTGTGTGTGGGCTGGCCGGGAGTGGCCTGGCCTGGAGTGTGTGTGTGGGCTGGCCGGGCCTGGCCTGGAGTGTGTGTGTGGGCTGGCCGGGAGTGGCCTGGCCTTGAGTGTGCGTGTGGGCTGGCTGGGAGTAGCCTGGAGTGTGTGTGTGGGTGGCCGGGAGTGGCCTGGAGTGTGTGTGTGGGCTGGCCGGGAGTGGCCTGACCTGGAGTGTGTGTGTGAGCTGGCCGGGAGTAGCCTGGAGTGTGTGTGTGGACTGGCCAGGAGTAGCCTGGAGTGTGTGTGTGGGCTGGCCGGGAGTGGCCTGGAGTGTGTGTGTGGGCCGACCGGGAGTGGCCTGGTGTGTGTGGGCTGGCCGTGATTGGCCGGGAATGTGTGTGTGGGCTGGCCGGGAGTGGCCTGGAGTGTGTGTGTGGGCCGGCCCGGAGTGACCTGGAGTGTGTGTGTGGGCTGGCCGGGAGTGGCCTGGAGTGTGTGTGTTGGCTGGCCGGGAGTGGCCTGGAGTGTGTGTGTGGGCTGGCCGGGAGTGGCCTGGAGTGTGTGTGTGTGCTGGCCCGGAGTGGCCTGGAGTGTGTGTGTGGACTGGCCGGGAGTGGCCAGGCCTGGAGTGTGTGTGTGTGCTGGCCTGGAGTGTGTGTGTGGGCTGGCCGGGAGTGGCCTGGAGTGTGTGCGTGGGCTGGCCGGGAATGGCCGGGAGTGAGCGTGTGGGCTGGCCGGGAGTGGCCTGGAGTGTGTGTGTGGACTGGTCGGGGGTGGCCAGGCCTGGAGTGTGTGTGTGGACTGGCCGGGAGTGGCCTGGAGTGTGTGCGTGGGCTGGCCGGGAATGGCCGGGAGTGTGTGTGTGGGCTGGCCGGGAGTGGCCTGGCCTGGATTGTGTGTGTGGACTGGCCGGGAGTGGCCTGGAGTGTGAGTGTGGACTGACCGGGAGTGGTCTGGAGTGTGTGTGTGGGCTGGCCGGGAGTGGTCTGGCCTGGAGTGTGAGTGTGGGCTGGCCGGGAGTGGCCTGGAGTATGTGTGTGGGCTGGCCGTGAGTGGCCTGGAGTGTGTGTGTGGGCTGGCCGTGAGTGGCCTGGAGTATGTGTGTGGGCTGGCCGGGAGTGGCCTGGAGTATGTGTGTGAGCTGGCCGGGATTGGCCTGGAGTGTGGGTGTGGGCTGGCCTGGATTGGCCGGCAATGTGTGTGTGAGCTGGCCGGGATTGGCCGGGAATGTGTGTGTGAGCTGGCCGGGATTGGCCTGGAGTGTGTGTGTGGTCTGGCCGGGAGTGGCCTGGAGTGTGTGTGTGGGCTGGCCGGGAGTGGCCTGGAGTGTGTGTGTGGGCTGGCCGGGAGTGGACAGGAGTGTGTGTGTGGGCGGGCCGGGAGTGGTCTGGAGTGTGTGTGTGGGCTGGCCGGGAGTGGTCTGGAGTGTGTGTGTGGGCTGGCCGGGAGTGGTCTGGAGTGTGTGTGTGGGCTGGCCGGGAGTGGCCTTGCTGGAGTGTGTGTGTGGACTGGCCGGGAGTGGCCTGGAGTGTGAGTGTATACTGGCCGGGAGTGGCCTGGAGTGTGTGTGTGGGCTGGCCGGGAGTAACCTGGAGTGTGTGTGTGGGCTGGCCGGGATTGGCCGGGAATGTGTGTGTGAGCTGGCCGGGAGTAGCCTGGAGTGTGTGTGTGTGTTGGCCGGGAGTGGCCTGGAGTGTGTGTGTGGGCTGGCCGGGAGTGGCCTGGAGTGTGTGTGTGGGCTGGCCGGGAGTGGCCTGGAGTGTGTGTGTGGACTGGCCGGGAGTGGCCTGGAGTGTGTGTGTGGGCTGGCCGTGAGTGGCCTGGAGTGTGTGTGTGGGCTGGGCGGGACTGGCCTGGCCTGGAGTGTGTGTGTGGGCTGGCCGGGAGAGGCCTGGAGTGTGTGTGTGAGCTGGCCGGGAGTGGCCTGGAGTGTGTGTGTGGGCTGGCCGGGAGTGGCCTGGAGTGTGTGTGTGGGCTGGCCGGGAGTGGCCTGGAGTGTGTGTGTGGGCTGGCCGGGAGTGGCCTGGCCTGGAGTGTGTGTGTGGGCTGGCCGGGAGAGGCCTGGAGTGTGTGTGTGGGCTGGCCGGGAGTGGCCTGGAGTGTGTGTGTGGGCTGGCCGGGAGTGGCCTGGAGTGTGTGTGTGGGCTGGCCGGGAGAGGCCTGGAGTGTGTGTGTGGGCTGGCCGGGAGTAGCCTGGAGTGTGTGTGTGGGCTGGCCGGGAGTGGCCTGGAGTGTGTGTGTGGGCTGGCCGTGAGTGTGTGTATGGGGTGGCTGGGAGTGGCCTGGAGTGTGTGTGTGGGCTGGCCGGGAGTGGCCGGGAGTGTGTGTGTGGGCCGGGAGTGGCCTGGAGTGTGTGTGTGGGCTGGCCGGGAGTGGCCGGCAGTGTGGGTGTGGACTGGCCGGGAGAGGCCTGGGGTGTGTGTGTGGGCTGGCCTGGAGTGGCCTGGAGTGTGTGTGTGGACTGGCCGGGAGAGGCCTGGAGTGTGTGTGTGGGCTGGCTGGGAGTGGCCTGGAGTGTGTGTGCGGGATGGCCGGGAGTGGCCTGGAGTGTGTGTGTGGGCTGGCCGGGAGTGGCCTGGAGTGTGTATGTGGCCTGGCCGGGAGTGGCTTGGAGTGTGTGTGTGGGCTGGCCGGGAGTGGCTTAGAGTGTGTGTGTCGGCTGGCCGGGAGTGGCCTGGAGTGTTTGTGTGGGCTGGCCGGGAGTGGCTTGGAGAGTGTGTGTGGGCTGGCCGGGAGTGGCCTGGAGTGTTTGTGTGGGCTGGCCGGGAGTGGCCTGGAGTGTGTGTGTGGGCTGGCCGGGAGTGGCCTGGAGTGTGTGTGTGGGCTGGCCGGGAGTAGCCTGGAGTGTGTGTGTGGGCTGGCCGGGAGTGGCCTGGAGTGTGTGTGTGGGCTGGCCGGGAGAGGCCTGGTGTGTGTGTGTGGGCCGACCGGGAGTGGCCTGTTGTGTGTGGGCTGGCCGGGATTGGCCGGGAATGTGTGTGTGGGCTGGCCGGGAGTGGCCTGGAGTGTGTGTGTGTGGGCCGGCCCGGAGTGACCTGGAGTGTGTGTGTGGGCTGGCCGGGAGTGGCCTGGAGTGTGTGTGTTCGCTGGCCGGGAGTGGCCTGGAGTGTGTGTGTGGGCTGGCCGGGAGTGGCCTGGAGTATGTGTGTTGGCTGGCCGGGAGTGGCCTGGACTGTGTGTGTGGGCTGGCCGGGAGTGGCCTGGAGTGTGTGCGTGGGCTGGCCGGGAGTGGCCTGGAGTGTGTGTGTGGGCTGGCCGGGAGTGGCCTGGAGTGTGTGTGTGTGCTGGCCCGGAGTGGCCTGGAGTGTGTGTGTGGACTGGCCGGGAGTGGCCAGGCCTGGAGTGTGTGTGTGGGCTGGCCTGGAGTGTGTGTGTGGGCTGGCCGGGAGTGGCCTGGAGTGTGTGCGTGGGCTGGCCGGGAATGGCCGAGAGTGTGCGTGTGGGCTGGCCGGGAGTGGCCTGGAGTGTGTGCGTGGACTGGCCGGGAGTGGCCTGGAGTGTGTGCGTGGGCTGGCCGGGAATGGCCGGGAGTGTGTGTGTGGGCTGGCCGGGAGTGGCCTGGCCTGGAGTGTGTGTGTGGACTGGCCGGGAGTGGCCTGGAGTGTGTGCGTGGGCTGGCCGGGAATGGCCGGGAGTGTGTGTGTCGGCTGGCCGGGAGTGGCCTGGAGTATGTGTGTTGGCTGGCCGGGAGTGGCCTGGACTGTGTGTGTGGGCTGGCCGGGAGTGGCCTGGAGTGTGTGCGTGGTCTGGCCGGGAGTGGCCTGGAGTGTGTGTGTGGGCTGGCCGGGAGTGGCCTGGAGTGTGTGTGTGTGCTGGCCCGCAGTGGCCTGGAGTGTGTGTGTGGACTGGCCGGGAGTGGCCAGGCCTGGAGTGTGTGTGTGGGCTGGCCTGGAGTGTGTGCGTGGGCTGGCCGGGAGTGGCCTGGAGTGTGTGCGTGGGCTGGCCGGGAATGGCCGGGAGTGTGCGTGTGGGCTGGCCGGGAGTGGCCTGGAGTTTGTGTGTGGACTGGCCGGGAGTGGCCTGGAGTGTGTGCGTGGGCTGGCCGGGAATGGCCGGGAGTGTGTGTGTGGGCTGGCCGGGAGTGGCCTGGCCTGGATTGTGTGTGTGGACTGGCCGGGAGTGGCCTGGAGTGTGAGTGTGGACTGGCCGGGAGTGGTCTGGAGTGTGTGTGTGGGCTGGCCGGGAGTGGTCTGGCCTGGAGTGTGAGTGTGGACTGGCCGGGAGTGGCCTGGAGTATGTGTGTGGGCTGGCCGTGAGTGGCCTGGAGTGTGTGTGTGGGCTGGCCGTGAGTGGCCTGGAGTATGTGTGTGGGCTGGCCGGGAGTGGCCTGGAGTATGTGTGTGAGCTGGCCGGGATTGGCCTGGAGTGTGTGTGTGGGCTGGCCGGGATTGGCCGGGAATGTGTGTGTGAGCTTGCCGGGATTGGCCGGGAATGTGTGTGTGAGCTGGCCGGGATTGGCCTGGAGTGTGTGTGTGGGCTGGCCGGGAGTGGCCTGGAGTGTGTGTGTGGGCTGGCCGGGAGTGGCCTGGAGTGTGTGTGTGGGCGGGCCGGGAGTGGTCTGGAGTGTGTGTGTGGGCTGGCCGGGAGTGGTCTGGAGTGTGTGTGTGGGCTGGCCGGGAGTGGTCTGGAGTGTGTGTGTGGGCTGGCCGGGAGTGGCCTTGCCTGGAGTGTGTGTGTGGACTGGCCGGGAGTGGCCTGGAGTGTGAGTGTATACTGGCCGGGAGTGGCCTGGAGTGTGTGCGTGGGCTGGCCGGGAGTAACCTGGAGTGTGTGTGTAGGCTGGCCGGGATTGGCCGGGAATGTGTGTGTGAGCTGGCCGGGAGTAGCCTGGAGTGTGTGTGTGTGTTGGCCGGGAGTGGCCTGGAGTGTGTGTGTGGGCTGGCCGGGAGTGGCCTGGAGTGTGTGTGTGGGCTGGCCGGGAGTGGCCTGGAGTGTGTGTGTGGACTGGCCGGGAGTGGCCTGGAGTGTGTGTGTGGGCTGGCCGTGAGTGGCCTGGAGTGTGTGTGTGGGCTGGGCGGGAGTGGCCTGGCCTGGAGTGTGTGTGTGGGCTGGCCGGGAGAGGCCTGGAGTGTGTGTGTGAGCTGGCCGGGAGTGGCCTGGAGTGTGTGTGTGGGCTGGCCGGGAGTGGCCTGGAGTGTGTGTGTGGGCTGGCCGGGAGTGGCCTGGAGTGTGTGTGTGGGCTGGCGGGAGTGGCCTGGCCTGGAGTGTGTGTGTGGGCTGGCCGGGAGAGGCCTGGAGTGTGTGTGTGGGCTGGCCGGGAGTGGCCTGGAGTGTGTGTGTGGGCTGGCCGGGAGTGGCCTGGAGTGTGTGTGTGGGCTGGCCGGGAGAGGCCTGGAGTGTGTGTGTGGGCTGGCCGGGAGTGGCCTGGAGTGTGTGTGTGGGCTGGCCGGGAGTGGCCTGGAGTGTGTGTGTGGGCTGGCCGGGAGTGTGTGTGTGGGGTGGCTGGGAGTGGCCTGGAGTGTGTGTGTGGGCTGGCCGGGAGTGGCCGGCAGTGTGGGTGTGGACTGGCCGGGAGAGGCCTGGAGTGTGTGTGTGGGCTGGCCGGGAGTGGCCTGGAGTGTGTGTGTGGACTGGCCGGGAGAGGCCTGGAGTGTGTGTGTGGGCTGGCTGGGAGTGGCCTGGAGTGTGTGTGCGGGATGGCCGGGAGTGGGCTGGAGTGTGTGTGTGGGCTGGCCGGGAGTGGCCTGGAGTGTGTATGTGGGCTGGCCGGGAGTGGCTTGGAGTGTGTGTGTGGGCTGGCCGGGAGTGGCTTGGAGTGTGTGTGGGCTGGCCGGGAGTGGCCTGGAGTGTGTGTGTGGGCTGGCCAGGAGTGGCTTGGAGTGTGTTTGTGGGCTGGCCGGGAGTGGCCTGGAGTGTGTGTGTGGGCTGGCCGGGAGTGGCTTGGAGTGTGTGTGTGGGCTGGCCGGGAGTGGCCTGGAGTGTGTGTGTGGGCTGGCCCGGAGTGGTCTGGACTGTGTGTGTGGGCTGGCCGGGAGTGGCCGGGAGTGTGTGTGTGGGCTGGCCGGGAGTGGCCTGGAGTGTTTGTGAGGGTGGCCGGGAGTGGCCTGGAGTGTGTGTGTGTGCTGGCCGGGAGTGGCCTGGAGTGTTTGTGTGGGTGGCCGGGAGTGGCCTGGAGTGTGTGTGTGGGCTGGCCGGGAGTGGCCTGGCCTGGAGTGTGTCTGTGGGCTGGCCGGCAGTGGCCTGGAGTGTGTGTGTGGGCTGGCCGGGAGTGGCTTGGAGTGTGTGTGTGGGCTGGCCGGGAGTGGCCTGGAGTGTGTGTGTGGACTGGCCGGGAGTGGCCTGGAGTGTGTGTGTGGGCTGGCCGGGAGTGGCCTGGAGTGTGTGTGTGGGCTGGCCGGGAGTGGCCTGGAGTGTGTGTGTGGGATGGCATGGAGTGGCCTCGAGTGTGTGTGTGGGCTGGCCGGGAGTGGCCTGGAGAGTGTGTGTGGGCTGGCCGGGAGTGGCCTGGAGAGTGTGTGTGGGCTGGCCGGGAGTGGCCTGGCCTGGAGTGTGTGTGTGGGCTGGCCGGGAGTGGCCTGGAGTGTGTGTGTGGGTTGGCCGGGAGTGGCATGGAGTGTGTGTGTGGGCTGGCCGGGATTGGCCGGGAATGTGTGTGTGAGCTGGCCGGGATTGGCCGGGAATGTGTGTGTGAGCTGGCCGGGATTGGCCTGGAGTGTGTGTGTGGGCTGGCCGGGAGTGGCCAGGAGTGTGTGTGTGGGCTGGCCGGGAGTGGCCTGGAGTGTGTGTGTGGGCGGGCCGGGAGTGGTCTGGAGTGTGTGTGTGGGCTGGCCGGGAGAGGTCTGGAGTGTGTGTGTGGGCTGGCCGGGAGTGGTCTGGAGTGTGTGTGTGGGCTGGCCGGGAGTGGCCTTGCCTGGAGTGTGTGTGTGGACTGGCCGGGAGTGGCCTGGAGTGTGAGTGTATACTGGCCGGGAGTGGCCTGGAGTGTGTGCGTGGGCTGGCCGGGAGTAACCTGGAGTGTGTGTGTGGGCTGGCCGGGATTGGCCGGGAATGTGTGTGTGAGCTGGCCGGGAGTAGCCTGGAGTGTGTGTGTGTGTTGGCCGGGAGTGGCCTGGAGTGTGTGTGTGGGCTGGCCGGAAGTGGCCTGGAGTGTGTGTGTGGGCTGGCCGGGAGTGGCCTGGAGTGTGTGTGTGGACTGGCCGGGAGTGGCCTGGAGTGTGTGTGTGGGCTGGCCGTGAGTGGCCTGGAGTGTGTGTGTGGGCTGGGCGGGAGTGGCCTGGCCTGGAGTGTGTGTGTGGGCTGGCCGGGAGAGGCCTGGAGTGTGTGTGTGAGCTGGCCGGGAGTGGCCTGGAGTGTGTGTGTGGGCTGGCCGGGAGTGGCCTGGAGTGTGTGTGTGGGCTGGCCGGGAGTGGCCTGGAGTGTGTGTGTGGGCTGGCGGGAGTGGCCTGGCCTGGAGTGTGTGTGTGGGCTGGCCGGGAGAGGCCTGGAGTGTGTGTGTGGGCTGGCCGGGAGTGGCCTGGAGTGTGTGTGTGGGCTGGCCGGGAGTGGCCTGGAGTGTGTGTGTGGGCTGCCCGGGAGAGGCCTGGAGTGTGTGTGTGGGCTGGCCGGGAGTGGCCTGGAGTGTGTGTGTGGGCTGGCCGGGAGTGGCCTGGAGTGTGTGTGTGGGCTGGCCGGGAGTGTGTGTGTGGGGTGGCTGGGAGTGGCCTGGAGTGTGTGTGTGGGCTGGCCGGGAGTGGCCGGGAGTGTGTCTGTGGGCCGGGAGTGGCCTGGAGTGTGTGTGTGGGCTGGCCGGGAGTGGCCGGCAGTGTGGGTGTGGACTGGCCGGAGAGGCCTGGAGTGTGTGTGTGGGCTGGCCGGGAGTGGCCTGGAGTGTGTGTGTGGACTGGCCGGGAGTGGCCTGGAGTGTGTATGTGGGCTGGCCGGGAGTGGCTTGGAGTGTGTGTGTGGGCTGGCCGGGAGTGGCTTGGAGTGTGTGTGGGCTGGCCGGGAGTGGCCTGGAGTGTTTGTGTGGGCTGGCCGGGAGTGGCTTGGAGTGTGTGTGTGGGCTGGCCGGGAGTGGCCTGGAGTGTTTGTGTGGGCTGGCCGGGAGTGGCCTGGAGTGTGTGTGTGGGCTGGCCAGGAGTGGCTTGGAGTGTGTTTGTGGGCTGGCCGGGAGTGGCCTGGAGTGTGTGTGTGGGCTGGCCGGGAGTGGCTTGGAGTGTGTGTGTGGGCTGGCCGGGAGTGGCCTGGAGTGTGTGTGTGGGCTGGCCCGGAGTGGTCTGGACTGTGTGTGTGGGCTGGCCGGGAGTGGCCGGGAGTGTGTGTGTGGGCTGGCCGGGAGTGGCCTGGAGTGTTTGTGAGGGTGGCCGGGAGTGGCCTGGAGTGTGTGTGTGTGCTGGCCGGGAGTGGCCTGGAGTGTTTGTGTGAGTGGCCGGGAGTGGCCTGGAGTGTGTGTGTGGGCTGGCCGGGAGTGGCCTGGAGTGTGTCTGTGGGCTGGCCGGCAGTGGCCTGGAGTGTGTGTGTGGGCTGGCCGGGAGTGGCTTGGAGTGTGTGTGTGGGCTGGCCGGGAGTGGCCTGGAGTGTGTGTGTGGACTGGCCGGGAGTGGCCTGGAGTGTGTGTGTGGGCTGGCCGGGAGTGGCCTGGAGTGTATGTGTGGGCTGGCCGGGAGTGGCCTGGAGTGTGTGTGTGGGATGGCCGGGAGTGGCCTCGAGTGTGTGTGTGGGCTGGCCGGGAGTGGCCTGGAGAGTGTGTGTGGGCTGGCCGGGAGTCTCCTGGAGAGTGTGTGAGGGCTGGCCGGGAGTGGCCTGGAGAGTGTGTGTGGGCTGGCCGGGAGTGGCCTGGAGAGTGTGTGTGGGCTGGCCGGGAGTGGCCTGGAGAGTGTGTGTGGGCTGGCCGGGAGTGGCCTGGAGTGTGTGTGTGGGCTGGCCGGGAGTGGCATGGAGTGTGTGTGTGGGCTGGCCGGGAGTGGCCTGGAGTGTGTGTGTGGGCTGGCCGGGAGTTGCCTGGAGTATGTGTGTGGGCTGGCCGGGAGTGGCCTGGACTGTGTGTGTGGGCTGGCCCGGAGTGGCCTGGAGTGTGTGTGTGGGCTGGCCGGGAGTGGCCGGCAGTGTGTGTGTGGGCTGGCCGTGAGTGGCCTGGAGTGTGTGTGTGGGCTGGCAGGGAGTGGCCTGGAGTATGTGTGTGTGGGTTCGCCGAGTGTTCCTGGAGTGTGTGTGTGGGCTGGCCGGGAGTGGCCTGGAGTATGTGTGTGTGGGTTCGCCGGGAGTTCCTGGAGTGTGTGTGTGGGCTGGCCGGGAATGGCCTGGAGTGTGTTTGTGGGCTGGCCGGGAGTGTGTGTGTGGGCTGGCCGGGAATGGCCTGGAGTGTGTGTGTAGGCTGGCCGGGAGTGGCCTGGAGTGTGTGTGTTGGCTGGCCGGAGTGGCCTGGAGTGTGTGTGTTGGCTGGCCGGGAGTGGCCTGGAGTGTGTGTGTGGGCTGACCGGGAGTGGCCTGGAGTGTGTGTGTGGGCTGGCCGGGAGTCGCCTGGAGTGTGTGTGTGGGCTGGCCGGGAGTGGCCTGGAGTGTGTGTGTGGGCTGGCCGGGAGTGGCCTGGAGTGTGTGTGTGGGCTGACCGGGAGTGGCCTGGAGTGTGTGTGTGGGCTGGCAGGGAGTGGCCTGTAGTGTGTGTGTAGGCTGGCCGGGAGTGGCCTGGAGTGTGTGTGTTGGCTGGCCGGGAGTGGCCTGGAGTGTGTGTGTGGGCTGGCCGGGAGTGGCCTGGAGTGTGTGTGTGGGCTGACCGGGAGTGGCCTGGAGTGTGTGTGTGGGCTGGCCGGGAGTCGCCTGGAGTGTGTGTCTGGGCTCGCCGGGAGTGGCCTGGAGTGTGTGTGTTCGCTGGCCGCGAGTGGCCTGGAGTGTGTGTGTGGGCTGGCCGGGAGTGGCCTGGAGTGTGTGTGTGGGCTGGCCGGGTCTGGCCTGGAGTGTGTGTGTGGGCTGGCCGGGAGAGTCCTGGAGTGTGAGTGTGGGCTTGCCGGGAGTTGCCTGGAGTGTGTGTGGGCTGGCCGGGAGTGGCCTGGAGTGTGAGTGTGGGCTGGCCGGGAGTGGCCTGGAGTGTGAGTGTGGGCTGTCCGGGAGTGGCCTGGAGTGTGTGTGTTGGCTGGCCTGGAGTGGCCTGCAGTGTGTGTGTGTGCTGGCCGGGAGTGGCCTGGAGTGTGTGTGTGGGCTGGCCGGGAGTGGCCTGGAGTATGTGTGTGGGCTGGCCGGGAGTGGCCTGGAGTGTGTGTGTGGGCTGGCCGGGAATGGCCTGGAGTGTGTGTGTGGGCTGGCCGGGAGTGGTCTGGCGTATGTGTGTGGGCTGGCCGGGAATGGCCTGGAGTGTGTTTGTGGGCTGGCCGGGAGTGGCCTGGAGTGAGTGTGTGGGCTGGCCGGGAGTGGCTTGGAGTGTGTGTGTGGGCTGGCCGGGAGTGGCCTGGAGTGTGTGTGTGGGCTGGCCGGGAGTGGTCTGGAGTGTGTGTGTGTGCTGGCTGGGAGTGGCCGGGAGTGTGTGTATGGGCTGGCCGGGAGTGGTCTGGCCTGGAGTGTGAGTGTGGACTGGCCGGGAGTGGTCTGGAGTGTGTGTGTGGGCTGGCTGGGAGTGGCCTGGAGTGTGTGTGTGGGCTCGCCGGGAGTGGCCTGGAGTGTTTGTGTGGGCTGGCCGGGAGTGGCCTTGCCTGCAGTGTGTGTGTGGACTGGCCGGGAGTGGCCTGGAGTGCGAGTGTGGACTGGCCGGGAGTGGCCTGGAGTGTGTGTGTGGGCTGGCCGGGAGTAACCTGGAGTGTGAGTGTGGACTGGCCGGGATTGGCCGGGAATGTGTGTGTGAGCTGGCCGGGAGTAGCCTGGAGTGTGTGTGTGGGCTGGCCGGGAGTGGCCTGGAGTGTGTGTGTGGGCTGGTCGAGATTGGCCGGGAATGTGTGTGTGAGCTGGCCGGGAGTGGCCTGGAGTGTGTGTGTGGGCTATCCGGGAGTGGCCTGGAGTGTGTGTGTGGGCTGGCCGGGTGTGGCCTGGAGTGTGTGTGTGGGCTGGCCGGGAGTGGCCTGGAGTGTGTGTGTGGCTTGGCCGGGAGTAACCTGGAGTGTGTGTGTGGGCTGGCCGGGATTGGCCGGGAATGTGTGTGTGGGCTGGCCGGTAGTAGCCTGGAGTGTGTGTGTGGGCTGGCCGGGAGTGGCCTGGAGTGTGTGTGTGGGATGGCCGGGAGTGGCCTGGAGTGTGTGTGTGGGCTGGCCGGGAGTAGCCTGGAGTGTGTGTGTGGGCCGACCGGGAGTGGCCTGGAGTGTGTGTGTGGGCTGGCCGGGAGTGGCCTGGAGTGTGTGTGTGGGCTGGCCGGGATTGGCCGGGAATGTGTGTGTGAGCTGGCCGGGATTGGCCTGGAGTGTGTGTGTGGGCTGGCCGGGATTGGCCGGGAATGTGTGTGTGAGCTGGCCGGGAGTAACCTGGAGTGTGTGTGTGGGCTGGCCGGGAGTGGCCTGGAGTGTGTGTGTGGGCTGGCCGGGAGTGGCCTGGAGTGTGTGTGTGGGCTGGCCGGGAGTGGCCTGGAGTGTGTGTGTGGGCCGGCCCGGAGTGACCTGGAGTGTGTGTGTGGGCTGGCCGGGAATGGCCTGGAGTGTGTGTGTTGGCTGGCCGGGAGTGGCCTGGAGTGTATGTGTGGGCTGGCCGGGAGTGGCCTGGAGTATGTGTGTTGGCTGGCCGGGAGTGGCCTGGACTGTGTGTGTGGGCTGGCCGGGAGTGGCCTGGAGTGTGTGCGTGGGCTGGCCGGGAGTGGCCTGGAGTGTGTGTGTGGGCTGGCCGGGAGTGGCCTGGAGTGTGTGTGTGTGCTGGCCCGGAGTGGCCTGGAGTGTGTGTGTGGACTGGCCGGGAGTGGCCAGACCTGGAGTGTGTGTGTGGGCTGGCCTGGAGTGTGTGTGTGGGCTGGCCGGGAGTGGCCTGGAGTGTGTGCGTGGGCTGGCCGGGAATGGCCGGGAGTGTGCGTGTGGGCTGGCCGGGAGTGGCCTGGAGTGTGTGTGTGGACTGGTCGGGGGTGGCCAGGCCTGGAGGGTGTGTGTGGACTGGCCGGGAGTGGCCTGGAGTGTGTGCGTGGGCTGGCCGGGAATGGCCGGGAGTGTGTGTGTGGGCTGGCCGGCAGTGGTCTGGTCTGGAGTGTGAGTGTGGACTGGCCGGGAGTGGCCTGGAGTATGTGTGTGGGCTGGCCGGGAGTGGCCTGGAGTGTGTGTGTGGGCTGGCCGGGAGTGGCCTGGAGTGTGTGTGTGGGCTGGCCGGGATTGGCCGGGAATGTGTGTGTGAGCTGGCCGGGATTGGCCTGGAGTGTGTGTGTGGGCTGGCCGGGAGTGGTCTGGAGTGTGTGTGTGGGCTGGCCGGGAGTGGCCTGGAGTGTGTGTGTGGGCTGGCCGGGAGTGGCCTGGAGTGTGTGTGTGGGCTGGCCGGGAGTGGCCTTGCCTGGAGTGTGTGTGTGGACTGGCCGGGAGTGGCCTGGAGTGTGTGTGTGGACTGGCCGGGAGTGGCCTGGAGTGTGTGTGTGGGCTGGCCGGGAATAACCTGGAGTGTGTGTGTGGGCTGGCCGGGATTGGCCGGGAATGTGTGTGTGAGCTGGCCGGGAGTAGCCTGGAGTGTGTGTGTGTGTTGGCCGGGAGTGGCCTGGAGTGTGAGTGTGGGCTGGCCGGGAGTGGCCTGGAGTGTGTGTGTGGGCTGGCCGGGAGTGGCCTGGAATGTGTGTGTGGCTTGGCCGGGAGTAACCTGGAGTGTGTGTGTGGGCTGGCCGGGATTGGCCGGGAATGTGTGTGTGAGCTGGCCGGGAGTAGCCTGGAGTGTGTGTGTGGGCTGGACGGGAGTGGCCTGGAGTGTGTGTGTGGGCCGACCGGAAGTGGCCTGGAGTGTGTGTGTGGGCTGGCCGGGAGTGGCCTGGAGTGTGTGTGTGGGCTGGCCGGGATTGGCCGGGAATGTGTGTGTGAGCTGGCCGGGATTGGCCTGGAGTGTGTGTGTGGGCTGGCCGGGATTGGCCGGGAATGTGTGTGTGAGCTGGCCGGGAGTAACCTGGAGTGTGTGTGTGGGCTGGCCGGGAGTGGCCTGGAGTGTGTGTGTGGACTGGCCGGGAGTGGCCTGGCCTGGTGTGTGTGTGGGCTGGCCGGGAGTGGCCTGGAGTGTGTGTGTGGGCTGGCCGGGAGTGGCCTGGAGTGTGTGCGTGGGAGGCCGGGAGTGACCTGGAGTGTGTGTGTGGGCTGGCCGGGAGTGGCCGGGAGTGTGTGTGTGGGCTGGCCGGGAGTGGCCTGGAGTGTGTGTGTGGGCCGACCGGGAGTGGCCTGGAGTGTGTGGGCTGGCCGGGATTGGCCGGGAATGTGTGTGTGAGCTGGTCGGGAGTAACCTGGAGTGTGTGAGTGGGCTGGCCGGGAGTTGCCTGGAGTGTGTGTGTGGGCTGGCCGGGAGTAGCCAGGAGTGTGTATGTGGGCTGGCCGGGAGTGGCCTGGAGTGTGTGTGTGGGCTGGCCGGGAGTGGCCTGGAGTGTGTGTGTGGGCTGGCCGGGAGTAGCCTGGCCTGGAGTGTGTGTGGGAGCTGGCCGGGAGTGGCCTGGAGTGTGTGTGTGGGCTGGCCGGGAGTGGCCTGGAGTGTGTGTGTGGACTGGCCGGGATTGGCCGGGAATGTGTGTCTGGCCTGGCCGGGAGTGGCCTGGCCTGGAGTGTTTGTGTGGGCTGGCCGGGAGAGTCCTGGAGTGTGTGTGTGGGCTGACCGGGAGTGGCCTGGTCTGGAGTGTGTGTGTGGTGGCAGGGAGTAGCCTGGAGTGTGTGTGTGGATGGCCGGGAGTGGCCTGGCCTGGAGTGTGTGTGTGAGCTGGCCGGGATTGGCCGGGAATGTGTGTGTGAGCTGGCCGGGAGTAGCCTGGAGTGTGTGTGTGGGCTGGCCGGGTGTGTCCAGGAGTGTGTGTGTGGGCTGGCCGGGAGTGGCCTGGAGTGTGTGTGTGGGCTGGCCCGGAGTGGCCTGGTGTGTGTGTGTGGGCTGGCCGAGAGAGGCCTGGAGTGTGTGTGTGTGCTGGCCGGGAGTGGCCTGGAGTGTGTGTGTGTGCTGGCCGGGAGTGGCCTGGAGTGTGTGTGGACTGGCCGGGAGTGGACTGGAGTGTGTGTGTGGGCTGGCCGGGAGTGGCCTGGAGTGTGTGTGTGGGCTGGCCGAGAGTGGCCTGGTGTGTGTGTGTGGGCTGGCCGAGAGAGGCCTGGAGAGTGTGTGTGGGCTGGCCGGGAGTGGCCTGGAGTGTGTGTGTGTGCTGGCCGGCAGTGGCCTGGAGTGTGTGTGGGCTGGCCGAGAGAGGCCTGGAGTATGTGTGTGTGCTGGCCGGGAGTGGACTGGAGTGTGTGTGTGGGCTGGCCGGGAGTGGCCTGGCCTGGAGTGTGTGTGTGGGCTAGCCGGGAGGGGCCTGGGGTGTGCGTGTGGGCTGCCCGGGAGTGGCCTGGAGAGTGTGTGTGGGCTGGCCGGGAGTGGCCTGGAGTGTGTGTGTGGGCTGGCCGGGAGTGGCCTGGAGTGTGTGTGTGGGCTGGTCGGGAGTGGCCTGGAGTGTGTGTGTGGGCTGGTCGGGAGTGGCCTGGAGTGTTTGTGTGGGCTGCCGGGAGTGGCCTGGAGTGTGTATGTGGGCAGGCCGGGAGTGGCCTGGCCTGGAGTGTGTGTGTGGGCTGGCCGGGAGCGGCCTGGAGTGTGTGTGTGGTGGCCGGGAGTGGCCTGGAGTTTGTGTGTGGGCTGGCCGGGAGTGGCCTGGAGTGTGTGTGTGGGCTGGCCCGGAGTGACCTGGAGTGTGTGTGTGGGCTGGCCGGGCGTGGCCTGGTATGTGTGTGTTGGCTGGCCGGGAGTGGCCTGGAGTGTGTGTGTGGGCTGGCCGTGAGTGGCCTGGAGTGTGTGTGTGGGCTGGCCGGGAGTAGCATGAAGTGTGTGTGTGGGCTGGCCGGGAGTGGCCGGGAGTATGTGTGTGGGCTGGCCGGCAGTGGCCTGGAGTGTGTGTGTGGGCTGGCCGGGAGTGGCATGGATTGTGAGTGTGGGCTGGACGGGAGTGGCTTGGAATGTGTGTGTGGGCTGGCCGGGAGTGGCCTGGAGTGGGTATGTGGGCTGGCCGGGAGTGTCCTGGACTGTGTGTGTGGGCTGGCCGGGAGTGGCCTGGGCTGTGTGTGTGGGCTGGCCTGGAGTGTGAGTGTGGGCTGGCAGGGAGTGGCCTGGAGTGTGTGTGTGGGCTGGCCGGGAGTGGCCTGGAGTGTGTGTGTGGGCTGGTCGGGAGTGTCCTGGATGGTGTGTGTGGGCTGGCCGGGAGTGGCTTGGCCTGGAGTGTGTGTGTGGGCTGGCCGGGAGTGGCCTGGAGTGTGTGTGCGGAATGGCCGGGAGTGGCCTGGACTGTGTGTGGGCTGGACGGGAGTGGCCTGGCCTGGAGTGTTTGTGATGGCTGGCCGGGAGTGGCCTGGAGTGTGAGTGTGGAGTGAATCACTGAATGGTGACAGTTACAGAGACAGCTACACCCCAGAGTGTAGTGGAACCACCCAGAGAAACACACTGACAATTGGAACTGAATCACTGAATGGTCACAGTTACAGAAGCAGCTACACCCCAGGGTGCAGTGGAACCACCCTGAGAAACACACTGACAATTGGAACTGAATCACTGAATGGTCACAGTTACAGAGACAGCTACACCCCAGAGCGCAGTGGAACCACCCAGAGAAAAACACTGACAATTGGAACTGAATCACTGAATGGTCACCGTCACAGAGACAACTACACCCCAGAGTGCAGTGGAACCACCCAGAGAAACACACTGAAAATTGGAACTGAATCAGTGAATGGTCACAGTTACAGAGGCAGCTACAACCCAGAGTGCAGTGGAACCACCCAGAGAAACACTCTGTCAATTGGAACTGTATCACTGAATGGTCACAGTTACAGAGGCAGCTACATCCCAGAGTGCAGTGGAACCACCCAGAGAAACACACTGAAAATTGTAACTGAATCACTGAATGGTTACAGTTACAGAGACAGCTACACCCCAGAGTGCAGTGGAACCACCCAGAGAAACACACTGACAATTGGAACTGAATCTCTGAATGGTCACAGTTACAGAGACAGCTACAACCCAGGGTGCAGTGGAACCACCCAGAGAAACACACTGACAATTGGAACTGAATCACTGAATGGTTACAGTGGAGTGAGGGACATCTCTGAAACAATGTGAGATGTAGAGATGGGACTGATGGTTTCTGAGTGGACAGCATCCTTTCTGTTAATGTTAGTTGAACAATGTGATCAACACCGTCCTGTGTTTGCAAAGAGGTCACTCACTCAGAAAAATAATATTTTCTTTCACTGAACACAATATCGTAATCTGTTTGTTCACGTCTTGAAAAATAAGTTAAACGATGTCACAACCTCAATTTCCCTGAGGTGGTTCCACAGGGTATTAATTAAAAGCTTGGAGAATATATAACCTCAGAGTTTTAGACAGAGAGATTGCCAATCGCAGGAAGGGACACATCACTTCACACTGAAAATGCATCGTCCAATTGAGATGATTGAGAAAGTATTCTACCCAATCCTGGCTATTGTTGGTGTTCCTGGTAAGTGACTGTCACCATTGAAGTTGTGTTAATCTGTGTGTGAGCGGCTCTCTGATTTTAAACTGCGACTGAAAATATCTGATCCTGATCTTTTGCTCACTGTTATATCGACACCTGGTCAACGATATAATTGTCAAATGTATTCAAGCCTGTCAATGGTTTGAATCCCTTTCATCAACTCACAATAAACCTCTGTTTGTAACTCACTGGATCTCTGACCGGGGAAGTTATTATATTGAGTGGAATTTTGTATAATGTTAGATTGGATGTCAGTAAAGGCAATCTCTCTGAAGGGAGGTTTAGGAGGAGAAAGAATTAAATCACACTGAGTGTGGGTATCTGTCAGTGTAGAATTGTACTGACTGTGGGTCACTATCCAGAGTGGAATATCTGACAGCGGTGAACAAGGATTACTGGAAGTGTCTGTCAGTGTAGAATTGTACTGACTGTGGGTCTCTCACCAGAGTGGAATATCTGACAGCGGTGAACAAGGATTACTGGAAGTATCTGTCAGTGTGGAATTGTACTGAGTGTGGGTCTCTCACCAGAGTGGAATATCTGACAGCAGTGAATAAGGATTACTGGAAATGTCTGTCAGTGTAGAATTGTACTGAGTGTGGATCACTAACCAGAGTGGAATATCTGACAGCGGTGAACAAGGATTACTGGAAGTATCTGTCAGTGTGGAATTGTACTGAGTGTGGGTCTCTCACCAGAGTGGAATATCTGACAGCAGTGAAGAAGGATTACTGGAAATGTCTGTCAGTGTAGAATTGTACTGACTGTGGGTCTCTCACCAGAGTGGAATATCTGATTCAATTATCTATCTATTACTGGGACTATCTGTCCGTGTGGAATTGTATTGTGTGTGGGTCAGTAACTGGACTGAAATTAGTTGGTTCTGTTTTGAAATGATGTATTTTATTGGTGAGGGGTCGCTCCATTCTGTGCAGTTCTCTCTGTGTGTTTTAACTTTGGAATAGGTTGAAAACAGGAAGAGTTTGGCTGTGTTTTGAAGATGTTTGATATTTATTGTATGAAGTGCAATGTCTCTATCTCTGTTTTCTATTGATCTACTCTAACAGGAACAGATATCACCCACACTCTAAGATTTCACAAAACCCACAGCAGTGCAGCATTCCAATAGGTTTTGTGATATTTTCTCATTCCTAATCATCCTGAAATGAACTCACATGTTTGATCAATTTTTATGGGTGTTTTTAAACTGTCTTTCTGCTTCACACGATTTGTGAATCTATTCACCTGAAGCCAGAAACCCCTCCAGTCCATTCACACACTTGTTTTCCAAGGAGCGATTGGGGGACTTATTGTTCTGAACAAAATGCAGCAGCGGACACTGATCTGTCGGGACATTAATGTCCCATCGAAATACCCACTTTGCAAATTCATAATGAATGATGGTGTGTGCCTGTAATTAGTTGTATTCTGCCTCTGTATTCACTATCACTCTCAATTTGATTTTGTCTGTAAATTGTGTAATTATCATTCTGCTTCCCGATCCCATACTGTTGATGGGAATGGTGAAGGAGAGTGATCCCAGTGCTGATCCTTGTGGAACACCACTTCCCACCTTCCACCAACCAGCCTAAATCCCTTTAACTCCTCTCCCTGTTTTCTGTGTGTGTCGCCAGCATGTGTCCATCCTGCTGCTGTGTCCCCTAACTCCACTGGCTCTGAGATTACCCATCAGTCTGTTATGTCGGACCTTACTGACGGCCTTTAGAAAAACAAATTGTTTAACATCCATCATACTACTCAGATCTATTATTTCTGGTAGTTATTGAAATAATTGGATGAAATGTGTCAGGAAGAATGTTGACTTTGGAATATGTGCCGACTATTTAGTATACTCTGTGTTACTGGATTTCTTTTAACTCAGACTTCTAATTCAATGCTTCCAACTGTTGACATTGTGACTGGAAGATTTGATTATATTCTCTTCTAAATTCAAGAATAACAGAGACCTACTTCTGCTTTTCAATTCTTTGGTAATTATTCTGATGGTGATCAGTGAATAGATAATATTGTCTCTGCTGTTTCTGTCTATTTTATGAATATTTGTTGTGAAATCCATCCGCCTCCAGTAATCTCCCTCTACCTGGACCCCACCCTCTGGCCTCCTATCAGCTCTTGATCTTTTCATTGAGATCTGTCAGTGCGACATCGACCGTCTCAATTTCTCTGTGCCTCTCACCAACTCTATCCTGACTCACTCTAAACTTGCTCCAATCCGCTATCGAATATCCAACCCTGGCCTGGTGATCTAAGCTGCTCACAAGGGTGGTGTCATTATTGTCTGGTGTACTGACCTCTTCCTCACAGAGGCTGACCGGCAGCTCTCAGGCCCATCCTGGTACCTCCCCCTGGACCAGCAGCACACCACCAAACATCAGGATATTGTTTCCAGGGCTTTCACTGACCTCGTTGACTCTGGATATCTTCTGTCCTCAGCCTTGGACATCATAGTCCCACAATCCCACACATCCTGCATCAACCTCCCGCTTCTACCTCCTTCCCAAAATCCACAAACAGGAAAGTCTAAGTGCACCCATTATTTCGGCCTGTTCCACCCCCACCAAGATCATTTCTTCCCATCTTGATTCCATCCGCTTTACCCTGTTCTGCCCCTTCCCAAAGACAGTGGTGGCACAGTGACACAGTGGTTTGCACTGCTGCCTCACAGCACCAGGGTCTCCGGATCACTTCCTACCTTGGGTGACTGTCTGTGTGGAGACTGCACTTTCTCTCCCTGTCTGTGTGGGTTTCCTCCGGGTCTCCGGTTACCTCCCACAGTCCAGGTCAGGTGGATTGACCATGGTAAATTACTCCGCTGTCCAAAAAGATGTGTCGGTTAAATTAAGGGGTTAATGAGATAGGCGGGGGAGTGAGCTTGGTTGAGGTACTCTTTCAGAGGTTTGGTACAGACTTAATGGGCCGAATGGCCTCCTTTTGCACTGTACATTCTATATTTCTATTCCTCCCATGGTTATGAAGTGGGAAGGTCCTGCGTTTGTTTTATTTTTTTCCATTGATCGTGGAGCATTCAAATAAACCAGGAGTGGGGTCCAACCCCATCAGAAATCCAGTCCAGGGAACGGTCCAATCTGGGGTGTGGTCCAATAATTGAGCTGGGGTGACAATCTCGGGTATGTTTGTATCCGGTTTGGGAAACCTGTCCGGCCTGAGTGAATCCTGTAAATCAGACTAAATGAGAAATGTAACCTCTCCCAAAGGTCTCTGAATTATAAACATTTTCCTACCACTGCCATCAAACTGACAGGGCTGCAATTCACACTTTCCCCCCATTCCCCACCTTTAACACTGGAGTTACATTTCCTACTTACCTCTCTGCAATGTTAATCTCTGTGCCCACTCCTCTCCCCACACCCCCACCCACCCACTGTCCATTATATTGATGCTGCAATTGTGTCCTGGTTCAGACAGGGAGATTCATTACCCAGTAATTTCCCGCGTCTCTCCTTTCTCTCTCTGGCAGTTAATATACTGGGAATTGCGATTCTGTGTCGGGGGAAGTGTGGCCTCTCTACCTGCACCACTCGCTATCTGGTGGCCATGGCAACGGCGGATCTGCTGTTTATTATCACTCGTCCCATACTGAACATGATCAGTTATTATTATTTCCCCTGGAGTTTCCTGGACCTCACCCCTGTGTGCCGTGTTAACGGTGTCCTGCTCTATGCAGCCAGGGACTGTTCTGTCTGGTTCACCCTCACTTTCTCCTTTGATCGATTTGTGGCCATTCGCTGCCAGAAACTGAAAAGTAAATATTGCACCGGGCAAACTGCGGCTGTGGTTCTGTCCACAAGCGGCCTCCTGCTCTGTGTGAAAAACATCCCCTGGTACTTTACATGGGAACCTGGGAGGATAATCGACAATGTCCAGTGGTTCTGCGTCACAAAGAGCAGCGTTTTCACTGACCCGGGATGGGGTGGGTATCTCTGGTTTGATCAGGTTGTAACCCCATTGGTGCCGTTCTGCTCAATCCTGTTGACCAACGCTCTGACAGTCAGACACATTTTACTCAGCAGTCGGGTCCGGAAGGCACTGAGGGCCCAGAGCCAGGGAGACAATCGCAGCGACCCAGAGATGGAGAGCAGAAGGAAGTCAATGCTTTTACTCTTCAGCATCTCCGGAACGTTCATCCTCCTCTGGACCGTGTCTGTTATTACATTTTTCTATATGGATGTGAGAGGATTAGTTTACATCACCCTTTCTCAATATAATTTACAACAAGTCGGATTTATGCTGCACGATTTAAATTGCTGCACAAACACATTTATTTATGTGGTGACTCAGTCCAGGTTCAGGGAGCAGATCAAGGTCGCGGTGAAATATCCGGTCACATCAATTATTAAATTAATGAGAAAATAAAACGGACTGAAAACCTCTCAGCCAATCAGGAGCTCCAGCCGCTGACTGACAGCCTCTCAGCCAATCAGGAGCTCCAACCGCTGACTGACAGCCTCTCAGCCAATCAGGAGCTCCAACCGCTGAGTAACAGCCTCTCAGCCAATCAGGAGCTCCAGCTGCTACTAACAGCCTCTCAGCCAATCAGGAGCTCCAGCTGCTACTAACAGCCTCTCAGCCAATCAGGAGCTCCAGCCGCAGACTGGCAGTCTCTCAACCAATCAGAAGCTCCAGCCGCTACTAACAGCCTCTCAGCCAATCAGGAACTCCAGCCGCTGACTGACAGTCTCTCAGCCAATCAGGAGCTCCAGCCGCTACTAACAGCCTCTCAGCCAATCAGGAGCTCCAGCCGCTGACTGACAGTCTCTCAGCCAATCAGGAGCTCCAGCCGCTACTAACAGCCTCTCAGCCAATCAGGAGCTCCAGCCGCTGACTGAAACCATCTCAGCCAATCAGGAGCTCCAGCCGCTGAGTAACAGCCTCTCAGCCAATCAGGAGCTCCAGCCGCCGACTGGCAGTCTCTCAGCCAATCAGGAGCTCCAGCCGCCGACTGGCAGTCTCTCAGCCAATCAGGAGCTCCAGCCGCTAACTGACAGCCTCTCAGCCAATCAGGAGCTCCAGCCGCTGACTGACAGCCTCTCAGCCAATCAGGAGCTCCAGCCGCTAACTGACAGCCTCTCAGCCAATCAGGAGCTCCAGCCGCCGACTGGCAGTCTCTCAGCCAATCAGGAGCTCCAACCGCTGACTGACAGTCTCTCAGCCAATCAGGAGCTCCAGCCGCTGACTGACAGCCTCTCAGCCAATCAGGAGCTGGGTCTGGGGCGTGGGGAACACTGACAGTGCTGGCTGTGTGGGGAGCACTGACAGTGCTGGCTGTGTGGTGGGAGCACTGGCAGTGCTGGCTGTGCGGTGGGAGCACTGACAGTGCTGGCTGTGTGGTGGGAGCACTGACAGTGCTGGCTGTGTGGAGGAGCACTGACAGTGCTGGCTGTGTGGTGGGAGCACTGACAGTGCTGGCTGTATGGGGGGAGCACTGACAGTGCTGGCTGTGTGGGGGGGGGCACTGACAGTGCAGGTTGTGTGGTGGGAGCACTGACACTGCTGGCTGTGTGGGGTGGGAGCACTGACAGTGCTGGCTGTGTGGGGTGGGAGCACTGACAGTGCTGGCTGTGTGGTGGGAGCACTGACAGTGCTGGCTGTATGGGGGGAGCACTGACAGTGCTGGCTGTGTGGGGGGGCACTGACAGTGCTGGTTGTGTGGTGGGAGCACTGACAGTGCTGGCTGTGTGGGGGGGCACTGACAGTGCAGGTTGTGTGGTGGGAGCACTGACACTGCTGGCTATGTGGGGTGGGAGCACTGACACTGCTGGCTGTGTGGGGTGGGAGCACTGACAGTGCTGGCTGTGTGGGGTGGGAGCACTGACAGTGCTGGCTGTGTGGTGGGAGCACTGACAGTGCTGGCTGTATGGGGGGAGCACTGACAGTGCTGGCTATGTGGGGGGGCACTGACAGTGCTGGTTGTGTGGTGGGAGCACTGACAGTGCTGGCTGTGTGGTGGGAGCACTGACAGTGCTGGCTGTGTGGTGAGCACTGACTGTGCTGGTTGTGTGGTGGGAGCACTGACAGTGCTGGCTGTGTGGTGGGAGCACTGACAGCGCTGGCTGTGTGGTGGGAGCACTGGCAGTGCTGGCTGTGTGGGGGGAGCACTGACAGTGCTGGCTGTGTGGGGGAGCGCTGACAGTGCTGGCTGTGTGGTGGGAGCACTGACAGTGCTGGCTGTGTGGTGGGAGCACTGGCAGTGCTGGCTGTGTGGGGGGAGCACTGACAGTGCTGGGTGTGTGGGGGGAGCACTGACAGTTCTGGCTGTGTGGTGGGAGAACTGACAGTGCTGGCTGTGTGGGGGAGCACTGACAGTGCAGGCTGTGTGGGGGAGCACTGACAGTGCTGGCTGTGTGGGGGGAGCACTGACAGTGCTGGCTGTGTGGGGGAGCACTGACAGTGCTGGCTTTGCGGGGGAGCACTGACAGTGCTGGTTGTGTGGTGGGAGCACTGACAGTGCTGGCTGTGTGGGGGGAGCACTGACAGTGCTGGCTGTGTGGGGGGAGCACTGACAGTGCTGGCTGTGTGGGGGAGCACTGACAGTGCTGGCTGTGTGGGGTGAGCACTGACAGTGCTGGCTGTGTGGTGGGAGCACTGACAGTGCTGGCTGTGTCGGGGGTGCACTGACAGTGCTGGCTGTTGGGGGAGCACTGACAGTGCTGGCTGTGTGCGGGGAGCACTGACAGTGCTGGCTGTGTGGGGAGCACTCACAGTGCTGGCTGTGTGGGGTGAGCACTGACAGTGCTGGCTGTGGGGTGGGAGCACTGACAGTGCTGGCTGTGTGGTGGGAGCACTGACAGTGCTGGCTGTGTGTTCGGAGCACTGACAGTGCTGGCTGTGTGGGTGGAGCACTGGCAGTGCTTGCTGTGTGATGGGAGCACTGGCAGTGCTGGCTGTGTGGTGGGAGCACTGGCTGTGCTGGCTGTGTGGGGGAGCACTGACAGTGCTGGCTGTGTGTTGGGAGCACTGACAGTGCTGGCTGTTTGGGGTGAGCACTGACAGTGCTGGCTGTGTGGGGGAGCACTGACAGTGCTGGCTGTGTGGGGGGATCACTGGAAGGGCTGGCTGTGTGGGGGAGCACTGACAGTGCTGGCTGTGTGGGGGGAGCACTAACAGTGCTGGCTGTGTGGTGGGAGCACTGACAGTGCTGGCTGTGTGGTGGGAGCACGGGCAGTGCTGGCTGTGTGGTGGGAGCACTGGCAGTGCTGGCTGTGTGGGGGGAGCACTGACAGTGCTGGCTGTGTGGGGGGATCACTGGAAGGGCTGGCTGTGTGGGGGAGCACTGACAGTGCTGGCTGTGTGGGGGAGCACTAACAGTGCTGGCTGTGTGGTGGGAGCACTGACAGTGCTGGCTGTGTGGTGGGAGCACTGACAGTGCTGGCTGTGTGGGGGGAGCACTGACAGTGCTGGCTGTGTGGGGGAGCACTGACAGTGCTGGCTGTGTGGGGAGCACTGACAGTGCTGGCTGTGCGGTGGGAGCACATTTATTTATGTGGTGACTCAGTCCAGGTTCAGGGAGCAGATCAAGATCGCGGTGAAATATCCGGTTGCATCAATTATTAAATTAATGAGAAAATAAAACTGACTGAAAGCCCCTCAGCCAATCAGGAGTTCCAACCGCTGACTGACAGTCTCTCAGCCAATCAGGGGCTCCAGCCGCCGACTGGCAGTCTCTCACCCTATCAGTATCTCCTGGCGCTGACTGACAGCCTCTCAGCCAATCAGGAGCTGGGTCTGGGGCGTGGGGAACACTGACAGTGCTGGCTGTGTGGTGGGAGCACTGACAGTGCTGGCTGTGTGGGGGAGCGCTGACAGTGCTGGCTGTGTGGTGGGAGCACTGACAGTGCTGGCTGTGTGGTGGTAGCACTGACAGTGCTGGCTCTGTGGGGGAGCGCTGACAGTGCTGGCTGTGTGGTGGGAGCACTGACAGTGCTGGCTGTGTGGTGGGAGCACTGACAGTGGTGGCTGTGTGGGGGAGCACTCACAGTGCTGGCTGTGTGGGGAGCACTGACAGTGCTGGCTGTGTGGTGGGAACACTGACAGTGCTGGCTCTGTGGGGGAGCACTGACAGTGCTGGCTGTGTGGGGGAGCACTGACAGTGCTGGCTTTGTGGGGAGCACTGACAGTGCTGGCTCTGTGGGGGAGCACTGACAGTGCTGGCTGTGTGGGGGAGCACTGACAGTGCTGGCTGTGTGGTGGGAGCACTGACAGTGCTGGCTGGGTAGGGGGAGCACTGACAGTGCTGGCTGTGTGGGGGAGCACTGACAGTGCTGGCTGTGTGGGGGAGCACTGACAGTGCTGGCTGTGTGGTGGGAGCACTGACAGTGCTGGCTGTGTGGGGGGAGCACTGACAGTGCTGGTTGTGGTGGGAGCACTGACAGTGCTGGCTGTGAGCGAGGAGCACTGACAGTGCTGGCTGTGTGGGGGAGCACTGACAGTGCTGGCTGTGTGGGGTGAGTACTGACAGTGCTGGCTGTGTGGGGGGAGCACTGACAGTGCTGGCTGTGTGGGGTGAGCACTGACAGTGCTGGCTGTGTAGGGGGAGCACTGACAGTGCTGGCTGTGTGGTGGGAGCACTGACAGTGCTGGCTGTGTGGTGGGAGCACGGGCAGTGCTGGCTGTGTGGTGGGAGCACTGACAGTGCTGGCTGTGTGGGGGGAGCACTGACAGTGCTGGTTGTGGTGGGAGCACTGACAGTGCTGGCTGTGAGCGAGGAGCACTGACAGTGCTGGCTGTGTGGGGGAGCACTGACAGTGCTGGCTGTGTGGGGTGAGTACTGACAGTGCTGGCTCTGTGGGGGAGCACTGACAGTGCTGGCTGTGTGGGGGGAGCACTGACAGTGCTGGCTGTGTGGGGGAGCACGGGCAGTGCTGTCTGTGTGAGGGGAGCACTGACAGTGCTGGCTGTGTGGGGGAGCACTGACAGTGCTGGCTGTGTGGGGCGAGCACTGACAGTGCTGGCTGTGTGGGGGAGCACTGACAGTGCTGGCTGTGTGGTGGAGCACTGACAGGGCTGGCTGTGTGGTGGGAGCACTGACAGTGCTAGCTGTGTGGGTGGAGGACTGACAGTGCTGGCTCTGTGGGGGAGCACTGACAGTGCTAGCTGTGTGAGGGGAGCACTGACAGTGCTGGCTGTGTAGGGAGAGCACTGACAGTGCTAGCTGTGTGGGGGGAGCACTGACAGTGCTGGTTGTGTGGTGGGAGCACTGACAGTGCTGGCTGTGTGGGGGAGCACTGACAGTGCTGGCTGTGTGGGGGAGCACTGACAGTGCTGGCTGTGTGAGGGGAGCACTGACAGTGCTGGCTGTGTGGCGGGAGCACTGACAGTGCTGGCTGTGTGGTGGGAGCACTGACAGTGCTGGCTGTGTGGGGGGAGCACTGACAGTGCTGGCTGTGTGGTGGGAGCACTGACAGTGCTAGCTGTGTGGGTGGAGGACTGACAGTGCTGGCTCTGTGGGGGAGCACTGACAGTGCTGGCTGTGTGAGGGGAGCACTGACAGAGCTGGCTGGGTGGGGGGAGCACTGACAGTGCTGGCTGTGTGGGGGGATCACTGACAATTCTGGCTGTGTGGGGAGCACTGGCAGTGCTGGCTGTGTGGGGGAGCACTGACATTGCTGGCTGTGTGGGGGAGCACTGACAGTGCTGGCTGTGTGGTGGGAGCCCTGACAGTGCTGGCTGTGTGGTGGGAGCACTGACAGCGCTGGCTGTGTGGGGGAGCTCTGACAGTGCTGGCTGCGTGGGGGAGCACTGACAGTGCTGGCTGTGTGGGGGGAACACTGACAGTGCTGGCTGTGTGGGGGAGCACTAACAGTGCTGGCTGTGTGGAGGGAGCACTGACAGTGCTGGCTGTGTGGTGGGAGCACTGACAGTGCTGGCTGTGTGGTGGGAGCAATGACAGTGCTGGCTGTGTGGGGGGAGCACTGACAGTGCTGGCTATGTGGGGAGCACTGACAGTGCTGGCTGTGTGGTGGAGCACTGACAGTGCTTGCTGTGTGGGGAGAGCACTGACATTGCTGGCTGTGGGGGAGCACTGACAGTGCTGGCTGTGTGGGGGGAGCACTGACAGTGCTGGCTGTGTGGGGAGCACTGACAGTGCTGGCTGTGTGGGGGGAGCACTGACTGTGCTGGCGGTGTGGTGGGAGCACTGGCATTGCTGGCTGTGTGGGGGGAACACTGACAGTGCTGGCTGTGTGGTGGGAGCACTGACAGTGCTGGATGTGTGGGGGAGCACTGACAGTGCAGGCTGTGGGGGGGGGGGAGCACTGACAGTGCTGGCTGTGTGGGGGGAGCACTGACAGTGCTGGCTGTGTGGGGGAGCACTGACAGTGCTGGATGTGCGGGGGAGCACTGACAGTGCTGGTTGTGTGGGTGGAGCACTGACAGTGCTGGCTGTGTGGTGGGAGGACTGACAGTGCTGGCTGTGTGGGGGGAGCACTGACAGTGCTGGCTGTGTGGGGGAGCACTGACAGTGCTGGCTGTGTGGGGGAGCACTGACAGTGCTGGCTGTGTGTTGGGAGCACTGACAGTGCTGGCTGTGTGGGGTGAGCACTGACAGTGCTGGCTGTGTGGTGGGAGCACTGACAGTGCTGGCTGTGTGGGGGGAGCACTGACAGTGCTGGATGTGTGGGGAGCACTGACAGTGCTGGCTGTGTGCGGGGAGCACTGACAGTGCTGGCTGTGTGGGGAGCACTCACAGTGCTGGCTGTGTGGGGTGAGAACTGACATTGCTGGCTGTGGGGTGGGAGCACTGACAGTGCTGGCTGTGTGGGAGAGCACTGACAGTGCTGGCTGTGTGGTGGGAGCACTGACAGTGCTGGCTGTGTGGTGGGAGCACTGACAGTGCTGGCTGTGTGGGTAGGAGCACTGACAGTGCTGGCTGTGTGGAGGGAGCACTGACAGTTTTGGCTGTGTGTTCGGAGCACTGACAGTGCCGGCTGTGTGGGTGGAGCACTGGCAGTGCTTGCTGTGTCTTGGGAGCACTGACAGTGCTGGCTGTGTGGTGGGAGCACTGACAGTGCTGGCTGTGTGGTGGGAGCACTGGCAGTGCTGGCTGTGTGGGGGGAGCACTGACAGTGCTGGCTGTGTGTTGGGAGCACTGACAGTGCTGGCTGTGGGGGGAGCACTGACAGTGCTGGCTGTGTGCGAGGAGCACTGACAGTGCTGGCTGTGTGGGGGAGCACTGACAGTGCTGGCTGTGTGGGGTGAGCACTGACAGTGCTGGCTGTGTGGGGGAGCACTGACAGTGCTGGCTGTGTGGGGTGAGCACTGACAGTGCTGGCTGTGTAGGGGGAGCAATGACAGTGCTGGCTGTGTGGTGGGAGCACTGACAGTGCTGGCTGTGTGGTGGGAGCACGGGCAGTGCTGGCTGTGTGGTGGGAGCACTGGCAGTGCTGGCTGTGTGGGGGGAGCACTGATAGTGCTGGCTGTGTGGGGAGCACTGACAGTGCTGGCTGTGTGGTGGGAGCACTAACAGTGCTGGCTGTGTGAGGGGAGGACTGACAGTGCTGGCTGTGTGGGGCGAACTCTGACAGTGCTGGCTCTGTGGGGGAGCACTGACAGTGCTGGCTGTGTGGGGGGAGCACTGACAGCGCTGGCTGTGTGGGGGAGCACGGGCAGTGCTGGCTGTGTGAGGGGAGCACTCACAGTGCTGGCTGTGTGGGGGAGCACTGACAGTGCTGGCTGTGTGGGGCGAGCACTGACAGTGCTGGCTGTGTGGGGGAGCACTGACAGTGCTGGCTGTGTGGTGGAGCACTGACAGGGCTGGCTGTGTGGTGGGAGCACTGACAGTGGTAGCTGTGTGGGTGGAGGACTGACAGTGCTGGCTCTGTGGGGGGAGCACTGACAGTGCTAGCTGTGTGGTGGGAGCACTGACAGTGCTAGCTGTGTGAGGGGAGCACTGACAGTGCTGGCTGTGTAGGGAGAGCACTGGCAGTGCTGGCTGTGTGGGGGGAGCACTGACAGTGCTGGTTGTGTGGTGGGAGCACTGACAGTGCTGGATGTGCGTGGGAGCACTGACAGTGCTGGTTGTGTGGGTGGAGCACGGACAGTGCTGGCTGTGTGGGGGAGCACTGACAGTGCTGGCTGTGTGGTGGGAGGACTGACAGTGCTGGCTGTGTGGGGGGAGCACTGACAGTGCTGGCTGTGTGGGGGAGCACTGACAGTGCTGGCTGTGTGGGGGAGCACTGACAGTGCTGGCTGTGTGTTGGGAGCACTGACAGTGCTGGCTGTGTGGGGTGAGCACTGACAGTGCTGGCTGTGTGGTGGGAGCACTGACAGTGCTGGCTGTGTGGGGGGAGCACTGACAGTGCTGGCTGTGTGGGGAGCACTGACAGTGCTGGCTGTGTGCGGGGAGCACTGACAGTGCTGGCTGTGTGGGGAGCACTCACAGTGCTGGCTGTGTGGGGTGAGCACTGACAGTGCTGGCTGTGGGGTGGGAGCACTGACAGTGCTGGCTGTGTGGGAGAGCACTGACAGTGCTGGCTGTGTGGTGGGAGCACTGACAATGCTGGCTGTGTGGTGGGAGCACTGACAGTGCTGGCTGTGTTGGTGGGAGCACTGACAGTGCTGGCTGTGTGGAGGGAGCACTGACAGTGCTGGCTGTGTGTTCGGAGCACTGACAGTGCCGGCTGTGTGGGTGGAGCACTGGCAGTGCTTGCTGTGTGATGGGAGCACTGACAGTGCTGGCTGTGTGGTGGGAGCACTGACAGTGCTGGCTGTGTGGTGGGAGCACCGGTCAGTGCTGGCTGTGTGGGGGGAGCACTGACAGTGCTGGCTGTGTGTTGGGAGCACTGACAGTGCTGGCTGTGGGGGGAGCACTGACAGTGCTGGCTGTGTGCGAGGAGCACTGACAGTGCTGGCTGTGTGGGGAGCACTGACAGTGCTGGCTGTGTGGGGTGAGCACTGACAGTGCTGGCTGTGTGGGGGGAGCACTGACAGTGCTGGCTGTGTGGGGTGAGCACTGACAGTGCTGGCTGTGTAGGGGGAGCAATGACAGTGCTGGCTGTGTGGTGGGAGCACTGACAGTGCTGGCTGTGTGGTGGGAGCACGGGCAGTGCTGGCTGTGTGGTGGGAGCACTGGCAGTGCTGGCTGTGTGGGGGAGCACTGACAGTGCTGGCTGTGTGGGGGAGCACTGACAGTGCTGGCTGTGTGTTGGGAGCACTGACAGTGCTGGCTGTGTGGGGTGAGCACTGACAGTGCTGGCTGTGTGGTGGGAGCACTGACAGTGCTGGCTGTGTGGGGGGAGCACTGACAGTGCTGGTTGTGTGGGGAGCACTGACAGTGCTGGCTGTGTGCGGGGAGCACTGACAGTGCTGGCTGTGTGGGGAGCACTCACAGTGCTGGCTGTGTGGGGTGAGCACTGACAGTGCTGGCTGTGGGGTGGGAGCACTTACAGTGCTGGCTGTGTGGGAGAGCACTGACAGTGTTGGCTGTGTGGTGGGAGCACTGACAGTGCTGGCTGTGTGGTGGGAGCACTGACAGTGCTGGCTGTGTGGGTGGGAGCACTGACAGTGCTGGCTGTGTGGAGGGAGCACTGACAGTGCTGGCTGTGTGTTCGGAGCACTGACAGTGCTTGCTGTGTGATGGGAGCACTGACAGTGCTGGCTGTGTGGTGGGAGCACTGACAGTGCTGGCTGTGTGGTGGGAGCACTGGCAGTGCTGGCTGTGTGGGGGGAGCACTGACAGTGCTGGCTGTGTGTTGGGAGCACTGACAGTGCTGGCTGTGGGGGGAGCACTGACAGTGCTGGCTGTGTGCGAGGAGCACTGACAGTGCTGGCTGTGTGGGGAGCACTGACAGTGCTGGCTGTGTGGGGTGAGCACTGACAGTGCTGGCTGTGTGGGGGGAGCACTGACAGTGCTGGCTGTGTGGGGTGAGCACTGACAGTGCTGGCTGTGTAGGGGGAGCAATGACAGTGCTGGCTGTGTGGTGGGAGCACTGACAGTGCTGGCTGTGTGGTGGGAGCACGGGCAGTGCTGGCTGTGTGGTGGGAGCACTGGCAGTGCTGGCTGTGTGGGGGGAGCACTGATAGTGCTGGCTGTGTGGTGGGAGCACTAACAGTGCTGGCTGTGTGGGGGGAGGACTGACAGTGCTGGCTGTGTGGGGCGAACTCTAACAGTGCTGGCTCTGTGGGGGAGCACTGACAGTGCTGGCTGTGTGGGGGGAGCACTGACAGTGCTGGCTGTGTGGGGGAGCACGGGCAGTGCTGGCTGTGTGAGGGGAGCACTGACAGTGCTGGCTGTGTGGGGGAGCACTGACAGTGCTGGCTGTGTGGGGCGAGCACTGACAGTGCTGGCTGTGTGGGGCAGCACTGACAGTGCTGACTGTGTGGTGGAGCACTGACAGGGCTGGCTGTGTGGTGGGAGCACTGACAGTGCTAGCTGTGTGGGTGGAGGACTGACAGTGCTAGCTGTGTGAGGGGAGCACTGACAGTGCTGGCTGTGTAGGGAGAGCACTGGCAGTGCTGGCTGTGTGGGGGGAGCACTGACAGTGCTGGTTGTGTGGTGGGAGCACTGACAGTGCTGGCTGTGTGGGGGAGCACTGACAGTGCTGGCTGTGTGGGGGAGCACTGACAGTGCTGGCTGTGTGAGGGGAGCACTGACAGTGCTGGCTGTGTGGCGGGAGCACTGACAGTGCTGGCTGTGTGGTGGGAGCACTGACAGTGCTGGCTGTGTGGGGGGAGCACTGACAGTGCTGGCTGTGTGGTGGGAGCACTGACAGTGCTAGCTGTGTGGGTGGAGGACTGACAGTGCTGGCTCTGTGGGGGAGCACTGACAGTGCTGGCTGTGTGAGGGGAGCACTGACAGTGCTGGCTGGGTGGGGGGAGCACTGACAGTGCTGGCTGTGTGGGGGAGCACTGACAGTGCTGGCTGTGTGGTAGGAGCACTGACAGTGCTGGCTGTTTGGGGGAGCACTGACAGTGCTGGCTGTGTGGGGGGAGCACTGACAGTGCTCGCTGTGTGGGGTGAGCACTGACAGTGCTGGCTGTGTGGGGGGAGCACTGACAGTGCTGGCTGTGTGGTGGGAGCACTGACAGTGCTGGCTGTGTGGGGGGAGCACTGACAGTGCTGGCTGTGGGGGGAGCACTGACAGTGCTGGCTGTGTGCGGGCAGCACTGACAGTGCTGGCTGTGTGGGGAGCACTGACAGTGCTGGCTGTGTGGGGTGAGCACTGACAGTGCTGTCTGTGTGGGGGGAGCACTGACAGTGCTGGCTGTGTGGGGTGAGCACTGACAGTGCTGGCTGTGTGGGGGAAGCACTGACAGTGCTGGCTGTGTGGTGGGAGCACTGGCAGTGCTGGCTGTGTCGGGGGAGAACTGACAGTGCTGGCTGTGTGGGGAGCACTGACAGTGCTGGCTGTGTGGTGGGAGCACTAACAGTGCTGGTTGTGTGGGAGCACTGGCAGTGCTGGCTGTGTGGGGGGAGGACTGACAGTGCTGGCTGTGTGGGGCGAACTCTGACAGTGCTGGCTCTGTGGTGGAGCACTGACAGTGCTGGCTGTGTGGGGGGAGCACTGGCAGTGCTGGCTGTGTGGGGGAGCACTGACAGTGCTGGCTGTGTGGGGGGAGCACTGACAGTGCTGGCTGTGTGGTGGGAGCACTGACAGTGCTAGCTGTGTGGGTGGAGGACTGACAGTGCTGGCTCTGTGGGGGAGCACTGACAGTGCTGGCTGTGTGAGGGGAGCACTGACAGTGCTGGCTGGGTGGGGGGAGCACTGACAGTGCTGGCTGTGTGGGGGAGCACTGACAGTGCTGGCTGTGTGGTAGGAGCACTGACAGTGCTGGCTGTTTGGGGGAGCACTGACAGTGCTGGCTGTGTGGGGGGAGCACTGACAGTGCTCGCTGTGTGGGGTGAGCACTGACAGTGCTGGCTGTGTGGGGGGCGCACTGACAGTGCTGGCTGTGTGGTGGGAGCACTGACAGTGCTGGCTGTGTGGGGGGAGCACTGACAGTGCTGGCTGTGGGGGGAGCACTGACAGTGCTGGCTGTGTGCGGGGAGCACTGACAGTGCTGGCTGTGTGGGGGAGCACTGACAGTGCTGGTGTGTGGGGTGAGCACTGACAGTGCTGTCTGTGTGGGGGGAGCACTGACAGTGCTGGCTGTGTGGGGTGAGCACTGACAGTGCTGGCTGTGTGGGGGGGCACTGACAGTGCTGGCTGTGTGGTGGGAGCACTGGCAGTGCTGGCTGTGTCGGGGGAGAACTGACAGTGCTGGCTGTGTGGGGAGCATTGACAGTGCTGGCTGTGTGGTGGGAGCACTAACAGTGCTGGCTGTGTGGGAGCACTGGCAGTGCTGGCTGTGTGGGGGGAGGACTGACAGTGCTGGCTGTGTGGGGCGAACTCTGACAGTGCTGGCTCTGTGGTGGAGCACTGACAGTGCTGGCTGTGTGGGGGGAGCACTGGCAGTGCTGGCTGTGTGGGGGAGCACTGACAGTGCTGGCTGTGTGGGGGAGCACTGACAGTGCTGGCTGTGGGGGGAGCACTGACAGTGCTGGCTCTGTGGTGGGAGCACTGGCAGTGCTGGCTGTGTGGGGGGAGCACTGATAGTGCTGGCTGTGTGGGGAGCACTGACAGTGCTGGCTGTGTGGTGGGAGCACTAACAGTGCTGGCTGTGTGGGGGGAGGACTGACAGTGCTGGCTGTGTGGGGCGAACTCTGACAGTGCTGGCTGCGTGGGGGAGCACTGACAGTGCTGGATGTGTGGGGGAGCACTGACAGTGCAGGCTGTGTGGTGGAGCACTGACAGTGCTGGCTGTGTGGGGGGAGCACTGACATTGCTGGCTGTGGGGGAGCACTGACAGTGCTGGCTGTGTGGGGGGAGCACTGAGAGTGCTGGCTGTGTGGGGAGCACTGACAGTGCTGGCTGTGTGGGGGAGCACTGACAGTGCTGGCTGTGTGGTCGGAGGACTGACAGTGCTGGCTGTGTGGGGGGAGCACTGACAGTGCTGGCTGTGTGGGGGAGCACTGACAGTGCTGGCTGTGTGGGGGGAGCACTGACAGTGCTGGCTGTGTGTTGGGAGCACTGACAGTGCTGGCTGTGTGGGGTGAGCACTGACAGTGCTGGCTGTGTGGTGGGAGCACTGACAGTGCTGGCTGTGTGGGGGGAGCACTGACAGTGCTGGCTGTGGGGGGAGCACTGACAGTGCTGGCCGTGTGCGGGGAGGACTGACAGTGCTGGCTGTGTGGGGAGCACTCACAGTGCTGGCTGTGTGGGGTGAGCACTGACAGTGCTGGCTGTGGGGTGGGAGCACTGACAGTGCTGGCTGTGTGGGAGAGCACTGACAGTGCTGGCTGTGTGGTGGGAGCACTGACAGTGCTGGCTGTGTGGTGGGAGCACTGACAGTGCTGGCTGTGTGGGTGGGAACACTGACAGTGCTGGCTGTGTGGAGGGAGCACTGACAGTGCTGGCTGTGTGTTCGGAGCACTGACAGTGCTGGCTGTGTGGGTGGAGCACTGGCAGTGCTTGCTGTGTGATGGGAGCACTGGCAGTGCAGGCTGTGTGGTGGGAGCACTGGCAGTGCTGGCTGTGTGGGGGGAGCACTGACAGTGCTGGCTGTGTGTTGGGAGCACTGACAGTGCTGGCTGTGTGGGGTGAGCACTGACAGTGCTGGCTGTGTGGGGGGAGCACTGACAGTGCTGGCTGTGTGGGGGGAGCACTGACAGAGCTGGCTGTGTGGGGAGCACTGACAGTGCTGGCTGTGTGGGGGAGCACTGACTGTGCTGGCGGTGTGGTGGGAGCACTGGCATTGCTGGCTGTGTGGGGGGTACACTGACAGTGCTGGCTGTGTGAGGGGAGCACTGACAGTGCTGGCTGTGTGGGGGAGCACTGACAGTGCTGGCTGTGTGGGGCGAGCACTGACAGTGCTGGCTGTGTGGGGCAGCACTGACAGTGCTGACTGTGTGGTGGAGCACTGACAGGGCTGGCTGTGTGGTGGGAGCACTGACAGTGCTAGCTGTGTGGGTGGAGGACTGACAGTGCTAGCTGTGTGAGGGGAGCACTGACAGTGCTGGCTGTGTAGGGAGAGCACTGGCAGTGCTGGCTGTGTGGGGGGAGCACTGACAGTGCTGGTTGTGTGGTGGGAGCACTGACAGTGCTGGCTGTGTGGGGGAGCACTGACAGTGCTGGCTGTGTGAGGGGAGCACTGACAGTGCTGGCTGTGTGGCGGGAGCACTGACAGTGCTGGCTGTGTGGTGGGAGCACTGACAGTGCTGGCTGTGTGGGGGGAGCACTGACAGTGCTTGCTGTGTGGTGGGAGCACTGACAGTGCTAGCTGTGTGGGTGGAGGACTGACAGTGCTGGCTCTGTGGGGGAGCACTGACAGTGCTGGCTGTGTGAGGGGAGCACTGACAGTGCTGGCTGGGTGGGGGGAGCACTGACAGTGCTGGCTGTGTGGGGGAGCACTGACAGTGCTGGCTGTGTGGTAGGAGCACTGACAGTGCTGGCTGTTTGGGGGAGCACTGACAGTGCTGGCTGTGTGGGGGGAGCACTGACAGTGCTCGCTGTGTGGGGTGAGCACTGACAGTGCTGGCTGTGTGGGGGGAGCACTGACAGTGCTGGCTGTGTGGGGTGAACTCTGACAGTGCTGGCTCTGTGGTGGAGCACTGACAGTGCTGGCTGTGTGGGGGGAGCACTGGCAGTGCTGGCTGTGTGGGGGAGCACTGACAGTGCTGGCTGTGTGGGGGAGCACTGACAGTGCTGGCTGTGGGGGGAGCACTGACAGTGCTGGCTCTGTGGTGGGAGCACTGGCAGTGCTGGCTGTGTGGGGGGAGCACTGATAGTGCTGGCTGTGTGGGGAGCACTGACAGTGCTGGCTGTGTGGTGGGAGCACTAACAGTGCTGGCTGTGTGGGGGGAGGACTGACAGTGCTGGCTGTGTGGGGCGAACTCTGACAGTGCTGGCTGCGTGGGGGAGCACTGACAGTGCTGGATGTGTGTGGGAGCACTGACAGTGCAGGCTGTGTGGTGGAGCACTGACAGTGCTGGCTGTGTGGGGGGAGCACTGACATTGCTGGCTGTGGGGGAGCACTGACAGTGCTGGCTGTGTGGGGGGAGCACTGAGAGTGCTGGCTGTGTGGGGAGCACTGACAGTGCTGGCTGTGTGGGGGAGCACTGACAGTGCTGGCTGTGTGGTCGGAGGACTGACAGTGCTGGCTGTGTGGGGGGAGCACTGACAGTGCTGGCTGTGTGGGGGAGCACTGACAGTGCTGGCTGTGTGGGGGGAGCACTGACAGTGCTGGCTGTGTGTTGGGAGCACTGACAGTGCTGGCTGTGTGGGGTGAGCACTGACAGTGCTGGCTGTGTGGTGGGAGCACTGACAGTGCTGGCTGTGTGGGGGGAGCACTGACAGTGCTGGCTGTGGGGGGAGCACTGACAGTGCTGGCCGTGTGCGGGGAGGACTGACAGTGCTGGCTGTGTGGGGAGCACTCACAGTGCTGGCTGTGTGGGGTGAGCACTGACAGTGCTGGCTGTGGGGTGGGAGCACTGACAGTGCTGGCTGTGTGGGAGAGCACTGACAGTGCTGGCTGTGTGGTGGGAGCACTGACAGTGCTGGCTGTGTGGTGGGAGCACTGACAGTGCTGGCTGTGTGGGTGGGAACACTGACAGTGCTGGCTGTGTGGAGGGAGCACTGACAGTGCTGGCTGTGTGTTCGGAGCACTGACAGTGCTGGCTGTGTGGGTGGAGCACTGGCAGTGCTTGCTGTGTGATGGGAGCACTGGCAGTGCAGGCTGTGTGGTGGGAGCACTGGCAGTGCTGGCTGTGTGGGGGGAGCACTGACAGTGCTGGCTGTGTGTTGGGAGCACTGACAGTGCTGGCTGTGTGGGGTGAGCACTGACAGTGCTGGCTGTGTGGGGGGAGCACTGACAGTGCTGGCTGTGTGGGGGGAGCACTGACAGAGCTGGCTGTGTGGGGAGCACTGACAGTGCTGGCTGTGTGGGGGAGCACTGACTGTGCTGGCGGTGTGGTGGGAGCACTGGCATTGCTGGCTGTGTGGGGGGAACACTGACAGTGCTGGCTGTGTGAGGGGAGCACTGACAGTGCTGGCTGTGTGGGGCGAGCACTGACAGTGCTGGCTGTGTGGGGCAGCACTGACAGTGCTGACTGTGTGGTGGAGCACTGACAGGGCTGGCTGTGTGGTGGGAGCACTGACAGTGCTAGCTGTGTGGGTGGAGGACTGACAGTGCTAGCTGTGTGAGGGGAGCACTGACAGTGCTGGCTGTGTAGGGAGAGCACTGGCAGTGCTGGCTGTGTGGGGGGAGCACTGACAGTGCTGGTTGTGTGGTGGGAGCACTGACAGTGCTGGCTGTGTGGGGGAGCACTGACAGTGCTGGCTGTGTGGGGGAGCACTGACAGTGCTGGCTGTGTGAGGGGAGCACTGACAGTGCTGGCTGTGTGGCGGGAGCACTGACAGTGCTGGCTGTGTGGTGGGAGCACTGACAGTGCTGGCTGTGTGGGGGGAGCACTGACAGTGCTGGCTGTGTGGTGGGAGCACTGACAGTGCTAGCTGTGTGGGTGGAGGACTGACAGTGCTGGCTCTGTGGGGGAGCACTGACAGTGCTGGCTGTGTGAGGGGAGCACTGACAGTGCTGGCTGGGTGGGGGGAGCACTGACAGTGCTGGCTGTGTGGGGAGCACTGACAGTGCTGGCTGTGTGGTAGGAGCACTGACAGTGCTGGCTGTTTGGGGGAGCACTGACAGTGCTGGCTGTGTGGGGGGAGCACTGACAGTGCTCGCTGTGTGGGGTGAGCACTGACAGTGCTGGCTGTGTGGGGGGAGCACTGACAGTGCTGGCTGTGTGGTGGGAGCACTGACAGTGCTGGCTGTGTGGGGGGAGCACTGACAGTGCTGGCTGTGGGGGGAGCACTGACAGTGCTGGCTGTGTGCGGGGAGCACTGACAGTGCTGGCTGTGTGGGGGAGCACTGACAGTGCTGGCTGTGTGGGGTGAGCACTGACAGTGCTGTCTGTGTGGGGGGAGCACTGACAGTGCTGGCTGTGTGGGGTGAGCACTGACAGTGCTGGCTGTGTGGGGGGAGCACTGACAGTGCTGGCTGTGTGGTGGGAGCACTGGCAGTGCTGGCTGTGTCGGGGGAGAACTGACAGTGTTGGCTGTGTGGGGAGCACTGACAGTGCTGGCTGTGTGGTGGGAGCACTAACAGTGCTGGCTGTGTGGGAGCACTGGCAGTGCTGGCTGTGTGGGGGAGGACTGACAGTGCTGGCTGTGTGGGGCGAACTCTGACAGTGCTAGCTCTGTGGTGGAGCACTGACAGTGCTGGCTGTGTGGGGGGAGCACTGGCAGTGCTGGCTGTGTGGGGGAGCACTGACAGTGCTGGCTGTGTGGGGGGAGCACTGACAGTGCTGGCTGTGGGGGGAGCACTGACAGTGCTGGCTCTGTGGTGGGAGCACTGGCAGTGCTGGCTGTGTGGGGGGAGCACTGATAGTGCTGGCTGTGTGGGGAGCACTGACAGTGCTGGCTGTGTGGTGGGAGCACTAACAGTGCTGGCTGTGTGGGGGGAGGACTGACAGTGCTGGCTGTGTGGGGCGAACTCTGACAGTGCTGGCTGCGTGGGGGAGCACTGACAGTGCTGGATGTGTGGGGGAGCACTGACAGTGCAGGCTGTGTGGTGGAGCACTGACAGTGCTGGCTGTGTGGGGGGAGCACTGACATTGCTGGCTGTGGGGGAGCACTGACAGTGCTGGCTGTGTGGGGGGAGCACTGACAGTGCTGGCTGTGTGGGGAGCACTGACAGTGCTGGCTGTGTGGGGGAGCACTGACAGTGCTGGCTGTGTGGTCGGAGGACTGACAGTGCTGGCTGTGTGGGGGGAGCACTGACAGTGCTGGCTGTGTGGGGGAGCACTGACAGTGCTGGCTGTGTGGGGGGTGCACTGACAGTGCTGGCTGTGTGTTGGGAGCACTGACAGTGCTGGCTGTGTGGGGTGAGCACTGACAGTGCTGGCTGTGTGGTGGGAGCACTGACAGTGCTGGCTGTGTGGGGGGAGCACTGACAGTGCTGGCTGTGGGGGGAGCACTGACAGTGCTGGCTGTGTGCGGGGAGGACTGACAGTGCTGGCTGTGTGGGGAGCACTGACAGTGCTGGCTGTGTGGTGGGAGCACTAACAGTGCTGGCTGTGTGGGGGGAGGACTGACAGTGCTGGCTGTGTGGGGCGAACTCTGACAGTGCTGGCTGCGTGGGGGAGCACTGACAGTGCTGGATGTGTGGGGGAGCACTGACAGTGCTGGCTGTGTGGTGGGAGCACTGACAGTGCTGGCTGTGTGGGGTGAGCACTGACAGTGCTGGCTGTGGGGTGGGAGCACTGACAGTGCTGGCTGTGTGGGAGAGCACTGACAGTGCTGGCTGTGTGGTGGGAGCACTGACAGTGCTGGCTGTGTGGTGGGAGCACTGACAGTGCTGGCTGTGTGGGTGGGAACACTGACAGTGCTGGCTGTGTGGAGGGAGCACTGACAGTGCTGGCTGTGTGTTCGGAGCACTGACAGTGCTGGCTGTGTGGGTGGAGCACTGGCAGTGCTTGCTGTGTGATGGGAGCACTGGCAGTGCAGGCTGTGTGGTGGGAGCACTGGCAGTGCTGGCTGTGTGGGGGGAGCACTGACAGTGCTGGCTGTGTGTTGGGAGCACTGACAGTGCTGGCTGTGTGGGGTGAGCACTGACAGTGCTGGCTGTGTGGGGGGAGCACTGACAGTGCTGGCTGTGTGGGGGGAGCACAGACAGAGCTGGCTGTGTGGGAGCACTGACAGTGCTGGCTGTGTGGGGGGAGCACTGACTGTGCTGGCGGTGTGGTGGGAGCACTGGCATTGCTGGCTGTGTGGGGGGAACACTGACAGTGCTGGCTGTGTGGTGGGAGCACTGACAGTGCTGGATGTGTGGGGGAGCACTGACAGTGCAGGCTGTGTGGGGGAGCACTGACAGTGCTGGCTGTGTGGGGGAGCACTGACAGTGCTGGCTGTGTGGGGGAGCACTGACAGTGCTGGATGTGCGGGGGAGCACTGACAGTGCTGGTTGTGTGGGTGGACCACTGACAGTGCTGGCTGTGTGGGGGAGCACTGACAGTGCTGGCTGTGTGGTGGGAGGACTGACAGTGCTGGCTGTGTGGGGGGAGCACTGACAGTGCTGGCTGTGTGTGGGAGCACTGACAGTGCTGGCTGTGTGGGGGAGCACTGACAGTGCTGGCTGTGAGTTGGGAGCACTGACAGTGCTGGCTGTGTGGGGGGAGCACTGACAGTGCTGGCTGAGTGGGGAGCACTGACAGTGCTGGCTGTGTGCGGGGAGCACTGACAGTGCTGGCTGTGTGGGGAGCACTGACAGTGCTGGCTGTGTGGGGTGAGCACTGACAGTGCTGGCTGTGGGGTGGGAGCACTGACAGTGCTGGCTGTGTGGGAGAGCACTGACAGTGCTGGCTGTGTAGTGGGAGCACTGACAGTGCTGGCTGTGTGGTGGGAGCACTGACAGTGCTGGCTGTGTGGGTGGGAGCACTGACAGTGCTGGCTGTGTGGAGGGAGCACTGACAGTGCTGGCTGTGGGTTCGGAGCACTGACAGTGCTGGCTGTGTGGGTGGAGCACTGGCAGTGCTTGCTGTGTGATGGGAGCACTGACAGTGCTGGCTGTGTGGTGGGAGCACTGACAGTGCTGGCTGTGTGGTGGGAGCACTGGCAGTGCTGGCTGTGTGGGGGGAGCACTGACAGTGCTGGCTGTGTGTTGGGAGCACTGACAGTGCTGGCTGTGTGGGGTGAGCACTGACAGTGCTGGCTGTGTGGGGGGAGCACTGACAGTGCTGGCTGTGTGGGGGAGCACTGACAGTGCTGGCTGTGTGGTGGGAGCACTGGCAGTGCTGGCTGTGTCGGGGGAGAACTGACAGTGTTGGCTGTGTGGGGAGCACTGACAGTGCTGGCTGTGTGGTGGGAGCACTAACAGTGCTGGCTGTGTGGGAGCACTGGCAGTGCTGGCTGTGTGGGGGGAGGACTGACAGTGCTGGCTGTGTGGGGCGAACTCTGACAGTGCTGGCTCTGTGGTGGAGCACTGACAGTGCTGGCTGTGTGGGGGGAGCACTGGCAGTGCTGGCTGTGTGGGGGAGCACTGACAGTGCTGGCTGTGTGGGGGGAGCACTGACAGTTCTGGCTGTGGGGGGAGCACTGACAGTGCTGGCTCTGTGGTGGGAGCACTGGCAGTGCTGGCTGTGTGGGGGGAGCACTGATAGTGCTGGCTGTGTGGGGAGCACTGACAGTGCTGGCTGTGTGGTGGGAGCACTAACAGTGCTGGCTGTGTGGGGGGAGGACTGACAGTGCTGGCTGTGTGGGGCGAACTCTGACAGTGCTGGCTGCGTGGGGGAGCACTGACAGTGCTGGATGTTTGGGGGAGCACTGACAGTGCAGGCTGTGTGGTGGAGCACTGACAGTGCTGGCTGTGTGGGGGGAGCACTGACATTGCTGGCTGTGGGGGAGCACTGACAGTGCTGGCTGTGTGGGGGGAGCACTGACAGTGTTGGCTGTGTGGGGAGCACTGACAGTGCTGGCTGTGTGGGGGAGCACTGACAGTGCTGGCTGTGTGGTCGGAGGACTGACAGTGCTGGCTGTGTGGGGGGAGCACTGACAGTGCTGGCTGTGTGGGGGAGCACTGACAGTGCTGGCTGTGTGGGGGGAGCACTGACAGTGCTGGCTGTGTGTTGGGAGCACTGACAGTGCTGGCTGTGTGGGGTGAGCACTGACAGTGCTGGCTGTGTGGTGGGAGCACTGACAGTGCTGGCTGTGTGGGGGGAGCACTGACAGTGCTGGCTGTGGGGGGAGCACTGACAGTGCTGGCTGTGTGCGGGGAGGACTGACAGTGCTGGCTGTGTGGGGAGCACTGACAGTGCTGGCTGTGTGGTGGGAGCACTAACAGTGCTGGCTGTGTGGGGGGAGGACTGACAGTGCTGGCTGTGTGGGGCGAACTCTGACAGTGCTGGCTGCGTGGGGGAGCACTGACAGTGCTGGATGTGTGGGGGAGCACTGACAGTGCAGGCTGTGTGGTGGAGCACTGACAGTGCTGGCTGTGTGGTGGGAGCACTGACAGTGCTGGCTGTGTGGGGTGAGCACTGAAAGTGCTGGCTGTGGGGTGGGAGCACTGACAGTGCTGGCTGTGTGGGAGAGCACTGACAGTGCTGGCTGTGTGGTGGGAGCACTGACAGTGCTGGCTGTGTGGTGGGAGCACTGACAGTGCTGGCTGTGTGGGTGGGAACACTGACAGTGCTGGCTGTGTGGAGGGAGCACTGACAGTGCTGGCTGTGTGTTCGGAGCACTGACAGTGCTGGCTGTGTGGGTGGAGCACTGGCAGTGCTTGCTGTGTGATGGGAGCACTGGCAGTGCAGGCTGTGTGGTGGGAGCACTGGCAGTGCTGGCTGTGTGGGGGGAGCACTGACAGTGCTGGCTGTGTGTTGGGAGCACTGACAGTGCTGGCTGTGTGGGGTGAGCACTGACAGTGCTGGCTGTGTGGGGGGAGCACTGACAGTGCTGGCTGTGTGGGGGGAGCACTGACAGAGCTGGCTGTGTGGGGAGCACTGACAGTGCTGGCTGTGTGGGGGGAGCACTGACTGTGCTGGCGGTGTGGTGGGAGCACTGGCATTGCTGGCTGTGTGGGGGGAACACTGACAGTGCTGGCTGTGTGGTGGGAGCACTGACAGTGCTGGATGTGTGGGGGAGCACTGACAGTGCAGGCTGTGTGGGGGAGCACTGACAGTGCTGGCTGTGTGGGGGAGCACTGACAGTGCTGGCTGTGTGGGGGAGCACTGACAGTGCTGGATGTGCGGGGGAGCACTGACAGTGCTGGTTGTGTGGGTGGACCACTGACAGTGCTGGCTGTGTGGGGGAGCACTGACAGTGCTGGCTGTGTGGTGGGAGGACTGACAGTGCTGGCTGTGTGGGGGGAGCACTGACAGTGCTGGCTGTGTGTGGGAGCACTGACAGTGCTGGCTGTGTGGGGGAGCACTGACAGTGCTGGCTGTGTGTTGGGAGCACTGACAGTGCTGGCTGTGTGGGGGGAGCACTGACAGTGCTGGCTGTGTGGGGAGCACTGACAGTGCTGGCTGTGTGCGGGGAGCACTGACAGTGCTGGCTGTGTGGGGAGCACTGACAGTGCTGGCTGTGTGGGGTGAGCACTGACAGTGCTGGCTGTGGGGTGGGAGCACTGACAGTGCTGGCTGTGTGGGAGAGCACTGACAGTGCTGGCTGTGTAGTGGGAGCACTGACAGTGCTGGCTGTGTGGTGGGAGCACTGACAGTGCTGGCTGTGTGGGTGGGAGCACTGACAGTGCTGGCTGTGTGGAGGGAGCACTGACAGTGCTGGCTGTGTGTTCGGAGCACTGACAGTGCTGGCTGTGTGGGTGGAGCACTGGCAGTGCTTGCTGTGTGATGGGAGCACTGACAGTGCTGGCTGTGTGGTGGGAGCACTGACAGTGCTGGCTGTGTGGTGGGAGCACTGGCAGTGCTGGCTGTGTGGGGGGAGCACTGACAGTGCTGGCTGTGTGTTGGGAGCACTGACAGTGCTGGCTGTGTGGGGTGAGCACTGACAGTGCTGGCTGTGTGGGGGGAGCACTGACAGTGCTGGCTGTGTGGTCGGAGGACTGACAGTGCTGGCTGTGTGGGGGGAGCACTGACAGTGCTGGCTGTGTGGGGGAGCACTGACAGTGCTGGCTGTGTGGGGGGAGCACTGACAGTGCTGGCTGTGTGTTGGGAGCACTGACAGTGCTGGCTGTGTGGGGTGAGCACTAACAGTGCTGGCTGTGTGGTGGGAGCACTGACAGTGCTGGCTGTGTGGGGGGAGCACTGACAGTGCTGGCTGTGGGGGGAGCACTGACAGTGCTGGCTGTGTGCGGGGAAGACTGACAGTGCTGGCTGTGTGGGGAGCACTGACAGTGCTGGCTGTGTGGTGGGAGCACTAACAGTGCTGGCTGTGTGGGGGGAGGACTGACAGTGCTGGCTGTGTGGGGCGAACTCTGACAGTGCTGGCTGCGTGGGGGAGCACTGACAGTGCTGGATGTGTGGGGGAGCACTGACAGTGCAGGCTGTGTGGTGGAGCACTGACAGTGCTGGCTGTGTGGTGGGAGCACTGACAGTGCTGGCTGTGTGGGGTGAGCACTGACAGTGCTGGCTGTGGGGTGGGAGCACTGACAGTGCTGGCTGTGTGGGAGAGCACTGACAGTGCTGGCTGTGTGGTGGGAGCACTGACAGTGCTGGCTGTGTGGTGGGAGCACTGACAGTGCTGGCTGTGTGGGTGGGAACACTGACAGTGCTGGCTGTGTGGAGGGAGCACTGACAGTGCTGGCTGTGTGTTCGGAGCACTGACAGTGCTGGCTGTGTGGGTGGAGCACTGGCAGTGCTTGCTGTGTGATGGGAGCACTGGCAGTGCAGGCTGTGTGGTGGGAGCACTGGCAGTGCTGGCTGTGTGGGGGGAGCACTGACAGTGCTGGCTGTGTGTTGGGAGCACTGACAGTGCTGGCTGTGTGGGGTGAGCACTGACAGTGCTGGCTGTGTGGGGGGAGCACTGACAGTGCTGGCTGTGTGGGGGGAGCACTGACAGAGCTGGCTGTGTGGGGAGCACTGACAGTGCTGGCTGTGTGGGGGGAGCACTGACTGTGCTGGCGGTGTGGTGGGAGCACTGGCATTGCTGGCTGTGTGGGGGGAACACTGACAGTGCTGGCTGTGTGGTGGGAGCACTGACAGTGCTGGATGTGTGGGGGAGCACTGACAGTGCAGGCTGTGTGGGGGAGCACTGACAGTGCTGGCTGTGTGGGGGAGCACTGACAGTGCTGGCTGTGTGGGGGAGCACTGACAGTGCTGGATGTGCGGGGGAGCACTGACAGTGCTGGTTGTGTGGGTGGACCACTGACAGTGCTGGCTGTGTGGGGGAGCACTGACAGTGCTGGCTGTGTGGTGGGAGGACTGACAGTGCTGGCTGTGTGGGGGGAGCACTGACAGTGCTGGCTGTGTGTGGGAGCACTGACAGTGCTGGCTGTGTGGGGGAGCACTGACAGTGCTGGCTGTGTGTTGGGAGCACTGACAGTGCTGGCTGTGTGGGGGAGCACTGACAGTGCTGGCTGTGTGGGGAGCACTGACAGTGCTGGCTGTGTGCGGGGAGCACTGACAGTGCTGGCTGTGTGGGGAGCACTCACAGTGCTGGCTGTGTGGGGTGAGCACTGACAGTGCTGGCTGTGGGGTGGGAGCACTGACAGTGCTGGCTGTGTGGGAGAGCACTGACAGTGCTGGCTGTGTAGTGGGAGCACTGACAGCGCTGGCTGTGTGGTGGGAGCACTGACAGTGCTGGCTGTGTGGGTGGGAGCACTGACAGTGCTGGCTGTGTGGAGGGAGCACTGACAGTGCTGGCTGTGTGTTCGGAGCACTGACAGTGCTGGCTGTGTGGGTGGAGCACTGGCAGTGCTTGCTGTGTGATGGGAGCACTGACAGTGCTGGCTGTGTGGTGGGAGCACTGACAGTGCTGGCTGTGTGGTGGGAGCACTGGCAGTGCTGGCTGTGTGGGGGGAGCACTGACAGTGCTGGCTGTGTGTTGGAGCACTGACAGTGCTGGCTGTGTGGGGTGAGCACTGACAGTGCTGGCTGTGTGGGGGGAGCACTGACAGTGCTGGCTGTGTGGGTGGAGCACTGACAGTGCTGGCTGTGTGGGGGGAGCACTGACAGTGCTGGCTGTGTGGTGGGAGCACTGGCAGTGCTGGCTGTGTGGGGGGAGCACTGACAGTGCTGGCTGTGTGTTGGGAGCACTGATAGTGCTGGCTGTGTGGGGTGAGCACTGACAGTGCTGGCTGTGTGGGGGGAGCACTGACAGTGCTGGCTGTGTGGGGGGAGCACTGACAGTGCTGGCTGTGTGGGTGGAGCACTGACAGTGCTGGCTGTGTGGGGGGAGCACTGACAGTGCTGGCTGTGTGGTGGGAGCACTGACAGTGCTGGCTGTGTGGTGGGAGCACGGACAGAGCTGGCTATGTGGTGGGAGCACTGGCAGTGCTGGCTGTGTGGGGGAGCACTGACAGTGCTGGCTGTGTGGGGAGCACTGACAGTGCTGGCTGTGCGGTGGGAGCACATTTATTTATGTGGTGACTCAGTCCAGGTTCAGGGAGCAGATCAAGATCGCGGTGAAATATCCGGTTGCATCAATTATTAAATTAATGAGAAAATAAAACTGACTGAAAGCCCCTCAGCCAATCAGGAGTTCCAACCGCTGACTGACAGTCTCTCAGCCAATCAGGAGCTCCAACCGCTGACTGACAGTCTCTCAGCCTATCAGTATCTCTTGGCGCTGACTGACAGCCTCTCAGCCAATCAGGAGCTGGGTCTGGGGCGTGGGGAACACTGACAGTGCTGGCTGTGTGGTGGGGAGCACTGACAGTGCTGGCTGTGTGGGGGAGCACTGACAGTGCTGGCTGTGTGGTAGGAGCACTGACAGTGCTGGCTGTTTGGGGGAGCACTGACAGTGCTGGCTGTGTGGGGGGAGCACTGACAGTGCTCGCTGTGGGGTGAGCACTGACAGTGCTGGCTGTGTGGGGGGAGCACTGACAGTGCTGGCTGTGTGGTGGGAGCACTGACAGTGCTGGCTGTGTGGGGGGAGCACTGACAGTGCTGGCTGTGGGGGGAGCACTGACGGTGCTGGCTGTGTGGGGGGAGCACTGACTGTGCTGGCTGTGTGGGTGGAGCACTGGCAGTGCTTGCTGTGTGATGGGAGCACTGACAGTGCTGGCTGTGTGGTGGGAGCACTGACAGTGCTGGCTGTGTGGTGGGAGCACTGGCAGTGCTGGCTGTGTGGGGGGAGCACTGACAGTGCTGGCTGTGTGTTGGGAGCACTGACAGTGCTGGCTGTGTGGGGTGAGCACTGACAGTGCTGGCTGTGTGGGGGAGCACTGACAGTGCTGGCTGTGTGGGTGGAGCACTGACAGTGCTGGCTGTGTGGGGGGAGCACTGACAGTGCTGGCTGTGTGGTGGGAGCACTGGCAGTGCTGGCTGTGTGGGGGGAGCACTGACAGTGCTGGCTGTGTGTTGGGAGCACTGATAGTGCTGGCTGTGTGGGGTGAGCACTGACAGTGCTGGCTGTGTGGGGGGAGCACTGACAGTGCTGGCTGTGTGGGGGGAGCACTGACAGTGCTGGCTGTGTGGGTGGAGCACTGACAGTGCTGGCTGTGTGGGGGGAGCACTGACAGTGCTGGCTGTGTGGTGGGAGCACTGACAGTGCTGGCTGTGTGGTGGGAGCACGGACAGAGCTGGCTATGTGGTGGGAGCACTGGCAGTGCTGGCTGTGTGGGGGGAGCACTGACAGTGCTGGCTGTGTGGGGAGCACTGACAGTGCTGGCTGTGCGGTGGGAGCACATTTATTTATGTGGTGACTCAGTCCAGGTTCAGGGAGCAGATCAAGATCGCGGTGAAATATCCGGTTGCATCAATTATTAAATTAATGAGAAAATAAAACTGACTGAAAGCCCCTCAGCCAATCAGGAGTTCCAACCGCTGACTGACAGTCTCTCAGCCAATCAGGAGCGCCAACCGCTGACTGACAGTCTCTCAGCCTATCAGTATCTCTTGGCGCTGACTGACAGCCTCTCAGCCAATCAGGAGCTGGGTCTGGGGCGTGGGGAACACTGACAGTGCTGGCTGTGTGGTGGGGAGCACTGACAGTGCTGGCTGTGTGGTGGGAGCACTGACAGTGCTGGCTGTGTGGGGGAGCACTGACAGTGCTGGCTGTGTGGTAGGAGCACTGACAGTGCTGGCTGTTTGGGGGAGCACTGACAGTGCTGGCTGTGTGGGGGGAGCACTGACAGTGCTGGCTGTGTGGGGTGAGCACTGACAGTGCTGGCTGTGTGGGGGGAGCACTGACAGTGCTGGCTGTGTGGTCGGAGGACTGACAGTGCTGGCTGTGTGGGGGGAGCACTGACAGTGCTGGCTGTGTGGGGGAGCACTGACAGTGCTGGCTGTGTGGGGGGAGCACTGACAGTGCTGGCTGTGTGTTGGGAGCACTGACAGTGCTGGCTGTGTGGGGTGAGCACTGACAGTGCTGGCTGTGTGGTGGGAGCACTGACAGTGCTGGCTGTGTGGGGGGAGCACTGACAGTGCTGGCTGTGGGGGGAGCACTGACAGTGCTGGCTGTGTGCGGGGAGGACTGACAGTGCTGGCTGTGTGGGGAGCACTGACAGTGCTGGCTGTGTGGTGGGAGCACTAACAGTGCTGGCTGTGTGGGGGGAGGACTGACAGTGCTGGCTGTGTGGGGCGAACTCTGACAGTGCTGGCTGCGTGGGGGAGCACTGACAGTGCTGGATGTGTGGGGGAGCACTGACAGTGCAGGCTGTGTGGTGGAGCACTGACAGTGCTGGCTGTGTGTTGGGAGCACTGACAGTGCTGGCTGTGTGGGGTGAGCACTGACAGTGCTGGCTGTGGGGTGGGAGCACTGACAGTGCTGGCTGTGTGGGAGAGCACTGACAGTGCTGGCTGTGTGGTGGGAGCACTGACAGTGCTGGCTGTGTGGTGGGAGCACTGACAGTGCTGGCTGTGTGGGTGGGAACACTGACAGTGCTGGCTGTGTGGAGGGAGCACTGACAGTGCTGGCTGTGTGTTCGGAGCACTGACAGTGCTGGCTGTGTGGGTGGAGCACTGGCAGTGCTTGCTGTGTGATGGGAGCACTGGCAGTGCAGGCTGTGTGGTGGGAGCACTGGCAGTGCTGGCTGTGTGGGGGGAGCACTGACAGTGCTGGCTGTGTGTTGGGAGCACTGACAGTGCTGGCTGTGTGGGGTGAGCACTGACAGTGCTGGCTGTGTGGGGGAGCACTGACAGTGCTGGCTGTGTGGGGGGAGCACTGACAGAGCTGGCTGTGTGGGGAGCACTGACAGTGCTGGCTGTGTGGGGGGAGCACTGACTGTGCTGGCGGTGTGGTGGGAGCACTGGCATTGCTGGCTGTGTGGGGGGAACACTGACAGTGCTGGCTGTGTGGTGGGAGCACTGACAGTGCTGGATGTGTGGGGGAGCACTGACAGTGCTGGGTGTGTGGGGGAGCACTGACAGTGCTGGATGTGCGGGGGAGCACTGACAGTGCTGGTTGTGTGGGTGGACCACTGACAGTGCTGGCTGTGTGGGGGAGCACTGACAGTGCTGGCTGTGTGGTGGGAGGACTGACAGTGCTGGCTGTGTGGGGGGAGCACTGACAGTGCTGGCTGTGTGTGGGAGCACTGACAGTGCTGGCTGTGTGGGGGAGCACTGACAGTGCTGGCTGTGTGTTGGGAGCACTGACAGTGCTGGCTGTGTGGGGGAGCACTGACAGTGCTGGCTGTGTGGGGAGCACTGACAGTGCTGGCTGTGTGCGGGGAGCACTGACAGTGCTGGCTGTGTGGGGAGCACTCACAGTGCTGGCTGTGTGGGGTGAGCACTGACAGTGCTGGCTGTGGGGTGGGAGCACTGACAGTGCTGGCTGTGTGGGAGAGCACTGACAGCGCTGGCTGTGTGGTGGGAGCACTGACAGTGCTGGCTGTGTGGGTGGGAGCACTGACAGTGCTGGCTGTGTGGAGGGAGCACTGACAGTGCTGGCTGTGTGTTCGGAGCACTGACAGTGCTGGCTGTGTGGGTGGAGCACTGGCAGTGCTTGCTGTGTGATGGGAGCACTGACAGTGCTGGCTGTGTGGTGGGAGCACTGACAGTGCTGGCTGTGTGGTGGGAGCACTGGCAGTGCTGGCTGTGTGGGGGGAGCACTGACAGTGCTGGCTGTGTGTTGGGAGCACTGACAGTGCTGGCTGTGTGGGGTGAGCACTGACAGTGCTGGCTGTGTGGGGGGAGCACTGACAGTGCTGGCTGTGTGGGTGGAGCACTGACAGTGCTGGCTGTGTGGGGGGAGCACTGACAGTGCTGGCTGTGTGGTGGGAGCACTGGCAGTGCTGGCTGTGTGGGGGGAGCACTGACAGTGCTGGCTGTGTGTTGGGAGCACTGATAGTGCTGGCTGTGTGGGGTGAGCACTGACAGTGCTGGCTGTGTGGGGGGAGCACTGACAGTGCTGGCTGTGTGGGGGGAGCACTGACAGTGCTGGCTGTGTGGGTGGAGCACTGACAGTGCTGGCTGTGTGGGGGGAGCACTGACAGTGCTGGCTGTGTGGTGGGAGCACTGACAGTGCTGGCTGTGTGGTGGGAGCACGGACAGAGCTGGCTATGTGGTGGGAGCACTGGCAGTGCTGGCTGTGTGGGGGAGCACTGACAGTGCTGGCTGTGTGGGGAGCACTGACAGTGCTGGCTGTGCGGTGGGAGCACATTTATTTATGTGGTGACTCAGTCCAGGTTCAGGGAGCAGATCAAGATCGCGGTGAAATATCCGGTTGCATCAATTATTAAATTAATGAGAAAATAAAACTGACTGAAAGCCCCTCAGCCAATCAGGAGTTCCAACCGCTGACTGACAGTCTCTCAGCCAATCAGGAGCTCCAACCGCTGACTGACAGTCTCTCAGCCTATCAGTATCTCTTGGCGCTGACTGACAGCCTCTCAGCCAATCAGGAGCTGGGTCTGGGGCGTGGGGAACACTGACAGTGCTGGCTGTGTGGTGGGGAGCACTGACAGTGCTGGCTGTGTGGTGGGAGCACTGACAGTGCTGGCTGTGTGGGGGAGCACTGACAGTGCTGGCTGTGTGGTAGGAGCACTGACAGTGCTGGCTGTTTGGGGGAGCACTGACAGTGCTGGCTGTGTGGGGGGAGCACTGACAGTGCTCGCTGTGTGGGGTGAGCACTGACAGTGCTGGCTGTGTGGGGGGAGCACTGACAGTGCTGGCTGTGTGGTGGGAGCACTGACAGTGCTGGCTGTGTGGGGGGAGCACTGACAGTGCTGGCTGTGGGGGGAGCACTGACGGTGCTGGCTGTGTGGGGGGAGCACTGACTGTGCTGGCTGTGTGGGTGGAGCACTGGCAGTGCTGGCTGTGTGGGGGGAGCACTGACAGTGCTGGCTGTGTGTTGGGAGCACTGACAGTGCTGGCTGTGTGGGGTGAGCACTGACAGTGCTGGCTGTGTGGGGGGAGCACTGACAGTGCTGGCTGTGTGGGTGGAGCACTGACAGTGCTGGCTGTGTGGGGGGAGCACTGACAGTGCTGGCTGTGTGGTGGGAGCACTGGCAGTGCTGGCTGTGTGGGGGGAGCACTGACAGTGCTGGCTGTGTGTTGGGAGCACTGATAGTGCTGGCTGTGTGGGGTGAGCACTGACAGTGCTGGCTGTGTGGGGGGAGCACTGACAGTGCTGGCTGTGTGGGGGGAGCACTGACAGTGCTGGCTGTGTGGGTGGAGCACTGACAGTGCTGGCTGTGTGGGGGGAGCACTGACAGTGCTGGCTGTGTGGTGGGAGCACTGACAGTGCTGGCTGTGTGGTGGGAGCACGGACAGAGCTGGCTATGTGGTGGGAGCACTGGCAGTGCTGGCTGTGTGGGGGGAGCACTGACAGTGCTGGCTGTGTGGGGAGCACTGACAGTGCTGGCTGTGCGGTGGGAGCACATTTATTTATGTGGTGACTCAGTCCAGGTTCAGGGAGCAGATCAAGATCGCGGTGAAATATCCGGTTGCATCAATTATTAAATTAATGAGAAAATAAAACTGACTGAAAGCCCCTCAGCCAATCAGGAGTTCCAACCGCTGACTGACAGTCTCTCAGCCAATCAGGAGCTCCAACCGCTGACTGACAGTCTCTCAGCCTATCAGTATCTCTTGGCGCTGACTGACAGCCTCTCAGCCAATCAGGAGCTGGGTCTGGGGCGTGGGGAACACTGACAGTGCTGGCTGTGTGGTGGGGAGCACTGACAGTGCTGGCTGTGTGGTGGGAGCACTGACAGTGCTGGCTGTGTGGGGGAGCACTGACAGTGCTGGCTGTGTGGTAGGAGCACTGACAGTGCTGGCTGTTTGGGGGAGCACTGACAGTGCTGGCTGTGTGGGGGGAGCACTGACAGTGCTCGCTGTGTGGGGTGAGCACTGACAGTGCTGGCTGTGTGGGGGGAGCACTGACAGTGCTGGCTGTGTGGTGGGAGCACTGACAGTGCTGGCTGTGTGGGCGGAGCACTGACAGTGCTGGCTGTGGGGGGAGCACTGACGGTGCTGGCTGTGTGGGGGGAGCACTGACAGTGCTGGCTGTGTGGGGTGAGCACTGACAGTGCTGGCTGTGTGGGGGGAGCACTGACAGTGCTGGCTGTGTGGTGGGAGCACTGGCAGTGCTGGCTGTGTGGGGGGAGAACTGACAGTGCTGGCTGTGTGGGGAGCACTGACGGTGCTGGCTGTGTTGTGGGAGCACTAACAGTGCTGGCTGTGTGGGAGCACTGGCAGTGCTGGCTGTGTGGGGGGAGGACTGAAAGTGCTGGCTGTGTGGGGCGAACTCTGACAGTGCTGGCTCTGTGGTGGAGCACTGACAGTGCTGGCTGTGTGGGGGGAGCACTGGCAGTGCTGGCTGTGTGGGGGAGCACTGACAGTGCTGGCTGTGTGGGGGGAGCACTGACAGTGCTGGCTGTGGGGTGAGCACTGACAGTGCTGGCTGTGTGCGAGGAGCACTGACAGTGCTGGCTGTGTGGGGGAGCACTGACAGTGCCGGCTGTGTAGGGCGAGCACTGACAGTGCTGGCTGTGTGGGGGGAGCACTGACAGTGCTGGCTGTGTGGGGTGAGCACTGACAGTGCTGGCTGTGTAGGGGGAGCACTGACAGTGCTGGCTGTGTGGTGGGAGCACTGACAGTGCTGGCTGTGTGGTGGGAGCACGGGCAGTGCTGGCTGTGTGGTGGGAGCACTGGCAGTGCTGGCTGTGTGGGGGGAGCACTGATAGTGCTGGCTGTGTGGGGAGCACTGACAGTGCTGGCTGTGTGGTGGGAGCACTAACAGTGCTGGCTGTGTGGGGGGAGGACTGACAGTGCTGGCTGTGTGGGGCGAACTCTGACAGTGCTGGCTGCGTGGGGAGCACTGACAGTGCTGGATGTGTGGGGGAGCACTGACAGTGCAGGATGTGTGGTGGAGCACTGACAGTGCTGGCTGTGTGGGGGGAGCACTGACATTGCTGGCTGTGGGGGAGCACTGACAGTGCTGGCTGTGTGGGGGGAGCACTGACAGTGCTGGCTGTGTGGGGGAGCACTGACAGTGCTGGCTGTGTGTTCGGAGGACTGACAGTGCTGGCTGTGTGGGGGAGCACTGACAGTGCTGGCTGTGTGGGGGAGCACTGACAGTGCTGGCTGTGTGGGGGGAGCACTGACAGTGCTGGCTGTGTGTTGGGAGCACTGACAGTGCTGGCTGTGTGGGGTGAGCACTGACAGTGCTGGCTGTGTGGGGGGGAGCACTGACAGTGCTGGCTGTGTGGGGTGAGCACTGACAGTGCTGGCTGTGTAGGGGGAGCACTGACAGTGCTGGCTGTGTGGTGGGAGCACTGACAGTGCTGGCTGTGTGGTGGGAGCACGGGCAGTGCTGGCTGTGTGGTGGGAGCACTGGCAGTGCTGGCTGTGTGGGGGGAGCACTGATAGTGCTGGCTGTGTGGGGAGCACTGACAGTGCTGGCTGTGTGGTGGGAGCACTAACAGTGCTGGCTGTGTGGGGAGGACTGACAGTGCTGGCTGTGTGGGGCGAACTCTGACAGTGCTGGCTGCGTGGGGGAGCACTGACAGTGCTGGATGTGTGGGGGAGCACTGACAGTGCAGGCTGTGTGGTGGAGCACTGACAGTGCTGGCTGTGTGGGGGGAGCACTGACATTGCTGGGCTGCGGGGGAGCACTGACAGTGCTGGCTGTGTGGGGGGAGCACTGACAGTGCTGGCTGTGTGGGGAGCACTGACAGTGCTGGCTGTGTGGGGGAGCACTGACAGTGCTGGCTGTGTGGTCGGAGGACTGACAGTGCTGGCTGTGTGGGGGGAGCACTGACAGTGCTGGCTGTGTGGGGGAGCACTGACAGTGCTGGCTGTGTGGGGGAGCACTGACAGTGCTGGCTGTGTGTTGGGAGCAATGACAGTGCTGGCTGTGTGGTGGGAGCACTGACAGTGCTGGCTGTGTGGGGGAGCACTGACAGTGCTGGCTGTGTGCGAGGAGCACTGACAGTGCTGGCTGTGTGGGGTGAGCACTGACAGTGCTGGCTGTGTAGGGGGAGCACTGACAGTGCTGGCTGTGTGGTGGGAGCACTGACAGTGCTGGCTGTGTGGTGGGAGCACGGGCAGTGCTGGCTGTGTGGTGGGAGCACTGGCAGTGCTGGCTGTGTGGGGGGAGCACTGATAGTGCTGGCTGTGTGGGGAGCACTGACAGTGCTGGCTGTGTGGTGGGAGCACTAACAGTGCTGGCTGTGTGGGGGGAGGACTGACAGTGCTGGCTGTGTGGGGCGAACTCTGACAGTGCTGGCTGCGTGGGGGAGCACTGACAGTGCTGGATGTGTGGGGGAGCACTGACAGTGCAGGATGTGTGGTGGAGCACTGACAGTGCTGGCTGTGTGGGGGGAGCACTGACATTGCTGGCTGTGGGGGAGCACTGACAGTGCTGGCTGTGTGGGGGGAGCACTGACAGTGCTGGCTGTGTGGGGGAGCACTGACAGTGCTGGCTGTGTGGTCGGAGGACTGACAGTGCTGGCTGTGTGGGGGAGCACTGACAGTGCTGGCTGTGTGGGGGAGCACTGACAGTGCTGGCTGTGTGGGGGGAGCACTGACAGTGCTGGCTGTGTGTTGGGAGCACTGACAGTGCTGGCTGTGTGGGGTGAGCACTGACAGTGCTGGCTGTGTGGGGGGAGCACTGACAGTGCTGGCTGTGTGGGGTGAGCACTGACAGTGCTGGCTGTGTAGGGGGAGCACTGACAGTGCTGGCTGTGTGGTGGGAGCACTGACAGTGCTGGCTGTGTGGTGGGAGCACGGGCAGTGCTGGCTGTGTGGTGGGAGCACTGGCAGTGCTGGCTGTGTGGGGGGAGCACTGATAGTGCTGGCTGTGTGGGGAGCACTGACAGTGCTGGCTGTGTGGTGGGAGCACTAACAGTGCTGGCTGTGTGGGGGAGGACTGACAGTGCTGGCTGTGTGGGGCGAACTCTGACAGTGCTGGCTGCGTGGGGGAGCACTGACAGTGCTGGATGTGTGGGGGAGCACTGACAGTGCAGGCTGTGTGGTGGAGCACTGACAGTGCTGGCTGTGTGGGGGGAGCACTGACATTGCTGGCTGCGGGGGAGCACTGACAGTGCTGGCTGTGTGGGGGGAGCACTGACAGTGCTGGCTGTGTGGGGAGCACTGACAGTGCTAGCTGTGTGGGGGAGCACTGACAGTGCTGGCTGTGTGGTCGGAGGACTGACAGTGCTGGCTGTGTGGGGGGAGCACTGACAGTGCTGGCTGTGTGGGGGAGCACTGACAGTGCTGGCTGTGTGGGGGGAGCACTGACAGTGCTGGCTGTGTGTTGGGAGCACTGACAGTGCTGGCTGTGTGGGGTGAGCACTGCCAGTGCTGGCTGTGTGGTGGGAGCACTGACAGTGCTGGCTGTGTGGGGGGAGCACTGACAGTGCTGGCTGTGGGGGGAGCACTGACAGTGCTGGCTGTGTGCGGGGAGGACTGACAGTGCTGGCTGTGTGGGGAGCACTCACAGTGCTGGCTGTGTGGGGTGAGCACTGACAGTGCTGGCTGTGGGGTGGGAGCACTGACAGTGCTGGCTGTGTGGGAGAGCACTGACAGTGCTGGCTGTGTGGTGGGAGCACTGACAGTGCTGGCTGTGTGGTGGGAGCACTGACAGTGCTGGCTGTGTGGGTGGGAACACTGACAGTGCTGGCTGTGTGGAGGGAGCACTGACAGTGCTGGCTGTGTGTTCGGAGCACTGACAGTGCTGGCTGTGTGGGTGGAGCACTGGCAGTGCTTGCTGTGTGATGGGAGCACTGGCAGTGCTGGCTGTGTGTTCGGAGCACTGACAGTGCTGGCTGTGTGGGTGGAGCACTGGCAGTGCTTGCTGTGTGATGGGAGCACTGGCAGTGCTGGCTGTGGGGGGAGCACTGACGGTGCTGGCTGTGTGGGGGGAGCACTGACAGTGCTGGCTGTGTGGGGTGAGCACTGACAGTGCTGGCTGTGTGGGGGGAGCACTGACAGTGCTGGCTGTGTGGTGGGAGCACTGGCAGTGCTGGCTGTGTGGGGGGAGAACTGACAGTGCTGGCTGTGTGGGGAGCACTGACAGTGCTGGCTGTGTTGTGGGAGCACTAACAGTGCTGGCTGTGTGGGAGCACTGGCAGTGCTGGCTGTGTGGGGGGAGGACTGAAAGTGCTGGCTGTGTGGGGCGAACTCTGACAGTGCTGGCTCTGTGGTGGAGCACTGACAGTGCTGGCTGTGTGGGGGGAGCACTGGCAGTGCTGGCTGTGTGGGGGGAGCACTGACAGTGCTGGCTGTGTGGGGGGAGCACTGACAGTGCTGGCTGTGGGGTGAGCACTGACAGTGCTGGCTGTGTGCGAGGAGCACTGACAGTGCTGGCTGTGTGGGGGAGCACTGACAGTGCCGGCTGTGTAGGGCGAGCACTGACAGTGCTGGCTGTGTGGGGGGAGCACTGACAGTGCTGGCTGTGTGGGGTGAGCACTGACAGTGCTGGCTGTGTAGGGGGAGCACTGACAGTGCTGGCTGTGTGGTGGGAGCACTGACAGTGCTGGCTGTGTGGTGGGAGCACGGGCAGTGCTGGCTGTGTGGTGGGAGCACTGGCAGTGCTGGCTGTGTGGGGGGAGCACTGATAGTGCTGGCTGTGTGGGGGAGCACTGACAGTGCTGGCTGTGTGGTGGGAGCACTAACAGTGCTGGCTGTGTGGGGGGAGGACTGACAGTGCTGGCTGTGTGGGGCGAACTCTGACAGTGCTGGCTGCGTGGGGGAGCACTGACAGTGCTGGATGTGTGGGGGAGCACTGACAGTGCAGGATGTGTGGTGGAGCACTGACAGTGCTGGCTGTGTGGGGGGAGCACTGACATTGCTGGCTGTGGGGGAGCACTGACAGTGCTGGCTGTGTGGGGGGAGCACTGACAGTGCTGGCTGTGTGGGGGAGCACTGACAGTGCTGGCTGTGTGGTCGGAGGACTGACAGTGCTGGCTGTGTGGGGGAGCACTGACAGTGCTGGCTGTGTGGGGGAGCACTGACAGTGCTGGCTGTGTGGGGGGAGCACTGACAGTGCTGGCTGTGTGTTGGGAGCACTGACAGTGCTGGCTGTGTGGGGTGAGCACTGACAGTGCTGGCTGTGTGGGGGGAGCACTGACAGTGCTGGCTGTGTGGGGTGAGCACTGACAGTGCTGGCTGTGTAGGGGGAGCACTGACAGTGCTGGCTGTGTGGTGGGAGCACTGACAGTGCTGGCTGTGTGGTGGGAGCACGGGCAGTGCTGGCTGTGTGGTGGGAGCACTGGCAGTGCTGGCTGTGTGGGGGGAGCACTGATAGTGCTGGCTGTGTGGGGAGCACTGACAGTGCTGGCTGTGTGGTGGGAGCACTAACAGTGCTGGCTGTGTGGGGGAGGACTGACAGTGCTGGCTGTGTGGGGCGAACTCTGACAGTGCTGGCTGCGTGGGGGAGCACTGACAGTGCTGGATGTGTGGGGGAGCACTGACAGTGCAGGCTGTGTGGTGGAGCACTGACAGTGCTGGCTGTGTGGGGGGAGCACTGACATTGCTGGCTGCGGGGGAGCACTGACAGTGCTGGCTGTGTGGGGGGAGCACTGACAGTGCTGGCTGTGTGGGGAGCACTGACAGTGCTGGCTGTGTGGGGGAGCACTGACAGTGCTGGCTGTGTGGTCGGAGGACTGACAGTGCTGGCTGTGTGGGGGGAGCACTGACAGTGCTGGCTGTGTGGGGGAGCACTGACAGTGCTGGCTGTGTGGGGGAGCACTGACAGTGCTGGCTGTGTGTTGGGAGCACTGACAGTGCTGGCTGTGTGGGGTGAGCACTGCCAGTGCTGGCTGTGTGGTGGGAGCACTGACAGTGCTGGCTGTGTGGGGGGAGCACTGACAGTGCTGGCTGTGGGGGGAGCACTGACAGTGCTGGCTGTGTGCGGGGAGGACTGACAGTGCTGGCTGTGTGGGGAGCACTCACAGTGCTGGCTGTGTGGGGTGAGCACTGACAGTGCTGGCTGTGGGGTGGGAGCACTGACAGTGCTGGCTGTGTGGGAGAGCACTGACAGTGCTGGCTGTGTGGTGGGAGCACTGACAGTGCTGGCTGTGTGGTGGGAGCACTGACAGTGCTGGCTGTGTGGGTGGGAACACTGACAGTGCTGGCTGTGTGGAGGGAGCACTGACAGTGCTGGCTGTGTGTTCGGAGCACTGACAGTGCTGGCTGTGTGGGTGGAGCACTGGCAGTGCTTGCTGTGTGATGGGAGCACTGGCAGTGCTGGCTGTGTGTTCGGAGCACTGACAGTGCTGGCTGTGTGGGTGGAGCACTGGCAGTGCTTGCTGTGTGATGGGAGCACTGGCAGTGCTGGCTGTGTGGTGGGAGCACTGGCAGTGCTGGCTGTGTGGGGGGAGCACTGACAGTGCTGGCTGTGTGGGGTGAGCACTGACAGTGCTGGCTGTGTGGGGGGAGCACTGACAGTGCTGGCTGTGTGGGTGGAGCACTGACAGTGCTGGCTGTGTGGGGGGAGCACTGACAGTGCTGGCTGTGTGGTGGGAGCACTGACAGTGCTGGCTGTGTGGTGGGAGCACGGGCAGAGCTGGCTATGTGGTGGGAGCACTGGCAGTGCTGGCTGTGTGGGGGGAGCACTGACAGTGCTGGCTGTGTGGGGAGCACTGACAGTGCTGGATGTGCGGTGGGAGCACATTTATTTATGTGGTGACTCAGTCCAGGTTCAGGGAGCAGATCAAGATCGCGGTGAAATATCCGGTTGCATCAATTATTAAATTAATGAGAAAATAAAACTGACTGAAAGCCCCTCAGCCAATCAGGAGTTCCAACCGCTGACTGACAGTCTCTCAGCCAATCAGGAGCTCCAGCCGCTGACTGACAGCCTCTCAGCCAATCAGGAGCTGGGTCTGGGGCGTGGGGAACACTGACAGTGCTGGCTGTGTGGTGGGGAGCACTGGCAGTGCTGGCTGTGTGGTGGGAGCACTGACAGCGCTGGCTGTGTGGGGGAGCACTGACAGTGCTGGCTGTGTGGTAGGAGCACTGACAGTGCTGGCTGTTTGGGGGAGCACTGACAGTGCTGGCTGTGTGGGGAGCACTGACAGAGCTCGCTGTGTGGGGTGAGCACTGACAGTGCTGGCTGTGTGGTGGGAGCACTGACAGTGCTGGCTGTGTGGGGGAGCACTGGCAGTGCTGGCTGTGTGCGGGGAGCACTGACAGTGCTGGCTGTGTGGGGGAGCACTGACAGTGCTGGCTGTGTGGGGTGAGCACTGACAGTGCTGGCTGTGTGGGGGGAGCACTGACAGTGCTGGCTGTGTGGGGTGAGCACTGACAGTGCTGGCTGTGTGGGGGAGCACTGACAGTGCTGGCTGTGTGGTGGGAGCACTGGCAGTGCTGGCTGTGTGGGGGGAGCACTGACAGTGCTGGCTGTGTGGGGAGCACTGACAGTGCTGGCTGTGTGGTGGGAGCACTAACAGTGCTGGCTGTGTGGGAGCACTGGCAGTGCTGGCTGTGTGGGGGAGGACTGACAGTGCTGGCTGTGTGGGGCGAACTCTGACAGTGCTGGCTCTGTGGTGGAGCACTGACAGTGCTGGCTGTGTGGGGGAGCACTGGCAGTGCTGGCTGTGTGGGGGGAGCACTGACAGTGCTGGCTGTGTGGGGGAGCACTGACAGTGCTGGCTTTCTGTTGGGAGCACTGACAGTGCTGGCTGTGTGGTGGAGCACTGACAGTGCTGGCTGTGTGGTGGGAGCACTGACAGTGCTAGCTGTGTGGGTGGAGGACTGACAGTGCTGGCTCTGTGGGGGAGCACTGACAGTGCTGGCTGTGTGAGGGGAGCACTGACAGTGCTGGCTGTGTAGGGGGAGCACTGGCAGTGCTGGCTGTGTGGGGGGAGCACTGACAGTGCTGGCTGGGTTGGGGGAGCACTGACAGTGCTGGCTGTGTGGGGGGATCACTGACAGTTCTGGCTGTGTGGGGTAGCACTGACAGTGCAGGCTGTGTGGTGGGAGCACTGACAGTGCTGGCTGTGTGGGGGGAGCACTGGCAGTGCTGGCTGTGTGGGGTGAGCACTGACAGTGCTGGCTGTGTGGGGGAGCACTGACAGTGCTGGCTGTGTGGTCGGAGCGCTGACAGTGCTGGCTGTGTGGGGAGCTCTGACAGTGCTGGCTGTGTGGGGGAGCACTGACAGTGCTGGCTGTGTGGGGAGCACTGACGGTGCTGGCTGTGTGGGGAGCACTGACAGTGCTGGCTGTGTGGTGGGAGCACTGACAGTGCTGGCTGTGTTGGGGAGCACTGACAGTGCTGGCTGTGTGGTCGGAGCGCTGACAGTGCTGGCTGTGCGGGGGAGCTCTGACAGTGCTGGCTGTGTGGGGGGAGCACTGACAGTGCTGGCTGTGTGGGGGAGCACTGACGGTGCTGGCTGTGTGGGGAGCACTGACAGTGCTGGCTGTGTGGTGGGAGCACTGACAGTGCTGGCTGTGTGGGGGAGCACTGACACTGCTGGCTCTGGGGGGAGCACTGACAGAGCTGGCTGTGTGGGGGGAACACTGACAGTGCTGGCTGTGTGGGGGAGCACTGACAGTGCTGGCTGTGTGGAGGGAGCACTGACAGTGCTGGCTGTGTGGTGGGAGCACTGACAGTGCTGGCTGTGTGGTGGAGCACTGACAGTGCTGGCTGTGTGGTGGGAGCACTGACAGTGCTGGCTGTGTGGGGGGAGCACTGACAGTGCTGGCTGTGTGGGGAGCACTGACAGTGCTGGCTGTGGGGGAGCACTGGCAGTGCTGGCTGTGTGGGGGGAGCACTGATAGTGCTGGCTGTGTGGGGAGCACTGACAGTGCTGGCTGTGTGGGGGGAGCACTGACAGTTCTGGCTGTGTGGTGGGAGCACTGACAGTGCTGGCTGTGTGGGGGAGCACTGACAGTTCTGGCTGTGTGGTGGGAGCACTGACAGTGCTGGCTGTGTGGTGGGAGCACTGACATTGCTGGCTGTTGTGACGAGGCACTGGCAGTGATGGCTGTGTGGGTGGAGCACTGACAGTGCTGGCTGTGTGGGGGGAGCACTGACAGTGCTGGCTGTGTGGGGGGAGCACTGACAGTGATGGCTGTGTCGGTGGAGCACAGGCAGTTCTGGCTGTGGGATGGCTCTGAACTGACATAAACTGTCCATTGTGAACTGACATAAAATGGCCACCGTGAACTGACATAGAATGGCTGCCGTGAACTGACATAAAATGGCCAACGTGAACGGACATAACATGGCCACCGTGAACTGACATAAAATGGCCATTGCGAGCTGACATAAAATGCCCCCCTTCAACCAATATAAAATGAACACCGTGAACTGACAAAAAATGGCTGCCATGAACTGACATTAAATGGTCAACGCGAATGGACATAAAATGGCTGCCGTGAGCTAACATAAAATAGCCACCGTGACCTGACATAAAATGGCCACTGTGAACCGACATACAATGGCCACCGTGAACTGACATAAAATGACCACCGTGAACTGACATAAAATGGCCATTGCGAGCTGACATAAAACGGCCCCCGTAAACGGACATACAATGGCCACCGTGAACTGACATAAAATGGCCATTGCGAGCTGACATAAAACGGCCCCCTTCAACCGACATAAAATGACCACCATGAACTGACATAAAATTGCCACCGTGTACTGACATAAAATGGCCCCTTCGACTGAATAAAATGGCCCCCGTGAACTGACATAAAATGGCTACCGTGAACTGAGATAAAATGGCCACCATGAACTGACATAAAATGGCCCCCGTGAACTGACATAAAATGGCCACTGTGAACTGACATAAAATGGCCCCCGTGAACCGACATGAACTGGCCACCGCAACTGAGATAAAATGGCCATTGCAAACTGACATAACATGGCCATTGTGAACTGACATACAATGGCCATTGTGAACTGACATACAGTGGCCATTGTGAACTGACATACAATGGCCACCATGAACTGACATAAAATGGCCATTGTGAACTGACACAAAATGGCCATTGCGAACTGACATACAATGGCCATTGTGAACTGACATACAATGGCCACCATGAACTGACATAAAATGTCCACTGTGAACTGACATACAATGGCCATTGTGAGCTGACATACAATGGCCACCATGAACTGACATAAAATGGCCATTGTGAACAGACATAAAATGACCACCGTGAACTGACATACAATGGCCAACGTGAACTGACATAAAATGTCCACTGTGAACTGACATACAATGGCCACCGTGAACTGACATAAAATGACCATTGTGAACAGACATAAAATGGCCACCGTGTACTGACATAAAATGGACCCCGTGAACTGACATAAAATGGCATTGTGAACAGATATACAATGGCCACCGTGAACTGACATAAAACGGCCATTGTGAACTGACATGAAATGGCCACTGTGAACTGATATACAATGGCTGCCGTGAACTGGCATAAAATGGTCACTGTGAACTGACACAAAATGGCCATTGTGAACTGACATACAATGGCCATTGTGAACTGACATACAATGGCCCCCGTGAACTGACATAAAATGGCCATTGCGACCTGACATAAAACAGCCCCCGTGAACTGACATAAACTGTCCATTGTGAACTGACATACAATGACCCCCTTGAACTGACATAAAATGGCCATTGTGAGCAGACATAAAATGGCCATTGTGAACTGACATAAAATGGCCATTGCGACCTGACATAAAAAGGCCCCCGTGAACTGATATAAACTGTCCATTCTGAACTGACATACAATGGCCCCCATGAACTGACATAAAATGGCCATTGTGAACTGACATAAAATGGCCACTGTGAACTGAAATAAAATGGCCACTGTGAACTGATATACAATGGCCGCCGTGAACTGACATAAAATGGCCATTGCGACCTGACATAAAAAGGCACCCGTGAACTGACATAAAATGGCCCCCGTGAACTGACATAAAATGGCCCCCGTGAACTGACATACAATGGCCCCCTTGAACTGACATAAAATGGCCAATATGAACAGACATAAAATGGCCATTGTGAACTGACATACAATGGCCACCTTGAACTGACATAAAATGTCCACTGTGAACTGACAAACAATGGCCACCGTGAACTGACAGAAAATGGCCCCCGTGAACTGACATAAACTGTCCATTGTGAACTGACATACAATGGCCCCCTTGAACTGACATAAAATGGCCAATATGAGCAGACATAAAATGGCCATTGTGAACTGGCATAAAATGGCCATTGCGACCTGACATAAAAAGGCCCCCGTGAACTGATATAAACTGTCCATTCTGAACTGACATACAATGGCCCCCATGAACTGACATAAAATGGCCATTGTGAACTGACATAAAATGGCCACTGTGAACTGAAATAAAATGGCCACTGTGAACTGATATACAATGGCCGCCGTGAACTGACATAAAATGGCCATTGCGACCTGACATAAAAAGGCACCCGTGAACTGACATAAAATGGCCCCCGTGAACTGACATAAAATGGCCCCCGTGAACTGAAATTAAAATGGCCACCGTGAACTGACATAAAATGTCCCCCGTGAACCGACATGAACTGGCCACCGCAACTGAGATAAAATGGCCATTGCAAACTGACATAAAATGGCCATTGTGAACTGACATACAATGGCCACCGTGAACTTAGATAAAATGGCCATTGCAAACTGACATAAAATGTCCATTGTGAACTGACATACAGTGGCCACTGTGAACTGACATAAAATGGCTACCGTGAACTGATATACAATGGCCCCCGTAAACTGATATAAAATGTCCATCTTGAACTGACATGAAACGGCCCCGTGAACTGACATAAAATGGCCGCCATGAGCTTACATAAAATAGCCACCGTGTCCTGACATAAAATGGCCGCCATGAACTGACATACAATGGCCACCGTGAACTGACATAAAATGGCCATTGCGAGCTGACATAAAATGGCCCCCGTCAACCGACATAAAATGACCACCGTGAACTGACATAAAATGGCCACCGTGTACTGACAGAAAATGGCCTCCATCGACTGAATAAAATGGCCTCAATGAACTGACAAAAATGGCCACTGTGAACTGAGATAAAATGGCCACCGTGAACTGACATAAAATGGGCACCATGAACTGACATAAAATGGCCCCCGTGAACAGACATAAAATGGCCACCGTGAACTGACATAAAATGGCCCCCGTGAACCTACATGAACTGGCCACTGCAACTGAGATAAAATGGCCATTGCATACTGACATAAAATGGCCATTGTGAACTGACATGCAATGGCCATTGTAAACTGACATACAATGGCCATTGTGAACTGACATGCAATGGCCATTGTGAACTGACATACAATGGCCACCATGAACTGACATAAAATGGCCCCCGTGAACTGACATAAAATGGCCACCGTGAACTGACATAAAATGGCCCCCGTGAACCGACATGTCCTGGCCACCGCAACTGAGATAAAATGGCCATTGCAAACTGACATAAAATGGCCATTGTAAACTGACATACAATGGCCACCGTGAACTGACGCAAAATTGCGATTGTGAACTGACATACAATGGCCATTGTGAACTGACATATAAATGGCCACCATGGACTGACATAAAATGGCCCCCGTGAACTGACATAAAATGGCCACCGTGAACTGACATAAAATGGCCCCCGTGAACCGACATGTACTGGCCACCGCAACTGAGATAAAATGGCCATTGCAAACTGACATAAAATGGCCATTGTGAACTGATATACAATGGCCCCCGTGAACTGACATAAAATGGCCATTGCGACCGGACCTAAAAAGGCCCCCGTGAACTGATATAAAATGTCCATCGTGAACTGACATAAAATGGCCCCGTGAACTGACATAAAATGGCCGCCATGAGCTAACATAAAATAGCCACCGTGACCTGACATAAAATTGCCGCCATGAACCGACATAAAATGACCACCGTGAACTGACATAAAATGGCCACCGTAAACTGACATAAAATGGCCCCCATTGACTGAATAAAATGGCCTCCTTGAACTGACATAAAATGGCCACCGTGAACTGACATAAAATGGCCTCCGTGAACCGACATGAACTGGCCACCGCAACTGAGATAAAATGGCCATTGCAAACTGACATAAACTGGCCATTGTGAACTGACATACAATGGCCATTGTGAACTGACATGCAATGGCCACCGTGAACTGACACAAAATGGCCACCGTCAACTGATAAAAAATGGCCATTGTACACTGACATAAAATGGCCATTGTGAACTGACATACTATGGCCATTGTGAACTGACATACAATGGCCACCATGAACTGACATAAAATGGCCATTGTGAACTGACATAAAATGGCCATTGTGAACTGACTCACAATGGCCACCGTGAACTGACATAAAATGGCCATTGTGAACTGACATAAAATGGCCATTGTGAACTGTCTTAAAATGGACCCCGTGAACTGACATAAAATGGCAACTTTGAACTGACATAAAATGGCCACCGTCAACTGAAGAAAAATGGTCATGGCAAACTGACATAAAATGGCCATTGTGAACTGACATACAATAGCCATTGTGAACTGACATACAATGGCCACCATGAACTGACATAAAATGGCCATTGTGAACTGACATAAAATGGCCATTGCGACCTGACATAAATGGCCCCCGTGAACTGACATAAAATGGCCACTTTGAACTGAGATAAAATGGCCACCGTGAACTGAAATAAAATGGCCATTGTGAACTGACATACAATAGCGACCATGAACTGACATAAAGTGGCCCCCGTGAACTGACATAAAATGGCCACCGTGAACTGACATAAAATGGCCCCCGTGAACCGACATGAACTGGCCACCACAACTGAGATAAAATGGCCATTGCAAACTGACATAAAATGGCCATTGTGAACGGACATACAATGGCCACCGTGAACTGACATAAAATGGCCATTGCAAACTGACATAAAATGGCCATTGTGAACGGACATACAATGGCCACCGTGAACTGACATAAAATGGCCATTGCAAATTGACATAAAATGGCCATTGTGAACTGACATACAATGGCCACCGTGAACTGACATAAAATGGTCATTGTGAACTGACATAAAATGGCCATTGTGAACTGACATACAGTGGCCACCGTGAACTGACATAAAATGGCTGCCGTGAACTGACATACAATGGCCGCCGTGAACTGACATAAAATGGCCATTGCGAGCAGACATAAAAAGGCCCCCGTCAACCGACATAAAATGACCACCGTGAACTGACATAAAATGGCCACGTGTACTGACATAAAATGGCACCCATCGACTGAATAAAATGGCCCCCGTGAACTGACATAAAATGGCCACTGTGAACTGAGATAAAATGGCCACCGTGAACTGACATAAAATGGCCATTGTGAACTGACATACAATAGCCACCATGAACTGACATAAATGGCCCCCGTGAACTGATATAAAATGGCCACCGTGAACTGACATAAAATGGTCCCCGTGAACCGACATGAACTGGCCACCGCAACTGAGATAAAATGGCCATTGCAAACTGACACAAAATGGCCATTGTGAACTGACATGCAATGGCCATTGTAAACTGACATACAATGGCCACCGTGAACTGACACAAAATGGCCACCGTCAACTGAGAAAAAATGGCCATTGCAAACTGACATAAAATGGCCATTATGAACTGACATACAATGGCCATTGTGAACTGACATACAATGGCCACCATGAACTGACATAAAATGGCCCCCATGAACTGACATAAAATGGCCACCGTGAACTGACATAAAATGGCCCCCGTGAACTGCCATGAACTGGCCACCGCAACTGAGATAAAATGGCCATTGCAAACTGACATAAAATGGCCATTGTGAACTGACAAGAAATGTCCATTGCAAATTGACATAAAATGGCCATTGTGAACTGACATACAATGGCCACCGTGAACTGACATAAAATGGCCATTGTGAACTAACATAAAATGGGCATTGTGAACTGACATAAAATGGCCATTGTGAACTGACATAAAATGGCCACTGTGAACTGACATAAAATGGCCAATGTGAACTGACATACAATGGCCACCGTGAACTGAAATAAAATGGCCCCCGTGAACTGACATAAAATGGCCAATGTGAACTGACATAAAATGGCCATTGTGAACTGACATAAATGGCCAATGTGAACTGACATACAATGGCTACCGTGAACTGACATAAAATGGCCATTCTGAACTGACATACAATGGCCATTGCGACCTGACACAAAATGGCCCCCGTGAACTGACATTAACTGTCCATTGTGAACTGACACAAAATGGCCATTGCGACCTGACATGAACTGTCCATTGTTAACTGATATAAAATGGCTATTGTGAACTGACATAAAATGGCTCCCGTGAACCGACATAAAATGGCCACCGTGAACTGACATACAATGGCCATTGTGAACTGACATACTAATGGCCGACTGCTGGTTGTGGATTATGTTTTGGCAGAGTCCCAGAGAGAGACGGAGAGACGAAGAGACCGAGAGAGATGGAGAGGGGAGAACATCCTCCCCCCACCGAGCGAGATGGAGAAGGGGTAACCCCCCCCCCCCCCCACAGAGAGAGATGGAGTTGGTGGAACCCCCCTCCTCCCCCACCGAGAGATATGGAGAAGGAGACCCCCCCCCCACAAAGCGAGATGGAGAAGGGGGAACCCCCCCACCGAGAGAGAGATGGAGAGGGTGGAACCCCCCCCCCACCGGGAGAGATGGAGAGGGGGGAAATCCCCCTCCACCGAGAGAGATGGAGAGGGTGGACCCCCTCTCCCCCGCCGAGAGAGATAGAGAGGGGGTCCCCCCCCACCGAGAGAGATGGAGTGGGGGGAGCCCTGCCCCCACCGAGAGAGATGGAGAGGGGAGAACTCCCCCTCCACCGAGAGAGATGGAGAGGGTGGACCCCCCCCCCGCTGAGAGAGAAGGAGAGGGCGACCCCCCCCCCACCACCGAGAGAGATGGAGAGGGGGACCCCCCACCGAGAGAGATGGAGAGGCGGGAACCCCCACACCCACCGAGAGAGATGGAGAGGGGGGAACTCCCCCTCCACCGAGAGAGATGGAGAGGGTGGACCCCCCCCCCCCGCCGAGAGAGATGGAGAGAGGGGAGCCCTGCCCCCACCGAGAGAGATGGAGAGGGGAGAACTCCCCCTCCACCGAGAGAAATGGAGAGGGTGGACCCCCCCCCCCCCGCTGAGAGAGAAGGAGAGGGCGACCCCCCCACCACCGAGAGAGATGGAGAGGGTGGACCCCCCCCACCGAGAGAGATAGAGAGGGGGGACTCCCGCAGCGAGAGAGATGGAGAGGGGGACCCCCCCACCGAGAGAGATGGAGAGGCGGGAACCCCCACACCCACCGAGAGAGATGGAGAGGGGGGAACTCCCCCTCCACCGAGAGAGATGGAGAGGGTGGACCCCCCCCCCCCCGCCGAGAGAGATGGAGAGGGGGTCCTCCCTCCACCGAGAGAGATGGAGAGGGGGGAACTTTGCCCCCACCGAGAGAGATGGAGAGGGGGGACACCACAAAAGAGAGAGATGGAGAGGGGGGACTCCCCCACCGAGAGAGATGGAGAGGCGGGAACACCCCACCCACCGAGAGAGATGGAGAGGGGGGACCCTTCCCCCCCCCCCACCGAGACGGAGAGGAAAACTGCAGGGGATGGGCACAATGGAAATGTGGAGCTTGTTCAAGGAACAGCTACTGCGTGTCCTTGATAAGTATGTACCTGTCAGGCAGGGAGGAAGTGGTCGAGCAAGGGAACCGTGGTTTACTAAGGCAGTTGAAACACTTGTCTAGAGGAAGAAGGAAGGAGGCTTATGTAAAGATGAGACATGAAGGTTCAGTAAGGGCGCTCGAGAGTTACAAGTTAGCTAGGAAGGACCTAAAGAGGGAGCTAAGAAGAGCCAGAAGGGGACATGAGAAGTCTTTGGATGGTAGGATCAAGGATAACCCTAAAGCTTTCTATAGATATGTCAGGAATAAAAGAATGACTAGGGTAAGAGTAGGGCCAGTCAAGGACAGGAGTGGGAAGTTGTGCTTGGAGTCCGTGGAGATAGGAGAGGTGCTATACGAATATTTTTCATCACTATTCACACAGGAAAAAGACAATGTTGACGAGGAGAATACTGAGATTCAGGCTACTCGACTAGACGGACTTGAGGTTCATAAGGAGGAGGTGTTAGCAATTCTGGAAAGGGTGAAAATAGACAAGTCCCCTGGGCCGGATGGGATTTATCCTAGGATTCTCTGGCAAATGTTGTCCCCTTGTTCAAGAAGGGGAGTAGAGACAACCCCGGTAAATATAGACCAGTGAACCTTACTTCTGTTGTGGGCAAAATCTTGGAAAGGTTTTTAAGAGATAGGGTGTATAATCATCTGGAAAGGAATAATTTGATTAGACATAGTCAACACGGTTTTGTGAAGGGTAGGTTGTGCCTCACAAACCATATAGAGTTCTTTGAGAAGGTGAGAAACAGGTGGATGAGGGTAAAGCAGTTGATGTGGTGTATATGGATTTCAGTAACGCGTTTGACAAGGTTCCCCACGGTAGGCTACTGCAGAAAATACGGAAGCATGGGATTCAGGAAGATTTAGCAGTTTGGATCAGAAATTGGCTAGCTGGAAGAAGACAAAGGGTGGTGGTTGATGGGAAGTGTTCAGACTGGAGTCCAGTTACTAGTGGTGTACCACAAGGATCTGTATTGGGGCCACTGCTGTTTGTCATTTTTATAAATGACCTGGAGGAGGGCGCAGAAGGATGGGTGAGTAAATTTGCAGCTGACACGAAAGTCGGTGGAGTTGTGGACAGTGCGGAAGGATGTTACAAGTTACAGAGGGACATAGATAAGCTGCAGCGCTGGGCTGAGAGGTGGCAAATGGAGTTTAATGCAGAAAAATGTGAGGTGATTCATTTAGGAAGGAATAACAGGAAGACAGCGTACTGGGCTAATGGTAAGATTCTTGGCAGTGTGGATGAGCAGAGAGATCTCGGTGTCCATGTACATAGATCCCTGAAAGTTGCCACTCAGGTTGAGAGGTTTGTTAAGAAGGCGTACGGTGTGTTAGCTTTTATTGGTAGAGTGTCTGAGTTTCGGAGCCATGAGGTCATGTTGCAGCTGTACAAAACTCTGGTGCGGCCGCATTTGGAGTATTGCGTGCAATTCTGGTCGCCGCATTATAGGAAGGACGTGGAAGCATTGGAAAGGGTGCAGAGGAGATTTACCAGGATGTTGCCTGGTATGGAGGGAAGATCTTATGAGGAAAGGCTGAGGGACTTGAGGCTGTTTTCGTTAGAGAGAAGAAGGTTAAGAGGTGACTTAATTGAGGCATACAAGGTGATCAGAGGATTGGATAGGGTGGAGAGTGAGAGCCTTTTTCCTCGGATGGTGATGTCTAGCACGAGGGGACATAGCTTTAAATTGAGGGGAGATAGATATAAGACAGATGTCAGAGGTACGTTCTTTACTCAGAGAGTAGTAAGGGCGTGGAATGCCCTGCCTGCAACAGTAGTGGACTCGCCAACACTAAGGGAATTCAAATGGTCATTGGATAGACATATGGGCGATAAGGGAATAGTGTAGATGGGCTTCAGAGTGGTTTCACAGGTCGGCGCAACATCGAGGGCCGAAGGGCCTGTACTGCGCCGTAATGTTCTATGAGAGAGATGGAGATGGGGGAACACCCCCCCCCCCACCGAGAGTGATGGAGAGGGGGGACCCCCCACCGAGAGAGACGGAGAGGGGGGAACCCCCCCCCCCCCCCCACCGAGAGAGATAGAGAGGGGGGATTCCCTCTACCGAGAGGGATGGAGAGGGGGAAACCCCCCCACTGAGAGGGATGGAGAGGGGGGATCCCCCCACCGAGAGGGATGGAGAGGGGGAACACCCCCCACCGAGAGAGATGGAGAGGGGGGAATCCCCTCTACCGAGAGGGATGGAGAGGGGGAACCCCCCCACCGAGAGGGATTGAGAGGGGGAACCCCCCCCACCGAGAGGGATGGAGAGGGGGAACCCCCCCACCGAGAGGGATGGAGAGGGGGAAACCCCCCACCACCGAGAAAGATGGAGAGGGGGAACCCCCCCCCCACCGAGAAAGATGGAGAGGGGGGAACCACCTCCCACAGAGAGGGATGGAGAGGGGGTCCGCCCCTCCACCGAGAGAGATGGAGAGGGGGGAATCCCCCCCCACCGAGAGAGATGGAGAGGGGGAACCCCCCCCCACCGAGAGAGATGGAGGGGGGAATCCCCCACCCACCGAGAGTTGTGGAGAGGGGGACCCCCCCCCCCACTGAGAGGGATGGAGAGGGGGGACCCCCCTTCACCGAGACAGATTGAGGAGGGACCCAACCCCACCGAGAGGGATGGAGAGGGGGAAGTCACCGCCCCACCGAGAGTTGTGGAGAGGGGGGAACCCCCCCCACCGAGAGGGATAGAGAGGGGGGACCCCCCCCCACCGAGAGAGATTAAGAGGGGGGACCCCCCCCCCGAGAGGGATGGAGAGGGGGGAACCCCCACCGAGAGAGATGGAGAGGGGACCTCCCACCCCCACCGAGAGGGATGGAGAGGGGGAACCCCCACCCCCACCGAGAGAGATGGAGAGGGGGACCCCCCACCCCCACCGAGAGAGATGGAGAGGGGGGAACCCCCACCCCCACCGAGAGGGATGGAGAGGGGGGAACCCCCCCACCGGGAGGGATGGAGAGGGGGAACACCCCCCACCGAGAGAGATGGAGAGGGGGAAACCCCCACCCCCACCGAGAGAGATGGAGAGGGGACCTCCCACCCCCACCGAGAGGGATGGAGAGGGGGAACCCCCACCCCCACCGAGAGAGATGGAGAGGGGGACCCCCCACCCCCACCGAGAGAGATGGAGAGGGGGGAACCCCCACCCCACCGAGAGGGATGGAGAGGGGGGAACCCCCCCCACCGGGAGGGATGGAGAGGGGGAACACCCCCCCACCGAGAGAGATGGAGAGGGGGAAACCCCCACTGAGAGAGATGGAGAGGGGGGACCCCCCACTGAGAGAGATGGAGAGGGGGGCACCCCACCGAGAGAGATGGAGAGGGGGGAACCCCCACCCCACCGAGAGAGATGGAGAGGGGGGACCCCCCACCGAGAGGGATGGAGAGGGGGGAACCCCCACCCCACCGAGAGAGATGGAGAGGGGGACCCCCCACCCCCACCGAGAGAGATGGAGAGGGGGACCCCCCCACCCCCATCGAGAGAGATGGAGAGGGGGAACCCCCACCGAGAGGGATGGAGAGGGGGGAACCCCCCCCACCGAGAGAGATGGAGAGGGGGAACACCCCCCCACCGAGAGTGATGGAGAGGGGGGAACCCCCCCCACCGAGAGAGATGGAGAGGGGGAAACCCCCACCGAGAGGGATCGAGAGGGGGGAACCCCCACCCCACCGAGAGAGATGGAGAGGGGGGAACCCCCCCCCCCACCAAGAGAGATGGAGAGGGGGGACCCCCCACCGAGAGAGATGGAGAGGGGGGACACCCCACCGAGAGGGATGGAGAGGGGGGAACCCCCACCGAGAGGGATGGAGAGGGGGGAACCCCCACCCCACCGAGAGAGATGGAGAGGGGGGACCCCCCACCGAGAGGGATGGAGAGGGGGGAACCCCCACCCCCACCGAGAGAGATGGAGAGGGGGACCCCCCACCCCCACCGAGAGAGATGGAGAGGGGGACCCCCCCACCCCCATCGAGAGAGATGGAGAGGGGGAACCCCCACCGAGAGGGATGGAGAGGGGGGAACCCCCCCCACCGAGAGAGATGGAGAGGGGGAACACCCCCCCACCGAGAGTGATGGAGAGGGGGGAACCCCCCCCCCCACCGAGAGAGATGGAGAGGGGGAAACCCCCACCGAGAGGGATCGAGAGGGGGGAACCCCCACCCCACCGAGAGAGATGGAGAGGGGGGAACCCCCCCCCCCCACCGAGAGAGATGGAGAGGGGGGACCCCCTACCGAGAGAGATGGAGAGGGGGGACACCCCACCGAGAGGGATGGAGAGGGGGGAACCCCCACCCCACCGAGAGAGATGGAGAGGGGGGACACCCCACTGAGAGGGATGGAGAGGGGGGAACCCCCACCCCCACCGAGAGAGATGGAGAGGGGGACCCCCCCCCCCCACCGAGAGAGATGGGGAGGGGGAACACCCCCCCAATCCACTGAAAGAACACGGCTGAAGCCAATGGAGGGAGAAAAGAAAGGGGGGTAAGGGGGTAAACAAGGAGCAGGGGGTCACACACCAGGTCGGCCCGGAAGGGCATCACGGAGGGTCTGCGGGGGAGAGAGGGGAAGGGTTAGGGAAAGGGGGGTTGGGGGGGGGGGGGCAGACACGCCGAACTGAACGGCAACAGTTTGTAACGATAGAAACGTAAGAGAAAGCCTTTTCAATCTCTGAGAAATGTAAACAAGCCGCAATGCACAGAATTGTGGAAATGCCAATAAAAAGATTTTTACAATAAATCCAGAGCCCAGTTCAGTTTTTCCAATTCAGGGGCAATTTAGCACGGCCAATCCACCTGCCCTGCACATCTTTGGGTTGTGGGGGTGAAACCCAGGCTAACACGGGGAGAATGTGCAAACTCCACATGGACAGTGACCCAGAGCCGGGATTGAACAGTGGTTAGCACTGCTGCCTCACAGCTACAGGGTCCCAGGTTCGATTCCGGCTTGGGTCACTGTCTGTGCGGAGTCTGGACGTTCTCCCCTTGTCTGCGTGGATTTCCTCCGGGTGCTCCGGTTTCCTCCCACCGCCCAAAGACGTGCAGGTTAGGTGGGTTGGCGTTGATAAATCCAAATTGCCCACAGTATCTAAAGATGTTCAGGTTAGGTGGGGTGACAGCGACGGGGTAGGGGAGTGGGCCCAGGTATGGCGCTCTCTTCAGGGTTCACACTGTCTCTGTCATTATTGTTTACACCTACAATGCTGCCAAACTTTCTATCAAACGTTCTATCTCATTATCTTCAATCAGTACTCAACATAGTCAAACTGAGACACACAGACACACACACAGGCACACACACAGACACACACACACACAGGCACACACACACACACACACACGCGCACACACACACAGGCACACACACAGGCACACACACACACAGGCACACACACAGGCACACACACACACAGGCACACACAGGCACACACACACAAACACACAGGCACACACACACAGATACACACACACAGACACACACACAGACACACACACACACACATAGATACACACACACAGATACACACACACACACACGCACGCACACACACACACACAGGCACACACCCACCCACACACACACACACACACAGGCACACACACAGGCACACACAAACACACACACAAACACAGGCACACACCCACACACACACACACACACACGCACACACACAGGCACACACACACAGGCACACACACACACAGATACACAGATACACACACACAGACACACACACACACACACACAGACACACACACACGGACACACAGGCACAGACACACACAGTCACACACTGCAATGAAGTTACGGAGAAAAGTCCCTAGTCTCCAAACTCTGGCGCCTGTTCGGGTACACTGAGGGTGAATACATAATGTCCAATTCACCAAACAGCACGTCCTTCGGGACGTCAGGGGGGAAACCGGAGCACCCGGGAGAAACCCACGCAGACAAGGGGAGAACGTGCAGACTCCGCACAGACTGCGACCCAAGCCGGGATTCGAACCTGGGGCTCTGGAGCTGTGAGGCCGCAGTGCTAACCACTGTGCTACCGTGTAACTTCCAGTGCCGCGTAAAGAATGCCACACATAACCCCCCCCCCCAGATACTCAAACTCAGACAGACTGGGTCAATACATCTTTCAAATGGAGCGAGATCCATTCTCCACCTTTAACTTGGAGAGGTGTATCTGGCGTGTGTGTGACACAAGTCACACACTGACTCTGAACATCCTCACAGCAGCTTGGGGACAGGCTTTTCTAAAGCACTTTTCATAACCTTTGGGTATCACAAACTGCTTCACAGGCAATGGAGCCCTTTTGAAATCTAGTCAGGAGTAATTTAGGAAATGGACCAGCTAATTTCAGGGAGAGAGACACAGAAACAGGATGAGATTGTGCTGTACATGTTTCACAGCTGACACTGAGACACACACGAGATGTACAATATCAATTATTATTCTGAAGCATTTTGATTAAATCAGCCCTGAGACTGAATTCCAGTGTTTCAGAGTAAAGCTTCATCTACACTGCCCATCAAACACTCACAACACAAATACTGTCTGGGGTTAAACACAGAGTCAAAATCCCTCTGTCCTGTCCAAGGAATTTTTCATTGCAGATAGTTATTTTTATTTTTTGGAAAAGCAGAACTTAAATTGCACCGAATCCCAGGGTGGACTCTTGTTTATTTCAGCCCTTCACATTCAAACGTGAAGTTTAAGCTCCGATTACAGGTGTCTGCTTGTCTCTGTCTGTCTATTCAATGTTCCTGTAGCTTATTCACTTGTCTGAAGTATTTGAATAATAGGCCTTGGTTAATCAATCCTTTCTCACAGCACATGGAAGTTGTGAATCTTCAAGGCTCTCAGTCTAATGTAGTTAACAAACAACTGCTTCCTTTGATCCTCAATCCATTTCCCAACCCGAGATCTCACACCTTTCCACAATGCAGGAATATCTCCATCAAAACTTCTAATCAGTTCCCCATACACTTGTTAAACTTGCCTGTGTGAAGTAAATTCCACTGACAGATTCCGAAAGCTGCACAGAGCAATGACTGGTTATTTTAAACTTTGAAACGGAACTATTTTAACTTGTCCATCAGTCCTATTAAACAGAAATGTTGTCCCTGTGGGCTGACAGTCTCTCAGCAAGATTGAAACATTGAGGGACCCCGCGTCCTGCATTTGACAACATTTGTGGCACTTCCAGAATCTCCGATCCGTTGCTGTCTGTATTGTGTGAATCCAGCTGTGAAATATCTGTCCAGTTTAAACTTCCACTGTCTCCGCCTTCTCATCATTGATAAAGATCACGGTTTGATCACCCTTCTGTCTGAGGTGGGACTGGGACCATCCAGGGCTGCAGGCCCAGCCTCCTGTCCTCCCACCCCTCTGCCTGAGGTGGGAGTGGGAGCATCGAGGGCTGCAGGCCCAGCCTCCTGTCCTCCCACCCCTCTGCCAGAGGTGGGAGTGGGACCATCCAGGCTGCAGGCCCGGCCTCCTGTCCTCCCACCCCTCTGCCTGAGGTGGGAGTGGGACCATCCAGGGCTGAAGGCCCGGCCTCCTGTCCTCCCACCCCTCTGCCTGAGGTGGGAGCGGGACCATCCAGGGCTGCAGGCACAGCCTCCTGTCCCCCCACCCCTCTGCCTGAGGTGGTAGTGGGACCATCGAGGGCTGCGGACTCGGGCTCCTGTCCTCCCACACCTCTGCCCGAGGTGGGAGTGGGACCATCCACGGCTGCAGGCCCGGCCTCCTGTCCTCCCACCCCTCTGCCTGAGGTGGGACTGGGACCATCCAAAGCTTCAGACACGGCCTCCTGTCCTCCCAACCCTCTGCCTGAGGTGGGACTGGGACCATCTGGGGCTGCAGGCCCAGCCTCCTGTCCTCCCACCCCTCTGCCTGAGGTGGGAGTGGGACCATCCACGGCTGCAGGCCCGGCCTCCGGTCCTCCCACCCCTCTGCCTGAGGTGGGAGTGGGACCATCCAGGGCTGCAGGCCCGGCCTCCTGTCCTCCCATCCCTCTGCCTGAGGTGGGAGTTGCACCATCCAGGACTGCAGGCCCGGCCTCCTATCCTCCCACCCCTCTGCCTGAGGTGGGACTGGGACCATCCAGGGCTGCAGGCCCGGCCTCCTGTCCTCCCACCCCTCTGCCTGAGGTGGGAGTGGGACCATCCAGGGCTGCAGGCCCGGCCTCCTGTCCACCAACCCCTCTGCCTGAGGTGGGAGTGGGACCATCCAGGGCTGCAGGCCCGGCCTCCTGTCCTCCCAACCCTCTGCATGAGGTGGGAGTGGGACCATCCAGGGCTGCAGGCCCGGCATCCTGTCTCCCACCCCTCTGCCTGAGGTGGGAGTGGGACCATTCGGGGCTGCAGACCCAGCCTCCTGCCCTCCCACCCCTCTGCCTGAGGTGGGACTGGGACCATCCAGGGCTGCAGGCCGAGCCTCCTGTCCTCCCACCCCTCTGCCTGAGGTGGGAGCGGAACCATTCGGGGCTGCAGACCCAGCCTCCTGCCCTCCCAACCCTCTGCCTGAGGTGGGACTGGGACCATCCAGGGCTGCAGGCCGAGCCTCCTGTCCTCCCACCCCTCTGCCTGAGGTGGGAGCGGGACCATCCAGGGCTGCAGGCCCGGCCTCCTGTCCTCCCACCCCTCTGCCTGAGGTGGGGGCGGGACCATCCAGGGCTGCAGGGCCGGCCTCCTGCCCTCCCACCCCTCTGCCTGAGGTGGCAGTGGGACCATCCGGGGCTGCAGGCCGAGCCACCTGTCCCCCCACCCCTCTGACTGAGGTGGGAGTGGGACCATCCAGGACTGCAGGCCCAGCCTCCTGTCCTCCCACCCCTCTGCCTGAGGTGGGACTGGGACCATCCAGGCTGCAGGCCCGGCCTCCTGTCCTCCCACCCCTCTGCCTGAGGTGGGACTGGGACCATCCAGGCTGCAGGCCCGACCTCCTGTCCTCGCACCCCTCTGGCCAGCACCTAAGGGGCATCCTCCACTCTGCCGGGGGCAGGGCGGACAAGACATTATGTGGGGGCGGCAGCCTCCCGTCGCTCCGCTGCCCCCGCGGTGCCCTCGCCCTCCCGCCTGCTCACGCGGCAGCTGGGGGTGAAGTGCTATGCCCACCCTACCATGACCATTGAGGCGGGCACCCGTGCGATGGGCGGGGCTGTCGGCCCCTCGGCCATCGTAGCCGCCTCGCGGATGTACGGCAAGGCCGGGTTCTTCCTGCGGGCCGAGCAGGCGGCCCAGCGGGCCCTGGAAAGGGGGCTCACGGTGGGCGGGACACACGTGGCGGTGGAGACGCTGGAGGCCACCGCAGAACGTGTTGTTCTATCAAACGTCCCGCCCTCCCTCCCCACCGAGCTCCTCCTGCCCCATCCCAACCTACTGGGGGAGGTGAGGTCCGGGGCGGCGCCGCTGACGCTCGGCCTGCGGGACCCCTCCCTCCACCATGTATACTCCTTACGCCGCCAGGTTTGTACCTGTCTGACCCGGAGGAGGTCACGGAGGGACGTTTTGTGATTTCAATGTTATGGTAGAGGCGTTTTCAGAACCCCAAATGTATCATGAGTTCAACCAACCTCCCCCTTTAATGTATTGTTGCTTTTGAAAGCGCACGACTTGTTCTCCAGGTGTGGGATTACAATTATGGACACGTGGGTTTTTAAACACAAAACAATGTTTATTTCAGGAACTCAACTTAACCTTTCAAATAAACATTGGATCACTTAACACCCCTTACTTCAAAGAGAACCCCGAAATTAATACAACACGAAATAATCCCTCAAAATGTTCCTTTAAACATCCAACATACTTAACACCTTTAAACAGCAACACATCAGATTAAAGGCATTACTATTATGAGTTTAAATCACCCAAATGATTCAGAGATAGTCTTTCATGGCATAGATCACAGCAGATCCAGCTCACTGCAAACACAGACAAGCTCTTTTCCTCAAAACTTAAACTAAAAACTGCAAACTGGCTGAGCTAAAAACCCAGCTGCACCCAGCTCTTGAAGACACTCTCACATGACACCCATCAAGGGGAGGACCACAGGGTGTTTTGGACAGCGGATGGCCTGCGGTGCCAGGCCTGCAGGGAGCTGGGACACTGCCCCGCCCAGACTGCCTCCGCCAACACCACCTCCGCGGCGGCAGCGGCTGGCACTGCCCCCCTCTCCTCTACCACCTATCCGTCTGCCCAGCAGCCGGCCCCGGATAACACCGCGGCTGCTGGGGGAGGGGGAGGGGGACCCCGGCTGCTGTGGAGGGCGGAGGGTGACCGCAGCTGCTGGGGGAGGGGGAGGGGGACCGCGGCGGCTGGGGAGGGGGAGGGGGACCGCGGCTGCTGTGGGAGGGGGACCGTGGCTGCTGGGGGGAGGGGGACCGTGGCTGCTGGGGGAGGGGAGGGGGACTGCGGCTGCTGGGGGAGGGGGAGGGGGACTGTGGCTGCTGGGGGAGGGGGAGGGGGACCGCGGCTGCGGGGGGAGGGGGACCGCGGCTGCTGGGGGAGCGGAGGGATACCGCGGCTGCTGGGGGAGGGGGACCGCGGCTGCTGGGGGAGGGGGAGGAGGGGACCGAGGCTGCTGGGGGATGGGGGAGGGGGGCAGCGGCTGCTGTGGGACGGGGAGGGGGACCGCGGCTGCTGCGGGAGGGGGAGGGTTACCGTGGCTGCTGGGGGAGGGGAGGAGGGGGAATGCGGCTGTTGGGGAGGGGGACCGCGGCTACTGGGGGAAAGGGAGGGGGACTGCGGCTGCTGTGGGAGGGGGAGGGGGACCGCGGCTACTGGGGAGAGGGGTGGAGGGGGACCGCGGCAACTGGGGAGTGGGAGGAGGACCGCGGCTACTGGGGGAGAGGGAGGGGGACCGCGGCTGCTGGGTGAGGGGGAGGGGGACTGCGGCTGCTGGGGGAGGGGGAGGGGGACTGCGGCTCCTGGGGGAGGGGGACCGCGGCTGCTGGGGGAGGGGGAGGGGGACTGCGGCTGCTGGGGGAGGGGGACCACGGCTGCTGGGGAGGGGAGAGGGACCGAGGCTGCTGGGGGAGGGGGAGGGGGACTGCGGCTGCTGGGGGAGGGGGAGGGGGACCGCGGCTGCTGGGGGAGGGGAGGGGGGCCGCGGCTGCTGGGGGAGGGGGAGGGGGACCGCAGCTGCTGGGGGAGGGGGAGGGGGACCGCGGCTGCTGGGGGAGGGGGAGGGGGACCGCAGCTGCTGGGGGAGGGGGAGTAGGACCATTCAGGAATAAACTTTACATCTCCCAGTGGGAAAAATCAAATTGAATCCCAATTTATAGAGCAGCTCACTGAGGAAATCTGTCTGTGAGGAACAGAATAAGATTGTCCCCATCAAAGATTCCCAAGACAGCAATGTCCTGGGGTTCCTTGCCGGTCTTTACTCAGAGTATAGAAAGCTCTCCTTGGGAGACAGAGGAATAGACATCCCAAACTAGTCAGAAACTCAGGAGGAAATAAATATTAACATCAAGACTGAAGTAAGCACAGGACTTTGCTAGATCTGTTGCTGTGCCCTGAATTAACATAACCACAGACAGGACAAATGCCTCTGGCCTCTCCTGTGAAGACACATCTTTAGTGAATAATCACAGCGGACAGACTGAAAACATTCATGACAGACAGTTAAGGGGTAGGTCTGTACACAGATCTCTGAGGAGATCTCAACCAATACTGTTCCTGATCATTTCCCAATAGAATTTTAACTTATGCTTCAATTCTGTGAGACAGAAATGTGGTCCCTGTGGGAGGATTGTGTTAAGACAGCAGTTGCTGGATCCAATGCTGTGTAATTTATCAATAGTAAGGAGATTGGTATCTCTTGTCAGTCATTTACATGTCAATAGTGAGCTGTCCTCAGAGGCAGACATTCCACACGTGTCAGAGACTGGGGCTGGAGTTTGCTCACAGCTCACTGAGGATAAATCTGAGTCTGAGGGACCAATCCTCCCACTTCACTGAAAACATTGCCCCTCTTGTTCAGTGTGTGTCTGTGTGTGTTGCTGAGTGGAGCTTCAGTGTGAAGTGAGAGAGCTTGAAGTGAGAGCTGTTGGTGGTGAGGAACTGGAATTCCCCGATCCTACCTGCCCCAGCTTGTGTTGTGCCTGGTGGGAGTGGGACCATCCAGGGCTGCAGGCCCAGCCTCCTGTCCTCCCACCCCTCTGCCTGAGGTGGGACTGGGACCATCCAGGGCTGCAGGCCCGGCCATCTGTCCTCCCACCCCTCTGCCTGAGGTGGGACTGGGACCATCCAGGGCTGCAGGCCCGGCCTCCTGTCCTCCCACCCCTCTGCCTGAGGTGGGAGTGGGATCATCCAGGACTGCAGGCCCAGCCTCCTGCCCTCCCACCCCTCTGCCTGAGGTGGGACTGGGACCATCCAGGGCTGCAGGCCCGGCCTCCTGTCCTCCCACCCCTCTGCCTGAGGTGGGACTGGGACCATCCAGGGCTGCAGGCCCAGCCTCCTGTCCTCCCACACCTCTGCCTGAGGTGGGACTTGGACCATCCAGGGCTGCAGGCCCGGCCTCCTGTCCTCCCACCCCTCTGCCTGAGGTGGGAGTGGGACCATCCAGGGCTGCAGGCCCAGCCTCCTGTCCTCCCACCCCCCTGCCTGAGGTGGGCGTGGGACCATCCAGGGCTGCAGGCCCAGCCTCCTGTCTTCCCACCCCTCTGTCTGAGGTGGGAGTGGGACCATTGGGACTGCGGACCCTGTCCTCCCACCCCTCTGCCTGAGGTGGGAGTGGGACCATTGGGGACTGCGGACCCTGTCCTCCCACCCCTCCGCCTGAGGTGGGAGGAGGTCACCGAGGGGGTTTCGTGGTCTCCCATCAGGGGGAGGCCCATAAAGTGTTCTGGTCGGCGGACGTCCTGCGCGGCCACGCCTGCAAAGGGCTGGGGCACCTCCGGCGCCACTGCCCCCCCCCCCCCCTGCCAGCACTGCCCCCCTCTCCTCTGCCCAGCGGCCGGCCCCAGACCCCCCCGCGGCCGCTGGAGGGGGAGGAGGAGGGGGAGGGGGATGCTGCCGGGGCCCCCCGGGCGAGGAGGGGGGTCTCCCGTGTTGGTGCCCATCCCCCTGACGCCTGGCCCGGGGCACACAATGAAGAGAAGCAAGGCCGGGGGGGGCCTCCGAGGCCCCCGAGCCACTCGAGCTGCTGTCGCCCCCCGAGCAGGAGGACCCGGGGTCGAGCGGGGTCGAAGCCCCTGAGGGCCCGTCCCGCCCGGTGCAAGTTTCCTCCCCGGACGCCTCCTCTTCACCATCGCCGGGGGCCGGCAGCAGCAGCGACCGCTCATCGTGCCGCTGTGGGCCGTGGACGGGGGAGGAGGGGAAGGCTCCCCGCCCTCTGCACCCGGGCGGGCGACGCCGGAGAGCCCTGTTTTCAACCCGGACATGTCCCTGGGGGGCCTCTCCGAGGTCCCGGAGTCGCCGGCGTGGGTGGAGGCGCCGTCCACGGGCCCTGAGCCGCGGGAGGAGCCTGCGAAGGACCTGCCTGAGGACGACCCTGGGGGTCGGGTCGACTCGGGCCCAGGGTTAGCCGGTGGGCCCGTGCCACCCGCCATACTCCATGTGGCGGGGGACTCGAGCTCGGGAGGTGACCGTTCGGAGGAGGAAGGCTGCTCGGTGGAGGGTGAGGAGGAGGATTTAGACGCGCTCTGCAGCGAGGCAGAGGGCACCCTCACACCCGGCACCGTTTCCCCTCGTCCCCCCTGGGGAACGCTGGACATTTCTGGGAACGCACCATGGTCACCCGGACTGTGTGCGGCTGGCCCTGGGCAGCTGGGGAAACCTGGGGCTGCTGCTTGGATCCGCCCGGGCCTATGTCAGAGAGGCCCAGGAGTTCGATCAAGACCAGGAGGAGCAGCGCCAAGCTGTTCCGTTCCTTGTGGGACTCCTGAGGGAGTGGAGGGGCGGTACCCCCACTCTGAGCACTAAAGGGGATGGATAACTATTGCTGCTGACATGGAGGTAACCATGGCCAGCCTCAACATCAACGGCAGCAGCCACGCGCACCACCGGTTCCAGTTCTTGTCTATCCTCCGGGACGGAAAGTACGGGATGTGCTTACTGCAGGAAACCCAGGCCATCCAGGTGACGAAGCTCAGTGGACGCTGGAGGGGCAAGGAGGAGTCTTCATGAGTCACCTGGCCCCACGTTCGGGCGGGGTGGCTATCTTGTTGGCTCCACATTTTCAGCCGGAGATCTTGGGGGGGGGGGGGGGGTCAAGGAGCCGGTGCCAGTCCGTCTGCTGCACCTAAAGGCCCGTTTCGGGGCAGCGGTGATTCACTTTGTCAATGTATCCGCTCCCGTGGCCGGACCGCAGCAGGCGACTTTCTTCCAAAAGGTGTCCACTCTTCTCGGCACCATCCCGGTGGGAGAGTTGTTATTGAAAATATGGAAAGATGTGTCATTTGAAACATGGAAGTCTGGCAATATCTGGTCTGAGAGAAACAAGAGAGGATACAGGGAAAGATCCCACAAAGGGTGAACAGCAGCTGCCAGGAGAGGATTGTAAAATGCAGATCTCCTTGCTCAAGCAGGCTTAGCAAACAAGACAAACAGGATTTTGAATGAAGCCAAAAACAATGGCCCACACCTTCATTGAAAGTAACTATCTTAGTTAGCAGCTGGAAAAAATGATGAGGTTCAGTTGAATTTGGTGATAATTCTAGGTGTGAAAATTTGCTAAACCAGGTAAATTAAAGAAAACTGGAGACTATCAGTCTACGAGAAACATAATTCAAAGCCAAAATCAAAGTCAAAATTATGAGCTGAGGACACAATTGGAAAATAAAACTACAGAAATGACAGGAATTAAAAGTAACACCTCTTGAAACCAAAGCATTTTGATCATCACAAAGGAAACAATGGAATCAGATCTATGAGATGCAGTTATGTCAAAATGAATACGTAGTTGGATTAGAAAGTTTAGATCAAAGATACTTTTTACAATCAAAGTGAAATAAGTTACTTTACAATAAAATCATAAAAGCTAGAAAACTATTAGAAAAATATGTAAACCCAGAGACCAGGGCAGGAACTACCAGAACCAGAATCGGAACTCAGAGGGAGGGAGAGAGAGAAGCAGAGAAGAACAAGCAGCTCAGAGTCAGATTACAGTCAGCTCGGCTATGGGAAAGATAAGGCATAGCAGCCCAGCTAAAACAGCTAATACATCTCAGGAAGACTAGAATTTAAAGAGTCAGCTCTATGTCAGCTCAGAGACAGTCTGCAGAGTCAGCTCTCACAGCGCGGTACATGGGAAAGACAGGACACAGCAACCGAGCTCATCAGCGATTACATCCAAAGAAGACCAGACTTTAAAAAGAAGATTGATTGTCAAGGTGGGCCTGAAGGTCGCTTCAACCACCCAGAAGGACCCAGAAGCAAGGTCTTTTTCCTTTCTGTAAAGAAAGTATTTGCAGCTTTTAATAGAAAAAATATAATAATAAAATAACTTAATTTAACCTGAAATAGTGGTTATTCCAAAGTCTACTTTACTTACTTAGCAATGCGGGACCCAGGATCGATGGTACTAAGTGGTAAGTAGATGACATCTTCGGTGAAGGCATGGGTTATACCGGGGGATAACTAGAAAGCATAGTTTGACCTGAATAGCACCCACTGAAGCTTGCATCAGAGTCGGGGAGTGAGAATCCCTGATCACCATTTAGAATGTCGCCCCTTTTTGGTATAGGGGGACTTCTAAGAATAGTGGTGAGTTTTCAAAAACATGGCGCCCAACGTTTTAATTAAAACCCTGTCAATTACGCCGAATGTGTTGCTTTATTTTCCACACGGCAGCCGTCGTGTTAACAACGTGAGAATTGCGCCCAGCCGGTTGTTTTTCTTTCTCCATGGCATCCAGCGTGGAGACCTAGAATACTAGAAGTTTCTAGGTAAAACGAGGCTAGAATAGTAGAAGTTTCTACATCAGCAGAGGGGGCTTGAATATTAGAAGTTTCTAGTTCCCAACAAACGGTTGGAATATTAGAAGTTTCTAACCGGCACAAAGGCGAGAATATTAGAAGTTTCTTGTCTATTGTGAGTCAGACTTTACCTGCCGAGTTTAGTCTGGAAAGTCATGTGATTGATTTTTGCAAAGATATTCTGTGGATCGAGGGGACATAAAACCCATGTTGGGTGTGAAATCAGCAAATTAGAAGATGATGACCCTGAGAAAAAGTCTGCAAGACATCTTGGTGACAGCACTAAAAATAGTGCATCCATTACTGGTAAAAGGAGGTCAAAAAATAAATCATCCTTAGAGTAAGGCAGATTGTGAGGGTAAATCCTAAAGAAATAGAGGACGCCTAGAATCTTTAGAGACCAATAACCAATCGAACCTTAACTAAAACAGGAAGATAGTGCCTTAGTTAGCCTTGGGTAGGGCCCAGAAAGGGCACCTATCCTTAATTTCAGATTGCAACTGAAAGGGACAACCAGGAACAGAACTTAGAATTCCGAAAAATGGCAATTAGAATAATCCTCTTGCTGTGAAACATGGTCAAGAGAGTTGAAGCAATGAACCAGAGTGGGAGAAATTAATAGAGGCAAAAAACTCCTGCATAAGTGAAACTTTATCAGCATGGAGGGGGTCTCAATTTTTGTTAAAAGTAATTAAAACCCCACTGGACAGAGGTCCAAGATCTCAGTGTATAAACGTGAGTGGGTGTTCAATAAGGGTTTGTGAAACCCTACAAAGTAGAGGTCCAAGATCTGAGCGGATGAATGAGTGTGTGTATGTCTAAGAAGGAATTGTGAATTTCCTTTGGTGTTTGTATTTTTAAAAAAATGTTGTATTTTGCAAAACCGAGTTTCACATCAATTAAAAGTTATAAATGGCAGGTAGAAATGTGATCAGTATTATGAGGTGATAAATCAGTATGTTCAGAGTTAAATTGGTCTCAGAATAAACAGATAAAGAGTTTGTACTGGGCAGCAGTCAGCTGCTCGCAGGCTTTGAAACTGAGCGTTGAAATTGACACTGCAGATCTCCGCAGGGTCCTAGTGCCCGATGATCTCATGAAAGTCACCAGCAAAAATAATCATGTTTAGAATGTTAAATACATTGAAGAAGGAGCTTTAGAGAATAAAGATTTTGGATCAAAAGTTAGATTAAGAGAATTACTTGCAGGATAAGGAAAAGGGAATCTGATGGCAGGAAACGATTTGATAAAAATAGATGCAGGTAAAATTAAGATATTAAAACAATTGATAACACAGAGGAAGTTTGGGTGAAACTACCAACTAAGACTGCAGGGAAAATAATCAGTGAAGCTGTAAAATGTGAAGACAAGTTTGTTCAGAATCTGGGTAATCATACAGTTGACATGGCGAAGCATGGTGTCTGGAGCAAAATAAATTATATCACAATTAAAACACATGACCCAATTGGTGGGAAGACAGTGAATTAAAACCTGTTAGCAGCATTGATTGGACAGATCATCAAGTTAAAATTTCATGTTTGGAACTTACCTTCATAAAAATCCAGCCGTAATCAAAATAAAGTAAGTGAAGTAAACGCAGTAGCAATATCAGGAATGTATCAGGGTAAGGTTTCGACAGATTGGATCAGAGTGAGCAAAAGGGGAGGAGTTTGAGATTCTTCGAATCTCATTCAGGGGTGCAATGACAGAAGGAGGAGGCTTAACAGGCCTTCATTGCGTGATGTACATCAATGATAAGGAAAAAAAACGAGTTAAAAAAAAAAGAAAAGAGACAAAAGAAATGGTAACAAAAGAAATCCGGAAGTCCTGGAGAGGGCACTTCGGGAGTGTTCAAACGAAGATAGAAAGTACGAATTAAAGAATAGGGCCCTCTCCACCCTTGACCTGCTCATTTGATTTTTCAGATGGAAAAAGTAAATAACAGACAAATCAGTTCACAAGAAGGAAGAGAACTGCACTCCAGGAAGGAATGTTTTAGACAGGATTGGGGGGGGGGGGGGGGGGGGTGGGGGGCGGGGGGGGGGGGGGGGGTGGAAACTAATGATACAATCGCCGACATACTTGAGGGAATTAAATGATAGAGCCCGTAGGAAAACTTTACGGGTTGGAAACACATCAAAATCTCAAATTATTACTGAACAGTGAACCCTCCGGTCAGACATCTCTAACTGGACATCAGCTGATGGATGATCTGCGGTCTCCCTGGGGTATGTACTATGTGGTGGAGTTATTAAGGGTCTCGGCAGACAGCAGCGACTGACGAGGAACCCCAATATGATAAACGGCAATAGTTTAAGAATTTTTGGAGCTTGATGCCAAGGGGGGAAAATTATTACCAATGCAGCAAACAATATTGCATTGTCGAGCTGTAAACATTATTAAGGAAGAAATGTCATGTCAATTGTTAGGCACTGTTATGTATGTATGATAATGGGGGCATGTGTGCTGTTCGAGAACTTGATCAGCATTTCGAAACTGTGTGAATGTTTTAATAGGGGGGAATAGTGGTAGTTTAATGTGCTGTCTTGATTTAACTGCATAGAACATCACAAATAATATTGATGCTGTTAGCACGCCATATTCAGTATGTAGTGACTATTGGTTCCAAAGCCACGAAGGAATGTGTCGATATTGTACTATATTTTTCGTATTGAAATTGTGATAACAGTTGCAATTATGTAAAGTTGTAACACACGGTCTATTTGTGTAGTTAGGTGATGAGTAATGTGTTGAGATAAGACTTAATTTTTTTTAACTGTGTATTTAACAATAGGGAGAATTTATTTGGAAAAAGTGACAGTTCGATGTGGTTTTGCGAATACTGTCGGCAAATGTTGTAAGGCAAATGATAACAGACGAAAGGGATTTGAAGGAAGTTTGTCAGAATGATATTCCCTCATGTACACCAGGGGATGGCAGACATACATGGTTTATATTAGACATTAATGTGGGGAAGTCAGGGTTAGAATGAGGATCAATTGAACCTTTTAAATTAATGAAGCGAGGGGACCAGTGGGTGTACATGATGTCATAACTTACCATTCCAATGAGAAACGGTAAGCAATTTGAATGACGGAAAAATGGACACGAAACAGCCAGTGATGGACAAATGGCCTTTTTGGTTACTGATGGACTGAGTTGTGTGCTGTTTCTAAGGGACATGAGGAAGCTTCTACGGTGCTGCTACCCCAAGGAAGTAAACTGCTTTGGAGGTAGTGGAACACGGATATAGCTATTGTGGTACCTTCCTAAGCGGCTGCGGCTATGGTTCACTGTAATTGGACTTGAGGAAAGAACGAAAAAAGACACTGGTCTGTGATATGGATCTATTTACAAATTGATTTCGATGCACAATTTAAAATCACAAAACATGGACATACAAACGATAAAGGTAGGGGATAAATGTTAGTCAGTACAATTAGATGGGGGGACAATTGATCAAATGATATAGATATGTTTCAAATGTCAATACGGGGTGTTATTGAAAATATGGAAAGATGTGTCATTTGAAACATGGAAGTCTGGCAATATCTGGTCTGGGAGAAACATGAGAGGATACAGGGAAAGATCCCACAAAGGGTTAACAGCAGCTGCCAGGAGAGGATTGTAAAATGCAGATAGCCTTGCTCAAGCAGGCTCAGCAAACAAGACAAACAGGATTTTGAATGAAGCCAAAAACAATGGCCCACACCTTCATTGAAAGTAACTATCTTAGTTAGCAGCTGGAAAAAAGGATGAGGTTCAGTTGAATTTGGTGATAATTCTAGGTGTGAAAATTTGCTAAACCAGGTAAATTAAAGAAAGCTGGAGACTATCAATCTACGAGAAACATAATTCAAAGCCAAAATCAAAGTCAAAATTATGAGCTGAGGACACAATTGGAAAATAAAACTACAGAAATGACAGGAATTAAAAGTAACACCTTTTGAAACCAAAGCATTTTGACCATCACAAAGGAAACAATGTAATCAGATCTCTGAGATGTAGTTATGTCAAAATGTACACGTAGTTGGATTAGAACGTTTAGATCAAAGATACTTTTTACAATCAAAGTGAAATAAGTTACTTTACGATATAGTCATAAAAACTAGATAACTGTTAGAAAAATATATAAACCCAGAGACCAGGGCAGGAACTACAAGAACCTGAACCAGAACTCAGAGGGAGGGAGAGAGAGAAGCAGAAAAGAAAAAAGCAGCTCAGAGTCAGATTACAGTCAGCTCGGCCATGGGAAAGACAAGGCATAGCAGCCGAGCTAAAACAGCTAATACATCTCAGGAAGACTATAATTCAAAGAGCCAGCTCAGAGTCAGCTCAGAGATAGCCAGCAGAGCCAGCTCTCACAGCTCGGTACATGGGAAAGACAGGCCACAGCATCCGAGCTCATCAGCGATTACATCTAAAGAAGACCAGACTTTATAAAGAAGATTGATTGTCAAGGTGGGCCTGAGGGTCCCTTCAACCACCCAGAAGGACCCAGAAGCAAGGTCTTTTTCCTTTCCGTAAAGAAAGTATTTGCAGCTTTTAAAATAAAAAATATAATAATAAAATAACTTAATTTAACCTGAAATAGTGGTTATTCCAAAGTCTACTTTACTTACTTAGCAATGCGGGATCCAGGATCGATGCTACTAAGTGGAAAGTAGGTGAAATCTTCGGTGAAGGTATGGGTTATACCGGGGGATAACTAGAAAACATAGTTTGACCTGAATAGCATCCACTGAAGCTTGCATCGGAGTCGGGAGTGAGAATCCTGATCACCATTTAGAATCTCGGCCCTTTTTGGTATTGGGGGAATTCTAAGAATAGTGGTGAGTTTTCAAAAACATGGCGCCCAACGTTCAATTAAAGCCGTGTTAATTGCGCCAAGCGGGTTGTTTTGCTTTCTCCATGGCATCCAGCACCGTGACCTAGAATATTAGAAGTTTCTAAATCAGCAGAATGGAGGCTAGAATATTAGAAAAAAGAACAAAGAACAAAGAAATGTACAGCACAGGAACAGGCCCTTCGGCCCTCCAAGCCCGTGCCGACCATGCTGACCGACTAAACTACAATCTTCTACACTTCCTGGGTCCGTATCCCTCCATTCCCATCCTATTCATGTATTTGTCAAGATGCCCCTTAAATGTCACCATCGTCCCTGCTTCCACCACCTCCTCCGGTAGCGAGTTCCAGGCACCCACTGCCCTCTGCGTAAAAAACTTGCCTCGTACATCTACTCTAAACCTTGCCCCTCTCACCTTAAACCTATGCCCCCCAGTAATTGACCCCTCTACCCTGGGGAAAAGCCTCTGACTATCCACTCTGTCTATAACCCTCATAATTTTGTAGACCTCTATCAGGTCGCCCCTCAACCTCCTTCGTTCCAGTGAGAACAAACCGAGTTTATTCAACCGCTCCTCATAGCTAACGCCCTCCATACCAGGCAACAATCTGGTGAATCACTTCTGCACCCTCTCTAAAGCCTCCACATCCTTCAGGTAGTGTGGCGACCAGAATTGAACACTATACTCCAAGTGTGGCCTAACTAAGGTTCTATACAGCTGCTACATGACTTGCCAATTCGTATACTCAATGCCCCGGCCAATGAAGGCAAGCATGCCTTCTTGACTACCTTCTCCACCTGTGTTGCCCCTTTCAGTGACCTGTGGACCTGTACTCCTAGATCTCTTTGACATTCAATACTCTTGAGGGTTCTACCATTCACTGTATATTCCCTACCTGCATTAGACCTTCCAAAATGCATTACCTCACATTTGTCGGGATTAAACTCCGTCTGCCAATTCTCTCCGCCCAAGTCTCCAAACAATCTAAATCCTGCTGTATCCTCTGACAGTCCTCATCGCTATCCGCAATTCCACCAACCTTTGTGTCGTCTGCAAACTTACTAATCAGACAACTTACATTTTCCTCCAAATCATTTATATATACTACAAACAGCAAAGGTCCCAGCACTGATCCCTGTGGAACACCACTGGTCACAGCCCTTCAATTCGAAAAGCATCCTTCTATTGCTACTCTCTGCCTTCTATGACCTAGCCAGTTCTGTATCCACCTTGCCAGCTCACCCCTGATCCCGTGTGACTTCACCTTTTGTACTAGTCTATCATGAGGGACCTTGTCAAAGGCCTTACTGAATTCCATATTGACAACATCCACTGCCCTACCTGCATCAATCATCTTAGTGACCTCCTCGAAAAACTCGATCAAGTTAGTGAGACACGACCTGCCTTTCACAAAACCATGCTGCCTCTCACTAATACGTCCATTTGCTTCCAAATGGGAGTAGATCCTGTCTCGAAGAATTCTCTCCAGTAATTTCCCTACCACGGAAGTAAGGCTCACCGGCCTGTAGTTCCCTGGATTATCCTTGCTACCCTTCTTAAACAGAGGAACAACATTGGCTATTCTCCAGTCCTCCGGGACATCACCTGAAGACAGTGAGGATCCAAAGATTTCTGTCAAGGCCTCAGCAATTTCCTCTCCAGCCTCCTTCAGTATTCTGGGGTAGATCCCATCAGGCCCTGGGGACTTATAACATAGAACATAGAAAATACAGCACAGAACAGGCCCTTCGGCCCACGATGTTGTGCCGAACCTTTGTCCGAGATTAATCATAGATTATCATTGAATCTACAGTGCAGAAGGAGGCCATTCGGCCCCCTGAGTCTGCACCAGCTCTTGGAAAGAGCACCCTACCCAAACTCAACACCTCCACCCAACACCAAGGGCAATTTGGACATTAAGGGCAATTTATCATTGGCCAATTCACCTAACCCGCACATCTTTGGACTGTGGGAGGAAACCGGAGCACCCGGAGGAAACCCACGCAGACACGGGGAGAACGTGCAGACTCCGCACAGACAATGACCCAGGCCGAAATCGAACCTTAATATTTTTTAAGGCACCCAACACCTCGTCTTTTTGGATCTCAATGTGACCCAGGCTACCCTTCTCCAGACTGAACATCTACCAATTCCTTCTCTTTGCTGAATACTGATGCAAAGTATTCATTTAGTACCTCGCCCATTTCCTCTGGCTCCACACATAGATTCCCTTGCCTATCCTTCAGTGGGCCAACCCTTTCCCTGGCTACCCTCTTGCTTTTTTATGTACGTGTAAAAGGCCTTGGGATTTTCCTAAACCCTATTTGCCAATGACTTTTCGTGACCCCTTCTAGCCCTCCTGACTCCTTGCTTAAGGCCCTTCCTACTTTCCTTATATTCCACACAGGCTTCGTCTGTTCCCAGCCTTTTAGCCCTGACAAATGCCTCCTTTTTATTTTTGACGAGGCCTACAATATCTCTCGTTATCCAAGGTTCCCGAAATTGCCGTATTTATCCTTCTTCCTCACAGGAACATGCCGGTCCTGAATTCCTTTCAACTGACACTTGAAAGCCTTCCACAAGTCAGATGTTGATTTTCCCTCAAACATCCGCCCCCAATCTATGTTCTTCAGTTCCCGCCTAATATTGTTATAATTAGCCTTCCCCCAATTTAGCACATTCATCCTAGGACCACTCTTACCTTTGTCCACCAGCACTTTAAAACTTACTGAATTGTGGTCACTGTTCCCGAAATGCTCCCCTACTGAAACATCTACCACCTGGCCGGGCTCATTCCCCAATACCAGGTCCAGTACCGCCCCATCCCTAGTTGGACTGCCTACATATTGTTTTAAGAAGCCCTCCTGGATGCTCCTTACAAACTCCGCCCCGTCTAAGCCCCTGGCACTAAGTGAGTCCCAGTCAATATTGGGGAAGTTGAAGTCTCCCATCACCATAACCCTGTTGTTTTTACTCTTTTCCAAAATCTGTCTACCTATCTGCTCCTCTATCTCCCGCTGGCTGTTGGGAGGCCTGTAGTAAACCCCCAACATTGTGACTGCACCCTTCTTATTCCTAACCTCTACCCATATAGCCTCACTGCCCTCTGAGGTGTCCTCCCGCAGTACAGCTGTGATATTCTCCCTAACCAGTAGCGCATCTCCTCCACTCCTTTTACATCCCGCTCTATCCCGCCTGAAACATCTAAATCCTGGAACGTTTAGCTGCCAATCCTGCCCTTCTCTCAACCAGGTCTCTGTAATGGCAGCAACACCATAGTTCCAAGTACTAATCCAAGCTCTAAGTTCATCTGCCTTACCCGTAATACTTCTTGCATTAAAACATATGCACTTCAGGCCACCAGACCCGCTGTGTTCAGCAACTTCTTCCTGTCTGCTCTGTCTCAGAGCCCCACTGTCCCTATTCCCCAGTTCTCCCTCAATGCTCTCACTTTCTGACCTATTGCTCCCTTGCCCACCCCCCTGCCATACTAGTTTAAACCATCCCGTGTGACACTAGCGAACCTCGCTGCCAGGGTATTTATGACTCGCCAGTTTAGATGCAACCCGTCCTTCTTAAATAGGTCACACCTGCCCCGGAAGAGCTCCCAGTGGTCCAGATAACGGAAATCCTCCCTCCTACACCAGCTGCTTAGCCATGTGTTTAGCTGCTCTATCTTCCTATTTCTAGCCTCACTGGCACGTGGCACAGGGCGTAATCCCAAGATTACAACCCTAGAGGTCCTGTCTTTTAACTTTCTGCCTAGCTCCCTGAACTCCTGCTGCAGGACCTCATGCCCCTTCCTGCCTATGTCGTTAGTACCAATATGTACAACAACCTCTGCCTGTTTGCCCTCCCCCTTCAGGATGCCCTCTACCCGTTCGGAGACATCCTGGACCCTGGCACCAGGGAGGCAACATACAATCCTGGAGTCTCTTTCACGTCCACAGAAGCACCTACCTGTGCCCCTGACTGTAGAGTCCCCTATTACTATTACTCTTCTGCGCTTTGATCCTCCCTTCTGAACACCAGAGCCAGCCGTGGTGCCACTGCTCTGGCTGCTGCTGTTTTCCCCTGATAGGCTATCCCCCCCCGACAGTATCCAAAGGGGTATACCTGTTTGAGAGCGGGACAACCACAGGGGATTCCTGCACTGACTACCTGCCCTTTCTAGAGGTCACCCATTTCTCTGCCTGCACCTTGGGTGTTACCACATTTATATAACTGCGATCTATGACGCTTTCCGCCACCTGCATGCTCCTAAGTGCATCCAATTGCTACTCCAACCGAACCATGCGGTGTGTGAGGAGCTCCAGTTGGGTGCACTTTCTGCAGATGAAGCCACCCGGGATGCTCGAAGCCTCCCGGACCTGCCACATCTCAGTCAGAGCACTGTACCCCTCTAACTGACATTGCGTCAATTAATTAAAATTAAAAGTTTTTTTAAAAATGTAAATATATTTTTTAAAATGTTTTTAAAGTTACTGTTAACTATCTGTTTCCTAGCACTAGATTTCTAATATAAATGCGAAAGCTAAATATAGTACTCTCAGATCTCTGGCTTAGATACCCCTCTAAATTATAATTAAGTAATTATGTTTAATTAGTTACCAATGCTTAATTTTTTTAATTTAGTGTAGATTCCCAACCAGCCACTCAGGCCACAGCGTTTCTGTGATGTCACTTCAGTTTCCCCCCCACACACACAATTTGAAAAAGGAATAAAAGTAAAAATGAGTAAAAATCACTTACTTACCTTCTTACCTTTTGAGAGTCTTAGATGTTCTCAGTTTCTCTCCCTGACTGCTCCTCCTCCTCCGAACGGCTCCTGAGACTAGGCCGCGATCTTTATAAATCTAGTTTCTAGTTCCCAACAAACGGTTAGAATATTAGAAGTTCCTAACCGGCACAAAGGCTAGAATATTAGAAGTTTCTAACCGGCACAAAGGCTGGAATATTAGAAGTTCCTAACCGGCACAAAGGCGAGAATATTAGAAGTTTCTGGTCTATTTGTGAGTCAGACTTTACCTGCCGAGTTTAGTCTGGAAAGTCATGTGATTGATTTCTGTAAGGATATTCTGTGGATCGAGGGGACATAAAACTCAGGTTGGGTGTGAAATCAGCAAATTAGAAGATGCTGACCCTGAGAAAAAATCTGCAAGACATCTTGGTGACAGCACTAAAAATCTTGCATCCATTACTGGTAAAAGGAGGCAAAAAATAAATCATCCTTAGAGTAAGGCAGATTGTGAGGTTAAATCCTAGAGAAATAGGGGATGCCTATAATCTTTAGAGACCAATAGCCAATCGACCCTTTACTAGAACAGGATGATTGTGCCTTAGTTAGCCTTGGATAGGGCCCAGAAAGGGTACTTATCCTTAATTTCAGATTGCAACTGAAAGGGACAACCAGGAACAGAACTTTGAATTCCGAAAAATGGCAATTAGAATAATCCTCTTGCTGAGAAACACGGTTGAAGCAATGAACCAGAGTGGAAGAAATTAATAGAGGCAAAAAACTCCTGCATAAGTGAAACTTTATCAGCATGGAGGGGTCTCAATTTTTGTTAAAAGTAACTAAAACCCCACTGAACAGAGGTCCAAGATCTCAGTGTATAAACGTGCGTGCGTGTTCAATAAGGGTTTGTGAAACCCTACAAAGTAGAGGTCCAAGATCTGAGCAGATGAATGAGTGTGTGTCTGTCTAAGAAGGAATTGTGAATTTCCTTTGGTGTTTGTATTTTTAAAAAAATGTTGTATTTTGCAAAACCGAGTTTCACATCAATTAAAAGTTATAAATGGCAGATAGAAATGTGATCAGTATTATGAGGTGATACATCAGTATGTTCAGAGTTAAATTGGTCTCAGAATAAACAGATAAAGAGTTTGTACTGGGCAGCAGTCAGCTGCTCGCAGGCTTTGAAACTGAGCGTTGAAATTGACACTGCATTGCTCCGCAGGGTCCTAGTGCCCGATGAGCTCATGAATATCACCAGCAAAAATAATCATGTTTAGAATGTTAAATACATTGAAGAAGGAGCTTTAGAGAATAAAGATTTTGGATCAAAAGTTAGATTAAGAGAATTACTTGCAGTATAAGGAAAAAAGAATCTGATGGCAGGAAAAGATTTGATAAAAATAGATGCAGGTAAAATTAAGATATTAAAACAATTGATAACACAGAGGAAGTTTGGGTGAAACTACCAACTAAAACTGCAGGGAAAATAATCAGTGAAGCTGTAAAATGTGAAGAAAAGTTTGTTCAGAATCTGGGTAAACATACAGTTGACTTAGAGAAGCATGGTGTCTGGAGCAAAAGAAATTGTATCACAATTAAAACACATGACCCAATTGGTGGGAAGACAGTGAATTAAAACCCGTTAGCACCATTGATTGGACAGATCATCAAGTTAAAATGTTATGTTTGGAACTTACCTTCATAAAAATCCGGTGTAATCAAAATAAAGTAAGTGAAGTAAATGCAGTAGCAATATCAGGAATGTATCAGGGTAAGGTTTCGACAGATTGGATCAGAGTGAGCAAAAGGAGAGGAGTTTGAGATTCTTCGAATCTCACTCAGGGGTGCAATGACAGAAGGAGGAGGCTTAACAGCCCTTCATTGTGTGATGTACATCAATGATAAGGAAAATAAACGAGTACAAAAAAAAAAGAAAAGAGATAAAAGAAATGGCAGCAAAAGAAATCCGGAAGTCCTGGAGAGGGCACTTCGGGAGTGTTCAAACGAAGATAGAAAGTACTAATTAAAGAATAGGGCCCTCTCCACCCTTGACCTGCTCATTTGATTTTTCAGGTGGAAAAAAAATAACAGACAAACCAGTTCACAAGAAGGAAGAGAACTGCACTCCAGAAAGGAATGTTTTAGACAGGATTGGGGGGGGAAACTAATGATACAATCGCCTACATATTTGAGGGAATTAAATGACAGAGCCCGAAGGAAAACTTTACGGGTTGGAAACACATCAAAACCTCAAATTATTACTGAACAGTGAACCCTCCGGTCAGACATCTCTAACTGGACATTAGCTGATGGATGATCTGCGGTCTCCATGGGGTATGTACTATGTGGTGGAGTTATTAAGGGTCTCGGCAGACAGCAGCGACTGACGAGGAACCCCAATATGATAAACAACAATAGTTTAAACATGTTTGGAGCTTGATGTCAAGGGGGGAAAATTATTACCAATGCAGCAAACAATATTGCATTGTCGAGCTGTAAACATTATTAAGGAAGAAATGTCATGTCAATTGTTAGGCACTGTTATGTATGTATGATCATGGGGGTATGTGTGCCGTTAGAGAACTTAATCAGCATTTCAAAACTGTGTGAATGTTTTAATAGAGGGGGAATAGTGGTAGTTTAGTGTGCTTTCTTGATTTAACTGCATAGAACATCACAAATAATATTGATGTTGTTAACACGCCATATTTAGTATGCAGTGACTATTAGTTCCAAAGCCACGAAGGGATGTGTCGATATTGTACTTTATTTTTCGTATTGAAATTGTGATAACAGTTGCAATTATGTAAAGTTGTAACACACGGTCTATTTGTGTAGTTAGGTGATGGGTAATGTGTTAAGATAAGACTTCATTTTTTTTTTACTGTGTATTTAACAATAGGGAGAATTTATTTGCAAAAAGTGACAGTTCGATGCGGTTTTGCGAATACTGTCGGCATATTGTATTACAAATGTTGTAAGGGAAATGATAACAGACGAAGGGGATTTGAAGGAAGTTTGTCAGAATGATATTCTCTCCTGTACACCAGGGGCTGGCAGACATACATGGTTCAGAACAGTATTAGACATTCATGTGGGGAAGTCAGGGTTAGAAGCAGGATCAATTGAATCTTTTAAATTAATGAAGCGAGGGAATCAGTGGGTGGTACATGATGTCATAATTTACCATTCCGATGAAAAACGGTAAGCAATTTGGATGACGGAAAAATGGACACGAAACAGCCAGTGATGGACAAATGGCCTTTTTGTTTACTGATGGACTGAGTTGTGTGCTGTTTCTAAGGGGCATGAGGAAGCTACTACGGTGCTGCTACCCCAAGGAATTAAACTGCTTTGGAGGTAGTGGAAAACTGGAGACTATAAGTCTACGAGAAACATAATTCAAAGCCAAAATCAAAGTCAAAATTACGAGCTGAGGACATAATTGGACAATAAAACTACAGAAATGACAGGAATTAAAAGTAACACCTCTTGAAACCAAAGCATTTTGATCATCACAAAGGAAACACTAATCCGATCTCTGAGATGCAGTTATGTCAAAATGAATACTTAGTTGGATTAGAAAGTTTAGATCAAAGATACTTTTTACAATCAAAGTGAAATAAGTTACTTTACGATCGAGTCATAAAAACTAGATAACTTTTAGAAAAATATGTAAACCCAGAGACCAGGGCAGGAACTACCAGAACCAGAACCAGAACTCAGAGGGAGGGAGAGAGAGAAGCAGAGAAGAAACAAGCAGCTCAGAGTCAGATGACAGTCAGCTCGGCCATGGGAAAGACAGGGCATAGCAGCCGAGCTAAAACAGCTGATACATCTCAGGAAGACTAGAATTTAAAGTCAGCTCTATGTCAGCTCAGAGACAGTCTGCAGAGTTAGCTCTCACAGCTCGGTACATGGGAAAGACAGGACACAACAACCGAGCTCATCAGCGATTACATCTAAAGAAGACCAGACTTTATAAAGAAGATTGATTGTCAAGGTGGGCCTGAAGATCCCTTCAACCACCCAGAAGGACCCAGAAGCAAGGTCTTTTTCCTTTCTGTAAAGAAAGTATTTGCAGCTGTTAAAAGAAAAAATAAAATAATAAAATAACTTAATTTAACCTGAAATAGTGGTTATTCCAAAGTCTACTTTACTTACTTAGCAATGCGGGACCCAGGATCGATGCTACTAAGTGGGAAGTAGATTAAATCTTCGGTGAAGGTGTGGGTTATACCGGGGGATAACTTGAAAATATAGTTTGACCTGAATTACACCCACTGAAGCCTGCATCGGAGTCGGGAGTGAGAATCCTGATCACCATTTAGAATCTCGGCCCTTTTTGGTATTGGGGGAATTCTAAGAATAGTGGTGAGTTTTCAAAAACAGAGTGCATCGTCCTAGGAGGGGATTTTAATTGCACCCTCAAGGACAAGGACCGTGGTGAAGTCCAGCACAGCTCGGCGGCGGTGGTGAAGTTGAGGGACCTGGTTAGGTCCTTTGACTTGGTGGATGTCTGGCGGACTCTCCATCCTGAATTGCGGGGGCGCACCTCTGTGCGGCCCCAGTTCAGAGCGTCCAGCATCGACCGTCTTTACATTTCCAAGACGTACTTGCCCAGCGTTCCGACGGCCTCCATGGAGCAGGTGCCGAGCTCAGATCACCACCTGGTGTGGGCGGGTCTCGCCCCGTCCCGCGCTCAGACACGGTCCGCGTACTGGCACTTTAACAACCTGCTGCTGGAGGGCGAGCGGTTCCTGGACTGGTTCTGCCGTTTCTGGGCCGGCTGGAGAAGGAAGCGGGGTGGCTTCCCCTCCTTGAGGCTACGGTGGGATGTGGGCAAGGCCCAGAACCGTGCCGTCTGTCAGGGGTACACGAAGGGGTCTTCGGCGGGGTGGAACTCCACGATCGCCAACCTGGCTGAGGAACTCCTCGATGTGGAGTCACGTCTCGCTCAGCCCGATGAGGCCCGGCCCTGGGGCTGGTGTACAGGGAGCAGAGGGGCGCACTGCGGGACCTGCAACTGGCCGGGTCCCGCGGCGCGTACGTGAGGTCGCGGATCCGTCTCCTAACGGACATGGACCGCGGCTCCCGCTTCTTCTACTCGCTGGAAAGAGGACGCGGGGCCCGTCGGCAGGTTTCTACGCTGCTGGCCGACTACCGGCCCCTCGTCTCGGATCCGGAGGGGGTCAGGACCCTGATCAGGGATTTTTACTCCGAGCTCTTCTCTCCGGGTCCGTCCAGCGAGGACGCTTGCAGAGTTCTGTGGGAGGACCTGCCGCAGGTGGGCCCTGAGGGCGCCGGGAAGCTCGATAATGCCATCAACCTCCAAGAGCTGACCGGCGCCCTGGACAGCCTCTCACGGGGCAAATCCCCAGGGCTGGACGGGCTGACCGTGGAGTTCTTCAGGGCGTGCTGGGACGTCCTGGGGAGTGACTATGCGGGGGTCCTGGGGGAATGTACCGCGACCGGGGAGATGCCCCTTTCGTGGCGCAGGGCCGTCATTGCCCTGCTGCCCAAGAAGGGGGATCTCCGCCGACTTAAGACCTGGCGACTGGTCTCCCTCCTCAGCACGGACTATAAAATCTCCGCCAAGGCGCTGTGTTTACGCCTTGGCCCCGAGCTGGACCACATGATCCACCCTGACCAGTCCTACACAGTCCCGGACCGCACAATCTACACAATATCCACCTGTCCCGGGACATTACTCACTTTACCCAGGGGACTGGTATGTCGAGCGCCTCCCTGTCTCTTGACCAGGAGAAGGCGTTCGACAGGGTGGGGTCCGGGGATTTGCTCGGGACTCTGCGAGCTGTCGGGTTCGGGTGGTATTTTGTCCCCCGGATCCGGTTACTGTCCGCCGCCTCGGAGAGTCTGATTAAGGTTAACGGGTCCCTGACGGCGCCCCTTCGCTTTGGGAGAGGAGTGCGTCAGGGCTGCCCCCTGTCCGGCCAACATTATTCCCTCTGCGTGGGGCCTTTCCTGTGCCTCCTGCGGAGGGGGTTCACGGGGCTGGTTCTGCGCGAGCCGGACGGGGGGGGTGGTCCTCTCGGCGGACGCTGATGCCGTGTTCCTCATGGTCACTGACCCCGGGGACCCCCGGAGGATGCGAGAGAGCCAAGCTGTCTACTCCGCCGCGTCCTCCCCACGGATCAACTGGGCTCAATGTTCCGGACTCCTGGTCGGTCCGTGGCAGGTGGACCCCCTCCCGGAGGAGCTCGGGCCCTTCAGCTGGAGTCGGACCAACAGCCTCGACCTGGGAGTCCATCTTTGCCCGGCAGAGGGAGCCTGGCCGGCGAACGGGCAGGAGCTGGAGACCAAGGTCACCGCTGGCCTGGGACGCTGGACAGGACGGCTCCGAGTGCTGTCCCACAGGGGCCGAGTTCTCGTCATAGACCAGCTGATCGCCTCCATGCTGTGGTCCCGGCTGGTCACTGACTCCCCCCCCTGGCTTTGTCACACCATCCAGAGAGCCCGGCTTCGGTTCCTCCGGGACAATCGACTGCACTGGGTCGCTGCGGAGGTCTGGAGTCTCCCGATTGCGGAGGGCGGTCAGGCGCTGGTGTGCCTCCGCACCCAGACTGCCACTTTCCACCCTCAGACTCTGCAGCGTTACCTGTACGCTGAGCCTCCTCCATGGTGGGGCCCTGGCGACGGATTTCTTCCCCCAGGGGCTCGGCCTGAACTACGACGTGCAGCTCCTGTCTGTGGACCAGCAGGGTCTTCGGAACTCTCTGTTGGCGCTGCCCGTCTTGTACCAGGACCTCCTCAAAGTCTGGAACACGGTCTCCAGGCGCCGCAGCTCTCCCCCGTCAGGAGTGGCGGCTGTCATAGAACATAGAACAATACAGCGCAGTACAGGCCCTTCGGCCCACGATGTTGCACCGAAACAAAAGCCATCTAACCTACACTATACCATTATCATCCATATGTTTATCCAATAAACTTTTAAATGCCCTCAATGTTGGCGAGTTCACTACTGTAGCAGGTAGGGCATTCCACGGCCTTACTACTCTTTGCGTAAAGAACCTACCCCTGACCTCTGTCCTATATCTATTACCCCTCAGTTTAAGGCTATGTCCCCTCGTGCTAGCCATTTCCATCCGCGGGAGAAGGCTCTCACTGTCCACCCTATCTAACCCTCTGATCATTTTGTATGTCTCTATTAAGTCTCCTCTCAACCTTCTTCTCTCTAACGAAAACAACCTCAAGTCCATCAGCCTTTCCTCATAAGATTTTCCCTCCATACCAGGCAACATCCTGGTAAATCTCCTCTGCACCCGTTCCAAAGCCTCCACATCCTTCCTATAATGCGGTGACCAGAACTGTACGCAATACTCCAAATGCGGCCGTACCAGAGTTCTGCAGAGCTGCAACATGACCTCCTGACTCCGGAACTCAATCCCTCTACCAATAAAGGCCAACACTCCATAGGCCTTCTTCACCACCCTATCAACCTGGGTGGCAACTTTCAGGGATCTATGGACATAGACACCTAGATCCCTCTGCTCATCCACACTTTCAAGAACTTTTCCATTAGCCAAATATTCCACATTCCTGTTTTTCCCTCCAAAGTGAATCACCTCACACTTCTCTACATTAAACTCCATTTGCCACTTCTCAGCCCAGCACTACAGCTTATCTATATCCCTCTGTAACCTGCTACTTCCTTCAACACTATCGACAACACCACCGACTTTAGTATCATCTGCAAATTTACTCACCCACCCTTCTGCGCCTTCCTCTAGGTCATTGATAAAAATGACAAACAGCAACGGCCCCAGAACAAATCCTTGTGGTACTCCACTTGTGACAGAACTCCATTCTGAACATTTCCCATCAACCACCACCCTCTGTCTTCTTTCAGCTAAATCACCCTCAATCCCCAGCCTCCGTATTTTCTGCAATAGCCTACCGTGGGGAACCTTATCAAACGCTTTGCTGAAATCCATATACACCACATAAACTGCTCTACCCTCGTCTACCTGTTCAGTCACCTTCTCAAAGAACTCAATAAGGTTTGTGAGGCATGACCTATCCTTCACAAAGCCATGCTGACTATCCCTGATCATATTATTCCTATCTAGATGAGTTTGGGTAGGGTGCTCTTTCCAAGAGCCAGTGCAGACTCAAAGGGCCGAATGGCCTCCTTCTGCACTGTAAATTCAATGATAATCTATGATTAATCTAGGACAAAGGTTCGGCACAACATCGTGGGCCGAAGGGCCTGTTCTGTGCTGTATTTTCTATGTTCTATGATTATAAATCTTGTCTCTTATAATCCCCTCCAAGACTTTACCCACTACAGACGTGAGGCTCACCGGTCTATAGTTGCCTGGGTTGTCTCTGCTCCCCCTTTTGAACAAAGGGACCACATTTGCTATCCTCCAGTCCTCTGGCACTATTCCTGTATCCAATGATGACATAAAAATCAAAGCCAATGGTCCAGCAATCTCTTCCCTGGCCTCCCAGAGAATCCTAGGATAAATCCCATCAGGTCCCAGGGACTTATCTATTTTCAGCCTGTCCAGAATTGCCAACACCTCTTCCCTACGTCCCTCAATGCCATCTAATCTATTTACCTGGAGCTCAGCATTCTCCTCCACAACATTATCTTTTTCCTGAGTGAATACTGACGAAAAATATTCATTCAGTATCTCGCCTATCTCTTCAGACTGTACACACAACTTCCCATCCCTGTCCTTGACTGGTCCTACTCTGTCCCTAGTCATTCGCTTATTCCTGACATACCTATAGAAAGCTTTTGGGTTTTCCTTGATCCTTCCTGCCAAATACTTCTCATGTCCCCTCCTTGCTCGTCTTAGCTCTCTCTTTAGATCCTTCCTCGCTACCTTGTAACTATCCATCGCCCCAACTGAAACTTCACACCTCATCTTCACATAGGCCTCCTTCTTCCTCTTAACAAGAGATTCCAATTCCTTGGTAAACCACGGTTCCCTCGCTCGACGCCTTCATCCCTGCCTGACCGGTACATACTTATCAAGAACACGCAGTAGCTGATCCTTGAACAAGCTCCACTTATCCAGTGTGCCCAACACTTGCAGTCTACTTCTCCACCTTATCCCCCACCCCCCCCACAAGTCACGTCTAATGGCATCATAATTGCCCTTCCCCAGCTATAACTCTTGCCCTGCGGTGTATACTTATTCCTTTCCATCCTTAACGTAAACGTCACCGAATTGTGGTCACTGTCCCCAAAGTGCTCACCTACCTCCAAACCCAACACCTGGCCTGGTTCATTACCCAAAACCAAATCCAATGTGGCCTCGCCTCTTGTTGGCCTGTCAACAAACTGTGTCAGGAAACCCTCCTGCACACACTGTACAAAAAACGACCCATCTAATGTACTCGAACTATATATTTTCCAGTCAATATTTGGAAAGTTAAAGTCTCCCATAATAACTACCCTGTTACTTTCGCTCTTATCCAGGATCATCCTCGCCATCCTTTCCTCTACATCCCTAGAACTATTTGGAGGCCGATAGAAGACTCCCAACAGTGTGACCTCTCCTTTCATGTTTCTAACCTCAGCCCATACTACCTCGGAAGATGAGTCCCCATCTAGCATCCTCTCCGCCACCGTAATACTGCTCTTGACTAGCAGCGCCACACCTCCCCCTCTTTTGCCTCCTTCTCTGAGCTTACTAAAACACCTAAACCCCGGAACCTGCAACATCCATTCCTGTCCCTGCTCTATCCATGTCTCCGAAATGGCCACAGCATCGAAGTCCCAGGTACCGACCCATGCTGCCAGTTCCCCTACCTTATTTCGTATACTCCTGGCATTGAAGTAGATACACGTCAAACCACCTACCTGAACACCGGCCCCCTCCTGCGACGTCAAATCTGAGCTCCTGACCTCTATACTCTCATTCTCCCTTACCCTAAAACTACAATCCAGGTTCCCATGCCCCTGCTGCATTAGTTTAAACCCCCCCCCCCCAAAGAGCACTAACAAATCTCCCCCCCCAGGATATTTGTGCCCCGCAGGTTCAGATGTAGACCATCCTGTCTGTAGAGGTCCCACCTTCCCCAGAAAGAGCCCCAGTTATCCAGAAATCTGAATCCCTCCCGCCTGCACCAGCCCTGTAGCCACGTGTTTAATTGCTCTCTCTCCCTATTCCTCATCTCACTATCACGTGGCACGGGCAACAACCCAGAGATAACAACTCTGTTTGTTCTAGTTCTGAGCTTCCATCCTAGCTCCCTGAAAGCCTGCCTGACATCCTTATCCCCTTTCCTACCTATGTCGTTAGTGCCAATGTGGACCACGACTTGGGGCTGCTCCCCCTCCCCCTTAAGGACCCGGAAAACACGATCCGAGACATCACGTACCCTTGCACCTGGGAGGCAACATACCAAACGTGAGTCTCTCACGCTCCCACAAAATCTCCTATCTGTGCCCCTGACTATAGAGTCCCCAATTACTAATGCTCTGCTCCTCTCCCCCCTTCCCTTTTGAGCAACAGGGACAGACTCCGTGCCAGAGGCCCGTACCCCATGGCTTACCCCTGGTAAGCCCCCCCCTCCCCCCACAAGTATCCAAAGCGGTATACTTGTTTCTCAGGGGAACGACCGCAGGGGATCCCTGCACTGACTGTTTTGCACCATTTAAGTTGTGAATAACTGACAGAGTGTGATAGGTCAGTTATTGTGCAGAGCTGGAATAGAACTTGTCTTTCCCCAGTCAGAGGCCAGAAAGCAAACACGTGGCACAGCCGCTTTTAAAATAATTGTAGAGCAACCTGAAAAAAGATAGACCTCCCTCTAATGATTAAATGTGCGTCTGCTTTTATTGGGAATACAGAAAATGAGGTAATGAAAGGATGTGAGGAACAAGCGGGAAATGACATTGAGGCAGAAGCTGAGCAGTGATTAAATTGAATGGTGGAGGAGGTGTGAGTGACCGTGTAGTCTCCCCATGTTGTCATTTGTTATCAGCTCCGGCTCTGCATTACTCCTGATGAATGTAGCTGCATGATCATATATTTCAGTTACATCTTTCCCACAGATATTTATATTGTTCATGGAAATAGTTAATTTACATCCAGATTATCCAAAACTAATATCATCTTAAATGTGTGGAACGAATCTCACATCATCGTCTTTTATTCCCAATAACCCAGCCCCAGCCAATCCAATCATCCCGAAGGGAAAACTGCTTCTAAACGATTCACACAGCCAGTGGTTCTGATCTGGTCTGCACGGCCTGGGACACTGGTGCCGGCAGATACAACAGTGGTTTCACAGGGAATGGTAGGAGTGACAAAAATCAAATATACGTCTCCAGGGAAAGAGCGGTGCAGTCGGATTGAATCATCTGCTCATCTACAGAGCCGCTGAGTTCAAATGGAATGAAATGAAATGGAATGAAATGAAAATCGCTTATTGTCACAAGTAGGCTTCAAATGAAGTTACAGTGAAAAGCCCCTAGTCGCCACATTCCGGCGCCTGTTCGGGGAGGCTGGTACGGGAATTGAACCGTGCTGCTGGCCTGCCTTGCTCTGCTTTAAAAGCCAGCGATTTATCCCAGTGTGCTAAACCAGCCCCAGGAATGAATGTCCTCCTTCGGGACTTCACGCATTTTAAAGGCTTTGGATGTGGTCTGGCTGTGAGATGATGGGACAAACACCTGCAGGTTCCCTCCAAGTTCCCCCGCACCGCGAGTATTCTCACTGTAATCCTTTCTATTCACTGTGTCCATGTGTGAACCCAGCGTCCGCTTTAGCTCACTGCTTACTTCACAGCATCAACTTCATTGTAAGTTCCAATCTGTCTGACCCTGGGCGCTGCCTGTGCTTTAATATTGAAAACATCTGTGTTGCTCCCAATAAAAGCAGACGCACATTTAATCATTAGAGGGAGGTCTATCTTTTTTCAGGGTGCTTTACAATTATTGTTAAAAGCGGCTGTGCCACGTGTTTGCTTTCTGGCCTCTGACTGGGGAAAGACAAGTTCTATTCCAGCTCTGCACAATAACTGACCTATCACACTCTGTCAGTTATTCACAACCTAAATGGTGCAATACTGCATGGAGGGCATTTACTTCATCCAGGATCTGATTTTATAATTTAGGAACAAGTTTGTTTACTCAGCAAATGTATTAATCGGTATTGTGTTTCCCACATGATAGCCAGTTTCCCATATCTCCAAGAACACTCCCTCACACTCTATCTCTCCCTTGCACTCTCTCCCTCCCTCACCCTCACTCTCTCACACTATCCCTCTCTCACACTCTCTCCCTCGCTCACACTCTCTCCCTCTCAACAATCCCTCCCACTCTCACACTCTCTCCCTCTCCCACACTGTCACCCACTCTCACACTCTCTCCCTCTCCCACACTGTCTCCCTCTCTCACACTGTCTCCCTCTCTCAAACTCTCTCCCTCTCTCACACTCTCTCCCTCTCTCATACTCTCTCCCTCTCTCACACTGTCTCCCTCTCTCAAACTCTCTCCCTCTCTCACATTGTCACCCACTCTCACACTCTTTCGCTCGCTCACACTCTCTCCCTCTCAACAATCCCTACCTCTCTCACACTCTCTCCCTCTCCCACACTCTCTCCCTCTCTGACACTCTCTCCCTCTCTCACACTCTCTACCTATCAACAATCCCTCCCTCTCTCACACTCTATCCCTCTCCCACACTTTCTCCCTCTCTCACTCTCTCTCTCTCTCCCTCTCACTCTCACACTCCCTTCATCTCTCACAGTGTCTCACTCTCTCCCTCTCTCACACTGTCTTCCTCTCCCACACTGTCACCCACTCTCACACTCTCTCCCTCTCCCACACTGTCACCCACTCTCACACTCTCTCCCTCTCCTACACTGCCTCCCACTCTCACACTGTCTCCCTCTCTCACACTCTCTCCCTCTCCCACACTGTCACCCTCTCTCACACTCTCTCCCTCTCTCACACTCTCTCCCTCTCCCACACTGCCTCCCACTCTCACACTGTCTCCCTCTCTCACACTCTCTCCCTCTCCCACACTGTCACCCACTCTCACACTGTCTCCCACTCTCACACTGTCTCCCTCTCCCACACTGCCTCCCACTCTCACACTCTCTCCCTCTCTCACACTCTCTCCCTCTCCCGCACTGCCTCCCACTCTCCCCCTCTCCCACACTGCCTCCCACTCTCACACTCTCTCCCTCTCCCACGCTGTCACCCACTCTCACACTGTCTCCCACTCTCACACTGTCTCCCTCTCTCACACTGTCGACCTCTCTCACACTCTCTCCCTCTCTCACACTGTCTCCCTCTCTCACACTCTCTCCTCTCCCACTCTGTCACCCACTCTCACACGCTCTCCCTCTCTCACACTCTCTCCCTCTCAACAATCCCTCCCTCGCTCACACTCTCTCCCTCTCCCACGCTGCCTCCCACTCTGACACTCTCTCCCTCTCCCACACTGCCTCCCACTCTCACACTCTCTCCCTCTCTCACACTCTCTCCCTCTCTCACACTGTCTCCCACTCTCACACTCTCTCCCTCGCTCACACTGCCTCCCACTCTCACACTCTCTCCCTCTCCCACACTGTCACCCACTCTCACACTGTCTCCCACTCTCACACTGTCTCCCTCTCTCACACTGTCACCCACTCTCCCTCTCACACCCTCTCTCACACTGTCACCCACTCTCACACTCTCTCCCTCTCTCACACTCTCTCCCTCTCCCACACTGTCACCCACTCTCACACTCTCTCCCTCTCCCACACTGTCACCCACTCTCCCTCTCACTCCCTCTCTCACACTGTCACCCACTCTCACACTCTCTCCCTCTCTCACACTGTCTCCCTCTCCCACACTGTCACCCAGTCTCCCTCTCACTCCCTCTCTCACACTGCCTCCCACTCTCACACTCTCTCACTCTCCCACACTGCCTCCCACTCTCACACTCTCTCCCTCTCCCACACTGTCACCCACTCTCACACTCTCTCCCTCTCCCACACTGCCTCCCACTCTCACACTGTCTCCCTCTCCCACACTGCCTCCCACTCTCACACTCTCTCCCTCTCTCACACTCTCTCCCTCTCCCGCACTGCCTCCCACTCTCTCCCTCTCCCACACTGTCTCCCAATCTCACACTCTCTCCCTCTCCCACACTGTCACCCACTCTCACACTCTCTCCCTCTCCCACACTGTCTCCCACTCTCACACTGTCTCCCTCTATCACACTGTCGCCCTCTCTCACACTCTCTCCCTCTCTCACACTCTCTCCCTCTCTCACACTCTCTCCCTCTCCCACACTGCCTCCCACTCTCACACTCTCTCCCTCGCTCACACTGCCTCCCACTCTCACACTCTCTCCCTCTCCCACACTGTCACCCACTCTCACACTGTCTCCCTCTCCCACACTGTCTCCCTCTCTCACACTGTCTCCCTCTCTCACACTCTCTCCCTCTCCCACACTGTCTCCCTCTCTCACACTGTCTCCCACTCACACACTGTCTCCCTCCCTCACACTGTCACCCACTCTCCCTCTCACTCCCTCTCTCACACTCTCTCCGTCTCTCACACTCTCTGCCACTCTCACACTCTCTGCCTCTCCCACACTGCCTCCCGCTCTCACACTCTCTCCCTCTCTCACACTGTCTCCCACTCTCACACTGTCTCCCTCACTCTCACTGTCACCCACTCTCACACTCTCTCCCTCTCTCACACTCTCTCCCTCTCCCACACTGTCACCCACTCTCACACTCTCTCCCTCTCCCACACTGTCACCCACTCTCCCTCTCACTCCCTCTCTCACACTGTCACCCACTCTCACACTGGCTCCCACTCTCACACTCTCTCCCTCTCCCACACTGCCTCCCAATCTCACACTCTCTCCCTCTCCCACACTGTCACCCTCTCTCACACTGTCTCCCACTCTCACACTGTCTCCCTCTCCCACACTGTCACCCAGTCTCACACTCTCTCCCTCTCCCACACTGCCTCCCACTCTCACACTCTCTCCCTCTCCCACACTGCCTCCCACTCTCACACTCTCTCCCTCTCCCACACTGCCTCCCACTCTCACACTCTCTCCCTCTCCCACACTGCCTCCCACTCTTCCAGACTCTCTCCCTCTCTCACACTCTCTCCCTCTCCCACACTGTCACCCACTCTCACACTCTCTCCCTCTCCCACACTGCCTCCCACTCTCACACTCTCTCCCTCTCCCACACTGTCACCCACTCTCACATTCTCTCCCTCTCCCACACTGCCTCCCACTCTCACACTGTCTCCCTCTCCCACACTGTCACCCTCTCTCACACTGTCTCCCACTCTCACACTGTCTCCCCCTCCCACACTGCCTCCCACTCTCACACTCTCTCCCTCTCCCACACTATCACCCACTCTCACACTCTCTCCCTCTCCCACACTGTCACCCAGTCTCACACTCTCTCCCTCTCCCACACTGTCACCCACTCTCACAATCTCTCCCTCTCCCACACTGTCACCCACTCTCACACTCTCTCCCTCGCTCACACTCTCTCCCTCTCCCACGCTGCCTCCCACTCTGACACTCTCTCCCTCTCCCACACTGCCTCCCATTCTCACACTCTCTCCCTCTCTCACACTCTCTCCCTCTCTCACACTGTCTCCCACTCTCACACTCTCTCCCTCGCTCACACTGCCTCCCACTCTCACACTCTCTCCCTCTCCCACACTGTCACCCACTCTCACACTGTCTCCCACTCTCACACTGTCTCCCTCTCTCACCCTGTCGCCCACTCTCCCTCACACTCCCTCTCTCACACTGTCACCCACTCTCACACTCTCTCCCTCTCTCACACTCTCTCCCTCTCCCACACTGTCACCCACTCTCACACTCTCTCCCTCTCCCACACTGTCACCCACTCTCCCTCTCACTCCCTCTCACACACTGTCACCCACTCTCTCCCTCTCTCACACTCTCTCCCTCTCCCACACTGTCACCCACTCTCCCTCTCACTCCCTCTCTCACAATGTCACCCACTCTCACACTCTCTCCCACTCTCACACTCTCTCCCTCTCCCACACTGCCTCCCACTCTCACACTCTCTCCCTCTCTCACACTGTCTCCCTCTCTCACACTCTCTCCCTCTCCCACACTGCCTCCCACTCTCCCACTCTCTCACTCTCCCACACTGCCTCCCACTCTCACACTCTCTCCCTCTCCCACACTGTCACCCACTCTCACACTCTCTCCCTCTCCCACACTGCCTCCCACTCTCACACTCTCTCGCTCTCTCACACTCTCTCCCTCTCCCACACTGCCTCCCACTCTCACACTGTCTCCCTCTCCCACACTGCCTCCCTCTCTCACACTCTCTCCCTCTCCCACACTCTCTCCCTCTCTCACACTCTCTCCCTCTCCCGCACTGCCTCCCACTCTCTCCCTCTCCCACACTGTCTCCCACTCTCACACTCTCTCCCTCTCCCACACTGTCACCCACTCTCACACTCTCTCCCTCTCTCACACTGTCTCCCACTCTCACACTGTCTCCCTCTCTGACACTGTCGTCCTCTCTCACACTCTCTCCCTCTCTCACACTGTCTCCCTCTCTCACACTCTCTCCTCTCCCACACTGTCAGCCACTCTCACACTGTCTCCCACTCTTACACTCTCTCACTCGCTCACACTGCCTCCCACTCTCACACTCTCTCCCTCTCCCACACTGTCACCCGCTCCCACACTCTCTCCCTCTCCTACACTGTCTCCCTCTCTCACACTGTCTCCCTCTCTCACACTCTCTCCCTCTCCCACACTGTCTCCCTCTCTCACACTGTCTCCCACTCTCACACTGTCTCCCTCTCTCACACTGTCACCCACTCTCCCTCACACTCCCTCTCTCACACTGTCACCCGCTCTCACACTCTCTCCCTCTCTCACACTCTCTCCCTCTCCCACGCTGCCTCCCACTCTGACACTCTCTCCCTCTCCCACACTGCCTCCCACTCTCACACTCTCTCCCTCTCTCACACTCTCTCCCTCTCTCACACTGTCTCCCACTCTCACACTCTCTCCCTCGCTCACACTGCCTCCCACTCTCACACTCTCTCCCTCTCCCACACTGTCACCCACTCTCACACTGTCTCCCACTCTCACACTGTCTCCCTCTCTCACACTGTCACCCACTCTCCCTCTCACACCCTCTCTCACACTGTCACCCACTCTCACACTCTCTCCCTCTCTCACACTCTCTCCCTCTCCCACACTGTCACCCACTCTCACACTCTCTCCCTCTCCCACACTGTCACCCACTCTCCCTCTCACTCCCTCTCTCACACTGTCACCCACTCTCACACTCTCTCCCTCTCTCACACTGTCTCCCTCTCCCACACTGTCACCCAGTCTCCCTCTCACTCCCTCTCTCACACTGCCTCCCACTCTCACACTCTCTCACTCTCCCACACTGCCTCCCACTCTCACACTCTCTCCCTCTCCCACACTGTCACCCACTCTCACACTCTCTCCCTCTCCCACACTGCCTCCCACTCTCACACTGTCTCCCTCTCCCACACTGCCTCCCACTCTCACACTCTCTCCCTCTCTCACACTCTCTCCCTCTCCCGCACTGCCTCCCACTCTCTCCCTCTCCCACACTGTCTCCCAATCTCACACTCTCTCCCTCTCCCACACTGTCACCCACTCTCACACTCTCTCCCTCTCCCACACTGTCTCCCACTCTCACACTGTCTCCCTCTATCACACTGTCGCCCTCTCTCACACTCTCTCCCTCTCTCACACTCTCTCCCTCTCTCACACTCTCTCCCTCTCCCACACTGCCTCCCACTCTCACACTCTCTCCCTCGCTCACACTGCCTCCCACTCTCACACTCTCTCCCTCTCCCACACTGTCACCCACTCTCACACTGTCTCCCTCTCCCACACTGTCTCCCTCTCTCACACTGTCTCCCTCTCTCACACTCTCTCCCTCTCCCACACTGTCTCCCTCTCTCACACTGTCTCCCACTCACACACTGTCTCCCTCCCTCACACTGTCACCCACTCTCCCTCTCACTCCCTCTCTCACACTCTCTCCCTCTCTCACACTCTCTGCCACTCTCACACTCTCTGCCTCTCCCACACTGCCTCTAGCTCTCACACTCTCTCCCTCTCTCACACTGTCTCCCACTCTCACACTGTCTCCCTCACTCTCACTGTCACCCACTCTCACACTCTCTCCCTCTCTCACACTCTCTCCCTCTCCCACACTGTCACCCACTCTCACACTCTCTCCCTCTCCCACACTGTCACCCACTCTCCCTCTCACTCCCTCTCTCACACTGTCACCCACTCTCACACTGGCTCCCACTCTCACACTCTCTCCCTCTCCCACACTGCCTCCCAATCTCACACTCTCTCCCTCTCCCACACTGTCACCCTCTCTCACACTGTCTCCCACTCTCACACTGTCTCCCTCTCCCACACTGTCACCCAGTCTCACACTCTCTCCCTCTCCCACACTGCCTCCCACTCTCACACTCTCTCCCTCTCCCACACTGCCTCCCACTCTCACACTCTCTCCCTCTCCCACACTGCCTCCCACTCTCACACTCTCTCCCTCTCCCACACTGCCTCCCACTCTTCCAGACTCTCTCCCTCTCTCACACTCTCTCCCTCTCCCACACTGTCACCCACTCTCACACTCTCTCCCTCTCCCACACTGCCTCCCACTCTCACACTCTCTCCCTCTCCCACACTGTCACCCACTCTCACACTCTCTCCCTCTCCCACACTGCCTCCCACTCTCACACTGTCTCCCTCTCCCACACTGTCACCCTCTCTCACACTGTCTCCCACTCTCACACTGTCTCCCCCTCCCACACTGCCTCCCACTCTCACACTCTCTCCCTCTCCCACACTATCACCCACTCTCACACTCTCTCCCTCTCCCACACTGTCACCCAGTCTCACACTCTCTCCCTCTCCCACACTGTCACCCACTCTCACAATCTCTCCCTCTCCCACACTGTCACCCACTCTCACACTCTCTCCCTCGCTCACACTCTCTCCCTCTCCCACGCTGCCTCCCACTCTGACACTCTCTCCCTCTCCCACACTGCCTCCCATTCTCACACTCTCTCCCTCTCTCACACTCTCTCCCTCTCTCACACTGTCTCCCACTCTCACACTCTCTCCCTCGCTCACACTGCCTCCCACTCTCACACTCTCTCCCTCTCCCACACTGTCACCCACTCTCACACTGTCTCCTACTCTCACACTGTCTCCCTCTCTCACCCTGTCGCCCACTCTCCCTCACACTCCCTCTCTCACACTGTCACCCACTCTCACACTCTCTCCCTCTCTCACACTCTCTCCCTCTCCCACACTGTCACCCACTCTCACACTCTCTCCCTCTCCCACACTGTCACCCACTCTCCCTCTCACTCCCTCTCACACACTGTCACCCACTCTCTCCCTCTCTCACACTCTCTCCCTCTCCCACACTGTCACCCACTCTCCCTCTCACTCCCTCTCTCACAATGTCACCCACTCTCACACTCTCTCCCACTCTCACACTCTCTCCCTCTCCCACACTGCCTCCCACTCTCACACTCTCTCACTCTCTCACACTGTCTCCCTCTCTCACACTCTCTCCCTCTCCCACACTGCCTCCCACTCTCCCACTCTCTCACTCTCCCACACTGCCTCCCACTCTCACACTCTCTCCCTCTCCCACACTGTCACCCACTCTCACACTCTCTCCCTCTCCCACACTGCCTCCCACTCTCACACTCTCTCGCTCTCTCACACTCTCTCCCTCTCCCACACTGCCTCCCACTCTCACACTGTCTCCCTCTCCCACACTGCCTCCCTCTCTCACACTCTCTCCCTCTCCCACACTCTCTCCCTCTCTCACACTCTCTCCCTCTCCCGCACTGCCTCCCACTCTCTCCCTCTCCCACACTGTCTCCCACTCTCACACTCTCTCCCTCTCCCACACTGTCACCCACTCTCACACTCTCTCCCTCTCTCACACTGTCTCCCACTCTCACACTGTCTCCCTCTCTGACACTGTCGTCCTCTCTCACACTCTCTCCCTCTCTCACACTGTCTCCCTCTCTCACACTCTCTCCTCTCCCACACTGTCAGCCACTCTCACACTGTCTCCCACTCTTACACTCTCTCACTCGCTCACACTGCCTCCCACTCTCACACTCTCTCCCTCTCCCACACTGTCACCCGCTCCCACACTCTCTCCCTCTCCTACACTGTCTCCCTCTCTCACACTGTCTCCCTCTCTCACACTCTCTCCCTCTCCCACACTGTCTCCCTCTCTCACACTGTCTCCCACTCTCACACTGTCTCCCTCTCTCACACTGTCACCCACTCTCCCTCACACTCCCTCTCTCACACTGTCACCCGCTCTCACACTCTCTCCCTCTCCCACACTCTCTCCCTCTCCCACACTATCACCCACTCTCCCTCTCACTCCCTCTCTCACACTGTCACCCACTCTCACACTGCCTCCCACTCTCACACTCTCTCCCTCTCCCACACTGCCTCCCACTCTTACACTCTCTCTCTCTCCCACACGGCCTCCCACTCTTACACTCTCTCCCTCTCCCACACTGTCACCCACTCTCACACTCTCTCCCTCTCCCACACTGCCTCCCACTCTCTCCCTCTCCCACACTGTCACCCACTCTCCATCTCCCTCCCTCTCTCACACTGTCACCCACTCTCACACTCTCTCCCTCTCTCACACTCTCTCCCTCTCGCAGACTGTCTCCCTCTCTCACACTCTCTCCCTCGCTCACACTCTCTCCCTCTCAAAAATCCCTCACACTCTCACACTCTCTCCTTCTCTCACACTGTCTCCCTCTCTGACACTCTCTCCCTCTCCCACACTGTCTCCCTCTCTCACACTCTCTCCCTCTCAACAATCCCTCACACTCTCACACTCTCTCCCTCTCCCACACTGTCACCCACTCTCACACTCTCTCCCTCTCCCACACTGTCACCAACTCTCACACTGTCTCCCTCTCTCACACTCTCTCCCTCTCCCAGACTGTCTCCCTCTCTGACACTCTCTCCCTCTCCCACACTGTCTCCCTCTCTCACACTCTGCCCCCCTCTCACACTCTCTCCCTCTCCCACACTACCTCCCACTCTCACACTCTCTCCCTCTCTCACACTCTCTCCCTCTCCCACACGCTCTCCCCCTCTCACACTCTCTCCCTCTCTCACACTCTCTCCCTCGCTCACACTCTCTCCCTCTCAACAATCCCGTCCACTCTCACACTCTCTGCCTCTCCCACACTGCCTCCCACACTCTCTCCCTCTCTCACACTCTGTCCCTCTCCCACACTGTCTCCCTCTCTCACACTCTCTCACACTCTCTCCCTCTCTCACACTCTCTCCCTCTCCCAAACTGTCTCCCTCTCTCACACTTTCTCCCTCTCTGACACTCTCTCCCTCTCTCACACTTTCTCCCTCTCTGACACTCTCTCCCTCTATCACATTCTGTCCCCCTCTCACACTCCCTCCCTCTCTCACAGTGTCTCACTCTCTCACACTCTCTCACTCTCTCACCCTCCCTCTCTCACCCTCCCTCTCTCACACTTTCTCCCTCTCTCACACTCTCTCCCCCTCTCCCCTTTCGCATTCTCTCTTTTGTACTCCCTCCCTCTCTAGCACTCTCACCCTCTCTCACACTCTCCCCCTCCCATTCTCTCCCTCTGACACATTCTCTACCTCAGTCACCCTCCCTCTCTCCCACTGTCTCCCACTTTGTCTCCCTGTCAGACTCACTCCCTCTCTCACACTCTCTCCCTGTCTAACACAATCTACCTGTCTCACTCACTCTCCCTTCCTCACACTCTCTCCATCTCTCACCCTCCATCTCTCACTATCCCTCCATCTCTCACACTCCCTCTCTCAAATTCCTGCCTCTCACATACTTTCTTCTTCATTGATACTCACTCCCACTCTCCCACTCTCTCTAGCAGATTTCCCTTGTCTCACACTTACCTCTCCCTCACATTCTGTCCCTCTCTCTCACTCTCCCCCCTCGCTCTCTCTGCATCATGCCTCCCTCTCTCCCTCTCTCACATCTCCGTTAGACACTTTCACACTCTGTCCCTCTCTCTCTCCATCCCTATGTCTCTCTCCCTCCATGCCTCCCTCCCTCTCACAAAACTCCCTCAATGACACTTTCTCTCACACTCTTTCTCTCTCTCACACTTTGTCCCTCTCTCACACTTTCTCTCACTCTCTATCCCTCTCTCACAATTTCTCTAACACTCTTTCCCTCTCTCACACTTTCTCTCACTCTCTATCCCTCTCTCACACTTTCTCTCACACACTTTCCCTCTCTCACACTTTCTCTCACTCTCTTTCCCTCTCTCACAGTTTTTCTCACTCTCTTTCCCTCTCTCACAATTTCTCTCACTCTCATTCTCTCTCTCACAATTTCTCTCACAATCTTTCCCTCTCTCACACTTTCCCTCTCTCACACTTTTTCTCACTCTCATTCCCTCTCTCACAATTTCTCTCACTCTCTTTCCCTCTCTCACAATTTCTCTCACACTCTTTCTATCTCTCACACGTTCTCTCACATTATTTCCCTCTCTCACACTTTCCCTCTCTCACACTTTTTCTCACTCTCTTTCCCTCTCTCACAATGTCTCTGACTCTATTTCACTCTCTCACACTTTGTCTTAAACTCTTTCCCTCTCTCACACTTTCTCTCATACTCTTTCCCTCTCTCACACTTTCCGTCTCTCACACTTTCTCTGACTCTCTTTCCCTCTCTCACACTTTCTCTCACACTCGTTCCCTCTCTCACACTTTCTCTCACACTCTTTCCCTCTTTCACACTTTCTCTGACTCTCTTTCCCTCTCTCACATTTTCTCTCACACTCTTTCCCTCTCTCACACGTTCTCTCACACTCTTTCCCTCTATCACACTTTCTCTCACTCTGTTTCCCTCTCTCACACTTTCTCTCACTCTCTTTCCCTCTCTCACAATTTCTCTAACACTCTTTCCCTCTCTCACACTTTCTCTCACTCTCTATCCCTCTCTCACACTTTCTCTCACACACTTTCCCTCTCTCACACTTTCTCTCACTCTCTTTCCCTCTCTCACAGTTTTTCTCACTCTCTTTCCCGCTCTCACAATTTCTCTCACTCTCTTTCTCTCTCTCACAATTTCTCTCACAATCTTTCCCTCTCTCACACTTTCCCTCTCTCACAGTTTTTCTCACTCTCTTTCCCTCTCTCACAATTTCTCTCACTCTCTTTCTCTCTCTCACAATTTCTCTCACAATCTTTCCCTCTCTCACACTTTCCCTCTCTCACACTTTTTCTCACTCTCATTCCCTCTCTCACAATTTCTCTCACTCTCTTTCCCTCTCTCACAATTTCTCTCACACTTTCCCTCTCTCACACTTTCTCTGACTCTCTTTCCCTCTCTCACACTTTCTCTCACACTCGTTCCCTCTCTCACACTTTCTCTCACACTCTTTCCCTCTTTCACACTTTCTCTGACTCTCTTTCCCTCTCTCACATTTTCTCTCACACTCTTTCCCTCTCTCACACGTTCTCTCACACTCATTCCCTCTATCACACTTTCTCTCACTCTGTTTCCCTCTCTCACACTTTCTCTCACTCTCTTTCCCTCTCTCACAATTTCTCTAACACTCTTTCCCTCTCTCACACTTTCTCTCACTCTCTATCCCTCTCTCACACTTTCTCTCACACACTTTCCCTCTCTCACACTTTCTCTCACTCTCTTTCCCTCTCTCACAGTTTTTCTCACTCTCTTTCCCTCTCTCACAATTTCTCTCACTCTCTTTCTCTCTCTCACAATTTCTCTCACAATCTTTCCCTCTCTCACACTTTCCCTCTCTCACAGTTTTTCTCACTCTCTTTCCCTCTCTCACAATTTCTCTCACTCTCTTTCTCTCTCTCACAATTTCTTTCACAATCTTTCCCTCTCTCACACTTTTTCTCACTCTCATTCCCTCTCTCACAATTTCTCTCACTCTCTTTCCCTCTCTCACAATTTCTCTCACACTCTTTCTCTCTCTCACACGTTCTCTCACTTTCTTTCCCTCTCTCACACTTTCCCTCTCTCACACTTTTTCTCACTCTCTTTCCCTCTCTCACAATGTCTCTGACTCTATTTCACTCTCTCACACTTTGTCTTAAACTCTTTCCCTCTCTCACACTTTCTCTCATACTCTTTCCCTCTCTCACACTTTCCGTCTCTCACACTTTCTCTCACACTTTCCCTCTCTCACACTTTCTCTGACTCTCTTTCCCTCTCTCACACTTTCTCTCACACTCGTTCCCTCTCTCACACTTTCTCTCACACTCTTTCCCTCTTTCACACTTTCTCTCACTCTGTTTCCCTCTCTCACACTTTCCCTCACAATCGTTCCCTCTCCCGCTCCCTCAGTCACTCAGTCGCTCTCTCCTGTACTTATGTCTAAGATTATGTGAGTATTTAATACACCATCCTTCTCACCCAATCTGCCTCCCTCAGCCACTCAGTCTCTCCACTCTCTGCTTCCCTTTCTCTCAGACAATCCACCTCCTTCTCCCGTTTTATCCTTTATTTCTCCACCCTCTTTCTCTCCCAATATCTCTCCTCACACCCTCTTTCTCTCTCACCCTGTCTTCTATCAGCACATCTCACACACCAGTTCTCTCTTCCTCCACATCTCACCCCGCCTCTCTCCCAGTTGAAGTGTGTGTATCAGATGGAGGCCGGTGTCAGTTAGAGACGGGGTACTAGTTTTCACTGCTGACTATGTATTAATGCTGCTCTCTGAGGTGATGAGTTTGTTGCTGCTGCAGCCTCTGAGTTTTCTGAGGTTCCAATGATGCTAAATATTTTCTTAGTTTGAGGGGCTGAATCAGATTTAGATTTGGGATCACATACTTTGCACTTTAAATAGTTCCAGATTTTGGAGACACTGAAATGTTCTATTTATGCTCAAACGGAAACTACTGAAATAAAATAAAGGAATGGTCACAGTTACAGAGGCAGCTACATCCCAGAGAGCAGTGGACCCACCCAGAGAAACACACTGACAATTGGAACTGAATCTCTGAATGGTCACAGTTACAGAGACAGCTACAACCCAGAGTGCAGTGGAACCACCCAGAGAAACACACTGACAATTGGAACCGAATCACTGAATGGTCACCGTCACAGAGACAACTACACTCCAGAGTGCAGTGGAACCACCCAGAGAAACACACTGACAATTGGAACTGAATCACTGAATGGTCACAGTTACAGAGACAGCTACACCCCAGAGTGCAGTGGAACCACCCAGAGAAACACACTGACAATTGGAACTGAATCACTGAATGGTCACAGTTACAGAGTCAGCTGCACCCCAGAGCGCAGTGGAACCACCCAGAGAAAAACACTGACAATTGGAACCGAATTACTGAATGGTCACCGTCACAGAGGCAACTACACCCCAGAGTGCAGTGGAACCACCCAGAGAAACACACTGAAAATTGGAACTGAATCACTGAATGGTCACAGTTACAGAGGCAGCTACATCCCAGAGTGCAGTGGAACCACCCAGAGAAACACACTGAAAATTGGAACTGAATCACTGAATGGTCACAGTTACAGGGGCAGATACACCCCAGAGTGCAGTGGAACCACCCAGAGAAACACACTGACAATTGGAACTGAATCTCTGAATGGTCACAGTTCGAGAGACAGCTACAACCCAGAGTGCATTGGAACCACCCTGAGAAACACACTGACAATTGGAACTGAATCACTGAATGGTTACAGTGGAGTGAGGGATATCTCTGAAACAATGTGAGATGTAGAGATGGGACTGATGGTTTCTGAGTGGACAGCATCCTTTCTGTTAATGTTAGTTGAACAATGTGATCAACACCGTCCGGTGTTTGCAAAGAGGTCACTCACTCAGAAAAATAATATTTGCTTTCACTGAACACAATATCGTAATCTGTTTGTTCACGTCTTGAAAAATAAGTTAAACGATGTCACAACCTCAATTTCCCTTGTGTGGTTCCACAGGGTATTAATTAAAAGCTTGGAGAATATATAACATCAGAGTTTTAGACAGAGAGATTGCCAATCGCAGGAAGGGACACATCACTTCACACTGAAAATGCATCGTCCAATTGATATGGTTGAGAAAGTATTCTACCCAATCCTGGCTATTGTTGGTGTTCCTGGTAAGTGACTGTCACCATTGAATTGGTGTAAATCTGTGTGTGAGCGGCTCTCTGATTTTAAACTGCGACTGAAAATACCTGATCCTGATCTCGTGCTCACTGTGAAATAGACACCTGGTCAACGATATAATTGTCAAATGTATTCAAGCCTGTCAATGGTTTGAATCCCTTTCATCAACTCACAATAAACCTCTGTTTGTAACTCACTGGATCTCTGACCGGGGAAGTTATTATATTGAGTGGAATTTTGTATAATGTTAGATTGGATCTCAGTAAAGGCAATCTCTCTGAAGGGAGGTTTAGGAGGAGAAAGAATTAAATCACACTGAGTGTGGGTATCTGTCAGTGTAGAATTGTACTGACTGTGGGTCACTATCAGAGTGGAATATCTGACGGCGGTGAACAAGTATTACTGGAAGTGTCTGTCAGTGTAGAATTGTACTGACTGTGGGTCTCTCACCAGAGTGGAATATCTGACAGCGGTGAACAAGGATTATTGGAAGTATCTGTCAGTGTAGAATTGTACTGAGTGTGGATCACTAACCAGAGTGGAATATCTGACAGCGGTGAACAAGGATTACTGGAAGTATCTGTCAGTGTGGAATTGTACTGAGTGTGGGTCTCTCACCAGAGTGGAATATCTGACAGCAGTGAAGAAGGATTACTGGAAATGTCTGTCAGTGTAGAATTGTACTGACTGTGAGTCTCTCACCAGAGTGGAATATCTGATTCAATTATCTATCTATTACTGGGACTATCTGTCCGTGTGGAATTGTATTGTGTGTGGGTCAGTAACTGGACTGAAATTAGTTGGTTCTGTTTTGAAATGATGTATTTTATTGGTGAGGGGTCGCTCCATTCTGTGGAGTTCTCTCTGTGTGTTTTAACTTTGGAATAGGTTGAAAACAGGAAGAGTTTGGCTGTGTTTTGAAGATGTTTGATATTTATTGTATGAAGTGCAATGTCTCTATCTCTGTTTTCCATTGATCTACTCTAACATGAACAGATATCACCCACACTCTAAGATTTCACAAAACCCACAGCAATGCAGCATTCCAATAGGTTTTGTGATATTTTCTCATTCCTATTCATCCTGAAATGAACTCACATGTTTGATCAATTTTTATGGGTGTTTTTAAACTGTCTTTCTGCTTCACACGATTTGTGAATCTATTCACCTGAAGCCAGAAACCCCTCCAGTCCATTCACACACTTGTTTTCCAAGGAGCGATTGGGGGACTTATTGTTCTGATCAAAATGCAGCAGCGGACACTGACCTCTCGGGACATTCATGTCCCATTGAAATACCCACTTTGAAAATGCATAATGAATGATGGTGTGTGCCTGTAATTAGTTGTATTCTGCCTCTGTATTCACTATCACTCCCAATTTGATTCTGTCTGTAAATTGTGTAATTATCATTCTGCTTCCTGATCCCATACTGTTGATGGGAATGATGAAGGAGAGTGATCCCAGTGCTGATCCTTGTGGAACACCACTTCCCACCTTCCACCAATCAGCCTAAATCCCTTTAACTCCTCTCCCTGTTTTCTGTGTGTGTCGCCAGCATGTGTCCATTCTGCTGCTGTGTCCCCTAACTCCACTGGCTCTGAGATTACCCATCAGTCTGTTACGTCGGATCTTACTGACGGCCTTTAGAAAATCAAATTGTTTAACATCTATCATACTACTCAGATCTATTATTTCTGGTAGTTATTGAAATAATTGGATGAAATGTGTCAGGAAGAATGCTGACTTTGGAATATGTGCCGGCTATTTAGTGTACTCTGTGTTACTGGATTTCTTTTAACTCATGCTTCTAATTCAATGCTTCCAACTGTTGACATTGTGACTGGAAGATTTGATTATATTCTCTTCTAAGTTCAAGAATAACAGAAACCGACTTCTGCTTCTCAATTCTTTGGTAATTATTCTGATGTTGATCAGTGAATAGATAATATTGTCTCTGCTGTTTCTGTCTATTTTATGAATATTTGTTGTGAAATCCATCCGCCTCCAGTAATCTCCCTCTACCTGTACCCCACCCTCTGGCCTCCTATCAGCTCTTGATCTTTTCATTGAGATCTGTCAGTGCGACATCGACCGTCTCAATTTCCCTGTGCCTCTCACCAACTCTATCCTGACTCACTCTAAACTTGCTCCAAATCCTCTCTCTGATATCCAACCCTGGCCTGGTGATCTAAGCTGCTCACAAGGGCGGTACCATTATTGTCTGGTGTCCTGACCTCTTCCTCACAGAGGCTGACCGTCAGCTCTCAGGCACAGCCTGGTACCTCCCCCTGGACCAGCAGCACACCACCAAACATCATGATATTGTTTCCAGGGCTTTCATTGACCTCGTTGACTCTGGATATCTTCTGTCCTCAGCCTCGGACATCATAGTCCCACAACCACACACATCCTGCATCAACCTCCCGCTTCTACCTCCTTCCCAAAATCCACAAACAGGAAAGTCCCAGTGCACCCATTATTTCGGCCTGTTCCAGCCCCACCAAGATCATTTCTTCCCATCTTGATTCCATCAGCTTTACCCTGTTCAGCCCCTTCCCAAAGACAGTGGTGTCACAGTGACACAGTGGTTTGCACGGCTGCCTCACAGCACCAGGGTCTCCGGATCACTTCCCACCTTGGGTGACTGTCTGTGTGGAGACTGCACTTTCTCTCCCTGTATGTGTGGGTTTCCTCCGGGTCTCCGGTTGCCTCCCATAGCCCAAAGATGTGCAGGTTAGGTGGATTGGCCATGCTAAATTACTCCGTAGTGTCCAAAAAGATGTGTAGGTTAGATTCAGGGGTTAATGAGATAGGCGGGGGAGTGAGCTTGGTTGAGGTACTCTTTCAGAGGTTTGGTACAGACTTAATGGGCCGAATGGCCTCCTTCTGAACTGTGGGGATTTTATGTTTCCTGATTCCTCTGGTGTCGTAAACAAGGTCCATTTCCCTGGCCCTAACCGCCTAATCTTCACAATGGACGTCCAATCCTCCGTTCCCCAACACGAGGGCTGTGTTCAGATCCTCATTCCCTGCTTCCTGTAAAGACTGCATCTAATTCTCCCACTTTCTCCGCCTCCATCGCCTCTGTTCTGATGCTGGCGTCTTCGAAAATAGCCCCCCTGGCATGTCTGTCTTTTCCTTAACCGGGCCGTCCCCACGACCTTCCTTTGTTAACAGGGCTCTCAATCGTGTTCAATTCACTTCTCACACCTCTGTCCTCACACAGCCCCCTCCCTCCCGGAAACAAGATAGGGTTCCCCTCCTCACTTTCCACACCATCAGCCTTCTCATTGAAAGGAAAATCCTCCTCCATTTCTGCCAACTCCAGCATGATGTCACCACCAAACACATCTTCACCTCTCTCCAACCACCCCCCTCAATGTCTGCATTCCTCAGGTACCGCTCCCTCCCCCTTGTCCACTTCCCCCTCACACCCCACACCCCTTTCCCTTCCCCCAGTACCTTCCCCGGCAATCACAGACGGTGCAACCACTGTCCCTTTACCTCCTCCCGTGTCCCGGTTCTCAGCAGCAAACTCTCCTTTCTGGGGAAGCAGCGTTTCACTTCTGTGCCTTCAGTTTGTTCTCCTGTATTCGCTGCTGCCAATACCGTCTCCTCTACATTGGGGAGACTAAACGCAGACTGGGAGACTGCTTTGTGGAACACCTTCACTCAGCCCACAGCATGGCCCCAGCCTTCCTATTGTGGCCATGTTAACTCAGCACCTTGCTCTCGGGCCCACATGTCTGTCCTTGGCCTGCTGCCATAATGCAGTGAAGCCCAACGCGAGCTGGAGGAGCAACATCTCATCGTCCAATTAGGATGTTGCATCCCGCAGGACGTAACTTTAATTTCAACTACTTTATTCTGGGAACTTTCTCCTCCATCTTAACGCTCTTGTTTTGGAATGTTCCTACTTTTTTCACGAATGCAATGAGTCCGAATCTGGAGAGAGTCTATTCCGGCCAAGTGAACCCTGGGGAATGTCCAATGCCGGAGCGGGAATATTCCTGAGAAAAGCTTGGCAGGGAGTGTTTTCAAACAGGGAGAGGATGGATTCCTGGGAACAGTGATGTTGGGATGTTCCAGACATGGCAATGGGGGATTCCTGGGAGCGGGTGCTGTACGAATGACTAAACCTGGGAGGGGTGACCCCTCGGGATGTTCTGGAGACTGGACAGACTCTATTCTGGACAGGCTGGGCTGCACGGTAGCACAGTGGTTGGCACAGTTGATTCACAGCTCCAGGGTCCCAGGTTCGATTCCCGGCTTGGGTGACTGTCTGTGCAGAGTCTGCACATCCTCCCCGTATCTGCGTGGGTTTCCTCCGGGTGCTCCGGTTTCCTCCCACAGTCCAACGATGTGCGGGTTAGGTGGATTGGCCAAGATAAATTGTGTTTAGTTTCCAAACAATTTTGATGGGGTCACTGGGTTATGGGGATGGGGTGGGCTGAACTGGTTTTCTCTTTCCAAGGGCCGGTGCAGACTCAATGGGCCGAATGGCCTCCTTTTGCACTGTACATTCTATATTTCTATTCCTCCCATGGTTATGAAGTGGGAAGGTCCCGCGTTTGTTTAATTTTTTTCCATTGATCGTGGAGTATTCAAATAAACCAGGAGTGGGGTCCAACCCCATCAGAATTCCAGTCCAGGGAACGGTCCAATCCGGGGTGTGGTCCAATAATTGAGCTGGGATGACAATCTCGGGTATGTTTGTATCCGGTTTGTAAACCTGGCCGGCCTGAGTGAATCCTGTAAATCAGACTAAATGAGAAATGTAACCTCTCCCAAAGGTCTCTGAATTATAAACATTTTCCTACCAGTGCCATCAAACTGACAGGGCTGCAATTCACACTTTCCCCCCCATTCCCCACCTTTAACACTGGAGTTACATTTCCTACTCCCCTCTCTGCAATGTTAATCTCTGTGCCCACTCCTCTCCCCGCACCCCCACCCACCCACTGTCCATTATATTGATGCTGCAATTGTGTCCTGGTTCAGACAGGGAGATTCATTACCCAGTAATTTCCCGCACCTCTCCTTTCTCTCTCTGACAGTTAATATACTGGGAATTGTGATTCTGTGTCGGGGGAAGTGTGGCCTCTCTACCTGCACCACTCGCTACCTGGTGGCCATGGCAACAGCGGATCTGCTGTTTATTATCATTTGTATCATACTGAGCAGGATCCATGTTTATTATTTCCCCTGGAGTTTCCTGGACCTCACCCCTGTGTGTAGTGTTAACTGTGTCCTGCGGGCTGCAGCCAGGGACTGTTCTGTCTGGTTCACCCTCACTTTCTCCTTTGATCGATTTGTGGCCATTCGCTGCCAGAAACTGAAAAGTAAATATTGCACCGGGAAAACTGCGGCTGTGGTTCTGTCCACAAGCGGCCTCCTGCTCTGTGTGAAAAACATCCCCGTGTACTTTATATTGGAACCTGGGGGGATAATCGACAATGTCCAGTGGTTCTGCGTCACAAAGAGCAGCGTTCTCACTGACCCGGGATGGGGTGGGTATCTCTGGTTTTCTCAGGTTGTAACCCCATTGGTGCCGTTCTGCTCAATCCTGTTGACCAACGCTCTGACAGTCAGACACATTTTACTCAGCAGTCGGGTCCGGAAGGCACTGAGGGCCCAGAGTCAGGGAGACAATCGCAGCGACCCAGAGATGGAGAGCAGAAGGAAGTCAATGATTTTACTCTTCAGCATCTCCGGAACATTCATCCTCCTCTGGACCGTGTCTGTTATTACATTTTTCTATATCGATGTGAGAGGATTATATTACCTCACCCGTCCTCAATATAATTTACAACAAGTCGGATTTATGCTGCGGGATTTAAATTGCTGCACAAACACATTTATTTATGTGGTGACCCAGTCCAGGTTCAGGGAGCAGATCAAGGTCGCGGTGAAATATCCGGTCACATCAATTATTAAATTAATGAGAAAATAAAACTGACTGAAAACCTCTCAGCCAATCAGGAGCTCCAGCCGCTGACTGACAGCCTCTCAGCCAATCAGGAGCCCCAACCGCTGACTGTCAGCCTTTCAGCCAATCAGGAGATCCAGCCGCTGACTGACAGCCTCTCAGCCAATCAGGAGCTCCAGCCGCTGACTGACAGCCTCTCAGCCAATCAGGAGCCCCAACCGCTGACTGACAGCCTCTCAGCCAATCAGGAGCTCCAGCCGCTGACTGACAGCCTCTCAGCCAATCAGGAGCCCCAACCGCTGACTGACAGCCTCACAGCCAATCAGGAGCTCCAGCCGCTGACTGACAGCCTCTCAGCCAATCAGGAGCTCCAGCCGCTGACTGACAGCCTCTCAGCCAATCAGGAGCTCCAGCCGCTGACTGACAGCCTCTCAGCCAATCAGGAGCTCTAGCCGCTGACTGACAGTCTCTCAGCCAGTCAGGAGCTCCAGCCGCTGACTGACAGTCTCTCAGCCAATCAGGAGATCCAGCCGCTGACTGACAGCCTCTCAGCCAATCAGGAGCTCCAGCCGCTGACTGACAGCCTCTCAGCCAATCAGGAGCCCCAACCGCTGACTGACAGCCTCTCAGCCAATCAGGAGCTCCAGCCGCTGACTGACAGCCTCTCAGCCAATCAGGAGCTCCAGCCGCTGACTGACAGTCTCTCAGCCAATCAGGAGATCCAGCCGCTACGAACAGCCACATAGCCAATCAGGAGCTCCAGCCGCTGACTGAAACCATCTCAGCCAATCAGGAGCTCTAGCCGCTGACTGACAGTCTCTCAGCCAATCAGGAGCTCCAGCCGCTGACTGACAGTCTCTCAGCCAATCAGAAGCTCCAGCCGCCGACTGGCAGTCTCTCAGTCAATCAGGAGCTCCAACCGCTGATTGACAGCCTCTCAGCCAATCAGTATCTCCTGGCGCTGACTGACAGCCTCTCAGCCAATCAGGAGATGGGTCTGGGGCGTGGGGAGCACTGACAGTGCTGGCTGTGTGGTGGGAGCACTGACAGTGCTGACTGTGTGGGGGAGCACTGACAGTGCTGGCTGTTTGGGGGAGCACTGACAGTGCTGGCTGTGTGGTGGGAGCACTGACAGTGCTGGCTGTGTGGTGGGAGCACTGACAGTGCTGACTGTGTGGGGGAGCACTGACAGTGCTGGCTGTTTGGGGGAGCACTGACAGTGCTGGCTGTGTGGTGGGAGCACTGACAGTGCTGGCTGTGTGGTGGGAGCACTGACAGTGCTGGCTGTGTGGGGGAGCACTGACAGTGCTGGGTGTGTGGGGGGAGCACTGACAGTGCTGTCTGTGTGGTGGGAGCACTGACAGTGCTGGCTGTGTGGGGGAGCACTGACAGTGCTGGCTGTGTGGGGGGGCACTGACAGTGCTGGTTGTGTGGTGGGAGCACTGACAGTGCTGGCTGTGTGGTGGGAGCATTGGCAGTGCTGGCTGTGTGGTGGGAGCACTGACAGTGCTGGCTGTGTGGTGGGAGCGCTGACAGTGCTGGCTGTGTGGTGGGAGCACTGACAGTGCTGGCTGTGTGGTGGGAGCACTGGCAGTGCTGGCTGTGTGGGGGGAGCACTGGCAGTGCTGGCTGTGTGGGGGAGCGCTGACAGTGCTGGCTGTGTGGTGGGAGCACTGACAGTGCTGGCTGTGTGGTGGGAGCACTGACAGTGCTGACTGTGTGGGGGGGAGCACTGACAGTGCTGGGTGTGTGGGGGGAGCACTGACAGTGCTGGCTGTGTGGTGGGAGAACTGACAGTGCAGGCTGAGTGGGGGAGCACTGACAGTGCTGGCTGTGTGGTGGGAGAACTGACAGTGCAGGCTGTGTGGGGGAGCACTGACAGTGCTGGCTGTGTGGGAGGATCACTGACAGTGCTGGCTGTGTGGGGGAGCACTGACAGTGCTGGCTGTGCGGGGGAGCACTGACAGTGCTGGTTGTGTGGTGGGAGCACTGACAGTGCTGGCTGTGTGGGGGGAGCACTGACAGTTCTGGCTGTGTGGGGGGAGAACTGACAGTGCTGGCTGTGGGGGGGCACTGACAGTGCTGGCTGTGTGCGGGGAGCACTGACAGTGCTGGCTGTGTGGGGAGCACTGACAGTGCTGGCTGTGTAGGGTGAGCACTGACAGTGCTGGCTGTGGGGTGGGAGCACTGGCAGTGCTGGCTGTGTGGTGGGAGCGCTGACAGTGCTGGCTGTGTGGTGGGAGCACTGACAGTGCTGGCTGTGTGGTGGGAGCACTGGCAGTGCTGGCTGTGTGGGGGGGAGCACTGACAGTGCTGGCTGTGTGGGGGAGCGCTGACAGTGCTGGCTGTGTGGTGGGAGCACTGACAGTGCTGGCTGTGTGGTGGGAGCACTGACAGTGCTGGCTGTGTGGGGGGGGGAGCACTGACAGTGCTGAGTGTGTGGGGGGAGCACTGACAGTGCTGGCTGTGTGGTGGGAGAACTGACAGTGCTGCTGTGTGGGGGAGCACTGACAGTGCTGGCTGTGTGGGGGAGCACTGACAGTGCTGGCTGTGTGGGGGAGCACTGACAGTGCTGGCTGTGTGGTGGGAGAACTGACAGTGCAGGCTGTGTGGGGGAGCACTGACAGTGCTGGCTGTGTGGGGGGATCACTGACAGTGCTGGCTGTGTGGGGGAGCACTGACAGTGCTGGCTGTGCGGGGGAGCACTGACAGTGCTGGTTGTGTCGTGGGAGCACTGACAGTGCTGGCTGTGTGGGGGGAGCACTGACAGTGCTGGCTGTGTGGGGGGAGCACCGACATTGCTGACTGTATGGGGGAGCACTGACAGTGCTGGCTGTGTGGGGTGAGCACTGACAGTGCTGGCTGTGTGGTGGGAGCACTGACAGTGCTGGCTGTGTGGGGGGAGCACTGACAGTGCTGGCTGTGGGGGGAGCACTGACAGTGCTGGCTGTGTGCGGGGAGCACTGACAGTGCTGGCTGCGTGGGGAGCACTCACAGTGCTGGCTATGTGGGGTGAGCACTGACAGTGCTGGCTGTGGGGTGGGAGCACTGACAGTGCTGGCTGTGTGGTGGGAGCACTGACAGTGCTGGCTGTGTGGTGGGAGCACTGACAGTGCTGGCTGTGTGTTCGGAGCACTGACAGTGCTGGCTGTGTGGGTGGAGCACTGGCAGTGCTTGCTGTGTGATGGGAGCACTGGCAGTGCTGGCTGTGTGGTGGGAGCACTGGCAGTGCTGGCTGAGTGGGGGGGAGCACTGACAGTGCTGGCTGTGTGTTGGGAGCACTGACAGTGCTGGGTGTGTGGGGTGAGCACTGACAGTGCTGGCTGTGTGGGGGAGCACTGACAGTGCTGGCTGTGTGGGGGGATCACTGGAAGGGCTGGCTGTGTGGGCGAGCACTGACAGTGCTGGCTGTGTGGGGGGAGCACTGACAGTGCTGGCTGTGTGGTGAGAGCACTGACAGTGCTGGCTGTGTGGTGGGAGCACGGGCAGTGCTGGCTGTGTGGTGGGAGCACTGGCAGTGCTGGCTGTGTGGGGGGAGCACTGACAGTGCTGGCTGTGTGGGGAGCACTGACAGTGCTGGCTGTGCGGTGGGAGCACATTTATTTATGTGGTGACTCAGTCCAGGTTCAGGGAGCAGATCAAGATCGCGGTGAAATATCCGGTTGCATCAATTATTAAATTAATGAGAAAATAAAACTGACTGAAAGCCCCTCAGCCAATCAGGAGTTCCAACCGCTGACTGACAGTCTCTCAGCCAATCAGGAGCTCCAGCCGCTGACTGACAGTCTCTCAGCCTATCAGTATCTCCTGGCGCTGACTGACAGCCTCTCAGCCAATCAGGAGCTGGGTCTGGGGCGTGGGGAACACTGACAGTGCTGGCTGTGTGGTGGCAGCACTGACAGTGCTGGCTGTGTGGGGGAGCACTGACAGTGCTGGCTGTGTGGGGGAGCGCTGACAGTGCTGGCTGTGTGGTGGGAGCACTGACAGTGCTGGCTGTGTGGTGGGAGCACTGACAGTGCTGGCTGTGTGTTCGGAGCACTGACAGTGCTGGCTGTGTGGGTGGAGCACTGGCAGTGCTTGCTGTGTGATGGGAGCACTGGCAGTGCTGGCTGTGTGGTGGGAGCACTGGCAGTGCTGGCTGAGTGGGGGGAGCACTGACAGTGCTGGCTGTGTGTTGGGAGCACTGACAGTGCTGGGTGTGTGGGGTGAGCACTGACAGTGCTGGCTGTGTGGGGGAGCACTGACAGTGCTGGCTGTGTGGGGGGATCACTGGAAGGGCTGGCTGTGTGGGCGAGCACTGACAGTGCTGGCTGTGTGGGGGGAGCACTGACAGTGCTGGCTGTGTGGTGGGAGCACTGACAGTGCTGGCTGTGTGGTGGGAGCACGGGCAGTGCTGGCTGTGTGGTGGGAGCACTGACAGTGCTGGCTGTGTGGTGGCAGCACTGACAGTGCTGGCTGTGTGGGGGAGCACTGACAGTGCTGGCTGTGTGGGGGAGCGCTGACAGTGCTGGCTGTGTGGTGGGAGCACTGACAGTGCTGGCTGTGTGGGGGAGCGCTGACAGTGCTGGCTGTGTGGTGGGAACACTGACAGTGCTGGCTGTGTGGCGGGAGCACTGACAGCGGTGGCTGTGTGAGGGAGCACAGACAGTGCTGGCTGTGTGGTGGGAGCACTGACAGTGCTGGCTCTTTGGGGGAGCACTGACAGTGCTGGCTGTGTGGGGGAGCACTGACAGTGCTGGCTGTGTGGGGGGGGCACTGACAGTGCTGGTTGTGTGGTGGGAGCACTGACAGTGCTGGCTGTGTGGTGGGAGCATTGGCAGTGCTGGCTGTGTGGTGGGAGCACTGACAGTGCTGGCTGTGTGGTGGGAGCGCTGACAGTGCTGGCTGTGTGATGGGAGCACTGACAGTGCTGGCTGTGTGGTGGGAGCACTGGCAGTGCTGGCTGTGTGGGGGGGGAGCACTGGCAGTGCTGGCTGTGTGGGGGAGCGCTGACAGTGCTGGCTGTGTGGTGGGAGCACTGACAGTGTTGGCTGTGTGGTGGGAGCACTGACAGTGCTGGCTGTGTGGGGGGGGAGCACTGACAGTGCTGGGTGTGTGGGGGGAGCACTGACAGTGCTGGCTGTGTGGTGGGAGAACTGACAGTGCAGGCTGAGTGGGGGAGCACTGACAGTGCAGGCTGTGTGGGGGAGCACTGACAGTGCTGGCTGTGTGGGAGGATCACTGACAGTGCTGGCTGTGTGGGGGAGCACTGACAGTGCTGGTTGTGTGGTGGGAGCACTGACAGTGCTGGCTGTGTGGGGGGAGCACTGACAGTGCTGGCTGTGTGGGCTGAGCAATGACAGTGCTGGCTGTGTGGGGGAGCGCTGACAGTGCTGGATGTGTGGTGGGAGCACTGACAGTGCTGGCTGTGTGGTGGGAGCACTGACAGTGCTGGCTGTATGGGGGGGGAGCACTGACAGTGCTGAGTGTGTGGGGGGAGCACTGACAGTGCTGGCTGTGTGGTGGGAGAACTGACAGTGCAGGCTGTGTGGGGGGAGCACTGACAGTGCTGGCTGTGTGGGCTGAGCAATGACAGTGCTGGCTGTGTGGGGGAGCGCTGACAGTGCTGGATGTGTGGGGGGAGCACTGACAGTGCTGGCTGTGTGGGCTGAGCAATGACAGTGCTGGCTGTGTGGGGGAGCGCTGACAGTGCTGGATGTGTGGTGGGAGCACTGACAGTGCTGGCTGTGTGGTGGGAGCACTGACAGTGCTGGCTGTATGGGGGGGAGCACTGACAGTGCTGAGTGTGTGGGGGGAGCACTGACAGTGCTGGCTGTGTGGTGGGAGAACTGACAGTGCTGGCTGTGTGGGCTGAGCAATGACAGTGCTGGCTGTGTGGGGGAGCGCTGACAGTGCTGGATGTGTGGTGGGAGCACTGACAGTGCTGGCTGTGTGGTGGGAGCACTGACAGTGCTGGCTGTATGGGGGGGAGCACTGACAGTGCTGAGTGTGTGGGGGGAGCACTGACAGTGCTGGCTGTGTGGGGGAGCGCTGACAGTGCTGGCTGTGTGGTGGGAGCACTGACAGTGCTGGCTGTGTGGTGGGAGCACTGACAGTGCTGGCTGTGTGGGGGGGGGGAGCACTGACAGTGCTGAGTGTGTGGGGGGAGCACTGACAGTGCTGGCTGTGTGGTGGGAGAACTGACAGTGCAGGCTGTGTGGGGGAGCACTGACAGTGCTGGCTGTGTGGGGGGATCACTGACAGTGCTGGCTGTGTGGGGGAGCACTGACAGTGCTGGCTGTGCGGGGGAGCACTGACAGTGCTGGTTGTGTCGTGGGAGCACTGACAGTGCTGGCTGTGTGGGGGGAGCACTGACAGTGCTGGCTGTGTGGGGGGAGCACCGACATTGCTGACTGTATGGGGGAGCACTGACAGAGCTGGCTGTGTTGGGTGAGCACTGACAGTGCTGGCTGTGTGGTGGGAGCACTGACAGTGCTGGCTGTGTGGGGGGAGCACTGACAGTGCTGGCTGTGGGGGGAGCACTGACAGTGCTGGCTGTGTGCGGGGAGCACTGACAGTGCTGGCTGCGTGGGGAGCACTCACAGTGCTGGCTATGTGGGGTGAGCACTGACAGTACTGGCTGTGGGGTGGGAGCACTGACAGTGCTGGCTGTGTGGTGGGAGCACTGACAGTGCTGGCTGTGTGGTGGGAGCACTGACAGTGCTGGCTGTGTGTTCGGAGCACTGACAGTGCTGGCTGTGTGGGTGGAGCACTGGCAGTGCTTGCTGTGTGATGGGAGCACTGGCAGTGCTGGCTGTGTGGGGGGGGAGCACTGGCAGTGCTGGCTGTGTGGGGGAGCGCTGACAGTGCTGGCTGTGTGGTGGGAGCACTGACAGTGTTGGCTGTGTGGTGGGAGCACTGACAGTGCTGGCTGTGTGGGGGGGGAGCACTGACAGTGCTGGGTGTGTGGGGGGAGCACTGACAGTGCTGGCTGTGTGGTGGGAGAACTGACAGTGCAGGCTGAGTGGGGGAGCACTGACAGTGCAGGCTGTGTGGGGGAGCACTGACAGTGCTGGCTGTGTGGGAGGATCACTGACAGTGCTGGCTGTGTGGGGGAGCACTGACAGTGCTGGTTGTGTGGTGGGAGCACTGACAGTGCTGGCTGTGTGGGGGGAGCACTGACAGTGCTGGCTGTGTGGGCTGAGCAATGACAGTGCTGGCTGTGTGGGGGAGCGCTGACAGTGCTGGATGTGTGGTGGGAGCACTGACAGTGCTGGCTGTGTGGTGGGAGCACTGACAGTGCTGGCTGTTTGGGGGGGGAGCACTGACAGTGCTGAGTGTGTGGGGGGAGCACTGACAGTGCTGGCTGTGTGGTGGGAGAACTGACAGTGCTGGCTGTGTGGGCTGAGCAATGACAGTGCTGGCTGTGTGGGGGAGCGCTGACAGTGCTGGATGTGTGGGGGGAGCACTGACAGTGCTGGCTGTGTGGGCTGAGCAATGACAGTGCTGGCTGTGTGGGGGAGCGCTGACAGTGCTGGATGTGTGGTGGGAGCACTGACAGTGCTGGCTGTGTGGTGGGAGCACTGACAGTGCTGGCTGTATGGGGGGGAGCACTGACAGTGCTGAGTGTGTGGGGGGAGCACTGACAGTGCTGGCTGTGTGGTGGGAGAACTGACAGTGCTGGCTGTGTGGGCTGAGCAATGACAGTGCTGGCTGTGTGGGGGAGCGCTGACAGTGCTGGATGTGTGGTGGGAGCACTGACAGTGCTGGCTGTGTGGTGGGAGCACTGACAGTGCTGGCTGTATGGGGGGGGAGCACTGACAGTGCTGAGTGTGTGGGGGGAGCACTGACAGTGCTGGCTGTGTGGTGGGAGCACTGACAGTGCTGGCTGTATGGGGGGGAGCACTGACAGTGCTGGCTGTGTGGGGCGAGCACTGACAGTGCTGGCTGTGTGGTGGGAGCACTGACAGTGCAGGCTGTGTGGGGGGAGCACTGACAGTGCTGGCTGTGTGGGGGAGCACTGACAGTGCTGGCTGTGTGGTGGGAGAACTGACAGTGCAGGCTGTGTGGGGGAGCACTGACAGTGCTGGCAGTGTGGGGGAGCACTGACAGTGCTGGCTGTGTGGGGGGATCACTGACAGTGCTGGCTGTGTGGGGGAGCACTGACAGTGCTGGCTGTGCGGGGGAGCACTGACAGTGCTGGCTGTGTGGTGGGAGCACAGTGACAGTGCTGGCTGTGTGGGGGGAGCACTGACAGTGCTGGCTGTGTGGGGGGAGCACTGACATTGCTGGCTGTATGGGGGAGCACTGACAGTGCTGGCTGTGTGGGGTGAGCACTGACAGTGCTGGCTGTGTGGGGTGAGCACTGACAGTGCTGGCTGTGTGGTGGGAGCACTGACAGTGCTGGCTGTGTGGGGGGAGCACTGACAGTGCTGGCTGTGTGAGGGGAGCACTGACAGTGCTGGCTGTGTGGGGAGCACTCACAGTGCTGGCTATGTGGGGTGATCACTGACAGTGCTGGCTGTGGGGTGGGAGCACTGACAGTCCTGGCTGTGTGGTGGGAGCACTGACAGTGCTGGCTGTGTGGTGGGAGCACTGACAGTGCTGGCTGTGTGTTCGGAGCACTGACAGTGCTGGCTGTGTGGGTGGAGCACTGGCAGTGCTTGCTGTGTGATGGGAGCACTGGCAGTGCTGGCTGTGTGGTGGGAGCACTGGCAGTGCTGGCTGAGTGGGGGGAGCACTGACAGTGCTGGCTGTGTGTTGGGAGCACTGACAGTGCTGGCTGTGTGGGGTGAGCACTGACAGTGCTGGCTGTGTGGGGGGAGCACTGACAGTGCTGGCTGTGTGGGGGGATCACTGGAAGGGCTGGCTGTGAGGGGGAGCACTGACAGTGCTGGCTGTGTGGGGGGAGCACTGACAGTGCTGGCTGTGTGGTGGGAGCACTGACAGTGCTGGCTGTGTGGTGGGAGCACGGGCAGTGCTGGCTGTGTGGTGGGAGCACTGGCAGTGCTGGCTGTGTGGGGGGAGCACTGACAGTGCTGGCTGTGTGGGGAGCACTGACAGTGCTGGCTGTGCGGTGGGAGCACATTTATTTATGTGGTGACTCAGTCCAGGTTCAGGGAGCAGATCAAGATCGCGGTGAAATATCCGGTTGCATCAATTATTAAATTAATGAGAAAATAAAACTGACTGAAAGCCCCTCAGCCAATCAGGAGTTCCAACCGCTGACTGACAGTCTCTCAGCCAATCAGGAGCTCCAGCCGCTGACTGACAGTCTCTCAGCCTATCAGTATCTCCTGGCGCTGACTGACAGCCTCTCAGCCAATCAGGAGCTGGGTCTGGGGCGTGGGGAACACTGACAGTGCTGGCTGTGTGGTGGGAGCACTGACAGTGCTGGCTGTGTGGGGGAGCACTGACAGTGCTGGCTGTGTGGGGGAGCACTGACAGTGCTGGCTGTGTGGTGGGAGCACTGGCAGTGCTGGCTGTGTGGGGGGGGAGCTATGGCAGTGCTGGCTGTGTGGGGGAGCACTGACAGTGCTGGCTGTGTGGTGGGAGCACTGACAGTGCTGGCTGTGTGGTGGGAGCACTGACAGTGCTGGCTGTGTGGGGGGGAGCACTGACAGTGCTGGGTGTGTGGGGGGAGCACTGACAGTGCTGGCTGAGTGGGGGAGCACTGACAGTGCTGGCTGTGTGGTGGGAGAACTGACAGTGCAGGCTGTGTGGGGGAGCACTGACAGTGCTGGCTTTGTGGGAGGATCACTGACAGTGCTGGCTGTGTGGGGGAGCACTGACAGTGCTGGCTGTGCGGGGGAGCACTGACAGTGCTGGTTGTGTGGTGGGAGCACGGACAGTGCTGGCTGTGTGGGGGGAGCACTGACAGTGCTGGCTGTGTGGGGGGAGCACAGAGAGTGCTGGCTGTATGGGGAGCACTGACAGTGCTGGCTGTGTGGGCTGAGCAATGACAGTGCTGGCTGTGTGGTGGGAGCACTGACAGTGCTGGCTGTGTGGGGGGAGAACTGACAGTGCTGGCTGTGGGGGGGCACTGACAGTGCTGGCTGTGTGCGGGGAGCACTGACAGTGCTGGCTGTGTGGGGAGCACTGACAGTGCTGGCTGTGTGGGGTGAGCACTGACAGTGCTGGCTGTGGGGTGGGAGCACTGGCAGTGCTGGCTGTGTGGTGGGAGCGCTGACAGTGCTGGCCGTGTGGTGGGAGCACTGACAGTGCTGGCTGTGTGGTGGGAGCACTGGCAGTGCTGGCTGTGTGGGGGGGGAGCACTGACACTGCTGGCTGCGTGGTGGGAGCACTGACAGTGCTGGCTGTGTGGTGGGAGCACTGACAGTGCTGGCTGTGTGGGGGGGGGAGCACTGACAGTGCTGAGTGTGTGGGGGGAGCACTGACAGTGCTGGCTGTGTGGTGGGAGAACTGACAGTGCAGGCTGTGTGGGGGAGCACTGACAGTGCTGGCTGTGTGGTGGGAGAACTGACAGTGCAGGCTGTGTGGGGGAGCACTGACAGTGCTGGCTGTGTGGGGGGATCACTGACAGTGCTGGCTGTGTGGGGAGCACTGACAGTGCTGGCTGTGCGGGGGAGCACTGACAGTGCTGGTTGTGTCGTGGGAGCACTGACAGTGCTGGCTATGTGGGGGAGCACTGACAGTGCTGGCTGTGTGGGGGGAGCACTGACATTGCTGGCTGTATGGGGGAGCACTGACAGTGCTGGCTGTGTGGGGTGAGCACTGACAGTGCTGGCTGTGTGGTGGGAGCACTGACAGTGCTGGCTGTGTGGGGGTAGCACTGACAGTGCTGGCTGTGGGGGGAGCACTGACAGTGCTGGCTGTGTGCGGGGAGCACTGACAGTGCTGGCTGTGTGGGGAGCACTCACAGTGCTGGCTATGTGGGGTGAGCACTGACAGTGCTGGCTGTGGGGTGGGAGCACTGACAGTGCTGGCTGTGTGGGTGGAGCACTGGCAGTGCTTGCTGTGTGGTGGGAGCACTGGCAGTGCTGGCTGTGTGGTGGGAGCACTGGCAGTGCTGGCTGAGTGGGGGAGCACTGACAGTGCTGGCTGTGAGTTGGGAGCACTGACAGTGCTGGCTGTGTGGGGTGAGCACTGACAGTGCTGGCTGTGTGGGGGGAGCACTGACAGTGCTGGCTGTGTGGGGGGATCACTGGAAGGGCTGGCTGTGTGGGGGAGCACTGACAGTGCTGGCTGTGTGGGGGGAGCACTGACAGTGCTGGATGTGTGGTGGGAGCACTGACAGTGCTAGCTGTGTGGTGGGAGCACGGGCAGTGCTGGCTGTGTGGTGGGAGCACTGGCAGTGCTGGCTGTGTGGGGGGAGCACTGACAGTGCTGGCTGTGTGGGGAGCACTGACAGTGCTGGCTGTGCGGTGGGAGCACATTTATTTATGTGGTGACTCAGTCCAGGTTCAGGGAGCAGATCAAGATCGCGGTGAAATATCCGGTTGCATCAATTATTAAATTAATGAGAAAATAAAACTGACTGAAAGCCCCTCAGCCAATCAGGAGTTCCAACCGCTGACTGACAGTCTCTCAGCCAATCAGGAGCTCCAGCCGCTGACTAACACTCTCTCAGCCTATCAGTATCTCCTGGCTCTGACTGACAGACTCTCAGCCAATCAGGAGCTGGGTCTGGGGCGTGGGGAACATTGACAGTGCTGGCTGTGTGGTGGGAGCACTGACAGTGCTGGCTGTGTGGGGAGCACTGACAGTGCTGGCTGTGTGGGGGAGCGCTGACAGTGCTGGCTGTGTGGTGGGAGCACTGACAGTGCTGGCTGTGTGGTGGGAGCACTGACAGTGCTGGCTGTGTGGCGGGGGGGAGCACTGACAGTGCTGAGTGTGTGGGGGGAGCACTGACAGTGCTGGCTGTGTGGTGGGAGAACTGACAGTGCAGGCTGTGTGGGGGAGCACTGACAGTGCTGGCTGTGTGGTGGGAGAACTGACAGTGCAGGCTGTGTGGGGGAGCACTGACAGTGCTGGCTGTGTGGGGGGATCACTGACAGTGCTGGCTGTGTGGGGGAGCACTGACAGTGCTGGCTGTGCGGGGGAGCACTGACAGTGCTGGTTGTGTCGTGGGAGCACTGACAGTGCTGGCTGTGTGGGGGGAGCACTGACAGTGCTGGCTGTGTGGGGGAGCACTGACATTGCTGGCTGTATGGGGGAGCACTGACAGTGCTGGCTGTGTGGGGTGAGCACTGACAGTGCTGGCTGTGTGGTGGGAGCACTGACAGTGCTGGCTGTGTGGGGGGAGCACTGACAGTGCTGGCTGTGGGGGGAGCACTGACAGTGCTGGCTGTGTGGGGAGCACTCACAGTGCTGGCTATGTGGGGTGAGCACTGAAAGTGCTGGCTGTGGGGTGGGAGCACTGACTGTGCTGGCTGTGTGGTGGGAGCACTGACAGTGCTGGCTGTGTGGTGGGAGCACTGACAGTGCTGGCTGTGTGTTCGGAGCACTGACAGTGCTGGCTGTGTGGGTGGAGCACTGGCAGTGCTTGCTGTGTGGGTGGAGCACTGGCAGTGCTTGCTGTGTGATGGGAGCACTGGCAGTGCTGGCTGTGTGGTGGGAGCACTGACAGTGCTGGCTGTGGGGGGAGCACTGACAGTGCTGGCTGTGTGCGGGGAGCACTGACAGTGCTGGCTGTGTGGGGAGCACTCACAGTGCTGGCTATGTGGGGTGAGCACTGACAGTGCTGGCTGTGGGGTGGGAGCACTGACAGTGCTGGCTGTGTGGTGGGAGCACTGACAGTGCTTGCTGTGTGGTGGGAGCACTGACAGTGCTGGCTGTGTGTTCGGAGCACTGACAGTGCTGGCTGTGTGGGTGGAGCACTGGCAGTGCTTGCTGTGTGATGGGAGCACTGGCAGTGCTGGCTGTGTGGTGGGAGCACTGGCAGTGCTGGCTGAGTGGGGGGAGCACTGACAGTGCTGGCTGTGTGTTGGGAGCACTGACAGTGCTGGCTGTGTGGGGTGAGCACTGACAGTGCTGGCTGTGTGGGGGGAGCACTGACAGTGCTGGCTGTGTGGGGGGATCACTGGAAGGGCTGGCTGTGTGGGGAGCACTGACAGTGCTGTCTGTGTGGGGGGAGCACTGACAGTGCTGGCTGTGTGGTGGCAGCACTGACAGTGCTGGCTGTGTGGTGGGAGCACGGGCAGTGCTGGCTGTGTGGTGGGAGCACTGGCAGTGCTGGCTGTGTGGGGGGAGCACTGACAGTGCTGGCTGTGTGGGGAGCACTGACAGTGCTGGCTGTGCGGTGGGAGCACATTTATTTATGTGGTGACTCAGTCCAGGTTCAGGGAGCAGATCAAGATCGCGGTGAAATATCCGGTTGCATCAATTATTAAATTAATGAGAAAATAAAACTGACTGAAAGCCCCTCAGCCAATCAGGAGTTCCAACCGCTGACTGACAGTCTCTCAGCCAATCAGGAGCTCCAGCCGCTGACTAACAGTCTCTCAGCCTATCAGTATCTCCTGGCGCTGACTGACAGACTCTCAGCCAATCAGGAGCTGGGTCTGGGGCGTGGGGAACACTGACAGTGCTGGCTGTGTGGTGGGAGCACTGACAGTGCTGGCTGTGTGGGGGAGCACTGACAGTGCTGGCTGTGTGGGGGAGCGCTGACAGTGCTGGCTGTGTGGTGGGAGCACTGACAGTGCTGGCTGTGTGGTGGGAGCACTGACAGTGCTGGCTGTGTGGGGGGGGGAGCACTGACAGTGCTGAGTGTGTGGGGGGAGCACTGACAGTGCTGGCTGTGTGGTGGGAGAACTGACAGTGCAGGCTGTGTGGGGGAGCACTGACAGTGCTGGCTGTGTGGTGGGAGAACTGACAGTGCAGGCTGTGTGGGGAGCACTGACAGTGCTGGCTGTGTGGGGGGATCACTGACAGTGCTGGCTGTGTGGGGGAGCACTGACAGTGCTGGCTGTGCGGGGGAGCACTGACAGTGCTGGTTGTGTCGTGGGAGCACTGACAGTGCTGGCTGTGTGGGGGGAGCACTGACAGTGCTGGCTGTGTGGGGGAGCACTGACATTGCTGGCTGTATGGGGGAGCACTGACAGTTCTGGCTGTGTGGGGTGAGCACTGACAGTGCTGGCTGTGTGGTGGGAGCACTGACAGTGCTGGCTGTGTGGGGGGAGCACTGACAGTGCTGGCTGTGGGGGGAGCACTGACAGTGCTGGCTGTGTGCGGGGAGCACTGACAGTGCTGGCTGTGTGGGGAGCACTCACAGTGCTGGCTATGTGGGGTGAGCACTGACAGTGCTGGCTGTGGGGTGGGAGCACTGACAGTGCTGGCTGTGTGGTGGGAGCACTGACAGTGCTGGCTGTGTGGTGGGAGCACTAACAGTGCTGGCTGTGTGTTCGGAGCACTGACAGTGCTGGCTGTGTGGGTGGAGCACTGGCAGTGCTTGCTGTGTGATGGGAGCACTGGCAGTGCTGGCAGTGTGGTGGGAGCACTGGCAGTGCTGGCTGAGTGGGAGGAGCACTGACAGTGCTGGCTGTGTGTTGGGAGCACTGACAGTGCTGGCTGTGTGGGGTGAGCACTGACAGTGCTGGCTGTGTGGGGGGAGCACTGACCATGCTGGCTGTGTGGGGGGATCACTGGAAGGGCTGGCTGTGTGGGGGAGCACTGACAGTGCTGGCTGTGTGGGGGGAGCACTGACAGTGCTGGCTGTGTGGTGGGAGCACTGACAGTGCTGGCTGTGTGGTGGGAGCACGGGCAGCGCTTTTTGTGTGGTGGGAGCACTGGCAGTGCTGGCTGTGTGGGGGGAGCACTGACAGTGCTGGCTGTGTGGGGAGCACTGACAGTGCTGGCTGTGCGATGGGAGCACATTTATTTATGTGGTGACTCAGTCCAGGTACAGGGAGCAGATCAAGATCGCGGTGAAATATCCGGTTGCATCAATTATTAAATTAATGAGAAAATAAAACTGACTGAAAGCCCCTCAGCCAATCAGGAGTTCCAACCGCTGACTGACAGTCTCTCAGCCAATCAGGAGCTCCAGCCGCTGACTAACAGTCTCTCAGCCTATCAGTATCTCCTGGCGCTGACGGACAGACTCTCAGCCAATCAGGAGCTGGGTCTGGGGCGTGGGGAACACTGACAGTGCTGGCTGTGTGGTGGGAGCACTGACAGTGCTGGCTGTGTGGGGGAGCACTGACAGTGCTGGCTGTGTGGGGGAGCGCTGACAGTGCTGGCTGTGTGGGGTGAGCACTGACAGTGCTGGCTGTGTGGTGGGAGCACTGACAGTGCTGGCTGTGTGGGGGGAGCACTGACAGTGCTGGCTGTGGGGGGAGCACTGACAGTGCTGGCTGTGTGCGGGGAGCACTGACAGTGCTGGCTGTGTGGGGAGCACTCACAGTGCTGGCTATGTGGGGTGAGCACTGACAGTGCTTGCTGTGTGATGGGAGCACTGACAGTGCTGGCTGTGTGGGGTGAGCACTGACAGTGCTGGCTGTGTGGGGGGAGCACTGACAGTGCTGGCTGTGTGGGGGGATCACTGGAAGGGCTGGCTGTGTGGGGGAGCACTGACAGTGCTGGCTGTGTGGGGGGAGCACTGACAGTGCTGGCTGTGTGGTGGGAGCACTGACAGTGCTGGCTGTGTGGTGGGAGCACGGGCAGTGCTGGCTGTGTGGTGGGAGCACTGGCAGTGCTGGCTGTGTGGGGGAGCACTGACAGTGCTGGCTGTGTGGGGAGCACTGACAGTGCTGGCTGTGCGGTGGGAGCACATTTATTTATGTGGTGACTCAGTCCAGGTTCAGGGAGCAGATCAAGATCGCGGTGAAATATCCGGTTGCATCAATTATTAAATTAATGAGAAAATAAAACTGACTGAAAGCCCCTCAGCCAATCAGGAGTTCCAACCGCTGACTGACAGTCTCTCAGCCAATCAGGAGCTCCAGCCGCTGACTAACAGTCTCTCAGCCTATCAGTATCTCCTGGCGCTGACTGACAGACTCTCAGCCAATCAGCAGCTGGGTCTGGGGCGTGGGGAACACTGACAGTGCTGGCTGTGTGGGGGGAGCACTGACAGTGCTGGCTGTGTGGGCTGAGCACTGACAGTGCTGGCTGTGTGGTGGGAGCACTGACAGTGCTGGCTGTGTGGGGGAGCACTGACAGTGCTGGCTGTGTGGGGGAGCGCTGACAGTGCTGGCTGTGTGGTGGGAGCACTGACAGTGCTGGCTGTGTGGTGGAAGCACTGACAGTGCTGGCTGTGTGGGGGAGCACTGACAGTGCTGGCTGTGTGGGGGAGCGCTGACAGTGCTGGCTGTGTGGTGGGAGCACTGACAGTGCTGGCTGTGTGGTGGGAGCACTGACAGTGCTGGCTGTGTGGGGGGGGGGGGGCACTGACAGTGCTGAGTGTGTGGGGGGAGCACTGGCAGTGCTGGCTGTGTGGGGGAGCACTGACAGTGCTGGCTGTGTGGGGGAGCGCTGACAGTGCTGGCTGTGTGGTGGGAGAACTGACAGTGCAGGCTGTGTGGGGGAGCACCGACAGTGCTGGCTGTGTGGTGGAAGAACTGACAGTGCTGGCTGTGTGGGGGAGCACTGACAGTGCTGGCTGTGTGGGGGAGCACTGACAGTGCTGGCTGTCTGGGGGGATCACTGACAGTGCTGGCTGTGTGGGGGAGCACTGACAGTGCTGGCTGTGCGGGGGAGCACTGACAGTGCTGGTTGTGTCGTGGGAGCACTGACAGTGATGGCTGTGTGGGGGAGCACTGACAGTGCTGGCTGTGTGGTGGGAGCACTGACATTGCTGGCTGTATGGGGGAGCACTGACAGTGCTGGCTGTGTGGGGTGAGCTCTGACAGTGCTGGCTGTGTGGTGGGAGCACTGACAGTGCTGGCTGTGTGGGGGGAGCACTGACAGTGCTGGCTGTGTGCGGGGAGCACTGACAGTGCTGGCTGTGTGGGGAGCACTCACAGTGCTGGCTATGTGGGGTGAGCACTGACAGTGCTGGCTGTGGGGTGGGAGCACTGACAGTGCTGGCTGTGTGGTGGGAGCACTGACAGTGCTGGCTGTGTGGTGGGAGCACTGACAGTGCTGGCTGTGTGTTCGGAGCACTGACAGTGCTGGCTGTGTGGGTGGAGCACTGGCAGTGCTTGCTGTGTGATGGGAGCACTGGCAGTGCTGGCTGTGTGGTGGGAGCACTGGCAGTGCTGGCTGAGTGGGGGAGCACTGACAGTGCTGGCTGTGTGTTGGGAGCACTGACAGTGCTGGCTGTGTGGGGTGAGCACTGACAGTGCTGGCTGTGTGGGGGGAGCACTGACAGTGCTGGCTGTGTGGGGGGATCACTGGAAGGGCTGGCTGTGTGGGGGAGCACTGACAGTGCTGGCTGTGTGGGGGGAGCACTGACAGTGCTGGCTGTGTGGTGGGAGCACTGACAGTGCTGGCTGTGTGGTGGGAGCACGGGCAGTGCTGACTGTGTGGTGGGAGCACTGGCAGTGCTGGCTGTGTGGGGGAGCACTGACAGTGCTGGCTGTGTGGGGAGCACTGACAGTGCTGGCTGTGCGGTGGGAGCACATTTATTTATGTGGTGACTCAGTCCAGGTTCAGGGAGCAGATCAAGATCGCGGTGAAATATCCGGTTGCATCAATTATTAAATTAATGAGAAAATAAAACTGACTGAAAGCCCCTCAGCCAATCAAGAGTTCCAACCGCTGACTGACAGTCTCTCAGCCAATCAGGAGCTCCAGCCGCTGACTAACAGTCTCTCAGCCTATCAGTATCTCCTGGCGCTGACTGACAGACTCTCAGCCAATCAGGAGCTGGGTCTGGGGCGTGGGGAACACTGACAGTGCTGGCTGTGTGGTGGGAGCACTGACAGTGCTGGCTGTGTGGGGGAGCACTGACAGTGCTGGCTGTGTGGGGGAGCGCTGACAGTGCTGGCTGTGTGGTGGGAGCACTGACAGTGCTGGCTGTGTGGTGGGAGCACTGACAGTGCTGGCTGTGTGGGGGAGCGCTGACAGTGCTGGCTGTGTGGTGGGAGCACTGACAGTGCTGGCTGTGTGGCGGGAGCACTGACAGTGGTGGCTGTGTGAGGGAGCACAGACAGTACTGGCTGTGTGGTGGGAGCACTGACAGTGCTGGCTCTGTGGGGGAGCACTGACAGTGCTGGCTGTGTGGGGCAGCACTGACAGTGCTGGCTGTGTGGGGAGCACTGACAGTGCTGGCTCTGTGGGGGGAGCACTGACAGTGCTGGCTGTGTGGGGGAGCACTGACTGTGCTGGCTGTGTGGGGGGAGCACTGACAGTGCTGGCTGTGTGGTGGGAGAACTGACAGTGCAGGCTGTGTGGGGGAGCACTGACAGTGCTGGTTGTGTGGTGGGAGCACTGACAGTGCTGGCTGTGTGGGGGAGCACTGACAGTGCTGGCTGTGTGGGGGGAGCACTGACAGTGCTGGCTGTGTGGGGTGAGCACTGACAGTGCTGGCTGTGTGGTGGGAGCACTGACAGTGCTGGCTGTGTGGGGGGAGCACTGACAGTGCTGGGTGTGTGGGGGGAGCACTGACAGTGCTGTCTGTGTGGTGGGAGCACTGACAGTGCTGGCTGTGTGGGGGAGCACTGACAGTGCTGGCTGTGTGGGGGGGCACTGACAGTGCTGGTTGTGTGGTGGGAGCACTGACAGTGCTGGCTGTGTGGTGGGAGCATTGGCAGTGCTGGCTGTGTGGTGGGAGCACTGACAGTGCTGGCTGTGTGGTGGGAGCGCTGACAGTGCTGGCTGTGTGGTGGGAGCACTGACAATGCTGGCTGTGTGGTGGGAGCACTGCCAGTGCTGGCTGTGTGGGGGAAGCACTGGCAGTGCTGGCTGTGTGGGGGAGCGCTGACAGTGCTGGCTGTGTGGTGGGAGCACTGACAGTGCTGGCTGTGTGGTGGGAGCACTGACAGTGCTGGCTGTGTGGGGGGGAGCACTGACAGTGCTGGGTGTGTGGGGGAGCACTGACTGTGCTGGCTGTGTGGTGGGAGAACTGACAGTGCAGGCTGAGTGGGGGAGCACTGACAGTGCTGGCTGTGTGGGGGAGCACTGACAGTGCTGGCTGTGTGGTGGGAGCACTGACAGTGCTGGCTGTGCGGGGGGGCACTGACAGTGCTGGCTATGTGGGGGGAGCACTGACAGTGCTGGCTGTATGGGGGAGCACTGACAGTGCTGGTTGTGTGGTGGGAGCACTGACAGTGATGGCTGTGTGGGGGGGCACTGACAGTGCTGGCTATGTGGGGGGAGCACTGACAGTGCTGGCTGTATGGGGGAGCACTGACAGTGCTGGCTGTGTGGGGTGAGCAATGACAGTGCTGGCTGTGTGGTGGGAGCACTGACAGTGCTGGCTGTGTGGGGGGAGAACTGACAGTGCTGGCTGTGGGGGGGCACTGACAGTGCTGGCTGTGTGCGGTGAGCACTGACAGTGCTGGCTGTGTGGGGAGCACTCACAGTGCTGGCTGTGTGGGGTGAGCACTGACAGTGCTGGCTGTGGGGTGGGAGCACTGGCAGTGCTGGCTGTGTGGTGGGAGCGCTGACAGTGCTGGCTGTGTGGTGGGAGCACTGACAGTGCTGGCTGTGTGGTGGGAGCACTGACAGTGCTGGCTGTGTGGGGGGGAGCACTGACAGTGCTGTGTGTGTGGGGGGAGCACTGACAGTGCTGGCTGTGTGGGGGGAGAACTGACAGTGCTGGCTGTGGGGGGGGCACTGACAGTGCTGGCTGTGTGCGGGGAGCACTGACAGTGCTGGCTGTGTGGGGAGCACTCACAGTGCTGGCTGTGGTGGGTGAGCACTGACAGTGCTGGCTGTGGGGTGGGAGCACTGGCAGTGCTGGCTGTGTGGTGGGAGCGCTGACAGTGCTGGCTGTGTGGTGGGAGCACTGACAGTGCTGGTTGTGTGGTGGGAGCACTGACAGTGCTGGCTGTGTGGGGGGGCGCACTGACAGTGCTGGGTGTGTGGGGGGAGCACTGACAGTGCTGGCTGTGTGGTGGGAGCACTGACAGTGCTGGCTGAGTGGGGGAGCACTGACAGTGCTGGCTGTGTGGTGGGAGAACTGACAGTGCAGGCTGTGTGGGGGAGCACTGGCAGTGCTGGCTGTGTGGGGGGAGCACTGACAGTGATGGCTGTGCGGGGGAGCACTGACAGTGCTGGTTGTGTGGTGGGAGCACTGACAGTGCTGGCTGTGTGGGGGGAGCACTGACAGTGCTGGCTATGTGGGGGGAGCACTGACAGTGCTGGCTGTATGGGGAGCACTGACAGTGCTGGCTGTGTGGGCTGAGCACTGACAGTGATGGCTGTGTGGTGGGAGCAATGACAGTGCTGGCTGTGTAGTGGGAGCACTGACAGTGCTGGCTGTGTGGGCTGAGCACTGACAGTGCTGGTTGTGTGGTGGGAGCACTGACAGTGCTGGCTGTGTGGTGGGAGAACTGACAGTGCAGGCTGTGTGGGGGAGCACTGACAGTGCTGGCTGTGTGGTGGGAGAACTGACAGTGCAGGCTGTGTGGGGGAGCACTGACAGTGCTGGCTTTGTGGGGGGATCACTGACAGTGCTGGCTGTGTGGGGGAGCACTGACAGTGCTGGCTGTGCGGGGGAGCACTGACAGTGCTGGTTGTGTCGTGGGAGCACTGACAGTGCTGGCTGTGTGGGGGAGCACTGACAGTGCTGGCTGTGTGGGGGGAGCACTGACATTGCTGGCTGTGTGGGGGGAGCACTGACAGTGCTGGCTGTGGGGGGAGCACTGACAGTGCTGGCTGTGTGCGGGGAGCACTGACAGTGCTGGCTGTGTGGGGAGCACTCACAGTGCTGGCTGTGTGGGGTGAGCACTGACAGTGCTGGCTTTGGGGTGGGAGCACTGACAGTGCTGGCTGTGTGGTGGGAGCACTGACAGTGCTGGCTGTGTGGTGGGAGCACTGACAGTGCTGGCTGTGTGTTCGGAGCACTGACAGTGCTGGCTGTGTGGGTGGAGCACTGGCAGTGCTTGCTGTGTGATGGGAGCACTGGCAGTGCTGGCTGTGTGGTGGGAGCACTGGCAATGCTGGCTGTGTGGGGGGAGCACTGACTGTGCTGGCTGTGTGTTGTGAGCACTGACAGTGCTGGCTGTGTGGGGTCAGTGCTGGCTGTGTGGGGGAGCACTGACAGTGCTGGCTATGTGGGGGGATCACTGGAAGGGCTGGCTGTGTGGGGGAGCACTGACAGTGCTGGCTGTGTGGGGGGAGCACTGACAGTGCTGGCTGTGTGGTGGGAGCACTGACAGTGCTGGCTGTGTGGTGGGAGCACGGGCAGTGCTGGCTTTGTGTTGGGAGCACTGGCAGTGCTGGCTGTGTGGGGGAGCGCTGACAGTGCTGGCTGTGTGGGGAGCACTGACAGTGCTGGCTGTGCGGTGGGAGCACATTTATTTATGTGGTGACTCAGTCCAGGTTCAGGGAGCAGATCGCTGTGTGAGGGAGCGCTGACATTACTGGCTGTGTGGTGGGTGAACTGACAGTGCAGGCTGTGTGGGGGAGCACTGACAGTGCTGGCTGTGTGGGGGGATCACTGACAGTGCTGGCTGTGTGGGGGAGCACTGACAGTGCTGGCTGTGCGGGGGAGCACTGACAGTGCTGGTTGTGTGGTGGGAGCACTGACAGTGCTGGCTGTGTGGGGGGAGCACTGACAGTGCTAGCTGTGTGGGTGGAGGACTGACAGTGCTGGCTCTGTGGGGGAGCACTGACAGTGCTGGCTGTGTGAGGGGAGCACTGACAGTGCTGGCTGTGTGGTGGGAGAACTGACAGTGCAGGCTGTGTGGGGGAGCACTGACAGTGCTGGCTTTGTGGGGGGATCACTGACAGTGCTGGCTGTGTGGGGGAGCACTGACAGTGCTGGCTGTGCGGGGGAGCACTGACAGTGCTGGTTGTGTCGTGGGAGCACTGACAGTGCTGGCTGTGTGGGGGAGCACTGACAGTGCTGGCTGTGTGGGGGGAGCACTGACATTGCTGGCTGTGTGGGGGGAGCACTGACAGTGCTGGCTGTGGGGGGAGCACTGACAGTGCTGGCTGTGTGCGGGGAGCACTGACAGTGCTGGCTGTGTGGGGAGCACTCACAGTGCTGGCTGTGTGGGGTGAGCACTGACAGTGCTGGCTTTGGGGTGGGAGCACTGACAGTGCTGGCTGTGTGGTGGGAGCACTGACAGTGCTGGCTGTGTGGTGGGAGCACTGACAGTGCTGGCTGTGTGTTCGGAGCACTGACAGTGCTGGCTGTGTGGGTGGAGCACTGGCAGTGCTTGCTGCGTGATGGGAGCACTGGCAGTGCTGGCTGTGTGGTGGGAGCACTGGCAATGCTGGCTGTGTGGGGGGAGCACTGACAGTGCTGGCTGTGTGTTGTGAGCACTGACAGTGCTGGCTGTGTGGGGTCAGTGCTGGCTGTGTGGGGGGAGCACTGACAGTGCTGGCTATGTGGGGGGATCACTGGAAGGGCTGGCTGTGTGGGGGAGCACTGACAGTGCTGGCTGTGTGGGGGGAGCACTGACAGTGCTGGCTGTGTGGTGGGAGCACTGACAGTGCTGGCTGTGTGGTGGGAGCACGGGCAGTGCTGGTTTGTGTTGGGAGCACTGGCAGTGCTGGCTGTGTGGGGGGAGCGCTGACAGTGCTGGCTGTGTGGGGAGCACTGACAGTGCTGGCTGTGCGGTGGGAGCACATTTATTTATGTGGTGACTCAGTCCAGGTTCAGGGAGCAGATCGCTGTGTGAGGGAGCGCTGACATTACTGGCTGTGTGGTGGGTGAACTGACAGTGCAGGCTGTGTGGGGGAGCACTGACAGTGCTGGCTGTGCGGGGGAGCACTGACAGTGCTGGTTGTGTGGTGGGAGCACTGACAGTGCTGGCAGTGTGGGGGGAGCACTGACAGTGCTAGCTGTGTGGGTGGAGGACTGACAGTGCTGGCTCTGTGGGGGAGCACTGACAGTGCTGGCTGTGTGAGGGGAGCACTGACAGTGCTGGCTGTGTAGGGGGAGCACTGGCAGTGCTGGCTGTGTGGGTGAGCACTGACAGTGCTGGCTGGGTGGGGGGAGCACTGACAGTGCTGGTTGTGTGGGGGGATCACTGACAGTTCTGGCTGTGTGGGGGAGCACTGGCAGTGCTGGCTGTGTGGGGGAGCACTGACAGTGCTGGCTGTGTGGGGGAGCACTGACAGTGCTGGCTGTGTGGTGGGAGCACTGACAGTGCTGGCTGTGTGGTGGGAGCACTGACAGTGCTGGCTGTGTGGGGGAGCTCTGACAGTGCTGGCTGTGTGGGGGAGCACTGACAGTGCTGGCTGTGGGGGTAGCACTGACAGTGCTGGCTGTGTGGGGGGAACACTGACAGTGCTGGCTGTGTGGGGGAGCACTGACAGTGCTGGCTGTGTGGAGGGAGCACTGACAGTGCTGGCTGTGTGGTGGGAGCACTGACAGTGCTGGCTGTGTGGTGGGAGCACTGACAGTGCTGGCTGTGTGGTGGGAGCACTGACAGTGCTGGCTGTGTGGGGGGAGCACTGACAGTGCTGGCTGTGAGGGGTGCACTGACAGTGCTGGCTGTGTGGTGGAGCACTGACAGTGCTGGCTACGTGTGGGCGAGCACTGACAGTGCTGGCTGTGTGGGGGAGCCCTGTCAGTGCTGGCTGTGTGGTGGGAGCACTGACAGTGCTCGCTGTGTGGGGGCAGCACTGACAGTGCTGGCTGTGTGGGGGGAGCACTGACAGTGCTGGCTGTGTGGGGGAGCACTGACAGTGCTGGCTGTGTGTTGGGAGCACTGACAGTGCTGGCTGTGTGGGGGAGCACTGACAGTGCTGGCTGTGTGGTGGGAGCACTGACATTGCTGGCTGTTGTGACGAGGCACTGGCAGTGATGGCTGTGTGGGTGGAGCACTGACAGTGCTGGCTGTGTGGGGGGAGCACTGACAGTGCTGGCTGTGTGGGGGGAGCACTGACAGTGATGGCTGTGTCGGTGGAGCACAGGCAGTGCTGGCTGTGGGATGGCTCTGAACTGACATAAACTGTCCATTGTGAACTGACATAAAATGGCCACCGTGAACTGACATAAAATGGCTGCCGTGAACTGACATAAAATGGCCAACGTGAACTGACATAACATGGCCACCGTGAACTGACATAAAATGGCCATTGCGAGCTGACATAAAATGCCCTCCTTCAACCAATATAAAATGACCACCGCGAATGGACATAAAATGGCTGCCGTGAGCTAACATAAAATGGCCACTGTGAACTGACATAAAATGGCCACCGTGAACTGACATAAAATGGCCATTGCGAGCTGACATAAAACTGCCCCCGTGAACGGACATACAATGGCAACCATGAACTGACATAAAATGGCCCCCGTGAACTGACATAAAATGGCCACCGTGAACTGACATATAATGGCCCCCGTGAACCGACATGAACTGGCCACCGCAACTGAGATAAAATGGCCATTGCAAACTGACATAACATGGCCATTGTGAACTGACATACAATGGCCATTGTGAACTGACATACAGTGGCCATTATGAACTGACATACAATGGCCACCATGAACTGACATAAAATGGCCATTGTGAACTGACATAAAATGGCCATTGCGAACTGACATTCAATGGCCATTGTGAACTGACATACAATGGCCACCATGAACTGACATAAAATGGCCATTGTGAACAGACATAAAATGACCACCGTGAACTGACATACAATGGCCACCGTGAACTGACATAAAATGTCCACTGTGATCTGACATACAATGGCCACCGTGAACTGACATAAAATGACCATTGTGAACAGACATAAAATGGCCACCGTGTACTGACATAAAATGGACCCCGTGAACTGACATAAAATGGCATTGTGAACAGATATACAATGGCCACCGTGAACTGACATAAAACGGCCATTGTGAACTGACATGAAATGGCCACTGTGAACTGATATACAATGGCTGCCGTGAACTGGCATAAAAGGGTCACTGTGAACTGACAAAAAATGGCCATTGTGAACTGACATACAATGGCCATTGTGAACTGACATACAATGGCCCCCGTGAACTGACATAAAATGGCCATTGCGACCTGACATAAAACAGCCCCCGTGAACTGACATAAACTGTCCATTGTGAACTGACATACAATGGCCCCCTTGAACTGACATAAAATGGCCAATGTGAGCAGACATAAAATGGCCATTGTGAACTGACATAAAATGGCCATTGCAACCTGACATAAAAAGGCCCCCGTGAACTGATATAAACTGTCCATTCTGAACTGACATACAATGGCCCCCATGAACTGACATGAAATGGCCATTGTGAACTGACATAAAATGGCCACTGTGAACTGAAATGAAATGGCCACTGTGAACTGATATACAATGGCCGCCGTGAACTGACATAAAATGGCCATTGCGACCTGACATAAAAAGGCACCCGTGAACTGACATAAAATGGCCCCCGTGAACTGACATAAACTGTCCATTGTGAACTGACATACAATGGCCCCCTTGAACTGACATAAAATGGCCAATGTGAACAGACATTAAATGGCCATTGTGAACTGACATACAATGGCCACCTTGAACTGACATAAAATGTCCACTGTGAACTGACATACAATGGCCACCGTGAACTGACAGAAAATGGCCACCGTGAACTGACATAAACTGGCCCCCGTGAACCGACATGTACTGGCCACCGCAACTGAGATAAAATGGCCATTGCAAACTGACATAAAATGGCCATTGTAAACTGACATACAATGGCCACCGTGAACTGACACAAAATAGCGATTGTGAACTGACATACAATGGCCATTGTGAACTGACATATAAATCGCCACCATGGACTGACATAAAATGGCCACCGTGAACTGACATAAAATGGCCACCGTGAACTGACATAAAATGGCCCCCGTGAACCGACATATACTGGCCACCGCAACTGAGATAAAATGGCCATTGCAAACTGACATAAACTGGCCATTGTGAACTGATATACAATGGCCCCCGTGAACTGACATAAAATGGCCATTGCGACCGGACCTAAAAAGGCCCCCGTGAACTGATATAAAATGTCCATCGTGAACTGACATAAAATGGCCCCGTGAACTGACATAAAATGGCCGCCATGAGCTAACATAAAATAGCCACCGTGACCTGACATAAAATTGCCGCCATGAACCGACATAAAACGACCACCGTGAACTGACATAAAATGGCCACCGTAAACTGACATAAAATGGCCCCCATTGACTGAATAAAATGGCCTCCTTGAACTGACATAAAATGGCCACCGTGAACTGACATAAAATGGCCTCCGTGAACCGACATGAACTGGCCACCGCAACTGAGATAAAATGGCCATTGCAAACTGACATAAACTGGCCATTGTGAACTGACATACAATGGCCATTGTGAACTGACATGCAATGGCCACCGTGAACTGACACAAAATGGCCACCGTCAACTGATAAAAAATGGCCATTGCAAACTGACATAAAATGGCCATTGTGAACTGACATACAATGGCCATTGTGAACTGACATACAATGGCCACCATGAACTGACATAAAATGGCCATTGTGAACTGACATAAAATGGCCATTGTTAACTGACTCACAATGGCCACCGTGAACTGACATAAAATGGCCATTGTGAACTGACATAAAATGGCCATTGTGAACTGTCTTAAAATGGACCCCGTGCACTGACATAAAATGGCAACTGTGAACTGACATAAAATGGCCACCATCAACTGAAGAAAAATGGCCATGGCAAACTGACATAAAATGGCCATTGTGAACTGACATACAATGGCCATTGTGAACTGACATACAATGGCCACCATGAACTGACATAAAATGGCCATTGTGAACTGACATAAAATGGCCATTGCGACCTGACATAAAAAGGCCCCCGTGAACTGACATAAAATGGCCACTTTGAACTGAGATAAAATGGCCACCGTGAACTGAAATAAAATGGCCATTGTGAACTGACATACAATAGCCACCATGAACTGACATAAAATGACCCCCATGAACTGACATAAAATGGCCACCGTGAACTGACATAAAATGGCCATTGCAAATTGACATAAAATCGCCATTGTGAGCTGACATATAATGGCCACCGTGAACTGACATAAAATGGTCATTGTGAACTGACATAAAATGGCCATTGTGAACTGACATACAGTGGACACCGTGAACTGACATAAAATGGCTGCCATGAACTGACATACAATGGCCGCCGTGAACTGACATAAAATGGCCACCGTGTACTGACATAAAATGGCACCCATCGACTGAATAAAATGGCCCCCGTGAACTGACATAAAATGGCCACTGTGAACTGAGATAAAATGGCCACCGTGAACTGACATAAAATGGCCATTGTGAACTGACATACAATAGACACCGTGAACTGACATAAATGGCCCCCGTGAACTGATATAAAATGGCCACCGTGAACTGACATAAAATGGTCCCCGTGAACCGACATGAACTGGCCACCGCAACTGAGATAAAATGGCCATTGCAAACTGACACAAAATGGTCATTGTGAACTGACATGCAATGGCCATTGTAAACTGACATACAATGGCCACCGTGAACTGACACAAAATGGCCACCGTCAACTGAGAAAAAATGGCCATTGCAAACTGACATAAAATGGCCATTGTGAACTGACATACAATGGCCATTGTGAACTGACATACAATGGCCACCATGAACTGACATAAAATGGCCCCCATGAACTGACATAAAATGGCCACCGTGAACTGACATAAAATGGCCCCTGTGAACCGACATGAACTGGCCACCGCAACTGAGATAAAATGGCCATTGCAAACTGACATAAAATGGCCATTGTGAACTGACAAAAAATGTCCATTGCAAATTGACATAAAATGGCCATTGTGAACTGACATACAATGGCCACCGTGAACTGACATAAAATGGCTATTGTGAACTGACATAAAATGGCCATTGTGAACTGACATAAAATGGCCATTGTGAACTGACATAAAATGGCCACTGTGAACTGACATAATATGGCCAATGTGAACTGACATACAATGGCCACCGTGAACTGACATAAAATGGCCCCCGTGAACTGACATAAAATGGCCAATGTGAACTGACATAAAATGGCCATTGTGAACTGACATAAATGGCCAATGTGAACTGACATACAATGGCTACCGTGAACTGACATAAAATGGCCATTCTGAACTGACATACAATGGCCATTGCGACCTGACACAAAATGGCCCCCGTGAACTGACATTAACTGTCCATTGTGAACTGACACAAAATGGCCATTGCGACCTGACATGAACTGTCCATTGTTAACTGACATAAAATGGCTATTGTGAACTGACATAAAATGGCTCCCGTGAACCGGCATAAAATGGCCACCGTGAACTGACATACAATGGCCATTGTGAACTGACATACTAATGGCCGACTGCTGGTTGTGGATTTTGTTTTGGCGGAGTCCCAGAGAGAAACGGAGAGACGAAGAGACCGAGAGAGATGGAGAGGGGAGAACAGCCTCCCCCCACCGAGAGAGATGGAGAAGGGGAACCCCCCTCCCCCACCGAGAGAGATGGAGAAGAGAACCACCCCCCCCACCGAGCGAGATGGTGAAGGGGTACCCCCCCTCCCCCACAGAGAGAGATGGAGTTGGTGGAACCGCCCCCCCCCCCGCTGAGAGAGAAGGAGAGGACGACCCCCCCACCACCGAGAGAGATGGAGAGGGGGGACCCCCCACCGAGAGAGATGGAGAGGGGGACCCCCCCACCGAGAGAGATGGAGAGGGGGACCCCCCCACCGAGAGAGATAGAGAGGCGGGAACCCCCCACCCACCGAGAGAGGTGGAGAGGGTGGACCCCCCCCCCCCCCGCCGAGAGAGATGGAGGGGGGTCCCCCCCTCCACCGAGAGAGATGGAGAGGGGGGAACCCTGACCCCACCGAGAGAGATGGAGAGGGGTGAACCCCCCCCACCGAGAGAGATGGAGAGGGTGGACCCCCCCCCCCGCCGAGAGAGATGGAGGGGGGTCCCCCCCTCCACCGAGAGAGATGGAGAGGGGGTCCCCCCTCCACCGAGAGAGATGGAGAGGGGGGAACTTTGCCCCCACCGAGAGAGATGGAGAGGGGGGACCCCCCACCGAGAGAGATGGAGAGGGGGGACTCCCCCTCCACCGAGAGAGATGGAGAGGGGGGACTCCCCCAAAGAGAGAGATGGAGAGGGGGGACTCCCCCACCGAGAGAGATGGAGAGGCGGGAACACCCCACCCACCGAGAGAGATGGAGAGGGGGACCCTTCCCCCTCCCCCCCCCCCCCACCCCCACCGAGACGGAGAGGAAAACTGCAGGGGATGTGCACAATGGAAATGTGGAGCTTGTTCAAAGAACAGCTACTGCGTGTCCTTGATAAGTATGTACCTGTCAGGCAGGGAGGAAGTGGTCGAGCAAGGGAACCGTGGTTTACTAAGGCAGTTGAAACACTTGTCTAGAGGAAGAAGGAAGGAGGCGTATGTAAAGGTGAGACATGAAGGTTCAGTAAGGGAGCTCGAGAGTTACAAGTTAGCTAGGAAGGACCTAAAGAGAGAGTTAAGAAGAGCCAGGAGGGGACATGAGAAGTCTTTGGCAGGTAGGATCAAGGATAACCCTAAAGCTTTCTATAGATATGCCAGGAATAAAAGATTGACTTGGGTAAGAGTAGGGCCAGTCAAGGACAGTAGTGGGAAGTTGTGCTTGGAGTCCAAGGAGATAGGAGAGGTGCTACATGAATATTTTTCATCACTATTCACACAGGAAAAAGACAATGTTGACGAGGAGAATACTGAGATTCAGGCTACTAGACTAGAAGGGCTTGAGGTTCACAAGGAGGAGGTGTTAGCAATTCTGGAAAGGGTGAAAATAGATAAGTCCCCAGGGCCGGATGGGGTTTATCCTAGGATTCTCTGGCAAATGTTGTCCCCTTGTTCAAGAAGGGGAGCAGAGACAACCCCGGTAAATATAGACCAGTGAGCCTTACTTCTGTTGTGGGCAAAATCTTGGAAAGGTTTTTAAGAGATAGGGTGTATAATCATCTGGAAAGGAATAATTTGATTAGACATAGTCAACACGGTTTTGTGAAGGGTCGGTTGTGCCTCACAAACCATATAGAGTTCTTTGAGAAGGTGAGAAACAGGTGGATGAGGGTAAAGCAGTTGATGTGGTGTTTCTGGATTTGAGTAACGCGTTTGACAAGGTTCCCCACGGTAGGCTACTGCAGAAAATACGGAACCATGGGATTCAGGGAGATTTAGCAGTTTGGATCAGAAATTGGCTAGCTGGAAGAAGACAAAGAGTGGTGGTTGATGGGAAGTGTTCAGACTGGAGTCCAGTTACTAGAGGTGTACCACAAGGATCTGTTTTGGGGCCACTGCTGTTTGTCATTTTTATAAATGACCTGGAGGAGGGCGTAGAAGGATGGGTGAGTAAATTTGCAGATGACACTAAAGTCGGTGGAGTTGTGGACATTGCGGAAGGATGTTACAAGTTACAGAGGGACATAGATAAGCTGCAGCGCTGGGCTGAGAGGTGGCAAATGGAGTTTAATGCAGAAAAGTGTGAGGTGATTCATTTAGGAAGGAATAACAGGAAGACAGAGTACTGGGCTAATGGTAGGATTCTTGGCAGTGTGGATGAGCAGAGGTGTACATGTACATAGATCCCTGAAAGTTGCCACTCAGGTTGAGAGGGTTGAGAGGGTTGTTAAGAAGGCGTACGGTGTGTTAGCTTATATTGGTAGAGTGTCTGTGTTTCGGAGCCATGAGGTCATGTTGCAGCTGTACAAAACTCTGGTGTGGCCGCATTTGGAGCATTGTGTGCAATTCTGGTCACCGCATTATAGGAAGGATGTGGAAGCATTGGAAAGGGTGCAGAGGAGATTTACCAGAATGTTGCCTGGTATGGAGGGAAGATCTTATGAGGAAAGGCTGAGGAACTTGAGGCTGTTTTCGTTAGAGAGAAGAACGTTAAGAGGTGACTTAATTGAGGCATACAAGGTGATCAGACGATTGGATAGGGTGGACAGTGAGAGCCTTTTTCCTCGGATGGTGATGTCTAGCACGAGGGGACATAGCTTTAAATTGAGGGGAGATAGATATAAGACAGATGTCAGAGGTAGGTTCTTTACTCAGAGAGTAGTAAGGGCGTGGAATGCTCTGCCTGCAACAGTAGTGGACTCGCCAACACTAAGGGCATTCAAATGGTTATTGGATAGACATATGGGCGATAAGGGAATAGTGTAGATGGGCTTTAGAGTGGTTTCACAGGTCGGCGCAACATCAAGGGCCGAAGGGCCTGTAATGCGCCGTACTGTTCTATGTTCTATGAGATAGAAGGGGAGGGGGGAACACCCCCCCCCCCCACCGAGAGTGATGGAGAGGGAGGACCCCCCACCGAGAGAGATGGAGAGGGGGGACCCCCCCCCACCGAGAGGGATGGAGAGGTGGGAACCCCCACCCCACCGAGAGAGGTGGAGAGGGGGGAACCCACCCACCCCCCAGAGAGATGGAGGGGGGAAACCTCCCCACCACCGAGAGAGATGGAGGGGGGATTCCCAGCACACCGAGAGAGATGGAGGGGGGAAACCTCCCCCCCACCGAGAGTTGTGGAGTGGGGGGAACCCCCCCCCCACCGAGAGGGATGGAGAGGGGGGACCCCCCCTCCACCGAGAGAGATTAAGAGGGAGGAACCCCCCCCCACCGAGAGTTGTGGAGATGGGGGAAACCCTCCCCCCCCACCGAGAGAGATGGAGAGTGGGGGAACCCCCCCCCCACCGAGAGAGATGGAGAGGGGAGACCCCCCCAATCCACTGAAAGAACACGGCTGAAACCGATGGAGGGAGAAAGGAAAGGGGGGGTAAGGGGGTAAACAAGGAGCAGGGGGTCACACACCAGGTCGGCCAGGAAGGGCATCACGGAGGGTCTGCGGGGGAGAGAGGGGAAGGGTTAGGGAAAGGGGGGTTGGGGGGGGGGGGGGCAGACACGCCGAACTGAACGGCAACAGTTTGTAACTATAGAAACGTAAGAGAAAGCCTTTTCACTCTCTGATAAATGTAAACAAGCCGCAATGCACAGAATTGTGGAAACGGCAATAAAAAGATTCAATCAATAAAACCCAGTTCAGTTTTTCCAATTCAGGGGCAATTTAGCACGGCCAATCCACCTGCCCTGCACATCTTTGGGTTGTGGGGGGTGGGGGGGAAACCCACGCAAACACGGGGAGAATGTGCAAACTCCAGACGGACAGTGACCCAAAGCCGGGATTGAACAGTGGTTAGCACTGCTGCCTCACAGCTACAGGGTCCCAGGTTCGATTCCCGGCTTTGGTCACTGACTGTGCGGAGTCTCGACGTCCTCCCCGTGTCTGCGTGGGCTTCCTCCGGGTGCTCCGGTTTCCTCCCACCGTCCAAAGACGTGCAGGTTAGGTGGGTTGGCCGTGATAAATCCAAATTGCCCACAGTATCTAAAGATGTTCAGGTTAGGTGGGGTGACAGCGACGGGGTAGGGGAGTGGGCCCAGGTATGGCGCTCTCTTCAGGGTTCACACTGTCTCTGTCATTATTGTTTACACCTACAATGCTGCCAAACTTTCTATCAAACTTTCTTTCTCATTATCTTCAATCAGTACTCAACAAAGTCAAACTGAGACACACAGACACACACACACACACACACACACAGGCACACACACACACAGACACACACATACACACAGGCACACAGGCACACACACACACAGGCACACACACAGTCACACACTGCAATGAAGTTACTGAGAAAAGTCCCTAGTCGCCAAACTCTGGCGCCTGTTTGGGTACACTGAGGGTGAATACATAATGTCCAATTCACCAAACAGCACGTCCTTCGGGACGTCAGGGGGGAAACCGGAGCACCCGGGAGAAACCCACGCGGACAAGGGGAGAACATGCAGACTCCGCACAGACTGTGACCCAAGCCGGGAATCGAACCTGAGACTCTGGAGCTGTGAAGCTGTAGTGCTAACCACTGTGCTACCGTGTAACTTCCAGTGCCGTGTAAAGAATGCCACACATAAACGCCCCCCAACACACACACAGGTGTACAGAAAAACAGATACTCAAACTCAGACAGACTGGGTCAATACATCTTTCAAATGGAGCGAGATCCATTCTCCACCTTTAACTTGGAGAGGTGTATCTGGCCTGTGTGTGACCCAAGACACACACTGACTCTGAACACCCTCACAGCAGCTTGGGGACAGGTATTTCTAAAGCAGTTTTCATAACCTTTGGGTATCACAAACTGTTTCAAAGGCAATGGAGCCCTTTTGAAAGGTGGTAATTTAGGAAATGGACCAGCTAATTTCAGAGAGAGAGAGAGAGAGACACAGAAACAGGATGAGATTATGCTGTACATGTTTCAGAGCTGTCACTGAGACACACACGAGATGTACAATATCAATTATTATTCTGAAGCATTTTGATTAAATCAGCCCTGCGACTGAATTCCAGTGTTTCAGAGTAAAGCTTCATCTACACTGCCCATCAAACACTCACAACACAAATACTGTCCGGGGTTAAATACAGAGTCAAAATCCCTCTGCCCTGTCCAAGGAATTTTTCATTGCAGATAGTTATTTTTATTTTTTGGAAAAGCAGAACTCAAATTGCACCGAATCCCAGGATGGACTCTTGTTTATTTCAGCCCTTCACATTTAAACATGGAGTTTAAGCTCCGATTACAGGTGTCTGCTTGTCTCTGTTTGTATATTCTCTGTTACTGTTGTTTTGTCACTTGTCTGAAGTATTTGAATAATAGGCCTTGGTTAATCAATCCTTTCTCACAGCACATGGAAGTTGTGAATCTTCAAGGCTCTCAGTCTAATGTAGTTAAAAAACAACTGCTTCCTTTGATCCTCAATCCATTTCCCAGCCCTAAATAGATCTCACACATTTCCATAATGCAGGAATATCTCCATCAAAACTTCTAATCAGTTCCCCATACACTTGTTAAACTTGCCTGTGTGAAGTACATTCCACTGACAGATTCCGAAAGCTGCACAGAGCAATGACTGGTTATTTAAAACTTTGAAACGGAACTATTTTAACTTGTCCATCAGTCCTATTAAACAGAAATGTTGTCCCTGTGGGCTGACAGTCTCTCAGCAAGATTGAAACATTGAGGGACCCCACGTCCTGCATTTGACAACATTTGTGGCACTTCCACAATCTACGATACATTGCTGTCTGTATTGTGTGAATCCAGCTGTGAAATATCTGTACAGTTTAAAGTTCCACTGTTTCCGCCTTCGATTCATTGATAAAGATCACGGTTTGATCACCCCTCTGCCTCAGGTGGTAGTGGGACCATCCAGGGCTGCAGGCCCGGCCTCCTGTCCCCCCACCCCTCTGTCTGATGTGGGACTGGGACCATCCAGGCTGCAGGCCCAGCCTCCTGTCCTCCCACCTCTCTGTCTGAGGTGGGACTGCGACCATCGAGGGCTGCAGGCCCAGCCTCCTGTCCTCCCACCCCTCTGCCTGAGGTGGGAGCGGGACCATCCAGGGCTGCAGGCCCGGCCTCCTGTCCTCCCAACCCTCTGCCTGAGGTGGGACTGGGACCATCCAGGCTGCAGGCCCAGCCTCCTGTCCTCCCACCCCTCTGCCTGAGGTGGGAGTGGGACCATCCAGGGCTGCAGGCCCAGCCTCCTGTCCTCCCACCCCTCAGCCTGAGGTGGGACTGGGACCAACCAGGGCTGCAGGCCCGGCCTCCTGTCCTCCGACCCCTCTGCCTGAGGTGGGACTGGGACCATCCAGGGCTGGAGGCCCGGCCTCCTGTCCTCCCCCCCCTCTGCCTGAGGTGGGACTGGGACCATCCAGGGCTGCAGGCCCGGCCTCCTGTCCTCCCACCCCTCTGCCTGAGGTGGGAGTGGGACCATCCAGGGCTGCAGGCCCGGCCTTCTGTCCTCCCACCCCTCTGCCTGAGGTGGGACAGGGACCATTGGGGACTGCGGACCCTGTCCTCCCTCCCCTCTGCCTGAGGTGGGACTGGGACCATCCAGGGCTGCAGGCCCAGCCTCCTGTCCCCCACCCCTCTGTCTGAGGTGGGAGTGGGACCATCGGGGTCTGCGGACTCTGTCCCCCCACCCCTCTGCCTGAGGTGGGAGTGGGACCATCGGGGTCTGCGGACTCTGTCCCCCCGCCCCTCTGTCTGAGGTGGGTGTGGGACCATCGGGGACTGCGGACTCTGTCCTCCCACCCCTCTGCCTGAGGTGGGACTGGGACCATCCAGGGCTGGAGGCTCGGCCTCCTGTCCTCCCCCCCCTCTGCCTGAGGTGGGACTGGGACCATCCAGGGCTGCAGGCCCGGCCTCCTGTCCTCCCACCCCTCTGCCTGAGGTGGGAGTGGGACCATCCAGGGCTGCAGGCCCAGCCTCCTGTCCTCCCACCCCTCTGACTGAGGTGGGACTGGGACCATCCAGGCTGCAGGCCCAGCCTCCTGTCCTCCCACCCCTCTGCCTGAGGTGGGAGTGGGACCATCCAGGGCTGCAGGCCCAGCCTCCTGTCCTCCCACCCCTCAGCCTGAGGTGGGACTGGGACCAACCAGGGCTGCAGGCCCGGCCTCCTGTCCTCCGACCCCTCTGCCTGAGGTGGGACTGGGACCATCCAGGGCTGGAGGCCCGGCCTCCTGTCCTCCCCCCCCTCTGCCTGAGGTGGGACTGGGACCATCCAGGGCTGCAGGCCCGGCCTCCTGTCCTCCCACCCCTCTGCCTGAGGTGGGAGTGGGACCATCCAGGGCTGCAGGCCCGGCCTTCTGTCCTCCCACCCCTCTGCCTGAGGTGGGACAGGGACCATTGGGGACTGCGGACCCTGTCCTCCCTCCCCTCTGCCTGAGGTGGGACTGGGACCATCCAGGGCTGCAGGCCCAGCCTCCTGTCCCCCACCCCTCTGTCTGAGGTGGGAGTGGGACCATCGGGGTCTGCGGACTCTGTCCCCCCACCCCTCTGCCTGAGGTGGGAGTGGGACCATCGGGGTCTGCGGACTCTGTCCCCCCGCCCCTCTGTCTGAGGTGGGTGTGGGACCATCGGGGACTGCGGACTCTGTCCTCCCACCCCTCTGCCTGAGGTAGGAGTGGGACCATTGGGGACTGCGGACTCTGTCCTCCCACCCCTCTGCCTGAGGTGGGAGTGGGACCATCGGGGACTGCGGACCCTGTCCTCCCACCCCTCTGCCTGAGGTGGGAGTGGGACCATCGGGGACTGCGGACCCTGTCCCCCCACCCCTCTGCCCGAGGTGGGAGTGGAACCATCGGGGACTGCGGACCCTGTCCTCCCACCCCTCTGCCTGAGGTGGGAGTGGGACCATCGGGGACTGCGGACCCTGTCCTCCCACCCCTCTGTTTGAGGTGGGAGTGGGACCATCGGGGACTGCGGACCCTGTCCTCCCACCCCTCTGCCTGAGGTGGGAGTGGGACCATTGGGGACTGCGGACTCTGTCCTCCCACCCCTCTGCCTGAGGTGGGAGTGAAACCATCGGGGACTGCGGACCCTGTCCTCCCACCCCTCTGCCTGAGGTGGGAGTGGGACCATCGGGGACTGCGGACCCTGTCCTCCCACCCCTCTGCATGATGTGGGAGTGGGACCATTGGGGACTGCGGATCCTGTCCCCCCACCCCTCTGCCTGAGGTGGGAGTGGGACCATTGGGGACTGGGGACCCTGTCCTCCCACCCCTCTGCCTGAGGTGGGAGTGGGACCATCGGGGACTGCGGACTCTGTCCTCCCACCCCTCTTCCTGAGGTGGGAGTGGGACCATCGGGGACTGCGGACTCTGTCCTCCCACCCCTCTGCCTGAGGTGGGAGTGGGACCATTGGGGACTGCGGACTCTGTCCTCCCACCCCTCTGCCTGAGGTGAGAGTGGGACCATTGAGGACTGCGGACTCTGTCCTCCCACGCCTCTGCCTGAGGTGAGAGTGGGACCATCGGGGACTGCGGACTCTGTCCTCCCACCCCTCTGCCTGAGGGGAGAGTGTGACCATCGGGGACTGCGGACCCTGTCCTCCCACCCCTCTGCAAGAGGTGGGACTGGGACCATCGGGGACTGCGGACCCTGTCCTCCCACCCCTCTGCCTGAGGTAGGAGTGGGACCATTGGGGACTGCGGACTCTGTCCACCCACCCCTCTGCCTGAGGTGGGAGTGGGACCATTGGGGACTGCGGACCCTGTCCTCCCACCCCTCTGCCTGAGGTGAGAGTGGCACCATCGGGGACTGCGGACCCTGTCCTCCCACCCCTCTGTCTGAGGTGGGAGTGGGACCATCGGGGACTGCGGACCCTGTCCTCCCACCCCTCTGTCTGAGGTGGGAGTGGGATCATTGGGGACTGCGGATCCTGTCCTCCCACCCCTCTGCCAGAGGTGGGAGTGGGACCATTGGGGACTGCGGAGTCTGTCCCCCCACCTCTCTGCCTGAGGTGGGAGTGGGATCCTCGGACTGCGGACCCTGTTCTCCCACCCCTCTGCCTGAGGTGGGAGTGGGACCATCGGGGACTGCGGACCCTGTCCTCCCACCCCTCTGCCTGAGGTGGGAGTGAGACCATCGGGGACTGCGGACCCTGTCCTCCCACCCCTCTGCCTGAGGTGAGAGTGTGACCATCGGGGACTGGGGACCCTGTCCTCCCACCCCTCTGCCTGAGGTGGGAGTGGGACCATCGGGGACTGCGGACTCTGTCCCCCCACCCCTCTGCCTGAGGTGGGAGTGGGACCATCGGGGTCTGCGGACTCTGTCCCCCCGCCCCTCTGTCTGAGGTGGGTGTGGGACCATCGGGGACTGCGGACTCTGTCCTCCCACCCCTCTGCCTGAGGTAGGAGTGGGACCATTGGGGACTGCGGACTCTGTCCTCCCACCCCTCTGCCTGAGGTGGGAGTGGGACCATCGGGGACTGCGGACCCTGTCCTCCCACCCCTCTGCCTGAGGTGGGAGTGGGACCATCGGGGACTGCGGGCCCTGTCCCCCCACCCCTCTGCCCGAGGTGGGAGTGGAACCATCGGGGACTGCGGACCCTGTCCTCCCACCCCTCTGCCTGAGGTGGGAGTGGGACCATCGGGGACTGCGGACCCTGTCCCCCCACCCCTCTGCCCGAGGTGGGAGTGGGACCATCGGGGACTGCGGACCCTGTCTTCCCACCCCTCTGTTTGAGGTGGGAGTGGGACCATCGGGGACTGCGGACCCTGTCCTCCCACCCCTCTGCCTGAGGTGGGAGTGGGACCATTGGGGACTGCGGACTCTGTCCTCCCACCCCTCTGCCTGAGGTGGGAGTGGAACCATCGGGGACTGTGGACCCTGTCCTCCCACCCCTCTGCCTGAGGTGGGAGTGGGACCATTGGGGACTGCGGATCCTGTCCCCCCACCCCTCTGCCTGAGGTGGGAGTGGGACCATTGGGGACTGGGGACCCTGTCCCACCCAACCCTCTGTCTGAGGTGGGAGTGGGACCATTGGGGACTGCGGACTCTGTCCTCCCACCCCTCTGCCTGAGGTGGGAGTGGGACCATCGGGGACTGCGGACTCTGTCCTCCCACCCCTCTGCCTGAGGTGGGAGTGGGACCATCGGGGACTGCGGACTCTGTCCTCCCACCCCTCTGCCTGAGGTGGGAGTGGGACCATTGGGGACTGCGGACTCTGTCCTCCCACCCCTCTGCCTGACGTGAGAGTGGGACCATTGAGGACTGCGGACTCTGTCCTCCCACCCCTCTGCCTGAGGTGAGAGTGGGACCATCGGGGACTGCGGACTCTGTCCTCCCACCCCTCTGCCTGAGGGGAGAGTGGGACCATCGGGGACTGCGGACCCTGTCCTCCCACCCCTCTGCCTGAGGTGGGACTGGGACCATCGGGGACTGCGGACCCTGTCCTCCCACCCCCTGCCTGAGGTGGGAGTGGGACCATCGGGGACTGCGGACTCTGTCCTCCCACCCCTCTGCCTGAGGTGGGAGTGGGACCATTGGGGACTGCGGACTCTGTCCTCCCACCCCTCTGCCTGAGGTGAGAGTGGGACCATTGAGGACTGCGGACTCTGTCCTCCCACCCCTCTGCCTGAGGTGAGAGTGGGACCATCGGGGACTGCGGACTCTGTCCTCCCACCCCTCTGCCTGAGGGGAGAGTGGGACCATCGGGGACTGCGGACCCTGTCCTCCCACCCCTCTGCCTGAGGTGGGACTGGGACCATCGGGGACTGCGGACCCTGTCCTCCCACCCCTCTGCCTGAGGTAGGAGTAGGACCATTGGGGACTGCGGACTCTGTCCACCCACCCCTCTGCCTGAGGTGGGAGTGGGACCATCGTGGACTGCGGAACCTGTCCTCCCACCCCTCTGTCTGAGGTGGGAGTGGGACCATCGGGGACTGCGGACCCTGTCCTCCCACCCCTCTGTCTGAGGTGGGAGTGGGACCATTGGGGACTGCGGATCCTGTCCTCCCACCCCTCTGCCTGAGGTGGGAGTGGGACCATTGGGGACTGCGGAGTCTGTCCCCCCACCTCTCTGCCTGAGGTGGGAGTGGGACCCTAGGACTGCGGACCGTGTTCTCCCACCCCTCTGCCTGAGGTGGGAGTGGGACCATCGGGGACTGCGGACCCTGTCCTCCCACCCCTCTGCCTGAGGTGGGAGTGGGACCATCGGGGACTGCGGACCCTGTCCTCCCACCCCTCTGCCTGAGGTGAGAGTGGGACCATCGGGGACTGGGGACCCTGTCCTCCCACCCCTCTGCCTGAGGTGAGAGTGGGACCATCGGGGACTGGGGACCCTGTCCTCCCACCCCTCTGCCTGAGGTGGGAGTGGGACCATCGGGGACTGCGGACTCTGTCCCCCCACCCCTCTGCCTGAGGTGGGAGTGGGACCATCGGGGTCTGCGGACTCTGTCCCCCCGCCCCTCTGTCTGAGGTGGGTGTGGGACCATCGGGGACTGCGGACTCTGTCCTCCCACCCCTCTGCCTGAGGTAGGAGTGGGACCATTGGGGACTGCGGACTCTGTCCTCCCACCCCTCTGCCTGAGGTGGGAGTGGGACCATCGGGGACTGCGGACCCTGTCCCCCCACCTCTCTGCCCGAGGTGGGAGTGGAACCATCGGGGACTGCGGACCCTGTCCTCCCACCCCTCTGCCTGAGGTGGGAGTGGGACCATCGGGGACTGCGGACCCTGTCCTCCCACCCCTCTGCAAGAGGTGGGAGTGGGACCATTGGGGACTGCGGACTCTGTCCTCCCACCCCTCTGCCTGAGGTGGGAGTGGAACCATTGGGGACTGCGGACCCTGTCCTCCCACCCCTCTGCCTGAGGTGAGAGTGGGACCATTGGGGACTGGGATCCCTGTCGTCCCACCCCTCTGGCTGATGTGGGAGTGGGACCATCGGGGACTGCGGACCCTGTCCTCCCACCCCTCTGCATGATGTGGGAGTGGGACCATTGGGGACTGCGGATCCTGTCCCCCCACCCCTCTGCCTGAGGTGGGAGTGGGACCATTGGGGACTGGGGACCCTGTCCTCCCACCCCTCTGCCTGAGGTGGGAGTGGGACCATCGGGGACTGCGGACTCTGTCCTCCCACCCCTCTTCCTGAGGTGGGAGTGGGACCATCGGGGACTGCGTACTCTGTCCTCCCACCCCTCTGCCTGAGGTGGGAGTGGGACCATTGGGGACTGCCGACTCTGTCCTCCCACCCCTCTGCCTGAGGTGAGAGTGGGACCATCGGGGACTGCGGACTCTGTCCTCCCACCCCTCTGCCTGAGGGGAGAGTGGGACCATCGGGGACTGCGGACCCTGTCCTCCCACCCCTCTGCCTGAGTTGGGACTGGGACCATCGGGGACTGCGGACCCTGTCCTCCCACCCCTCTGCCTGAGGTGGGAGTGGGACCATCGGGGACTGCGGACCCTGTCCTCCCACCCCTCTGTCTGAGGTGGGAGTGGGACCATCGGGGACTGCGGACCCTGTCCTCCCACCCCTCTGTCTGAGGTGGGAGTGGGACCATTGGGGACTGCGGATCCTGTTCTCCCACCCCTCTGCCTGAGGTGGGAGTGGGTCCATTGGGGACTGCGGACCCTGTCCTCCCACCCCTCTGCCTGAGGTGGGAGTGGGACCATCGGGGACTGCGGACCCTGTCCTCCCACCCCTCTGCCTGAGGTGGGAGTGGGACCATTGGGGACTGCGGACCCTGTCCTCCCACCCCTCTGTCTGAGGTGGGAGTGGGACCATTGGGGACTGCCGACTCTGTCCTCCCACCCCTCTGCCTGAGGTGAGAGTGGGACCATCGGGGACTGCGGACTCTGTCCTCCCACCCCTCTGCCTGAGGGGAGAGTGGGACCATCGGGGACTGCGGACCCTGTCCTCCCACCCCTCTGCCTGAGGTGGGACTGGGACCATCGGGGACTGCGGACCCTGTCCTCCCACCCCTCTGCCTGAGGTGGGAGTGGGACCATCGGGGACTGCGGACCCTGTCCTCCCACCCCTCTGTCTGAGGTGGGAGTGGGACCATCGGGGACTGCGGACCCTGTCCTCCCACCCCTCTGTCTGAGGTGGGAGTGGGACCATTGGGGACTGCGGATCCTGTTCTCCCACCCCTCTGCCTGAGGTGGGAGTGGGACCATTGGGGACTGCGGACCCTGTCCTCCCACCCCTCTGCCTGAGGTGGGAGTGGGACCATCGGGGACTGCGGACCCTGTCCTCCCACCCCTCTGCCTGAGGTGGGAGTGGGACCATTGGGGACTGCGGACCCTGTCCTCCCACCCCTCTGCCTGAGGTGGGAGTGGGACCATTGGGGACTGCGGATCCTGTTCTCCCACCCCCCTGCCTGAGGTGGGACTGGGACCATTGGGGACTGCGGATCCTGTCCTCCCACCCCTCTGCCTGAGGTGGGAGTGGGACCATCGGGGACTGCGGACCCTGTCCTCCCACCCCTCTGCCTGAGGTGGGAGTGGGACCATTGGGGACTGCGGACCCTGTCCTCCCACCCCTCCGCCTGAGCCGGGAGGAGGTCACCGAGGGGGTTTCGTGGTCTCCCATCAGGGGGAGGCCCATAAAGTGTTCTGGTCGGCGGACGTCCTGCGCGGCCACGTCTGCAAAGGGCTGGGGCACCTCCGGCGCCACTGCCCCCCCCCCCCTGCCAGCTGCCAGCACTGCCCCCCTCTCCTCTGCCCAGCGGCCGGCCCCAGACCCCCCCGCGGCCGCTGGAGGGGGAGCGGAGGAGGGGGAGGGGGATGCTGCCGGGGCCTCTCCCGCCATGGAGGCCGTGCAGCAGGGCGATCCCGAGCCGCCCCCTCCCCGCAAGCGCCGCCTGCCCGGGCAAGAGTGGTTTGCTGCCCCCTCCCCGGGCGAGGAGGGGGGGGTCTCCCGTGTTGGTGCCCATCCCCCTAACGCCTGGCCCGGGGCACACAATGAAGAGAAGCAAGGCCGGGGGGGTCTCCGAGGCCCCCGAGCCCCTCGAGCTGCTGTCGCCCCCCGAGCAGGAGGACCCGGGGTCGAGTGGAGACGGAACCCCTGGGGTCCCGTCCCGCCCGGTGCAAGTTTCCTCCCCGGACGCCTCCTCTTCACCATCGCCGGGGGCCGGCAGCAGCAGCGACCGCTCATCGTGCCACTGTGGGCCGTGGAAGGGGGAGGACGGGGAAGGCTCCCCGCCCTCTACACCCGAGCGGGCGACGCCGGAGAGCCCTGTTTTCAACCCGGACATGTTTCCGGGGGGCCTCCCCGAGGTCCCGGAGTCGCCGACGTGGGTGGAGGCACCGTCCACGGGCCCTGAGCCGCGGGAGGAGCCTGCGAGGGACCTGCCTGAGGACGACCCTGGGGGTGGGGTCGACTCGGGCCAAGGGTTAGCCGGTGTGTCCGTGCCGCCCGCCATACTCCATGTGGCGGGGGACTTGAGCTCGGGAGGTGACCATTCGGAGGAGGAAGGCTGCTCGGTGGCGGGTGAGGAGGAGGATTTAGACTCTCTCTGCAGAGGCAGAGGGCACCCTCACACCCGGCACCGAGTCTCCCCTCGTCCCCCCTGGGGAACTCCGGACATTTCTGGGAACGCACCACGGTCACCCGGACTGTGTGCGGCTGGCCCTGGACAGCTGGGGATACCTGGGGCTGCTCCTTGGCTCCGCCCGGGCCTATGCCAGAGAGGCCCGGGAGTTCGATCAAGACCAGGAGGAGCAGCGCCAAGCTGCTCAGTTCCTTGTGGGACTCCTGAGTGGAGGGGGCGGTACCCCCACTCTGAGCACTGAAGGTGATGGATAACTATTGCTGCTGACATGGAGGTAACCATGGCCAGCCTCAACATTTTCAGCCGGAGATCTTGGGGGGTCAAGGAGCCGGTGCCAGGCCGTCTGCTGCACCTAAAGGCCCGTTTCGGGGCAGCGGTGATTCACTTTGTAAATGTATCCGCTCCCGTGGCCGGACCGCAGCAGGCGGCTTTCTTCCAAAAGGTGTCCACTCTTCTCGGCACCATCCAGGTGGGCGAGTTGTTATTGAAAATATGGAAAGATGTGTCGTTTGAAACATGGAAGTCTGGCAATATCTGGTCTGGGAGAAACATGAGAGGATACAGGGAAAGATCCCACCAAGGGTTAACAGCAGCTGCCAGGAGAGGATTGTAAAATGCAGATAGCCTTGCTCAAGCAGGCTCAGCAAACAAGACAAACAGGATTTTGAATGAAGCCAAAAACAATGGCCCACACCTTCAAAGAACAACAAACAAATAACAAAGAAATGTACAGCACAGGAACAGGCCCTTCGGCCCTCCAAGCCCGTGCCGACCATACTGCCCGACTAAACTACAATCTTCTACACTTCCTGGGTCCGTATCCTTCTATTCCCATCCTATTCATATATTTGTCAAGATGCCCCTTAAATGTCCCTATCGTCCCTGCCTCCACTACCTCCTCCGGTAGTGAGTTCCAGGCACCCACTACCCTCTGCGTAAAAAACTTGCCTCGTACATCTACTCTAAACTTTGCCCCTCTCACCTTAAACCTATGCCCCCTAGTAATTGACCCCTCTACCCTGGGGAAAAGCCTCTGACTATCCACTCTGTCTATGCCCCTCATAATTTTGTATACCTCTATCAGGTCGCCCCTCAACCTCCTTCGTTCCAGTGAGAACAAACCGAGTTTATTCAATCGCTCCTCATAGCTTATGCCCTCCATACCAGGCAACATTCTGGTAAATCTCTTCTGCACCCTCTCTAAAGCCTCCACATCCTTCTGGTAGTGTGGCGACCAGAATTGAACACTATACTCCAAGTGTGGCCTAACTAAGGTTCTATACAGCTGCAACATGACTTGCCAATTCTTATACTCAAAAAGAGTATAAGAAAGTAACTGTCTTAGTTCGCAGTTTTCATGAAAGTAACTGTCTTAGTTCGCAGCTGGTAAAAAGGATGAGGTTCAGTTGAATTTGGTGATAATTCTAGGTGTGAAAATTTGCTAAACCAAGTAAATTAAAGAAAACTGGAGACTATCAGTCTACGAGAAACATAATTCAAAGCCAAAATCAAAGTCAAAATTATGAGCTGAGGACACAATTGGAAAATAAAACTACAGAAATGACAGGAATTAAAAGTAACACCTCTTGAAACCAAAGCATTTTGATCATCACACAGGAAACACTGTAATCAGATCTCTGATATGCAGTTATGTCAAAATGAATACTTAGTTGGATTAGAAGGTTTAGTCAAACGTACTTTGTACAATCAAAGTGAAATTAGTTACTTTACAATAAAATCATAAACGCTAGAAAACTGTTAGAAAAATATATAAACCCAGAGACCAGGGCAGGAACTACCAGAACCAGAACTCAGAGGGAGGGAGAGAGAGAAGCAGAGAAGAAACAAGCAGCTCAAAGTCAGATTACAGTCAGCTCGGCCATGGGAAAGACAAGGCACAGCAGCCGAGCTAAAACAGCTAATACATCTCAGGAAGACTATAATTCAAAGAGTCAGCTCTATGTCAGCTCAGAGATAGCCAGCAGAGCCAGCTCTCACAGCTCGGTACATGGGAAAGACAGGACACAGCAACCGAGCTCATCAGCGATTACATCTAAAGAAGACCAGACTTTATAAAGAAGATTGATTGTCAAGTTGGGCCTGAAGGTCGCTTCAACCACCCAGAAGGACCCAGAAGCAAGGTCTTTTTCCTTTCTGTAAAGAAAGTATTTGCAGCTTTTAAAAGAAAAAATATAATAATAAAATAACTTAATTTAACCTGAAATAGTGGTTATTCCAAAGTCTACTTTACTTACTTAGCAATGCGGGACCCAGGATTGATGCTACTAAGTGGGAAGTAGATTAAATCTTCGGTGAAGGTATGGGTTATACCGGGGGATAACTTGACAATATAGTTTGACCTGAATAGCACCCACTGAAGCCTGCATCGGAGTCGGGAGTGAGAATCCTGATCACCATTTAGAATCTCGGCCCTTTTTGGTAGAGGGGGAATTCTAAGAATAGTGGTGAGTTTTCAAAAACAGAGTGCATCGTCCTCGGAGGGGATTTTAATTGCACCCTCAAGGACAAGGACCGCACTGGAGTCCAGTGCGGCCCGGCGGCGGTGGTGAAGTTGAGGGACCTGGTTAGGTCCTTTGACTTGGTGGATGTCTGGCGGACTCTCCATCCTGAATTGCGGGTGCGCACCTCTGTGCGGCCCCAGTTCAGAGCGTCCAGCATCGACCGTCTTTACATTTCCAAGACGTACTTGCCCAGCGTTCCGACGGCCTCCATGGAGCAGGTGCCGAGCTCGGATCACCACCTGGTGTGGGCGGGTCTCGCCCCGTCCCGCGCTCAGACACGGTCCGCGTACTGGCACTTTAACAACCTGCTGCTGGAGGACGAGCGGTTCCTGGACTCGTTCTGCCGTTTCTGGGCCGGCTGGAGAAGGAAGCGGGGTGGCTTCCCCTCCTTGAGGCTACGGTGGGATGTGGGCAAGGCCCAGAACCGTGCCTTCTGTCAGGGGTACACGGAGGGGTCTACGGCGGGGCGGAACTCCACGATCGCCAAATTGGCTGAGGAACTCCTCGATCTGGAGTCACGTCTCGCTCAGCCCGATGAGGCCCGGCCCAGGGGCTGGTGAACAGGGAGAAGAGGGGCGCACTGCGGGACCTGCAACTCGCCGGGTCCAGCGGCGCGTACGTGAGGTCGCGGATCCGTCTCCTAACGGACATGGACCGCGGCTCCCGCTTCTTCTACTCGCTGGAAAGAGGACGCGGGGCCCGTCGGCAGGTTTCTACGCTGTTGGCCGACGACCGGCCCCTCGTCTCGGATCCGGAGGGGGTCAGGACCCTGATCAGGGATTTTTACTTCGACCTCTTCTCTCCGGATCCGTCCAGCGAGGACGCTTGCAGAGTTCTGTGGGAGGACCTGCCGCAGGTGGGCCCGGAGGGCGCCGGGAAGCTCGATAATGCCATCAACCTCCAAGAGCTGACCGGCCCCCTGGACAGCCTCTCACGGGGCAAATCCCCAGGGCTGGACGGGCTGACCGTGGAGTTCTTCAGGGCGTGCTGGGACGTCCTGGGGAGTGACTATGCGGGGGTCCTGGGGGAATGTATCGCGACCGGAGAGATGCCCCTTTCGGGGCGCAAGGCCGTAGTTGCCCTGCTGCCCAAGAAGGGGGATCTCCGCCGACTTAAGAACTGGCGACTGGTCTCCATCCTCAGCACGGACTATAAATTCTTTGCCAAGGTGCTGTGTTTACGCCTTGGCCCCGAGCTGGACCACATGATCCACCCTGACCAGTCCTACACAGTCCCGGACCGCACAATCTATGACAATATCCACCTGGCCCAGGACATTATTCATTTTACCCAGAGGACTGGTATGTCGAGCGCCTCCCTGTCTCTTGACCAGGAGAAGGCGTTCGACAGGGTGGGGCCCGGGGATTTGCTCGGGACTCTGCGAGCTGTCGGGTTTGGGTGGTATTTTGTCCCCCGGTTCCGGTTACTGTCCGCCGCCTCGGAGAGTCTGATTAAGGTTAACGGGTCCCTGACGGCGCCCCTTCGCTTTGGGAGAGGAGTGCGTCAGGGCTGCACCCTGTCCGGCCAACATTATTCCCTCTGCCTGGAGCCTTTCCTGTGCCTCCTGCGGAGGGGGTTCACGGGGCTGGTTCTGCGCGAGCCGGACGGGGGGGTGGTCCTCTCGGTGGACGCTGATGCCGTGTTCCTCATGGTCACTGACCCCGGGGACCCCCGGAGGATGCGAGAGAGCCAAGCTGTCTACTCCGCCGCGTCCTCCGCACGGATCAACTGGGCCAAATGTTCCCGACTCCTGGTCGGTCCGTGGCAGGTGGACCCCCTCCCGGAGGAGCTCGGGCCCTTCAGCTGGAGTCGGACCAACAGCCTCGACCTGGGAGTCCATCTTTGCCCGGCTGAGGGAGCCTGGCCGGCGAACGGGCAGGAGCTGGAGACCAAGGTCACCGCTGGCCTGGGACGCTGGACAGGACGGCTCCGAGTGCTGTCCCACAGGGGCCGAGTTCTCGTCATAAACCAGCTGATCGCCTCCATGCTGTGGTCCCGGCTGGTCACTGACTCCCCCCCCTGGCTTTGTCCCACCATCCAGAGAGCCCGGCTTCGGTTCCTCCGGGACAATCGACTGCACGGGGTCGCTGCGGAGGTCTGGTGTCTCCCGATGGCGGAGGGCGGTCAGGCGCTGGTGTGCCTCCGCACCCAGACTGCCACTTTCCACCCTCAGACTCTGCAGCGTTACCTGTACGCTGAGCCTCCTCCACGGTGGGGCCCTGGCGACGGATTTCTCCCCCCAGGGGCTCGGCCTGAACTACGACGTGCAGCTCCTGTCTGTGGACAAGCAGGGTCTTCGGAACTCTCTGTTGGCGCTGCCCGTCTTGTACCAGGACCTCCTCAAAGTCTGGAACACGGTCTCCAGGCGCCGCAGCTCTCCCCCGTCAGGAGTGGCGGCTGTCGTAAGGGAGCCGCTGCTCAGGAATCCGCACCTCCGCCAATCTCCATTCGGGTGGCTGGCGGAGCGGAGGGCGGTGGGTGCCGTGGGAAGGGCTGGGTGGCGGAGGGCCGGGCTGTGGGTGCCGGGGGAAGGGCTGGGTGGCGGAGGGCCGGGCTGTGGGTGCCGTGGGAAGGGCTGGGTGGCGGAGGGCCGGGCTGTGGGTGCCGTGGGAAGGGCTGGGTGGCGGAGGGCTGTGGGTGCCGTGGGCAGGGCTGGGTGGCGGAGGGCTGTGGGTGCCGTGGGAAGGGCTGGGTGGCGGAGGGCTGTGGGTGCCGTGGGAAGGGCTGGGTGGGGGAGGGCTGTGGGTGCCGTGGGCAGGGCTGGGTGGCGGAGGGCTGTGGGTGCCGTGGGAAGGGCTGGGTGGGGAGGGCCGGGCTGTGGGTGCTGTGGGAAGGGCTGGGTGGGGGAGGGCTGTGGGTGCCGTGGGAAGGGCTGGGTGGGGAGGGCCGGGCTGTGGGTGCCGTGGGAAGGGCTGGGTGGCGGAGGGCTGTTGGTGCCGTGGGCAGGGCTGGGTGGGGGAGGGCTGTGGGTGCCGTGGGCAGGGCTGGGTGACGGAGGGCTGTGGGTGCCGTGGGAAGGGCTGGGTGGCGGAGGGCTGTGGGTGCCGTGGGAAGGGCTGGGTGGCGGAGGGCTGTGGGTGCCGTGGGAAGGGCTGGGTGGGGAGGGCCGGGCTGTGGGTGCCGTGGGAAGGGCTGGGTGGGGGAGGGCTGTGGGTGCCGTGGACAGGGCTGGGTGGCGGAGGGCCGGGCTGTGGGTGCCGTGGGAAGGGCTGGGTGGCGGAGGGCCGGGCTGTGGGTGCCGTGGGCAGGGCTGGGTGGCGGAGGGCCGGGCTGTGGGTGCCGTGGGAAGGGCTGGGTGGCGGAGGGCTGTGGGTGCCGTGGGAAGGGCTGGGTGGCGGAGGGCTCTGGGTGCCGTGGGCAGGGCTGGGTGGCGGAGGGCTGGGCTGTGGGTGCCATGGGAAGGGCTGGGTGGCGGAGGGCCGGGCTGTGGGTGCCGTGGGAAGGGCTGGGTGGCGGAGGGCTGGGCTGTGGGTGCCGTGGGAAGGGCTGGGTGGCGGAGGGCCGGGCTATGGGTGCCGTGGGAAGGGCTTGGTGGCGGAGGGCTGTGGGTGCCGTGGGAAGGGCTGGGTGGCGGAGGGCTGTGGGTGCCGTGGGAAGGGCTGGGTGCGGAGGGCTGTGGGTGCCGTGGGAAGGGCTGGGTGGCGGAGGGCTGTGGGTGCCGTGGGCAGGACTGGGTGCGGAGGGCAGTGGGTGCCGTGGGAAGGGCAGGGTGGCGGAGGGCTGTGGGTGCCGTGGGAAGGGCCTGGTGGGGAGGGCCGGGCTGTGGGTGCCGTGCGAAGGGCTGGGTGGCGGAGGGCTGTGGGTGCCGTGGGAAGGGCTGGGTGGCGGAGGGCCGGGCTGTGGGTGCCGTGGGAAGGGCTGGGTGGGGCCGGGCTGTGGGTGCCGTGGGAAGGGCGGGGTGGCGGAGGGCCGGGCTGTGGGTGTCGTGGGAAGGGCTGGGTGGCGGAGGGCCGGGCTGTGGGTGCCTTGGGGAGGGCTGGGTGGCGGAGGGCCGGGCTGTGGGTGCCGTGCGAAGGGCTGGGTGGCGGAGGGCTGTGGGTGCCGTGGGAAGGGCTGGGTGGCGGAGGGCTGTGGGTGCCGTGGGAAGGGCTGGGTGGTGGAGGGCCGGGCTGTGGGTGCCGTGGGAAGGGCTGGGTGGCGGAGGGCTGTGGGTGCCGTGGGAAGGGCTGGGTGGTGGAGGGCTGTGGGTGCCGTGGGAAGGGCTGGGTGGTGGAGGGCCGGGCTGTGGGTGCCGTGGGAAGGGCTGGGTGGCGGAGGGCTGTGGGAAGGGCTGGGTGGTGGAGGGCCGGGCTGTGGGTGCCGTGGGAAGGGCTGGGTGGCGGAGGGCTATGGGTGCCGTGGGCAGGGCTGGGTGGCGGAGGGCCGGGCTGTGGGTGCCGTGGGAAGGGCTGGGTGGCGAAGGGCCGGGCTGTGGGTGCCGTGGGAAGGGCTGGGTGGCGGAGGGCTGTGGGTGCCGTGGGAAGGGCTGGGTGGCGGAGGGCTGTGGGTGCCGTCGGAAGGGCTGGGTGGCAGAGGGCTCTGGGTGCCGTGGGCAGGGCTGGGTGGCGGAGGGCTGTGGGTGCCGTGGGAAGGGCTGGGTGGGGGAGGGCTGTGGGTGCCGTGGGAAGGGCTGGGTGGTGGAGGGCCGGGCTGTGGGTGCCGTGGGAAGGGCTGGGTGGCGGAGGGCTGTGGGTGCCGTGGGAAGGGCTGGGTGGCGGAGGGCTGTGGGTGCCGTGGGAAGGGCTGGGTGGCGGAGGGCTGTGGGTGCCGTGGGAAGGGCTGGGTGGCGGAGGGCTGTGGGTGCCGTGGGAAGGGCTGGGTGGTGGAGGGCCGGGCTGTGGGTGCCGTGGGAAGGGCTGGGTGGCGGAGGGCTGTGGGAAGGGCTGGGTGGTGGAGGGCCGGGCTGTGGGTGCCGTGGGAAGGGCTGGGTGGCGGAGGGCTGTGGGTGCCGTGGGCAGGGCTGGGTGGCGGAGGGCCGGGCTTTGTGTGCCGTGGGAAGGGCTGGGTGGCGGAGGGCTGTGGGTGCCGTGGGAAGGGCTGGGTGGCGGAGGGCTGTGGGTGCCGTGGGAAGGGCTGGGTGGCGGAGGGCTCTGGGTGCCGTGGGCAGGGCTGGGTGGCGGAGGGCTGTGGGTGCCGTGGGAAGGGCTGGGTGGGGGAGGGCCTGGCTGTGGGTGCCGTGGGAAGGGCTGGGTGGCGGAGGGCTGTGGGTGCCGTGGGAAGGGCTGGGTGGCGGAGGGCTGGGCTGTGGGTGCCATGGGAAGGGCTGGGTGGCGGAGGGCTGTGGGTACCGTGGGAAGGGCTGGGTGCGGAGGTCTGTGGGTGCCGTGGGAAGGGCTGGGTGGCGGAGGGCTGTGGGTGCCGTGGGCAGGGCTGGGTGCGGAGGGCTGTGGGTGCCGTGGGCAGGGCTGGGTGGCGGAGGGCTGTGGGTGCCGTGGGCAGGGCTGGGTGCGGAGGGCTGTGGGTGCCGTGGGAAGGGCTGGGTGGCGGAGGGCTGGGCTGTGGGTGCCATGGGAAGGGCTGGGTGGCGGAGGGCTGTGGGTACCGTGGGAAGGGCTGGGTGCGGAGGGCTGTGGGTGCCGTGGGAGGGGCTGGGTGGCGGAGGGACTGGGCTGTGGGTGCCGTGGGCAGGGCTGGGTGGCGGAGGGCCGGGCTGTGGGTGCCGTGGGAAGGGCTGGGTGGCGGAGGGCTGTGGGTGCCGTGGGAAGGGCTGGGTGGCGGAGGGCCTGGGCTGTGGGTGCCGTGGGCAGGGCTGGGTGGCGGAGGGCCGGGCTGTGGGTGCCGTGGGAAGGGCTGGGTGGCGGAGGGCCGGGCTGTGGGTGCCGTGGGAAGGGCTGGGTGGCGGAGGGCGGGGCTGTGGGTGCCTTGGGAAGGGCTGGGTGGCGGAGGGCCGGGCTGTGGGTGCCGTGCGAAGGCCTGGGTGGCGGAGGGCTGTGGGTGCCGTGGGCAGGGCTGGGTGGCGGAGGGCTGTGGGTGCCGTGGGAAGGGCTGGGTGGCGGAGGGCTGTGGGTGCCGTGGGAAGTGCTGGGTGGTGGAGGGCTGTGGGTGCCGTGGGAAGGGCTGGGTGGCGGAGGGCTGTGGGTGCCGGGGGAAGGGCTGGGTGGCGGAGGGCTGTGGGTGCCGTGGGCAGGGCTGGGTGGCGGAGGGCTGTGGGTGCCGTGGGAAGGGCTGGGTGGCGGCCGGGGGTCCCTGGAGCGGGGGCAGGCGCTGCCCACGGGCACACTCGAAGCTTTCCGGGCTGGCTGGGCCCCGCAGGGGGTGGGCTGCCGGACCGACCCCCATTCTCACACTTTCATTGGGCGGGTATTGGGTGAGGTTTGGTCTCTTTTCCTGTTCTGTTGGGGCTGTGCTCCACCCGCGGTTTGGGGCACTCCCCACATTTTGTTTTGTCCATCAGTCACTTCTGGTCTGTTTTGCTTTGTTGTGTCCCAGCTCCAGGCCGATGCCAGCGGCGGGCGCTGCCTCACCCTGCCCGCGGGAAGAGCGGGAAGGACAGGCAATCTCAGGGAAAACAGATCCAAATAAACATTATATAGACATCAAATAAACAGCACCATCAAACTGTCCGACCCGAGACAATGCTGCTGGGGGAGGGGGACCGCGGCTGCTGGGGGAGGGGGACCGCGGCTGCTGGGGGAGGGGGACCGCGGCTGCTGGGGGAGGGGGACCGCGGCTGCTGGGGGAGGGGGACCGCGGCTGCTGGGGGAGGGGGACCGTGGCTGCTGGGGGAGGAAGAGGGGACCGTGGCTGCTGGGGGAGAGGGGGAGGGGGACCGCGGCTGCTGGGGAGGGGGACGCTGTTGCTGGGGGAGAGGGAGGGGGACTACGGGTGCTGGGTGAGGGGGACCGCGTCTGCAGGGGGAGGGGGAATGGGACTGCGCTGCTGGGGGAGAGGAGGGGGACCGCGGCTGCTGGGGGAGGGGAGGGGGACCGCGGCTGCTGGGGGTAAGGAGGGGGACCGCGGCTGCTGGGGGAGGGGGAGTGGGACCGCGGCTGCTGGGGGAGGGGGAGGGATCGCGGCTGCTGGGGGAGGGGGAGGGATCGCGGCTGCTGGGGGAGGGGAGGGGGAACCGCGGCTGCTGGGGGCGGGAGGAGGGATCGTGGCTGCTGGGGAAGGGGAGGGGGAACGCGGCTGCTGGGGGGGAGGGGGACAGCGGCTGCTGGGGGAGGGTGGAGGGATCGTGGCTGCTGGGGGAGGGGAGGGCGACCGCGGCTGCTGGGGAGGGGGACCGTGGCTGCTGGGGAGGGGGACCGCGGCTGCTGCGGGAGGGGGACCGCGGCTGCTGGGGTAGGGGAGGGGGACCGCGGCTGCTGGGGGAGGGGGAGGGGGACCGCGGCTGCTGGGGGAGGGGGTGGAGGACCGCGGCGGCTGGGGGAGGGGGAGGGGGACCGTGGCTGCTGGGGGAGGAAGAGGGCACCGTGGCTGCTGGGGGAGAGGGGAGGGGGACCGCGTCTGCTGGGGAGGGGGACCGCGGTTGCTGGAGGAGAGGGAGGGGGACTGCGGGTGCTGGGTGAGGGGGACCGCGGCTGCTGGGGGAGGGGGACTGCGCTGCTGGGGGAGGGGAGGGGGACCGCGGCTGCTGGGGGAGGGGTGGGGGACCGCGGCTGCTGGGGGTTAGGAGGGGGACCGCGGCTGCTGGGGGAGGGATCGCGGCTGCTGGGGAGAGGGGAGGGATCGCGGCTGCTGGGGGAGGGAAGGGGGAACCGCGGCTGCTGGGGGAGGGGAGGGGGAACGCGGCTGCTGGGGGGGAGGGGGACAGCGGCTGCTGGGGGAGGGTGGAGGGATCGTGGCTGCTGGGGGAGGGGAGGGCGACCGCGGCTGCTGGGGGAGGGGGGCAGGGATCGTGGCTGCTGGGGGAGGGGGGGACGGCGGCTGCTGGGGAGGGGGACCGCGGCTGCTGGGGGAGGGGGAGGGGGACCGCGGCTGCTGGGGGAGGGGGACCGCGGCTGCTGGGGGAGGGGGAGGGAGACCGCGGCTGCTGGGGGAGGGGTAGGGGGACCGCGTCTGCTGGGGGTGTGAGGGGGACCGTGGCTGCTGGGGGAGGGGTACCGCTGCTGCTGTGGGAGGGGGACCGCGACTGCTGGGGGAGGGGGACCGTGGCTGCTGGGGGGGGGGACCGCGGCTGCTGGGGGAAGGGGGAGGGATCGTGGCTGCTGGGGAAGGGGAGGGGGAACGCGGCTGCTGGGGGGGAGGGGGACAGCGGCTGCTGGAGGAGTGTGGAGGGATCGTGGCTGCTGGGGGAGGGGAGGGCGACCGCGGCTGCTGGGGGAGTGATCGTGGCTGCTGGGGTAGGGGGGGACGGCGGCTGCTGGGGGAGGGGGATCGCGGCTGCTGGGGAATGGGGAGGGATCGCGGCTGCTGGGGAGGGGGACCACAGTTGCTGGGGAGGTGGAGGGGGACTGCGGCTGCTGGGGGAGTGGGGAGGGGGGGCGCGGATGCTGGGGGAGGGGGAGGGTGACCGCGGCTGCTTGGGGAGGGGGTGAGGGGGTGAGGGGGTGAGGGTGAGGGGGGCCGCGGCTGCTGAGGGAGGGGCAGCGGGGCTGCTGGGGGAGGGGGTGAGGGTTGAGGGGGGGGGGCGCGGCTGCTGGGGGAGGGGGAGGGTGACTGCGGCTGCTTGGGGAGGGGGTGAGGGGGTGAGGGTGAGGGGGGCCGCAGCTGCTGGGGGAGGGGGAGCGGGGCTGCGGCTGCTGCGGGAGTGTGGTACTTTGGCGAGACCATGCAGACGCTGCAACAACGAATGAACGGACATCGCGCGACAATCACCAGGCAGGAATGTTCCCTTCCAGTCGGGGAACACTTCAGCAGTCAAGGGCATTCAGCCTCTGATCTCCGGGTAAGCGTTCTCCAAGGCGGCCTTCAGGACGCGCAACAACACAGAATCGCCGAGCAGAAGCTTATAGCCAAGTTCCGCACACATGAGTGCGGCCTCAACCGGGACCTGGGATTCATGTCGCATTACATTCATCCCCCACCATCTGGCCTGCGAAATCCTACCAACTGTCCTGGCTTGGTACAATTCACACTCTTTAACCTGGGGTTACCTCATCTCTGGATCTGTAAAGATTTAATCACCTGCTAATGCTCGCATTCCTAGCATTGGCTGGCAGCTTTGAATCTGTCTATATATCTGTTTCTGGAGCATACCTCTTCATTCACCTGAGGAAAGAGCAGCGCTTCGAAAGCTCGTGACATCGAAACAAACCTGTTGGACTTTAACCTGGTGTTGTAAGACTTCTTTCTGCGCTCACCCCAGTTCAACGCCGGCATCTCCACATCATCTGTAAATACAGATATTCTAAACAGGGACCACAGTAAATAATGATATTCTACCCAGGGACCACTGTAAATAATGATATTGTATGCCGTGGCCTCTGTTAATATTTATAAATAACCCAGGGACCACTGTAAATAAAGAAATGCCACCCAGGGACCATTGTAAATAAGATATACTGCACAGGGACCACTGTCAATAATGATATACCAGCCAGTGACCACTGTAAATAAAGGTACACCACCCAGGGACCATTGTAAATAAAGATAAACCACCCAGGGACCATTGTAAATAATAATAACCTACCCAGGAACCACTGTAAATAAGATATACTGCACAGGGACCACTGTCAATAATGATATACCAGCCAGTGACCACTGTAAGTAAAGAAATACCACCCAGGGACCACTGTAAATAAAATTATACCACCCAGGGACTATTGTAAATAATGATATACTACACAGTGGCCACTGTAAATAAAGGTATCACGCCCAGGAACCACTGTAATTAAAGACTTTCTATACAAGGACCACTGTAAATAATGATATACTACCCAGGGACCACTGCATATAATGATATACTATCCAGTGATCATTGTAAATAATGATATACTACCCAGGGACCACTGCAGATAATGATATACTGCACACAGCCACTGTAAATAATGGCATACTACCCAGGGACCACAGTAAATAATGATGTACTACCCAGGGACCACTGTAAAGAATGTTATACTACCAGGGACCACTGTAAAGAATGATATACTACCAGGGACCACTGTAAATAAAGATATTCAACACAGGGACAACTGTAAATAGTGATATAATACTGAGGGACAACTGTAAATAATGATATTCTACCCAGGGGCCACTGTAAATAATGATGTACTACACAGGGGTCACTGTAAATAATGATGTACTACACAGGGGTCACTGTAAATACTGATATTCTACCCAGGGGCCACTGTAACTAATGATATACTACCCAGGGACAACTGTAAATAATGATGTACTACACAGGGGTCACTGTAAATACTGATTTACTACACAGGGGTCACTGTAAATAAAGATATACTGCCCAGGGACGACTGTAAATAATGATATAATACCCAGGGACCACAGTAAGTAATGATATACTACCCAGGGACCACTGTAAAGAATGACATACTACCAGGGACCACTGTAAATAATGATATTCTACCCATGGAGCACCGTAAATAATTATGTACTACGCATGGACCACGGCAAATTAAGATATACTATCCAGGGACAACTGTAGATAATGACATTCTACGCAGGGACCACTGTAAATAATGACATAGTACCTAGGTACCACTGTAAATAAAGATATACTGCCGGGGGACGACTGTAAATAATGATATACCACCGAGTGAACACTGGAAATCATGATACTCTACCCAGGGACCACAGTAAATCATAGATCATAGAATTTACAGTGCAGAAGGAGGCCATTCGGCCCATCGAGTCTGCCCGGCTCTTGAAAAGAGCACCCTATCCAAGTCCACATCTCCACCCTATCCCCATAAGCGAGTAACCCCACCCAACACTAAGGGCAATTTTGGACACTAAGGCAATTTATCATGGCCAATTCACCTAAACTGCACATCTTTGGACTGTGGGAGGAAACCGGAGCACCCGGAGGAAACCCACGCACACACGGGGAGGATGTGCAGACTCCGCACATCCGGGAATCGAACCTGGGACCCTGGAGCTGTGAAACAATTGTGCTATCCACTATGCTACCGTGCTGCACACTAAATGATATAGTGGTGCTAAATGATATAATAATATACCGTGCTGCCCACTAAATGATACAGCATAATGATATACTTCCCAGGGACCACTGTAAATAAAGATAAACCACCCAGAGACCACTGTAAATAAAGATAAACCACCCAGGGACCACTGTAAATAAAGATAAACCACCCAGGGACCACTGCAAATAAAGATAAACCACCCGGGGACCACTGTAAATAAAGATAAACCACCCAGGGACCACTGTAAATAAAGGTAAACTACCCAGGGACCACTGTAAATAAAGATAAAACACCCGGGGAACACTGTAAATAAAGATAAACCACCCAGGGACCACTGCAAATAAAGATAAACCACCCGGGGACCACTGTAAATAAAGATAAACTACCCAGGGACCACTGTAAATAAAGATAAACCACACAGGGACCACTGTAAATAAAGATAAACCACCCAGAGACCACTGTAAATAAAGATAAACCACACAGGGACCACTGTAAATAAAGATAAACCACCCAGAGACCACTGTAAATAAAGATAAACCACCCAGGGACCACTGTAAATAAAGATAAACCACCCAGGGACCATTGTAAATAAAGATAAACTACCCAGGAACCACTGTAAATAAAGATATACCACCCAGAGAGCTTTGTAAATAATGATAAACAACGCGGGAACCACTTTAAATAAGACACTGCACAGTGCCCACTGTAAATAATGATATTCTAATCAGAGACCACAGTAAATAATGATATACTTCCAGGGATCACTGTAAATAAAGCTATACTGCCGAGGGACCACTGTAAATAAAGTCATACTACCCAGGGACTGTTGTAAATAATGATATACTACACAGTGACCACTGTAAATAATACGAAGTCTTACAACACCAGGTTAAAGTCCAACAGGTTTGTTTCGATGTCACTAGCTTTCGGAGCGCTGCTCCTTCCTCAGGTGAATGCAGAGGTCTGTTCCAGAAACACATATAGAGACAAATTCAAAGATGCGAAACAATGCTAGGAATGCGAGCATTAGCAGGTGATTAAATCTTTACAGATCCAGAGATGGGGTAACCCCAGGTTAAAGAGGTGTGAATTGTACCAAGCCAGGACAGTTGGTAGGATTTTGCAGGCCAGATGGTGGGGGATGAATGTAATGCGACATGAATCCCAGGTCCCGGTTGAGGCCGCACTCATGTGTGCGGAACTTGGCTATAAGTTTCTGCTCGGCGATTCTGCGTTGTCGCGGGTCCTGAAGGCCGCCTTGGAGAATGCTTACCCGGAGATCAGAGGCTGAATGCCCTTGACAGCTGAAGTGTTCCCCGACTGGAAGGGAACATTCCTGCCTGGTGATTGTTGCGCGATGTCCGTCCATTCGTTGTCGCAGCGTCTGCATGGTCTCGCCAATGTACCACGCTTCGGGGCATCCTTTCCTGCAGCGTATGAGGTAGACAACGTTGGCCGAGTCACACGAGTATGTACCGTGTACCTGGTGGGTGGTGTTCTCACGTGTAATAGTGGTATCCATGTCGATGATCTGGCACGTCTTGCACAGATTACCATGACAGGGTTGTGTGGTGTCGTGGTCACTGTTCTGAAGACTGGGTAGTTTTCTGCAAACAATGGTTCGTTTGAGGTTGTGCGGTTGTTTGAAGGCAAGTAGTGGGGGTGTGGGGATGGCCTTGGCAAGATCTTCATCGTCATCAATGGCTGTCAAGAAGTTCTGCACACATGAGTGCAGCCTCAACCGGGACCTGGGATTCATGTCGCATTACAGTCATCCCCCACCATCTGGCCTGCAAAATCCTACCAACTGTCCTGGCTTGGTACAATTCACACCTCTTTAACCTGGGGTTACCCCATCTCTGGATCTGTAAAGGGTTAATCACCTGCTAATGCTCGCATTCCTAGCATTGTTTGGCATCTTTGCATTTGTCTATATATGTGTATCTGGAACAGACCTCTGCATTCACCTGGGGAAGGAGCAGCGCTCCGAAAGCTAGTAACATCGAAACAAACCTGTTGGACTTTAACCTGGTGTTGTAAGACTTCGTACTGTGCTCACCCCAGTCCAACGCCGGCATCTCCACATCACTGTAAATAATGATATTCTAACCAGAGACAAGTGTAAATAATGATATATTACCCAGGGACCACTGAAACAATGATATCCTGATCAGGGATCATTGTAAATTATGACATACAGCCTAGGTACCACTGTAAAAATGATATACTGCCCAGGGACCGCTGTAAATAATGATATACCAGCCAGTGACCACTGTAAATAATGATATTCTAATCAGAGACAACTGCAAATAATGATATATTACCCAGGGACCACTGTAAATAATGATATACTATCAGCGACTACTGTAAATAAAGACATACTACACAGGGACCACTGTAAATAATGATATACTACCCAGGGACCACTGTAAATAATGATCTACTACCCAGGGACCACTTTAAATAATTACTTACTACCCAGTGATCACTGCAAAGAATGATATACTACCAGGAACCACTGTAAATAGAGGTACACTCCCAGGGACCACTGTAAATAAAGACATACTACACAGGGACCACTGTAAATAATTATTTACTACCCAGGGACCACTGTAGATAATGATATGCTGCCCAGGGCCGACTACAAACAGTGATATACTGCACAGGCGCACTGTAAAAAAATTATATACTACCCTGGGACCACTGTAAATAATGATACGTTGCCCAGAAACCACTGTAAATAATGTTAAACTATGCAGGGAACACTGAAAATAATGATATACAGCACAGGGACCAATTTATATAATGATATTTTACTCAGGGACAACTGTAAATAATGATATTCTACACCGGGACCAGTGTAAATAATGATATACTGCACAGGGAACACTGAAAATAATGAAATACTGGCCAGGGACCACTGTAAATAATGATATTCTACCCAGGGCCAAATGCAAATAATAATGTACTACCCAGGCACAACTGTAAATAATGACATTCTGACCGGGGACCACTGTAAATGCTGATATTCCACCAGGGAATACAGTAAATAATGATTTACTACCCAGGGACCACTGCAGAAAATAATATACTACCGATGGACAACTATTAATAATGGTGAAGTGCCCATGGAACGCTGTAACAAATGATATTCTACCAAGGAACCACTGTAAATAATGATATACTGCCCAGGGGCCACTGTAAATAAAGACTTACTGCCCAGGGTCAACCGTAAATGATGATATACTACCCAGGGACCACTGTAAATAAAGATATACTGCCCAGGGACCACTGTAAATAAAGACTTACTGCCCAGGGTCCACTGTAAATGATGATATACTACCCAGGGACCACTGTAAATAATGGTATACAACCTAGGGCCCACTGTAAATAATGATATACTGCCCATGGCCCACTGTAAATAATGATATACTGCCCAGGGACCACTGTAAATAATGATATACTCCCCAGGGACCACTGTAAATAAAGATATACTGCCCAGGGTCCATTGCAAAAATGATATACTACACAGGGACCACTGTAAATAATGATATACTGCCCAGGGACTACTGCATATAATGGTATACTGCCCAGGGACCACCGTAAATAATGATATACTTTCCACGGTTCAATGTAAATAATGATATACACCCGAGGGACCACTGTAATTATTCATGTACTACCCAAGGACCACTGTAAGTAATAACAAACGGCCCAGGGACCAGTGTAGTTAATGATATTCGACCCATGGACCACTGTAAATAATGATATTCTACTCAGGCACCACAGTAAATAATGAGATACTACCCATGGACCACAGTAAATAATTAGATAATACCCAGGGACCACTGTAAATAATGCTATACTACCCAGGGAACACTGTAAATAATGAGATACTACCCAGGGACCACTGAAAATAATGACATTCTACCCAGGGACCACTGTAAATAATGATTATCTACACAGGGACCACTTTAAATAATCATCCACTGTCAAGAGACCACTGTAAATAATGATATACTGCCGAGGGACCACTGTCACTAATGAAATACTATCCAGCGATCACTGTAAATGATGTTACCGACCCAAGGCCAATGTAAACAATGACATACTACCCAGGGACCACTGTCAATAATGGTATGCCACCCTGGAACCTTTGTAAATAATGGGATACTACCCAGTGACCACGGTAAATAATGACATACTACCCAGGGACCACTGTAAATAATCATATACTACCCTGGAACCATTGTAAATAATGGGATACTACCCAGTGACCACGGTAAATAATGACATACTACACAGGACCACTGTAAATAATGATATACTACCCTTGGAACACTGTAAATAATGATATACTATCCAGGGACCACTGTAAATAATGATATATTTCCCAGAGACCACTGTAAATAATGATATACCACCCAGTACTACTGTCAATAATGATATACTATGCAGAATCCACTGTAAATTAAGAGGTACTACACAGGGCACACTATACATGATGACATAATGTCCAGGGACCACTGTAAATAATGATATATTTCCCAGAGACCACTGTAAATAATGATATACCACCCAGGGACTACTGTCAATAATGATATACTATCCAGAATCCACTGTAAATTAAGAGGTACTACACAGGGCACACTATAAATGATGACATAATGTCCAGGGACCACTGTAAATCATGATGTGCCACTCTGGGACCACTGTAGATAATACTACACTACACTGGGACCACTGTAAAGGATGATATACTACCCAGTGACCTGTGTAAATAATGACATACAACGCAGGGACCAGTGTAAATAATGATATACTTCCCAGGAACCGCGGTCAATGATGATATACTACCCAGAGCCCTCTGTGATTAATGATATATTGCCCTGGGACCACTGTAAATAATGATATACTACCCAGGGACCACTGTAAGTAATGGTATACTGCCCAGGGACCACTGTGCTTAATGATATATTGCCCAGGGACCACTCTAAATAATGATATACTGCCCATGGACCACTGTGAATAAAGATGTACTGCACAGTGCACACTATAATTGATGACATACTGTCCAGGGACCACTGTAAACCATGATATACGACGCTGGGACCACTGTAAATAACGATATATTACGCAGGGACCACTGTAGAAAATGATATACTACCCTGGGACCACTGTAAATAATGATATCTTACCCAGGGACAACTGTAAATAATGATATACTGCTCAGGGACCACTGTAAATAATGAAATACTACCAGGGGCCCTCTGTAAATAATGATATACAACGCAGGGACGACTGTATATTGGATACGATACCCAGGGTCCACTGTAAGTAATGAGATACTCCCCAGGGAACACTGTAAATAAAGATATACTGCCCACGGTCCACTGAAAATAACGATATACTGCCCTGGCGCCACTGTAAATAATGAAATACTATCCAGTGACCACTGTAAATGATGATGACGACCCACAGCCAATGTAAATAATAGTATACTACACATCGACCAGTGTAAATAAGGATATAATACAAAGGGGCAACTGTTCATAACGATTTACTCCCCAGGGATCACTGTAAATAATGATGTACTACCCAGGGATCACGGTAAGTAATGATGTACTACCCAGGGATCACGGTAAATAATGATGTACTACCCAGGGATCACGGTAAATAATGATGTACTACCCAGGGACCATTGTAGATACTGATATTCTACCCAGGGTCCACTGTAAATATTGATATACTATCCAAGTACCACAGTAAATAATAATTAATAACCCAGGAGCCAGTGTAAATAATGATATTCTACCCAGGGTCTACTAAATATTGATATACTATCCAAGTACCACAGTAAATAGTGATTTACTATCCTGGGACTACTGTAGATAATGGTATACTACCCAGTGGCCACTGTAAATAATGATATACTTTCCACGGTCCACTGTAAATAATCATATACACCCCAGGGACCACTGTAAATATTCATATACTACCCAAGGACCACTGTAAGTTATAACAAACTGCTCAGGGACCAGTGTAGATAATGATATCGACCCAGGGACCACTGTAAAGAATGATATTCTACCCAGGAACCACTGTAAATAATGATGTACTACCAGGGTACATTATAAATAATGATATTCTACCCGTGGTCCACTGTAAATATTGATATGCTCTCCAATAACCACAGTAAATAATAATTAATATCACAGGAGCCAGTGTAAATAATGATATTCTACCCAGGGACCACTGTAAATATTGAGACATTACCCAGGGACCAATGTAAAGAATGATATATTACCCAGGGACCACTGTAAATAATTATATTCCACCCAGGGACCTCTGTAAATAATGATACACTACCCAGGGACCACTGTAAATAATGATATTCTACCCAGGGACCACTGTAAATAACGATATTCTACACAGGGACCACTTTAAACAATGATATAATAGTTCGAAGTCTTACAACACCAGGTTAAAGTCCAACAGGTTTGTTTCGATGTCACTAGCTTTCGGAGCGCTGCTCCTTCCTCAGGTGAATGAAGAGGTCTGTTCCAGAAACACATATATAGACAAATTCAAAGATGCCAATCAATGCTAGGAATGCGAGCATTAGCAGGTGATTAAATCTTTACAGATCCAGAGATGGGGTAACCCCAGGTTAAAGAGGTGTGAATTGTACCAAGCCAGGACAGTTGGTAGGATTTTGCAGGCCAGACGGTGGGGGATGACTGTAATGCGACACGAATCCCAGGCCCCGGTTGAGGCCGCACTCATGTGTGCGGAACTTGGCTATCAGTTTCTGCTCGGCGATTCTGCGTTGTCGCGGGTCCTGAAGGCCGCCTTGGAGAACGCTTACCCGGAGATCAGAGGCTGAATGCCCTTGACTGCTGAAGTGTTCCCCGACTGGAAGGGAACATTCCTGCCTGGTGATTGTTGCGCGATGTCCGTTCATTCGTTGTCGCAGCGTCTGCATGGTCTCGCCAATGTACCACGCTTCGGGACATCCTTTCCTGCAGCGTATGAGGTAGACAACGTTGGCCGAGTCACACGAGTATGTACCGCGTACCTGGTGGGTGGTGTTCTCACGTGTAATAGTGGTATCCATGTCAATGATCTGGCACGTCTTGCAGAGATTGCCATGGCAGGGTTGTGTGGTGTCGTGGTCACTGTTCTGAAGACTGGGTAGTTTGCTGCAAACAATGGTTCGATTGAGGTTGCGCGGTTGTTTGAAGGTAAGTAGTGGGGGTGTGGGGATGACCTTGGCAAGATGTTCATCGTCATCAATGACGTGTTGAAGGCTGTGAAGAAGATGACGTAGTTTCTCCGCTCCGGGGAAGGACTGGACGACGAAGGGTATTCTGTCGGTTGTGTCCCATGTTTGTCTTCTGAGGAGGTCGGTACGGTTTTTCACTGTGGCGCGTTGGAACTGTCGATCGACGAGTCGAGTGCCATATCCCATTCGTACGAGGGCATCTTTCAACGTCTGTAGATGTCTGTTACGCTCCTCCGCGTCTGAGCAGATCCTGTGTATACGGAGCGCTTGTCCATAGGGGGTGGCTTCTTTAATGTGTTTAGGGTGGAAGCTGGAGAAGTGGAGCATCGTGAGGTTATCCGTGGGTTTGCGGTAAAGCGAAGTGCTGAGGTGACCGTCCTTGATGGAGACGAGTGTGTCCAAGAATGCAACTGATTTTGGAGAGTAGTCCATGGTGAGTCTGATGGTTGGATGCAACTTATTAATGTCATTGTGTAGTCGTTTCAGTGATTCTTCGCCGTGGGTCCAAAGGAAAAAAATGTCATCGATGTATCTGGTGTATAACATCGGTTGAAGGTCCTGTGCGGTGAGTAGGTCCTGTTCAAACTTGTGCATGAATATGTTGGCGTACTGGCGTGCGAATTTGGTCCCCATGGCTGTTTTTCCTGCGTCTGAATGAAGAACTTGTTGTCGAAGGTGAAGACGTTGTGATAAAGAATGAAGCGGATGAGTTCCAGAATTGCGTCTGGAGATTGGCAGTTTCGGTGTTGAGTACTGAGGCTGTTGCAGCAATGCCGTCGTCATGGGGGATGCTGGTGTAGTGCCGAGACGTCCATTGTGACGAGGAATGTTCCTGGTGCAACTGGTCCATGGGTGCTGAGTTTCTGTAGGAAGTCCGTCGTGTCGCGACAGAAGCTGGGTGCACCTTGTACGATGGGTTTCAAGATGCCCTCGATGTCGCCAGAGAGGTTCTCACACAGGGTCCCATTGCCTGAAATGATAGGGCGGCCTGGTGTGTTGGCCTTATGTATTTTCGGGAGGCAGTAGAGATCTCCAATGCGGGGAGTACGTGGGATGAGAGCACGTAGGGTGCTCTGAAGATCTGGATCCAAGGTCTTGATCAGTCTGTTAAGTTGGCGGATGTGTTCCTTGGTCGGATCTGCGGGTAACTGTCTGGAGTGTTCTTGGTTGTTCAGTTGTCGGTATACTTCTTTGCAGTAGTCCGTTCTGTTCAGTACGACAGTGACCCCCCTTTGTCTGCTGGTTTGATGACGATGCTGTGGTTGGTCTTGAGAGCGCGGATGGCATTGCGTTGTGCTTGGGTGACGTTCGGGGCTGTCTTGTGAATGCGACTGATGAATCTGGCATTGACGCGACTCCTGACGGCTTGAGCATACATGTAGAGTCTAAGGCAGCTACCTTCCGGAGGGGTCCTCCGGAATGAGAGGGAATGAGACCGGGAATGAGACCTCTTCATTCACCTGAGGAAGGAGCAGCGCTCCGAAACCTAGTGACATCGAAACAAACCTGTTGGACTTTAACCTGGTGTTGTAAGACTTCGTACTGTGCTCACCCCAGTCCAACGCCGGCATCTCCACATCAATGATATAATACCCAGTGACCACGGTAAATAATGATACACTACCCAGGGACCACTGTAAATATTGATATACTATCCAGGGACCACGGAAAATAATGATGTACTACCTGCGGTACATTGTAAATAATGATATTCTACCCGTGGTCCACTGTAAATATTGATATACAATCCAAGTACCACAGTAAATAATAATTAATATCCCAGGAGCCACTGTAAATGATGATATTCTACCCAGGGACCACTGTAAATAATGATATTGTACGCCGGGACCTCTGTTAATATTTATAAATAACCAGGGCGCTGTAAATATTGAGACATTACCCAGGGAACAATGTAACTAATGATATATTACCCAGGGACCACTGTAAATAATGATATTCTACCCAGTGACCACTGTAAATAATGATACACTACCGAGGGACCACTGTAAATAATGATATTATACACAGGGACAACTGTAAATAATGATATTGTACGCCGGGACCTCTGTTAATATTTATAAATAACCAGGGCGCTGTAAATATTGAGACATTACCCAGGGAACATTGTAACTAATGATATATTACCCAGGGACAACTGTAAATAATGATATTCTACCCAGTGACCACTGTAAATAATGATACACTACCCAGGGACCACTGTAAATAATGATATTCTACACAGGGAACACTGTAAATAATGATATTCTACCCAGGGACCAATGTAAATAATGATATTCTACACAGGGACCACTTTGAACAATGATATAATACCCAGTGACCACGGTAAATAATGATATTCTACACGTCGTCCACTGTAAATATTGATATACTATCCAAGTACCGCAGTAAATAATAATTAATATCGCAGGAGCCAGTGTAAACGATGATATTCTACCCAGGGACCACTGTAAATATTTAATGTCGTGCTCTGTTTAATTTTACATTGTTCACTGTAGGGCACTGTTTCACTGTACCGTATTTAATGTCGGGCTATGTTTAATTTTACATTGTTCACTGTAGGTCACTGTTTCATTGTACTGTATTTAATGTCGGGCTCTGTTTAATTTTACCTTGTTGCTTGTAGGTCACTGTTTCATTGTACCGTATTTAATGTTGGGCTCTGTTTAATTTTACCTTGTAGCTTGTAGGGCACTGTTTCATTGTACTGTATTTAATGTCGGGCTCTGTTTAATTTTACCTTGTTCAGTGTAGGGCACTGTTTCATTGTACCGCATTTAATGTCGGGCTCTGTTTAAATTTACCTTGTTCAGTGTAGGGCACTGTTTCATTGTACCGTATTTAATGTCGAGCTCTGTTTAATTTTACCTTGTTCACTGTAGGGCACTGTTTCATTGTACTGTATTTAATGTCGGGCTCTGTTTTATTTTACATTGTTCACATTAGGGCCCTGTTTCATTGTACTGTATTTAATGCCGGGCTCTGTTTAATTTTACTTTGTTCACTGTAGGGCACTGTTTCATTGTATCGTATTTAATGTCGGGCTGTGTTTAATTTTACATTGTTCACTGTAGGGCACTGTTTCATTGTACCGTATTTAATGTCGGGCTCTGTTTAATTTTACCTTGTCCAGTGTAGGACACTGTTTCATTGTACCGTATTTACTGTCGGGCTCTGTTTAAATTTACCTTGTTCAGTGTAGGGCACTGTTTCATTGTACCGTATTTAATGTCGGGCTGTGTTTTATTTTACATTGTTCAGTGTAGGGCACTGTTTCATTGTACCGTATTTAATGTTGGGCTGTGTCTAATTGTACATTGTTCACTGTAGGGCACTCTTTCATTGTACTGTATTTACTGTCGGGCTGTGTTTAATTTTACCTTGCTCAGTGGAGGGCACTGTTACATTGTACTGTATTTAATGTCGTGCTCTGTTTAATTTTACATTGTTCACTGTAGGGCACTGTTTCATTGTACCGTATTTAATGTCGGGCTCTGTTTAAATTTACCTTGTTCAGTGTAGGGCACTGTTTCATTGTACCGTATTTAATGTCGGGCTGTGTTTTATTTTACATTGTTCAGTGTAGGGCACTGTTTCATTGTACCGTATTTAATGTCGGGCTGTGTTTAATTTTACCTTGTTCACTGTAGGCACTGTTTCATTGTACCGTATTTAATGTTGGGCTGTGTTTAATTGTACATTGTTCACTGTAGGTCACTGTTTCATTGTACTGTATTTAATGTCGGGCTGTGTTTAATTTTACATTCTTCACTGCAGGGCATTGTTTCATTGTGCTGTATTTAATGTTGGGCTCTGTTTAATTTTACCTTGTTTACTGTAGGTCACTGTTTCAGTGTACTGTTTTTAATGTCGGGCTCTGTTTCATTGTACCGTATTTAATGTCGGGCTGTGTTTAATTTTATCTTGTTCAGTGTAGGGCACTGTTTCATATTACCGTATTTAATGTCGGGCTGTGTTTAATTGTACATTGTTCACTGTAGGACACTGTTTCATTGTACCGTATTTAATGTTGGGTTGTGTTTAATTGTACATTGTTCACTGTAGGGCACTGTTTCATTGTACCGTATTTCATGTCGGGCTGTGTTTAAGTTTACATTGTTCAGTGTAGGGCACTGATTCATTGTACTGTATTTAATGTCGGGCTGTGTTTAATTTTACATTGTTCAGTGTAGGGCACTGTTTCACTGTACCGTATTTAATGTCGGGCTATGTTTAATTTTACATTGTTCACTGCAGGTCACTGTTTCATTGTACTGGACTTAATGTCGGGCGCTGTTTAATTTTCCTTGTTGCTTGTAGGGCACTGTTTCATTGTACTGTATTTAATGTCGGGCTGTGTTTAATTTTACATTGTTCACTGTAGGGCACTGTTTCATTGTACCGTATTTAATGTCGGGCTCTGTTTAATTTTACCTTGTCCAGTGTAGGACACTGTTTCATTGTACCGTATTTACTGTCGGGCTCTGTTTAAATTTACCTTGTTCAGTGTAGGGCACTGTTTCATTGTACCGTGTTTAATGTCGGGCTGTGTTTTATTTTACATTGTTCAGTGTAGGGCACTGTTTCATTGTACCGTATTTAATGTTGGGCTGTGTTTAATTGTACATTGTTCACTGTAGGGCACTCTTTCATTGTACCGTATTTACTGTCGGGCTGTGTTTAATTTTACCTTGCTCAGTGGAGGGCACTGTTACATTGTACTGTATTTAATGTCGTGCTCTGTTTAATTTTACATTGTTCACTGTAGGGCACTGTTTCATTGTACCGTATTTAATGTCGGGCTCTGTTTAAATTTACCTTGTTCAGTGTAGGGCACTGTTTCATTGTACCGTATTTAATGTCGGGTGTGTTTTATTTTACATTGTTCAGTGTAGGGCACTGTTTCATTGTACCGTATTTAATGTCGGGCTGTGTTTAATTTTACCTTGTTCACTGTAGGCACTGTTTCATTGTACCGTATTTAATGTTGGGCTGTGTTTAATTGTACATTGTTCACTGTAGGGCACTCTTTCATTGTACCGTATATAATGTCGGGCTGTGTTTAATTTTACCTTGCTCAGTGGAGGGCACTGTTACATTGTACTGTATTTAATGTCGTGCTCTGTTTAATTTTACATTGTTCACTGTAGGGCACTGTTTCATTGTACCGTATTTAATGTCGGGATATGTTTAATTTTACATTGTTCACTGTAGGTCACTGTTTCATTGTACTGTATTTAATGTCGGGCTGTGTTTAATTTTACCTTGCTCAGTGGAGGGCACGGTTACATTGTACTTTATTTAATGTCGTGCTCTGTTTAATTTTACATTGTTCACTGTTGGGCACTGTTTCATTGTACCGTATTTAATGTCGGGCTATGTTTAATTTTACATTGTTCACTGTAGGTCACTGTTTCATTGTACTGTATTTAATGTCGGGCTGTGTTTAATTTTACATTCTTCACTGCAGGGCATTGTTTCATTGTGCTGTATTTAATGTTGGGCTCTGTTTAATTTTACCTTGTTCACTGTCGGGCACTGTTTCGTTGTCCCGTATTTAATGTCGGGCTCTGTTTAATGTTACATTGCTCAGTGGAGGGCACTTTTTCATTGTACTGTATTTAATGTCGGGCTCTGTTTAATTTTGCCTTGTTTACTGTAGGTCACTGTTTCAGTGTACTGTTTTTAATGTCGGGCTCTGTTTCATTGTACCGTATTTAATGTCGGGCTGTGTTTAATTTTACCTTGTTCAGTGTAGGGCACTGTTTCATATTACCGTATTTAATGTCGGGCTGTGTTTAATTGTACATTGTTCACTGTAGGACACTGTTTCATTGTACCGTATTTAATGTTGGGCTGTGTTTAATTGTACATTGTTCACTGTAGGGCACTGTTTCATTGTACCGTATTTAATGTCGGGCTGTGTTTAAGTTTACATTGTTCAGTGTAGGGCACTGATTCATTGTACTGTATTTAATGTCGGGCTCTGTTTAAATTTACCTTGTTCAGTGTAGGGCACTGTTCCATTGTACCGTATTTAATGTCGGGCTGTGTTTTATTTTACATTGTTCAGTGTAGGGCACTGTTTCATTGTACCGTATTTAATGTTGGGCTGTGTTTAATTGTACATTGTTCACTGTAGGGCACTCTTTCATTGTACCGTATTTACTGTCGGGCTGTGTTTAATTTTACCTTGCTCAGTGGAGGGCACTGTTACATTGTACTGTATTTAATGTCGTGCTCTGTTTAATTTTACATTGTTCACTGTAGGGCACTGTTTCATTGTACCGTATTTAATGTCGGGCTCTGTTTAAATTTACCTTGTTCAGTGTAGGGCACTGTTTCATTGTACCGTATTTAATGTCGGGCTGTGTTTTATTTTACATTGTTCAGTGTAGGGCACTGTTTCATTGTACCGTATTTAATGTCGGGCTGTGTTTAATTTTACCTTGTTCACTGTAGGCACTGTTTCATTGTACCGTATTTAATGTTGGGCTGTGTTTAATTGTACATTGTTCACTGTAGGTCACTGTTTCATTGTACTGTATTTAATGTCGGGCTGTGTTTAATTTTACATTCTTCACTGCAGGGCATTGTTTCATTGTGCTGTATTTAATGTTGGGCTCTGTTTAATTTTACCTTGTTTACTGTAGGTCACTGTTTCAGTGTACTGTTTTTAATGTCGGGCTCTGTTTCATTGTACCGTATTTAATGTCGGGCTGTGTTTAATTTTACCTTGTTCAGTGTAGGGCACTGTTTCATATTACCGTATTTAATGTCGGGCTGTGTTTAATTGTACATTGTTCACTGTAGGACACTGTTTCATTGTACCGTATTTAATGTTGGGCTGTGTTTAATTGTACATTGTTCACTGTAGGGCACTGTTTCATTGTACCGTATTTCATGTCGGGCTGTGTTTAAGTTTACATTGTTCAGTGTAGGGCACTGATTCATTGTACTGTATTTAATGTCGGGCTGTGTTTAATTTTACATTGTTCAGTGTAGGGCACTGTTTCACTGTACCGTATTTAATGTCGGGCTATGTTTAATTTTACATTGTTCACTGCAGGTCACTGTTTCATTGTACTGGACTTAATGTCGGGCGCTGTTTAATTTTCCTTGTTGCTTGTAGGGCACTGTTTCATTGTACTGTATTTAATGTCGGGCTGTGTTTAATTTTACATTGTTCACTGTAGGGCACTGTTTCATTGTACCGTATTTAATGTCGGGCTCTGTTTAATTTTACCTTGTCCAGTGTAGGACACTGTTTCATTGTACCGTATTTACTGTCGGGCTCTGTTTAAATTTACCTTGTTCAGTGTAGGGCACTGTTTCATTGTACCGTGTTTAATGTCGGGCTGTGTTTTATTTTACATTGTTCAGTGTAGGGCACTGTTTCATTGTACCGTATTTAATGTTGGGCTGTGTTAAATTGTACATTGTTCACTGTAGGGCACTCTTTCATTGTACCGTATTTACTGTCGGGCTGTGTTTAATTTTACCTTGCTCAGTGGAGGGCACTGTTACATTGTACTGTATTTAATGTCGTGCTCTGTTTAATTTTACATTGTTCACTGTAGGGCACTGTTTCATTGTACCGTATTTAATGTCGGGCTCTGTTTAAATTTACCTTGTTCAGTGTAGGGCACTGTTTCATTGTACCGTATTTAATGTCGGGCTGTGTTTTATTTTACATTGTTCAGTGTAGGGCACTGTTTCATTGTACCGTATTTAATGTCGGGCTGTGTTTAATTTTACCTTGTTCACTGTAGGCACTGTTTCATTGTACCGTATTTAATGTTGGGCTGTGTTTAATTGTACATTGTTCACTGTAGGGCACTCTTTCATTGTACCGTATATAATGTCGGGCTGTGTTTAATTTTACCTTGCTCAGTGGAGGGCACTGTTACATTGTACTGTATTTAATGTCGTGCTCTGTTTAATTTTACATTGTTCACTGTAGGGCACTGTTTCATTGTACCGTATTTAATGTCGGGATATGTTTAATTTTACATTGTTCACTGTAGGTCACTGTTTCATTGTACTGTATTTAATGTCGGGCTGTGTTTAATTTTACCTTGCTCAGTGGAGGGCACGGTTACATTGTACTTTATTTAATGTCGTGCTCTGTTTAATTTTACATTGTTCACTGTTGGGCACTGTTTCATTGTACCGTATTTAATGTCGGGCTATGTTTAATTTTACATTGTTCACTGTAGGTCACTATTTCATTGTACTGTATTTAATGTCGGGCTGTGTTTAATTTTACATTCTTCACTGCAGGGCATTGTTTCATTGTGCTGTATTTAATGTTGGGCTCTGTTTAATTTTACCTTGTTCACTGTCGGGCACTGTTTCGTTGTCCCGTATTTAATGTCGGGCTCTGTTTAATGTTACATTGCTCAGTGGAGGGCACTTTTTCATTGTACTGTATTTAATGTCGGGCTCTGTTTAATTTTGCCTTGTTTACTGTAGGTCACTGTTTCAGTGTACTGTTTTTAATGTCGGGCTCTGTTTCATTGTACCGTATTTAATGTCGGGCTGTGTTTAATTTTACCTTGTTCAGTGTAGGGCACTGTTTCATATTACCGTATTTAATGTCGGGCTGTGTTTAATTGTACATTGTTCACTGTAGGACACTGTTTCATTGTACCGTATTTAATGTTGGGCTGTGTTTAATTGTACATTGTTCACTGTAGGGCACTGTTTCATTGTACCGTATTTAATGTCGGGCTGTGTTTAAGTTTACATTGTTCAGTGTAGGGCACTGATTCATTGTACTGTATTTAATGTCGGGCTGTGTTTAATTTTACATTGTTCAGTGTAGGGCACTGTTTCACTGTACCGTATTTAATGTCGGGCTATGTTTAATTTTACATTGTTCACTGCAGGTCACTGTTTCATTGTACTGGACTTAATGTCGGGCGCTGTTTAATTTTCCTTGTTGCTTGTAGGGCACTGTTTCATTGTACTGTATTTAATGTCGGGCTCTGTTTAATTTTACCTTGTTCACTGTAGGTCACTGTTTCATTGCACCGTATTTAATGTCGGGCTGTGTTTAATTTTACATTGTTCAGTGTAGTGCACTGTTTCATTCTACCGTATTTAATGTTGGGCTCTGTTTAATTTTACCTTGTTGCTTGTAGAGCACTGTTTCATTGTACCGTATTTAATGTCGAGCTCTGTTTAATTTTACATTGTAGCTTGTAGGGCACTGTTTCATTGTACTGTATTTAATGTCGGGCTCTGATTAATTTTACCTTGTTCACTGTAGGGCACTGTTTCACTGTACCGTATTTAATGTTGGGCTCTGTTTAATTTTACCTTGTAGCTTGTAGGGCACTGTTTCATTGTGCTGTATTTAATGTCGGGCTCTGTTTAATTTTACCTTGTTCACTGTAGGTCACTGTTTCATTGTACTGTATTTAATGTCGGGCTCTGTTTAATTTTACATTGTTCACTGTAGGGCACTGTTTCATTGTGCTGTATTTAATGTCGGACTCTGATTAATTTTACCTTGTTCACTGTAGGGCACTGTTTCATTGTACCGTATTTAATGTCGGGCTCTGTTTAAATTTACCTTGTTCAGTGTAGGGCACTGTTTCATTGTACCGTATTTAAAGTCGGGCTGTGTTTTATTTTACATTGTTCAGTGTAGGGCACTGTTTCATTGTACCGTATTTAATGTCGGGCTGTGTTTAATTTTACCTTGTTCACTGTAGGCACTGTTTCATTGTACCGTATTTAATGTTGGGCTGTGTTTAATTGTACATTGTTCACTGTAGGGCACTCTTTCATTGTACCGTATATAATGTCGGGCTGTGTTTAATTTTACCTTGCTCAGTGGAGGGCACTGTTACATTGTACTGTATTTAATGTCGTGCTCTGTTTAATTTTACATTGTTCACTGTAGGGCACTGTTTCATTGTACCGTATTTAATGTCGGGATATGTTTAATTTTACATTGTTCACTGTAGGTCACTGTTTCATTGTACTGTATTTAATGTCGGGCTGTGTTTAATTTTACCTTGCTCAGTGGAGGGCACGGTTACATTGTACTTTATTTAATGTCGTGCTCTGTTTAATTTTACATTGTTCACTGTAGGGCACTGTTTCATTGTACCGTATTTAATGTCGGGCTATGTTTAATTTTACATTGTTCACTGTAGGTCACTGTTTCATTGTACTGTATTTAATGTCGGGCTCTGTTTAATTTTACATTGTTCACTGCAGGGCATTGTTTCATTGTGCTGTATTTAATGTTGGGCTCTGTTTAATTTTACCTTGTTCACTGTCGGGCACTGTTTCGTTGTCCCGTATTTAATGTCGGGCTCTGTTTAATGTTACATTGCTCAGTGGAGGGCACTTTTTCATTGTAATGTATTTAATGTCGGGCTCTGTTTAATTTTGCCTTGTTTACTGTAGGTCACTGTTTCAGTGTACTGTTTTTAATGTCGGGCTCTGTTTCATTGTACCGTATTTAATGTCGGGCTGTGTTTAATTTTACCTTGTTCAGTGTAGGGCACTGTTTCATATTACCGTATTTAATGTCGGGCTGTGTTTAATTGTACATTGTTCACTGTAGGACACTGTTTCATTGTACCGTATTTAATGTTGGGCTGTGTTTAATTGTACATTGTTCACTGTAGGGCACTGTTTCATTGTACCGTATTTAATGTCGGGCTGTGTTTAAGTATACATTGTTCAGTGTAGGGCACTGATTCATTGTACTGTATTTAATGTCGGGCTGTGTTTAATTTTACATTGTTCAGTGTAGGGCACTGTTTCACTGTACCGTATTTAATGTCGGGCTATGTTTAATTTTACATTGTTCACTGCAGGTCACTGTTTCATTGTACTGGACTTAATGTCGGGCGCTGTTTAATTTTCCTTGTTGCTTGTAGGGCACTGTTTCATTGTACTGTATTTAATGTCGGGCTGTGTTTAATTTTACATTGTTCACTGTAGGGCACTGTTTCATTGTACCGTATTTAATGTCGGGCTCTGTTTAATTTTACCTTGTCCAGTGTAGGACACTGTTTCATTGTACCGTATTTACTGTCGGGCTCTGTTTAAATTTACCTTGTTCAGTGTAGGGCACTGTTTCATTGTACCGTATTTAATGTCGGGCTGTGTTTTATTTTACATTGTTCAGTGTAGGGCACTGTTTCATTGTACCGTATTTAATGTTGGGCTGTGTTTAATTGTACATTGTTCACTGTAGGGCACTCTTTCATTGTACCGTATTTACTGTCGGGCTGTGTTTAATTTTACCTTGCTCAGTGGAGGGCACTGTTACATTGTACTGTATTTAATGTCGTGCTCTGTTTAATTTTACATTGTTCACTGTAGGGCACTGTTTCATTGTACCGTATTTAATGTCGGGCTCTGTTTAAATTTACCTTGTTCAGTGTAGGGCACTGTTTCATTGTACCGTATTTAATGTCGGGCTGTGTTTTATTTTACATTGTTCAGTGTAGGGCACTGTTTCATTGTACCGTATTTAATGTCGGGCTGTGTTTAATTTTACCTTGTTCACTGTAGGCACTGTTTCATTGTACCGTATTTAATGTTGGGCTGTGTTTAATTGTACATTGTTCACTGTAGGGCACTCTTTCATTGTACCGTATTTACTGTCGGGCTGTGTTTAATTTTACCTTGCTCAGTGGAGGGCACTGTTACATTGTACTGTATTTAATGTCGTGCTCTGTTTAATTTTACATTGTTCACTGTAGGGCACTGTTTCATTGTACCGTATTTAATGTTGGGCTGTGTTTAATTGTACATTGTTCACTGTAGGGCACTCTTTCATTGTACCGTATTTACTGTCGGGCTGTGTTTAATTTTACCTTGCTCAGTGGAGGGCACTGTTACATTGTACTGTATTTAATGTCGTGCTCTGTTAAATTTTACATTGTTCACTGTAGGGCACTGTTTCATTGTACCGTATTTAATGTCGGGCTCTGTTTAAATTTACCTTGTTCAGTGTAGTGCACTGTTTGATTGTACCGTATTTAATGTCGGGCTGTGTTTTATTTTACATTGTTCAGTGTAGGGCACTGTTTCATTGTACCGTATTTAATGTCGGGCTGTGTTTAATTTTACCTTGTTCACTGTAGGCACTGTTTCATTGTACCGTATTTAATGTTGGGCTGTGTTTAATTGTACATTGTTCACTGTAGGGCACTCTTTCATTGTACCGTATATAATGTCGGGCTGTGTTTAATTTTACCTTGCTCAGTGGAGGGCACTGTTACATTGTACTGTATTTAATGTCGTGCTCTGTTTAATTTTACATTGTTCACTGTAGGGCACTGTTTCATTGTACCGTATTTAATGTCGGGATATGTTTAATTTTACATTGTTCAATGTAGGTCACTGTTTCATTGTACTGTATTTAATGTCGGGCTGTGTTTAATTTTACCTTGCTCAGTGGAGGGCACGGTTACATTGTACTTTATTTAATGTCGTGCTCTGTTTAATTTTACATTGTTCACTGTAGGGCACTGTTTCATTGTACCGTATTTAATGTCGGGCTGTGTTTAATTTTACCTTGCTCAGTGGAGGGCACGGTTACATTGTACTTTATTTAATGTCGTGCTCTGTTTAATTTTACATTGTTCACTGTAGGGCACTGTTTCATTGTTCCGTATTTAATGTCGGGCTATGTTTAATTTTACATTGTTCACTGTAGGTCACTGTTTCATTGTACTGTATTTAATGTCGGGCTGTGTTTAATTTTACATTCTTCACTGCAGGGCATTGTTTCATTGTGCTGTATTTAATGTTGGGCTCTGTTTAATTTTACCTTGTTCACTGTCGGGCACTGTTTCGTTGTCCCGTATTTAATGTCGGGCTCTGTTTAATGTTACATTGCTCAGTGGAGGGCACTTTTTCATTGTACTGTATTTAATGTCGGGCTCTGTTTAATTTTGCCTTGTTTACTGTAGGTCACTGTTTCAGTGTACTGTTTTTAATGTCGGGCTCTGTTTCATTGTACCGTATTTAATGTCGGGCTGTGTTTAATTTTACCTTGTTCAGTGTAGGGCACTGTTTCATATTACCGTATTTAATGTCGGGCTGTGTTTAATTGTACATTGTTCACTGTAGGACACTGTTTCATTGTACCGTATTTAATGTTGGGCTGTGTTTAATTGTACATTGTTCACTGTAGGGCACTGTTTCATTGTACCGTATTTAATGTCGGGCTGTGTTTAAGTTTACATTGTTCAGTGTAGGGCACTGATTCATTGTACTGTATTTAATGTCGGGCTGTGTTTAATTTTACATTGTTCAGTGTAGGGCACTGTTTCACTGTACCGTATTTAATGTCGGGCTATGTTTAATTTTACATGGTTCACTGCAGGTCACTGTTTCATTGTACTGGACTTAATGTCGGGCGCTGTTTAATTTTCCTTGTTGCTTGTAGGGCACTGTTTCATTGTACTGTATTTAATGTCGGGCTCTGTTTAATTTTACCTTGTTCACTGTAGGTCACTGTTTCATTGCACCGTATTTAATGTCGGGCTGTGTTTAATTTTACATTGTTCAGTGTAGGGCACTGTTTCATTGCACTGTATTTAATGTCGGGCTATGTTTAATTTTACATTGTTGCTTGTAGAGCACTGTTTCATTCTACCGTATTTAATGTTGGGCTCTGTTTAATTTTACCTTGTAGCTTGTAGGGCACTGTTTCATTGTGCTGTATTTAATGTCGGGCTCTGTTTAATTTTACCTTGTTCACTGTAGGTCACTGTTTCATTGTACTGTATTTAATGTCGGGCTCTGATTAATTTTACATTGTTCACTGTAGGGCACTGTTTCATTGTGCTGTATTTAATGTCGGACTCTGATTAATTTTACCTTGTTCAGTGTAGGGCACTGTTTCATTGTACCGCATTTAATGTCGGGCTGTGTTTAATTTTACCTCGTTGCTTGTAGGGCACTGTTTCATTGTACTGTATTTAATGTCGGGCTCTGTTTAATTTTACGTTGTTCACTGTAGGGCACTGTTTCATTGTACTGTATTTAATGTCGGGCTCTGTTTTATTTTACATTTTTCGCATTAGGGCCCTGTTTCATTGTACCGTATTTAATGTCGGGCTCTGTTTAATTTTACATTGTTACTGGTAGGGCACTGATTCATTGTACCGTATTTAATATCGGGCTGTGTTTAATTTTACATTCTTCACTGTAGGGCACTGTTTCATTGTACCGTATTTAATGTCGGGCTCTGTTTAATTTTACCTTGTTCAGTGTAGGACACTGTTTCATTGTACCGTATTTAATGTCGGGCTCAGTTTAAATTTACCTTGTTCAGTGTAGGGCACTGTTTCATTGTACCGTATTTAATGTCGGGCTGTGTTTAATTTTACATTGTTCAGTGTAGGGCACTGTTTCATTGTACCGTATTTAATGTCGGGCTGTGTTTAATTTTACCTTGTTCACTGTCGGCACTGTTTCATTGTACCGTATTTAATGTTGGGCTGTGTTTAATTGTACATTGTTCACTGTAGGGCACTCTTTCATTGTACCGTATTTAATGTCGGGCTGTGTTTAATTTTACCTTGCTCAGTGGAGGGCACTGTTACATTGTACTGTATTTAATGTCGTGCTCTGTTTAATTTTACATTGTTCACTGTAGGGCACTGTTTCATTGTACCGTATTTAATGTCGGGATATGTTTAATTTTACATTGTTCACTGTAGGTCACTGTTTCATTGTACTGTATTTAATGTCGGGCTGTGTTTAATTTTACCTTGCTCAGTGGAGGGCACGGTTACATTGTACTTTATTTAATGTCGTGCTCTGTTTAATTTTACATTGTTCACTGTAGGGCACTGTTTCATTGTACCGTATTTAATGTCGGGCTATGTTTAATTTTACATTGTTCATTGTAGGTCACTGTTTCATTGTACTGTATTTAATGTCGGGCTGTGTTTAATTTTATATTCTTCACTGCAGGGCATTGTTTCATTGTGCTGTATTTAATGTTGGGCTCTGTTTAATTTTACCTTGTTCACTGTCGGGCACTGTTTCGTTGTCCTGTATTTAATGTCGGGCTCTGTTTAATATTACATTTTTCAGTGTAGGGCACTGTTTCATTGTACTGTATTTAATGTCGGGCTCTGTTTAATTTTGCCTTGTTTACTGTAGGTCACTGTTTCAGTGTACTGTATTTAATGTCGGGCTCTGTTTCATTGTACCGTATTTAATGTCGGGCTGTGTTTAATTTTACCTTGTTCAGTGTGGGGCACTGTTTCATATTACCGTATTTAATGTCGGGCTGTGTTTAATTGTACATTGTTCACTGTAGGACACTGTTTCATTGTACCGTATTTAATGTCGGGCTGTGTTTAATTGTACATTCTTCACTGCAGGGCACTGTTTCATTGTACCGTAATTAATGTTGGGCTCTGTTTAATTTTACCTTGTTCACTGTCGGGCACTGTTTCGTTGTCCCGTATTTAATGTCGGGCTCTGTTTAATTTTACATTGTTCAGTGTAGGGCACTGTTTCACTGTACCGTATTTAATGTCGGGCTATGTTTAATTTTACATTGTTCACTGCAGGTCACTGTTTCATTGTACTGGACTTAATGTCGGGCGCTGTTTAATTTTCCTTGTTGCTTGTAGGGCACTGTTTCATTGTACTGTATTTAATGTCGGGCTGTGTTTAATTTTACATTGTTCACTGTAGGGCACTGTTTCATTGTACCGTATTTAATGTCGGGCTCTGTTTAATTTTACCTTGTCCAGTGTAGGACACTGTTTCATTGTACCGTATTTACTGTCGGGCTCTGTTTAAATTTACCTTGTTCAGTGTAGGGCACTGTTTCATTGTACCGTATTTAATGTCGGGCTGTGTTTTATTTTACATTGTTCAGTGTAGGGCACTGTTTCATTGTACCGTATTTAATGTTGGGCTGTGTTTAATTGTACATTGTTCACTGTAGGGCACTCTTTCATTGTACCGTATTTACTGTCGGGCTGTGTTTAATTTTACCTTGCTCAGTGGAGGGCACTGTTACATTGTACTGTATTTAATGTCGTGCTCTGTTTAATTTTACATTGTTCACTGTAGGGCACTGTTTCATTGTACCGTATTTAATGTCGGGCTCTGTTTAAATTTACCTTGTTCAGTGTAGGGCACTGTTTCATTGTACCGTATTTAATGTCGGGCTGTGTTTTATTTTACATTGTTCAGTGTAGGGCACTGTTTCATTGTACCGTATTTAATGTCGGGCTGTGTTTAATTTTACCTTGTTCACTGTAGGCACTGTTTCATTGTACCGTATTTAATGTTGGGCTGTGTTTAATTGTACATTGTTCACTGTAGGGCACTCTTTCATTGTACCGTATTTACTGTCGGGCTGTGTTTAATTTTACCTTGCTCAGTGGAGGGCACTGTTACATTGTACTGTATTTAATGTCGTGCTCTGTTTAATTTTACATTGTTCACTGTAGGGCACTGTTTCATTGTACCGTATTTAATGTTGGGCTGTGTTTAATTGTACATTGTTCACTGTAGGGCACTCTTTCATTGTACCGTATTTACTGTCGGGCTGTGTTTAATTTTACCTTGCTCAGTGGAGGGCACTGTAACGTTGTACTGTATTTAATGTCGTGCTCTGTTTAATTTTACATTCTTCACTGCAGGGCATTGTTTCATTGTGCTGTATTTAATGTTGGGCTCTGTTTAATTTTACCTTGTTCACTGTCGGGCACTGTTTCGTTGTCCCGTATTTAATGTCGGGCTCTGTTTAATGTTACATTGCTCAGTGGAGGGCACTTTTTCATTGTACTGCATTTAATATAGGGCTCTGTTTAATTTTGCCTTGTTTACTGTAGGTCACTGTTTCAGTGTACTGTATTTAATGTCGGGCTCTGTTTCATTGTACCGTATTTAATGTCGGGCTGTGTTTAATTTTACCTTGTTCAGTGTAGGGCACTGTTTCATATTACCGTATTTAATGTCGGGCTGTGTTTAATTGTACATTGTTCACTGTAGGACACTGTTTCATTGTACCGTATTTAATGTTGGGCTGTGTTTAATTGTACATTGTTCACTGTAGGACACTGTTTCATTGTACCGTATTTAATGTCGGGCTGTGTTTAAGTTTACATTGTTCAGTGTAGGGCACTGATTCATTGTACTGTATTTAATGTCGGGCTGTGTTTAATTTTACATTGTTCAGTGTAGGGCACTGTTTCACTGTACCGTATTTAATGTCGGGCTATGTTTAATTTTACATTGTTCACTGTAGGTCACTGTTTCATTGTACTGTATTTAATGTCGGGCTGTGTTTAATTTTATATTCTTCACTGCAGGGCATTGTTTCATTGTGCTGTATTTAATGTTGGGCTCTGTTTAATTTTACCTTGTTCACTGTCGGGCACTGTTTCGTTGTCCTGTATTTAATGTCGGGCTCTGTTTAATGTTACATTTTTCAGTGTAGGGCACTGTTTCATTGTACTGTATTTAATGTCGGGCTCTGTTTAATTTTGCCTTGTTTACTGTAGGTCACTGTTTCAGTGTACTGTATTTAATGTCGGGCTCTGTTTTATTTTACATTGTTCACATTAGGGCCCTGTTTCATTGTACTGTATTTAATGCAGGGCTCTGTTTAATTTTACTTTGTTCACTGTAGGGCACTGTTTCATTGTACCGTATTTAATGTCGGGCTCTGTTTAATTTTACATTGTTACTGGTAGGGCACTGATTCATTGTATCGTATTTAATGTCGGGCTGTGTTTAATTTTACATTCTTCACTGTAGGGCACTGTTTCATTGTACCGTATTTAATGTCGGGCTCTGTTTAATTTTACCTTGTTCAGTGTAGGACACTGTTTCATTGTACCGTATTTAATGTCGGGCTCAGTTTAAATTTACCTTGTTCAGTGTAGGGCACTGTTTCACTGTACCGTATGTAATGTCGGGCTGTGTTTAATTTTACATTGTTCAGTGTAGGGCACTGTTTCATTGTACCGTATTTAATGTCGGGCTGTGTTTAATTTTACCTTGTTCACTGTCGGCACTGTTTCATTGTACCGTATTTAATGTTGGGCTGTGTTTAATTGTACATTGTTCACTGTAGGGCACTCTTTCATTGTACCGTATTTAATGTCGGGCTGTGTTTAATTTTACCTTGCTCAGTGGAGGGCACTGTTACATTGTACTGTATTTAATGTCGTGCTCTGTTTAATTTTACATTGTTCACTGTAGGGCACTGTTTCATTGTCCCGTATTTAATGTCGGGCTATGTTTAATTTTACATTGTTCACTGTAGGTCACTGTTTCATTGTACTGTATTTAATGTCGGGCTGTGTTTAATTTTATATTCTTCACTGCAGGGCATTGTTTCATTGTGCTGTATTTAATGTTGGGCTCTGTTTAATTTTACCTTGTTCACTGTCGGGCACTGTTTCGTTGTCCTGTATTTAATGTCGGGCTCTGTTTAATTTTACATTGTTCACTGTAGGTCACTGTTTCATTGTACTGTACTTAATGTCGGGCGCTGTTTAATTTTACCTTGTTGCTTGTAGGGCACTCTTTCATTGTACCGTATTTAATGTCGGGCTCTGTTTAATTTTACCTTGTTCACTGTAGGTCACTGTTTCATTGCACCGTATTTAATGTCGGGCTGTGTTTAATTTTACATTGTTCAGTGTAGTGCACTGTTTCATTCTACCGTATTTAATGTTGGGCTCTGTTTAATTTTACATTGTAGCTTGTAGGGCACTGTTTCATTCTACCGTATTTAATGTCGGGCTGTGTTTAATTTTACATTTTTCACTGTAGGGCACTGTTTCATTGTGCTGTATTTAATGTCGGGCTCTGTTTAATTTTACCTCATTGCTTGTAGGGCACTGTTTCATTGTACTGTATTTAATGTCGGGCTCTGTTGAATTTTACCTTGTTCACTATAGGGCACTGTTTCATTGTACCGTATTTAATGACGGGCTCTGTTTAATTTTACCTTGTTCAGTGTAGGGCACTGTTTCATTGTACCGTATTTAATGACGGGCTCTGTTTAATTTTACATTGTAGCTTGTAGGGCACTGTTTTATTCTACCGTATTTAATGTCGGGCTGTGTTTAATTTTACATTTTTCACTGTAGGGCACTGTTTCATTGTGCTGTATTTAATGTCGGGCTCTGTTTAATTTTACCTCATTGCTTGTAGGGCACTGTTTCATTGTACTGTATTTAATGTCGGGCTCTGTTGAATTTTACCTTGTTCACTATAGGGCACTGTTTCATTGTACCGTATTTAATGTCGGGCTCTGTTTAATTTTACCTTGTTCAGTGTAGGGCACTGTTTCATTGTACCGTATTTAATGACGGGCTCTGTTTAATTTTACCTTGTTCAACGTAGGGCACTGTTTCATTGTACCGTATTTACTGTCGGGCTGTGTTTAATTGTACATTGTTCACTGTAGGGCACTGTTTCATTGTACCGTATTTAATGTCGGGCTGTGTTTAATTTTACCTTGCTCAGTGGAGGGCACTGTTACATTGTACTGTATTTAATGTCGTGCTCTGTTTAATTTTACATTGTTCACTGTAGGGCACTGTTTCATTGTCCCGTATTTAATGTCGGGCTATGTTTAATTTTACATTGTTCACTGTAGGTCACTGTTTCATTGTACTGTATTTAATGTCGGGCTGTGTTTAATTTTATATTCTTCACTGCAGGGCATTGTTTCATTGTGCTGTATTTAATGTTGGGCTCTGTTTAATTTTACCTTGTTCACTGTCGGGCACTGTTTCGTTGTCCTGTATTTAATGTCGGGCTCTGTTTAATTTTACATTGTTCACTGTAGGTCACTGTTTCATTGTACTGTACTTAATGTCGGGCGCTGTTTAATTTTACCTTGTTGCTTGTAGGGCACTCTTTCATTGTACCGTATTTAATGTCGGGCTCTGTTTAATTTTACCTTGTTCACTGTAGGTCACTGTTTCATTGCACCGTATTTAATGTCGGGCTGTGTTTAATTTTACATTGTTCAGTGTAGTGCACTGTTTCATTCTACCGTATTTAATGTTGGGCTCTGTTTAATTTTACATTGTAGCTTGTAGGGCACTGTTTCATTCTACCGTATTTAATGTCGGGCTGTGTTTAATTTTACATTTTTCACTGTAGGGCACTGTTTCATTGTGCTGTATTTAATGTCGGGCTCTGTTTAATTTTACCTCATTGCTTGTAGGGCACTGTTTCATTGTACTGTATTTAATGTCGGGCTCTGTTGAATTTTACCTTGTTCACTATAGGGCACTGTTTCATTGTACCGTATTTAATGACGGGCTCTGTTTAATTTTACCTTGTTCAGTGTAGGGCACTGTTTCATTGTACCGTATTTAATGACGGGCTCTGTTTAATTTTACATTGTAGCTTGTAGGGCACTGTTTTATTCTACCGTATTTAATGTCGGGCTGTGTTTAATTTTACATTTTTCACTGTAGGGCACTGTTTCATTGTGCTGTATTTAATGTCGGGCTCTGTTTAATTTTACCTCATTGCTTGTAGGGCACTGTTTCATTGTACTGTATTTAATGTCGGGCTCTGTTGAATTTTACCTTGTTCACTATAGGGCACTGTTTCATTGTACCGTATTTAATGTCGGGCTCTGTTTAATTTTACCTTGTTCAGTGTAGGGCACTGTTTCATTGTACCGTATTTAATGACGGGCTCTGTTTAATTCTACCTTGTTCAACGTAGGGCACTGTTTCATTGTACCGTATTTACTGTCGGGCTGTGTTTAATTGTACATTGTTCACTGTAGGGCACTGTTTCATTGTACCGTATTTAATGTCGGGCTGTGTTTAATTGTACATTGTTCACTGTAGGGCACTGTTTCATTGTACTGTATTTAATGTCGGGCTCTGTTTAATTTTACCTTGTTCAGTGGAGGGCACTGTTTCATTGTACCGCATTTAATGTCGGGCTGTGTTTAATTTTACATTGTTCAGTGTAGGGCACTGTTTCACTGTACCGTATTTAATGTCGGGCTAGATTTAATTTTACATTGTTCACTGTAGGTCACTGTTTCATTGTACTGTATTTAATGTCGTGCTGTGTTTAATTGTACATTGTTGCTTGTAGGGCACTGTTTCATTGTACCGTATTTAATGTCGGGCTCTGTTTAATTTTACATTGTTCACTGTTGGGCACTGTTTCATTGTACCGTATTTAATGTCGGGCTCTGTTTTATTTTACATTGTTCACATTAGGGCACTGTTTCATTGTACCGTATTTAATGTCGGGCTCTGTTTAATTTTACCTTGTTCAGTGTAGGGCACTGTTTCATTGTACCGTATTTACTGTCGGGCTGTGTTTAATTGTACATTGTTCACTGTAGGGCATTGTTTCATTGTACCGTATTTAATGTCGGGCTGTGTTTAATTGTACATTGTTCACTGTAGGGCACTGTTTCATTCTACCGTATTTAATGTCGGGCTGTGTTTAATTTTACATTTTTCACTGTAGGGCACTGTTTCATTGTGCTGTATTTAATGTCGGGCTCTGTTGAATTTTACCTTGTTCACTATAGGGCACTGTTTCATTGTACCGTATTTAATGTCGGGCTCTGTTTAATTTTACCTTGTTCAGTGTAGGGCACTGTTTCATTGTACCGTATTTAATGACGGGCTCTGTTTAATTTTACCTTGTTCAGTGTAGGGCACTGTTTCATTGTACCGTATTTACTGTCGGGCTGTGTTTAATTGTACATTGTTCACTGTAGGGCACTGTTTCATTGTACCGTATTTAATGTCGGGCTGTGTTTAATTGTACATTGTTCACTGTAGGGCACTGTTTCATTGTACTGTATTTAATGTCGGGCTCTGTTTAATTTTACCTTGTTCAGTGGAGGGCACTGTTTCATTGTACCGCATTTAATATCGGGCTGTGTTTAATTTTACATTGTTCAGTGCAGGGCACTGTTTCATTGTACCGTATTTAATGTCGGGCTGTGTTTAATTTTACCTTGTTCAGTGTAGGGCACTCTTTCATATTACCGTATTTAATGACGGGGTGTGTTTAATTGTACATTGTTCACTGTAGGACACTGTTTCATTGTACCGTATTTAATGTTGGGCTGTGTTTAATTGTACATTGTTCACTGTAGGGCACTGTTTCATTGTACCGTATTTAATGTTGGGCTGTGTTTAATTGTACATTGTTCACTGTCGGGCATTGTTTCATTGTACCGTATTTAATGTCGGGCTGTGTTTAAGTTTACATTGTTCAGTGTAGGGCACTGATTCATTGTACTGTATTTAATGTCGGGTTGTGTTTAATTTTACATTGTTCAGTGTAGGGCACTGTTTCACTGTACCGTATTTAATGTCGGGCTAGATTTAATTTTACATTGTTCACTGTAGGGCACTGTTTCATTGTACCGTATTTAATGTCGGGCTCTGTTTAATTTTACATTGTTCACTGTTGGGCACTGTTTCATTGTACCGTATTTAATGTCGGGCTCTGTTTTATTTTACATTGTTCACATTAGGGCACTGTTTCATTGTACCGTATTTAATGTCGGGCTCTGTTTAATTTTACCTTGTTCAGTGTAGGGCACTGTTTCATTGGACCGTATTTACTGTCGGGCTGTGTTTAATTGTACATTGTTCACTGTAGGGCACTGTTTCATTGTACCGTATTTAATGTCGGGCTGTGTTTAATTGTACATTGTTCACTGTAGGGCACTGTTTCATTGTACTGTATTTAATGTCGGGCTCTGTTTAATTTTACCTTGTTCAGTGTAGGACACTGTTTTATATTACCGTATTTAATGTTGGGCTGTGTTTAATTGTACATTGTTCACTGTAGGGCACTGTTTCATTGTACCGTATTTAATGTCGGGCTATGTTTAATTTTACATTGTTCACTGTAGGTCACTGTTTCATTGTACTGTATTTAATGTCGGGCTGTGTTTAATTGTACATTGTTCACTGTAGGGCACTGTTTCATTGTACCATATTTAATGTCGTGCTGTGTTTAATTGTACATTGTTGCTTGTAGGGCACTGTTTCATTGTACCGTATTTAATGTCGGGCTCTGTTTAATTTTACATTGTTCACTGTCGGGCATTGTTTCATTGTACCGTATTTAATGTCGGGCTGTGTTTAAGTTTACATTGTTCAGTGTAGGGCACTGATTCATTGTACTGTATTTAATGTCGGGCTGTGTTTAATTTTACATTGTTCAGTGTAGGGCACTGTTTCACTGTACCGTATTTAATGTCGGGCTAGATTTAATTTTACATTGTTCACTGTAGGTCACTGTTTCATTGTCCTGTATTTAATGTCGTGCTGTGTTTAATTGTACATTGTTGCTTGTAGGGCACTGTTTCATTGTACCGTATTTAATGTCGGGCTCTGTTTAATTTTACATTGTTCACATTAGGGCACTGTTTCATTGTACCGTATTTAATGTCGGGCTCTGTTTAATTTTACCTTGTTCAGTGTAGGGCACTGTTTCATTGTACCGTATTTACTGTCGGGCTGTGTTTAATTGTACATTGTTGCTTGTAGGGCACTGTTTCATTGTACCGTATTTAATGTCGGGCTCTGTTTTATTTTACATTGTTCACATTAGGGCACTGTTTCATTGTACCGTATTTAATGTCGGGCTCTGTTTAATTTTACCTTGTTCAGTGTAGGGCACTGTTTCATTGTACCGTATTTACTGTCGGGCTGTGTTTAATTGTACATTGTTCACTGTAGGGCACTGTTTCATTGTACCGTATTTAATGTCGGGCTGTGTTTAATTGTACATTGTTCACTGTAGGGCACTGTTTCATTGTACTGTATTTAATGTCGGGCTCTGTTTAATTTTACCTTGTTCAGTGTAGGACACTGTTTTATATTACCGTATTTAATGTTGGGCTGTGTTTAATTGTACATTGTTCACTGTAGGGCACTGTTTCATTGTACCGTATTTAATGTCGGGCTATGTTTAATTTTACATTGTTCACTGTAGGTCACTGTTTCATTGTACTGTATTTAATGTCGGGCTGTGTTTAATTTTATATTCTTCACTGCAGGGCATTGTTTCATTGTGCTGTATTTAATGTTGGGCTCTGTTTAATTTTACCATGTTCACTGTCGGGCACTGTTTCGTTGTCCTGTATTTAATGTCGGGCTCTGTTTAATGTTACATTTTTCAGTGTAGGGCACTGTTTCATTGTACTGTATTTAATGTCGGGCTCTTTTTAATTTTGCCTTGTTTACTGTAGGTCACTGTTTCAGTGTACTGTATTTAATGGCGGGCTCTGTTTCATTGTACCGTATTTAATTTCGGGCTGTGTTTAATTTTACCTTGTTCAGTGTAGGGCACTGTTTCATATTACCGTATTTAATGTCGGGCTGTGTTTAATTGTACATTGTTCACTGTAGGACACTGTTTCATTGTACCGTATTTAATGTTGGGCTGTGTTTAATTGTACATTGTTCACTGTAGGGCACTGTTTCATTGTACCGTATTTAATGTTGGGCTGTGTTTAATTGTACATTGTTCACTGTAGGGCACTGTTTCATTGTACCGTATTTAATGTCGGGCTGTGTTTAAGTTTACATTGTTCAGTGTAGGGCACTGATTCATTGTACTGTATTTAAAGTCGGGCTGTGTTTAATTTTACATTGTTCAGTGTAGGGCACTGTTTCACTGTACCGTATTTAATGTCGGGCTATGTTTAATTTTACATTGTTCACTGTAGGTCACTGTTTCATTGTACTGTACTTAATGTCGGGCGCTGTTTAATTTTACCTTGTTGCTTGTAGGGCACTGTTTCATTATACCGTATTTAATGTCGGGCTCTGTTTAATTTTACCTTGTTCAGTGTAGTGCACTGTTTCATTCTACCGTATTTAATGTTGGGCTCTGTTTAATTTTACATTGTAGCTTGTAGGGCACTGTTTCATTCTACCGTATTTAATGTCGGGCTGTGTTTAATTTTACATTTTTCACTGTAGGGCACTGTTTCATTGTGCTGTATTTAATGTCGGGCTCTGTTTAATTTGACCTCATTGCTTGTAGGGCACTGTTTCATTGTACTGTATTTAATGTCGGGCTCTGTTGAATTTTACCTTGTTCACTATAGGGCACTGTTTCATTGTACCGTATTTAATGTCGGGCTCTGTTTAATTTTACCTTGTTCAGTGTAGGGCACTGTTTCATTGTACCGTATTTAATGACGGGCTCTGTTTAATTTTACCTTGTTCAGTGTAGGGCACTGTTTCATTGTACCGTATTTACTGTCGGGCTGTGTTTAATTGTACATTGTTCACTGTAGGGCACTGTTTCATTGTACCATATTTAATGTCGGGCTGTGTTTAATTGTACATTGTTCACTGTAGGGCACTGTTTCATTGCACTGTATTTAATGTCGGGCTCTGTTTAATTTTACCTTGTTCAGTGGAGGGCACTGTTTCATTGTACCGCATTTAATATCGGGCTGTGTTTAATTTTACATTGTTCAGTGTAGGGCACTGTTTCATTGTACCGTATTTAATGTCGGGCTGTGTTTAATTTTACCTTGTTCAGTGTAGGGCACTCTTTCATATTACCGTATTTAATGACGGGGTGTGTTTAATTGTACATTGTTCACTGTAGGACACTGTTTCATTGTACCGTATTTAATGTTGGGCTGTGTTTAATTGTACATTGTTCACTGTAGGGCACTGTTTCATTGTACCGTATTTAATGTTGGGCTGTGTTTAATTGTACATTGTTCACTGTCGGGCACTGTTTCATTGTACCGTATTTAATGTCGGGCTGTGTTTAAGTTTACATTGTTCAGTGTAGGGCACTGATTCATTGTACTGTATTTAATGTCGGGCTGTGTTTAATTTTACATTGTTCAGTGTAGGGCACTATTTCACTGTACCGTATTTAATGTCGGGCTAGATTTAATTTTACATTGTTCACTGTAGGTCACTGTTTCATTGTACTGTATTTAATGTCGTGCTCTGTTTAATTGTACATTGTTGCTTGTAGGGCACTGTTTCATTGTACCGTATTTAATGTCGGGCTCTGTTTAATTTTACATTGTTCACTGTAGGGCACTGTTTCATTGTACCGTATTTAATGTCGGGCTCTGTTTTATTTTACATTGTTCACATGAGGGCACTGTTTCATTGTACTGTATTTAATGTCGGGCTGTGTTTAATTTTACCTTGTTTACTGTAGGTCACTGTTTCATTGTACTGTATTTAATGTTGGGCTCTGTTTAATTTTACCTTGTTCACTGTCGGGCACTGTTTCGTTGTCCTGTATTTAATGTCGGGCTCTGTTTAATTTTACATTGTTCACTGTAGGTCACTGTTTCATTGTACTGTACTTAATGTCGGGCGCTGTTTAATTTTACCTTGTTGCTTGTAGGGCACTCTTTCATTGTACCGTATTTAATGTCGGGCTCTGTTTAATTTTACCTTGTTCACTGTAGGTCACTGTTTCATTGCACCGTATTTAATGTCGGGCTGTGTTTAATTTTACATTGTTCAGTGTAGTGCACTGTTTCATTCTACCGTATTTAATGTTGGGCTCTGTTTAATTTTACATTGTAGCTTGTAGGGCACTGTTTCATTCTACCGTATTTAATGTCGGGCTGTGTTTAATTTTACATTTTTCACTGTAGGGCACTGTTTCATTGTGCTGTATTTAATGTCGGGCTCTGTTTAATTTTACCTCATTGCTTGTAGGGCACTGTTTCATTGTACTGTATTTAATGTCGGGCTCTGTTGAATTTTACCTTGTTCACTATAGGGCACTGTTTCATTGTACCGTATTTAATGTCGGGCTCTGTTTAATTTTACCTTGTTCAGTGTAGGGCACTGTTTCATTGTACCGTATTTAATGACGGGCTCTGTTTAATTTTACCTTGTTCAGTGTAGGGCACTGTTTCATTGTACCGTATTTACTGTCGGGCTGTGTTTAATTGTACATTGTTCACTGTAGGGCACTGTTTCATTGTACCGTATTTAATGTCGGGCTGTGTTTAATTGTACATTGTTCACTGTAGGGCACTGTTTCATTGTACTGTATTTAATGTCGGGCTCTGTTTAATTTTACCTTGTTCAGTGGAGGGCACTGTTTCATTGTACCGCATTTAATATCGGGCTGTGTTTAATTTTACATTGTTCAGTGTAGGGCACTGTTTCATTGTACCGTATTTAATGTCGGGCTGTGTTTAATTTTACCTTGTTCAGTGTAGGGCACTCTTTCATATTACCGTATTTAATGACGGGGTGTGTTTAATTGTACATTGTTCACTGTAGGACACTGTTTCATTGTACCGTATTTAATGTTGGGCTGTGTTTAATTGTACATTGTTCACTGTAGGGCACTGTTTCATTGTACCGTATTTAATGTTGGGCTGTGTTTAATTGTACATTGTTCACTGTCGGGCACTGTTTCATTGTACCGTATTTAATGTCGGGCTGTGTTTAAGTTTACATTGTTCAGTGTAGGGCACTGATTCATTGTACTGTATTTAATGTCGGGCTGTGTTTAATTTTACATTGTTCAGTGTAGGGCACTGTTTCACTGTACCGTATTTAATGTCGGGCTAGATTTAATTTTACATTGTTCACTGTAGGTCACTGTTTCATTGTACTGTATTTAATGTCGTGCTGTGTTTAATTGTACATTGTTGCTTGTAGGGCACTGTTTCATTGTACCGTATTTAATGTCGGGCTCTGTTTAATTTTACATTGTTCACTGTAGGGCACTGTTTCATTGTACCGTATTTAATGTCGGGCTCTGTTTTATTTTACATTGTTCATATTAGGGCACTGTTTCATTGTACCGTATTTAATGTCGGGCTCTGTTTAATTTTACCTTGTTCAGTGTAGGGCACTGTTTCATTGTACCGTATTTACTGTCGGGCTGTGTTTAATTGTACATTGTTCACTGTAGGGCACTGTTTCATTGTACCGTATTTAATGTCGGGCTGTGTTTAATTGTACATTGTTCACTGTAGGGCACTGTTTCATTGTACTGTATTTAATGTCGGGCTCTGTTTAATTTTACCTTGTTCAGTGTAGGACACTGTTTTATATTACCGTATTTAATGTTGGGCTGTGTTTAATTGTACATTGTTCACTGTAGGGCACTGTTTCATTGTACCGTATTTAATGTCGGGCTATGTTTAATTTTACATTGTTCACTGTAGGTCAGTGTTTCATTGTACTGTATTTAATGTCGGGCTGTGTTTAATTTTATATTCTTCACTGCAGGGCATTGTTTCATTGTGCTGTATTTAATGTTGGGCTCTGTTTAATTTTACCTTGTTCACTGTCGGGCACTGTTTCGTTGTCCTGTATTTAATGTCGGGCTCTGTTTAATGTTACATTGTTCACTGTAGGGCATTGTTTCATTGTACTGTATTTAATGTCGGGCTCTTTTTAATTTTGCCTTGTTTACTGTAGGTCACTGTTTCAGTGTACTGTATTTAATGTCGGGCTCTGTTTCATTGTACCGTATTTAATGTCGGGCTGTCTTTAATTTTTCCTTGTTCAGTGTAGGGCATTGCTTCATTGTACTGTATTTAATGTCGGGCTCTTTTTAATTTTGCCTTGTTTACTGTAGGTCACTGTTTCAGTGTACTGTATTTAATGTCGGGCTCTGTTTCATTGTACCGTATTTAATGTCGGGCTGTGTTTAATTTTTCCTTGTTCAGTGTAGGGCACTGTTTCATATTACCGTATTTAATGTCGGGCTGTGTTTAATTTTACATTGTTACTGGTAGGGCACTGTTTCATTGTACCGTATTTAATGTTGGGCTGTGTTTAATTGTACATTGTTCACTGTAGGGCACTGTTTCATTGTACCGTATTTAATGTCGGGCTGTGTTTAAGTTTACATTGTTCAGTGTAGGGCACTGATTCATTGTACTGTATTTAAAGTCGGGCTGTGTTTAATTTTACATTGTTCAGTGTAGGGCACTGTTTCACTGTACCGTATTCAATGTCGGGCTATGTTTAATTTTACATTGTTCACTGTAGGTCACTGTTTCATTGTACTGTACTTAATGTCGGGCGCTGTTTAATTTTACCTTGTTGCTTGTAGGGCACTGTTTCATTATACCGTATTTAATGTCGGGCTCTGTTTAATTTTACCTTGTTCAGTGTAGTGCACTGTTTCATTCTACCGTATTTAATGTTGGGCTCTGTTTAATTTTACATTGTAGCTTGTAGGGCACTGTTTCATTCTACCGTATTTAATGTCGGGCTGTGTTTAATTTTACATTTTTCACTGTAGGGTACTGTTTCATTGTGCTGTATTTAATGTCGGGCTCTGTTTAATTTTACCTCATTGCTTGTAGGGCACTGTTTCATTGTACTGTATTTAATGTCGCGCTCTGTTGAATTTTACCTTGTTCACTATAGGGCACTGTTTCATTGTACCGTATTTAATGTCGGGCTCTGTTTAATTTTACCTTGTTCAGTGTAGGGCACTGTTTCATTGTACCGTATTTAATGACGGGCTCTGTTTAATTTTACCTTGTTCAGTGTAGGGCACTGTTTCATTGTACCGTATTTACTGTCGGGCTGTGTTTAATTGTACATTGTTCACTGTAGGGCACTGTTTCATTGTACCGTATTTAATGTCGGGCTGTGTTTAATTGTACATTGTTCACTGTAGGGCACTGTTTCATTGTACTGTATTTAATGTCGGGCTCTGTTTAATTTTACCTTGTTCAGTGGAGGGCACTGTTTCATTGTACCGCATTTAATATCGGGCTGTGTTTAATTTTACATTGTTCAGTGTAGGGCACTGTTTCATTGTACCGTATTTAATGTCGGGCTGTGTTTAATTTTACCTTGTTCAGTGTAGGGCACTCTTTCATATTACCGTATTTAATGACGGGGTGTGTTTAATTGTACATTGTTCACTGTAGGACACTGTTTCATTGTACCGTATTTAATGTTGGGCTGTGTTTAATTGTACATTGTTCACTGTAGGGCACTGTTTCATTGTACCGTATTTAATGTTGGGCTGTGTTTAATTGTACATTGTTCACTGTCGGGCACTGTTTCATTGTACCGTATTTAATGTCGGGCTGTGTTTAAGTTTACATTGGTCAGTGTAGGGCACTGATTCATTGTACTGTATTTAATGTCGGGCTGTGTTTAATTTTACATTGTTCAGTTTAGGGCACTGTTTCACTGTACCGTATTTAATGTCGGGCTAGATTAAATTTTACATTGTTCACTGTAGGTCACTGTTTCATTGTACTGTATTTAATGTCGTGCTGTGTTTAATTGTACATTGTTGCTTGTAGGGCACTGTTTCATTGTACCGTATTTAATGTCGGGCTCTGTTTAATTTTACATTGTTCACTGTAGGGCACTGTTTCATTGTACCGTATTTAATGTCGGGCTCTGTTTTATTTTACATTGTTCACATTAGGGCACTGTTTCATTGTACCGTATTTAATGTCGGGCTCTGTTTAATTTTACCTTGTTCAGTGTAGGGCACTGTTTCATTGTACCGTATTTACTGTCGGGCTGTGTTTAATTGTACATTGTTCACTGTAGGGCACTGTTTCATTGTACCGTATTTAATGTCGGGCTGTGTTTAATTGTACATTGTTCACTGTAGGGCACTGTTTCATTGTACTGTATTTAATGTCGGGCTCTGTTTAATTTTACCTTGTTCAGTGTAGGACACTGTTTTATATTACCGTATTTAATGTTGGGCTGTGTTTAATTGTACATTGTTCACTGTAGGGCACTGTTTCATTGTACCGTATTTAATGTTGGGCTGTGTGTAATTGTACATTGTTCACTGTAGGGCACTGTTTCATTGTACCGTATTTAATGTCGGGCTGTGTTTAAGTTTACATTGTTCAGTGTAGGGCACTGATTCATTGTACTGTATTTAATGTCGGGCTGTGTTTAATTTTACATTGTTCAGTGTAGGGCACTGTTTCACTGCACGGTATTTAATGTCGGGCTATGTTTAATTTTACATTGTTCACTGTAGGTCACTGTTTCATTGTACTGTATTTAATGTCGGGCTGTGTTTAATTTTACCTTGTTCACTGTCGGGCACTGTTTCGTTGTCCTGTATTTAATGTCGGGCTCTGTTTAATGTTACATTGTTCAGTGTAGGGCACTGTTTCATTGTACTGTATTTAATGTCGGGCTCTGTTTAATTTTGCCTTGTTTACTGTATGTCACTGTTTCAGTGTACTGTATTTAATGTCGGGCTCTGTTTCATTGTACCGTATTTAATGTCGGGCTGTGTTTAATTTCACCTTGTTCCGTGTAGGGCACTGTTTCATATTACCGTATTTAATGTCGGGCTGTGTTTAATTGTACATTGTTCACTGTAGGACACTGTTTCATTGCACCGTATTTAGTGTTGGGCTGTGTTGAATTGTACATAGTTCACTGTAGGGCGCTGTTTCATTGTACCGTATTTAATGTCGGGCTGTGTTTAAGTTTACATTGTTCAGTGTAGGGCACTGATTCATTGTACTGTATTTAAAGTCGGGCTGTGTTTAATTTTACATTGTTCAGTGTAGGGCACTGTTTCACTGTACCGTATTTAATGTCGGGCTATGTTTAATTTTACATTGTTCACTGTAGGTCACTGTTTTATTGTACTGTACTTAATGTCGGGCGCTGTTTAATTTTACCTTGTTGCTTGTAGGGCACTGTTTCATTGTACCGTATTTAATGTCGGGCTCTGTTTAATTTTACCTTGGTCACTGTTTCATTGCACCGTATTTAATGTCGGGCTGTGTTTAATTTAACATTGTTCACTGTAGGGCACTGTTTCATTGCACTGTATTTAATGTCGGGCTCTGTTTAATTTTACCTTGTTGCTTGTAGGGCACTGTTTCATTGTACCGTATTTAATGTCGGGCTCTGTTTAATTTTACATTTTTCACTGTAGGGCACTGTTTCATTGTGCTGTATTTAATGTCGGGCTCTGTTTAATTTTACATTGTTCATTGTAGGGCACTGTTTCATTGTACTGTATTTAATGTCGGGCTCTGTTTAATTTTACATTGTTCACTGTAGGGCACTGTTTCATTGTGCTGTATTTAATGTCGGGCTCTGTTTAATTTTACCTCGTTGCTTGTAGGGCACTGTTTCATTGTACTGTATTTAATGTCGGGCTCTGTTAAATTTTACCTTGTTCACTGTAGGGCACTGTTTCATTGTACCGTATTTAATGTCGGACTCTGTTTAATTTTACGTTGTTCAGTGTAGGGCACTGTTTCATTGTACCGTATTTAATGATGGGCTCTGTTTAATTTTACCTTGTTCAGTGTAGGGCACTGTTTCATTGTACCGTATTTACTGTCGGGCTGTGTTTAATTGTACATTGTTCACTGTAGGGCACTGTTTCATTGTACCGTATTTAATGTCGGGCTGTGTTTAATTGTACATTGTTCACTGTAGGGCACTGTTTCATTGTACTGTATTTAATGTCGGGCTCTGTTTAGTTTTACCTTGTTCAGTGGAGGGCACTGTTTCATTGTACCGCATTTAATATCGGGCTGTGTTTAATTTTACATTGTTCAGTGTAGGGCACTGTTTCATTGTACCGTATTTAATGTCGGGCTGTGTTTAATTTTACCTTGTTCAGTGTAGGGCACTCTTTCATATTACCGTATTTAATGACGGGATGTGTTTAATTGTACATTGTTCACTGTAGGACACTGTTTCATTGTACCGTATTTAATGTTGGGCTGTGTTTAATTGTACATTGTTCACTGTAGGGCACTGTTTCATTGTACCGTATTTAATGTTGGGCTGTGTTTAATTGTACATTGTTCACTGTCGGGCACTGTTTCATTGTACCGTATTTAATGTCGGGCTGTGTTTAATTTTACATTGTTCAGTGTAGGGCACTGTTTCACTGTACCGTATTTAATGTCGGGCTAGATTTAATTTTACATTGTTCACTGTAGGTCACTGTTTCATTGTACTGTATTTAATGTCGGGCTGTGTTTAATTGTACATTGTTGCTTGTAGGGCACTGTTTCATTGTACCGTATTTAATGTCGGGCTCTGTTTAATTTTACCTTGTTCACTGTAGGTCACTGTTTCATTGCACCGTATTTAATGTCGGGCTGTGTTTAATTTTACATTGTTCAGTGTAGGGCACTGTTTCATTCTACCGTAGTTAATGTTGGGCTCTGTTTAATTTTACCTTGTTGCTTGTAGGGCACTGTTTCATTGTACCGTATTTAATGTCGAGCTCTGTTTAATTTTACATTGTAGCTTGTAGGGCACTGTTTCATTGTACTGTATTTAATGTCGGGCTCTGTTTAATTTTACATTGTTCACTGTAGGGCACTGTTTCATTGTACCGTATTTAATGTCGGGCTCTGTTTAATTTTACCTTGTTGCTTGTAGGGCACTGTTTCATTGTGCTGTATTTAATGTCGGGCTCTGTTTAATTTTACCTCGTTGCTTGTAGGGCACTGTTTCATTGTACTGTATTTAATGTCGGGATCTGTTTAATTTTACCTTGTTCACTGAAGGGCACTGTTTCATTGTACTGTATTTAATGTCCGGCTCTGTTTAATTTTACATTGTTCAGTGTAGGGCACTGATTTATTGTACCGTATTTAATGTCGGGCTCTGTTTAATTTTACATTGTTCACTGCAGGGCACTGTTTCATTGTACGGTATTTAATGTCGGGCTCTGTTTTATTTTACGTTGTTCACATTAGGGCCCTGTTTCATTGTACTGTATTTAATGTCGGGCTCTGTTTAATTTTACGTTGTTCACTGTCGGGCACTGTTTCATTGTACCGTATTTAATGTCGGGCTCTGTTTAATTTTACATTGTTGCTGGTAGGGCACTGATTCATTGTACCGTATTTAATGTCGGACTGTGTTTAATTTTACATCGTTCACTGTGGGGCACTGTTTCATTGTACCGTATTTAATGTCGGGCTCTGTTTTATTTTACATTGTTCACATTAGGGCACTGTTTCATTGTACCGTATTTAATGTCGGGCTCTGTTTAATTTTACCTTGTTCAGTGTAGTGCACTGTTTCATTGTACCGTATTTAATGTCGGGCTGTGTTTAATTGTACATTGTTCCGTGTAGGGCATTGTTTCACTGTACCGTATTTAATGTTGGGCTGTGTTTAATTGTACATTGTTCACTGTAGGGCACTGTTTCATTGTACTGTATTTAATGTCGGGCTCTGTTTAATTTTACCTTGTTCAGTGTCGGGCACTGTTTCATTGTACCGTATTTAATGTCGGGCTGTGTTTAATTTTACTTTGTTCAGTGTAGGGCACTGTTTCATTGTAACGTATTTAATGTCGGGCTGTGTTTAATTTTACCTTGTTCAGTGTAGGGCACTGTTTCACTGTACCGTATTTAATGTTGGGCTGTGTTTAATTGTACATTGTTCACTGTAGGGCACTGTTTCATTGTACCGTATTTAATGTTGGGCTGTGTTTAATTGTACATTGTTCTCTGTAGGGCACTGTTTCATTGTACCGTATTTAATGTCGGGCTGTGTTTAATTTTACCTTGCTCAGTGGAGGGCACTGTTACATTGTACTGTATTTAAAGTCCGGCTCTGTTTTATTTTACATTGTTCACATTAGGGCCCTGTTTCATTGTACTGTATTTAATGTCGGGCTCTGTTTAATTTGACGTTGTTCACTGTAGGGCACTGTTTCATTGTACCGTATTTAATGTCGTGCTCTGTTTTATTTTACATTGTTCACATTAGGGCACTGTTTCATTGTACCGTATTTAATGTCGGGCTCTGTTTAATTTTACCTTGTTCAGTATAGGGCACTGTTTCATTGTACCGTATTTACTGTCGGGCTGTGTTTAATTGTACATTGTTCACTGTAGGGCACTGTTTCATTGTACCGTATTTAATGTCGGGCTGTGTTTAATTGTACATTGTTCACTGTAGGGCACTGTTTCATTGTACTGTATTTAATGTCGGGCTCTGTTTAATTTTACCTTGTTCAGTGTAGGACACTGTTTTATATTACCGTATTTAATGTTGGGCTGTGTTTAATTGTACATTGTTCACTGTAGGGCACTGTTTCATTGTACAGTATTTAATGTTGGGCTGTGTGTAATTGTACATTGTTCACTGTAGGGCACTGTATCATTGTACCGTATTTAATGTTGTGCTGTGTTTAAGTTTACATTGTTCAATGTAGGGCACTGATTCATTGTACTGTATTTAATGTCGGGCTGTGTTTAATTTTACATTGTTCAGTGTAGGGCACTGTTTCACTGCACGGTATTTAATGTCGGGCTATGTTTAATTTTACATTGTTCACTGTAGGTCACTGTTTCATTGTATTGTATTTAATGTCGGGCGCTGTTTAATTTTACCTTGTTGCTTCTAGGGCACTGTTTCATTGTACCGTATTTAATGTCGGGCTCTGTTTAATGTTACATTGTTCACTGTAGGGCACTGTTTTATTGTGCAGTATTTAATGTCGGGCTCTGTTTAATTTTACCTCGTTGCTTGTAGGGCACTGTTTCATTGTACTGTGTTTAATGTCGGGCTCTGTTTAATTTTACCTTGTTCACTGTAGGGCACTGTTTCATTGTACTGTATTTAATGTCCGGCTCTGTTTAATTTTACCTTGTTCACTAAAGGGCACTGTTTCATTTTAATTTATTTAATTTCGGGCTGTGTTTAATTTTACATTGTTCAGTGTAGGGCACTGATTTATTGTACCGTATTTAATGTCGGGCTCTGTTTAATTTTACATTGTTCACTGTAGGGCACTGTTTCATTGTACTGTGTTTAATGTCGGGCTCTGTTTAATTTTACCTTGTTCACTGTAGGGCACTGTTTCATTGTACCGTATTTAATGTCGGGCTCTGTTTAATTTTACATTGTTGCTGGTAGGGCACTGATTCATTGTACCGTATTTACTGGCGGGCTGTGTTTAATTGTACATTGTTCACTGTAGGGCACTGTTTCATTGTACCGTATTTAATGTCGGGCTGTGTTTAATTGTACATTGTTCACTGTAGGGCACTGTTTCATTGTACTGTATTTAATGTCGGGCTCTGTTTAATTTTACCTTGTTCAGTGTAGGACACTGTTTTATATTACCGTATTTAATGTTGGGCTGTGTTTAATTGTACATTGTTCACTGTAGGGCACTGTTTCATTGGACCGTATTTACTGTCGGGCTGTGTTTAAGTTTACATTGTTCAGTGTAGGGCACTGATTCATTGTACTGTATTTAATGTCGGGCTGTGTTTAATTTTACATTGTTCAGTGTAGGGCACAGTTTCACTGCACGGTATTTAATGTCGGGCAATGTTTAATTTTACATTGTTCACTGTTGGTCACTGTTTCATTGTACTGTATTTAATGTCGGGCGCTGTTTAATTTTACCTTGTTGCTTGTAGGGCACTGTTTCATTGTATCGTATTTAATGTCGGGCTCTGTTGAATTTTACCTTGTTCACTGTAGGTCACTGTCTCATTGCACCGTATTTAATGTCGGGCTGTGTTTAATTTTACATTGTTCAGTGTAGTGCACTGTTTCATTCTACTGTATTTAATGTTGGGCTCTGTTTAATTTTACCATGTTGCTTGTAGGGCACTGTTTCATTGTACCGTATTTAATGTCGAGCTCTGTTTAATTTTACATTGTAGCTTGTAGGGCACTGTTTCATTGTACTGTATTTAATGTCGGGCTCTGTTTAATTTTACCTTGTTCACTGTAGGTCACTGTTTCATTGTACTGTATTTAATGTTGGGCTGTGTTTAATTTTACATTGTTCACTGTAGGGCACTGTTTCATTGTGCTGTATTTAATGTCGGGCTCTGTTTAATTTTACCCCATTGCTTGTAGGGCACTGTTTCATTGTATTGTATTTAATGTCGGGCTGTGTTTAATTTTACATTGTTCACTGTAGGGCACTGTTTCATTGTACCGTATTCAATGTCGGGCTCTGTTTTATTTTACATTGTTCACATTAGGGCCCTGTTTCATTGTACTGTATTAAATGCCGGGCTCTGTTTAATTTTACGTTGTTCACTGTAGGGCACTGTTTCATTGTACCGTATTTAATGTCGGGCTCTGTTTAATTTTACATTGTTGCTGGTTGGGCACTGATTCATTGTACCGTATTTAATGTCGGGCTGTGTTTAATTTTACATTGTTCACTGTAGGGCACTGTTTCGTTGTACCGTATTTAATGTCGGGCTCTGTTTAATTTTACCTTGTTCAGTGTAGGGCACTGTTTCATTGTGCTGTATTTAATGTTGGACTGTTTAATTTTACCTTGTTCACTGTCGGGCACTGTTTCGTTGTCCCGTATTTAATGTCGGGCTCTGTTTAATGTTACATTGTTCAGTGTAGGGCACTGTTTCATTGTACTGTATTTAATGTCGGGCTCTGTTTAATTTTGCCTTGTTTACTGTAGGTCACTGTTTCATTGTACTGTATTTAATGTCGGGCTCTGTTTAATTTTACCTTATTCAGTGTAGGGCACTGTTTCATTGTACCATATTTAATGTCGGGCTCTGTTTAATTTTACCTTCTTCAGTGTAGGGCACTGTTTCATTTTACCGTATTTAATGTCGGGCTGTGTTTAACTTTACATTGTTCACTGTAGGGCATTGTTTCATTGTGCTGTATTTAATGCTGGGCTCTGTTTAATTTTACCTTGTTCACTGTCGGGCACTTTTTCATTGTCCCGTATTTAATGTCGGGCTCTGTTTAATTTTACATTATTCAGTGTAGGGCACTGTTTCATTGTACCATATTTAATGTCGGGCTCTGTTTAATTTTACCTTGTTCAGTGTAGGGCACTGTTTCATTGTACCGTACTTACTGTCGGGTTGTGTTTAATTGTACATTGTTCACTGTAGGGCACTGTTTCATTGTACCGTATTTAATGTCGGGCTGTGTTTAATTGTACATTGTTCACTGTAGGGCACTGTTTCATTGTACTGTATTTAATGTCGGGCTCTGTTTAATTTTACCTTGTTCAGTGTAGGGCACTGTTTCATTGTACCGTATTTAATGTCCGGCTCTGTTTAATTTTACCTTGTTCAGTGTAGGGCACTGTTTCATTGTACCGTATTTAATGTCGGGCTGTGTTTAATTGTACATTGTTCACTGTAGGGCACTGTTTCATTGTACTGTATTTAATGTCGGGCTCTGTTTAATTTTACCTTGTTCAGTGTAGGGCACTGTTTCATTGTACCGTATTTAATGTCGGGGGTGTTTAATTGTACATTGTTCACTGTAGGGCACTGTTTCATTGTACCGTATTTAATGTCGGGCTGTGTTTAATTGTACATTGTTCACTGTAGGGCACTGTTTCATTGTACTGTATTTAATGTCGGGCTCTGTTTAATTTTACCTTGTTCCGTGTAGGGCACTGTTTCATTGTACCGTATTTAATGTCGGGCTCTGTTTAATTTTACCTTGTTCAGTGTCGGGCACTGTTTCATTGTACCGTATTTAATGTCGGGCTCTGTTTAATTTTACCTTGTTCAGTGTAGGGCACTGTTTCATTGTACCGTATTTAATGTCGGGCTCTGTTTAATTTTACCTTGTTCAGTGTAGGGCACTGTTTCATTGTACCGTACTTACTGTCGGGTTGTGTTTAATTGTACATTGTTCACTGTAGGGCACTGTTTCATTGTACCGTATTTAATGTCGGGCTGTGTTTAATTGTACATTGTTCACTGTAGGGCACTGTTTCATTGTACTGTATTTAATGTCGGGCTCTGTTTAATTTTACCTTGTTCAGTGTAGGGCACTGTTTCATTGTACCGTATTTAATGTCGGGCTCTGTTTAATTTTACCTTGTTCAGTGTAGGGCACTGTTTCATTGTACCGTACTTACTGTCGGGCTGTGATTAATTGTACATTGTTCACTGTAGGGCACTGTTTCATTGTACCGTATTTAATGTCGGGATGTGTTTAATTGTACATTGTTCACTGTAGGGCACTGTTTCATTGTACTGTATTTAATGTCGGGCTCTGTTTAATTTTACTTTGTTCAGTGTAGGGCACTGTTTCATTGTACCGTATTTAATGTCGGGCTCTGTTTAATTTTACCTTGTTCAGTGTAGGGCACTGTTTCACTGTACCGTATTTACTGTCGGGTTGTGTTTAAATGTACATTGTTCACTGTAGGGCACTGTTTCATTGTACCGTATTTAATGTCGGGCTGTGTTTAATTGTACATTGTTCACTGTAGGGCACTGTTTCATTGTACTGTATTTAATGTCGGGCTCTGTTTAATTTTACCTTGTTCAGTGTAGGGCACTGTTTCATTGTACCGTATTTAATGTCGGGGGTGTTTAATTGTACATTGTTCACTGTAGGGCACTGTTTCATTGTACCGTATTTAATGTCGGGCTGTGTTTAATTGTACATTGTTCACTGTAGGGCACTGTTTCATTGTACTGTATTTAATGTCGGGCTCTGTTTAATTTTACCTTGTTCAGTGTAGGGCACTGTTTCATTGTACCGTATTTAATGTCGGGCTCTGTTTAATTTTACCTTGTTCAGTGTCGGGCACTGTTTCATTGTACCGTATTTAATGTCGGGCTCTGTTTAATGTTACCTTGTTCAGTGTAGGGCACTGTTTCATTGTACCGTATTTAATGTCGGGCTCTGTTTAATTTTACCTTGTTCAGTGTAGGGCACTGTTTCATTGTACCGTACTTACTGTCGGGTTGTGTTTAATTGTACATTGTTCACTGTAGGGCACTGTTTCATTGTACCGTATTTAATGTCGGGCTGTGTTTAATTGTACATTGTTCACTGTAGGGCACTGTTTCATTGTACTGTATTTAATGTCGGGCTCTGTTTAATTTTACCTTGTTCAGTGTAGGGCACTGTTTCATTGTACCGTATTTAATGTCGGGCTCTGTTTAATTTTACCTTGTTCAGTGTAGGGCACTGTTTCATTGTACCGTACTTACTGTCGGGCTGTGTTTAATTGTACATTGTTCACTGTAGGGCACTGTTTCATTGTACCGTATTTAATGTCGGGCTGTGTTTAATTGTACATTGTTCACTGTAGGGCACTGTTTCATTGTACTGTATTTAATGTCGGGCTCTGTTTAATTTTACTTTGTTCAGTGTAGGGCACTGTTTCATTGTACCGTATTTAATGTCGGGCTCTGTTTAATTTTACCTTGTTCAGTGTAGGGCACTGTTTCACTGTACCGTATTTACTGTCGGGTTGTGTTTAAATGTACATTGTTCACTGTAGGGCACTGTTTCATTGTACCGTATTTAATGTCGGGCTGTGTTTAATTGTACATTGTTCACTGTAGGGCACTGTTTCATTGTACTGTATTTAATGTCGGGCTCTGTTTAATTTTACCTTGTTCAGTGTAGGGCACTGTTTCATTGTACCGTATTTAATGTCGGGGGTGTTTAATTGTACATTGTTCACTGTAGGGCACTGTTTCATTGTACCGTATTTAATGTCGGGCTGTGTTTAATTGTACATTGTTCACTGTAGGGCACTGTTTCATTGTACTGTATTTAATGTCGGGCTCTGTTTAATTTTACCTTGTTCAGTGTAGGGCACTGTTTCATTGTACCGTATTTAATGTCGGGCTCTGTTTAATTTTACCTTGTTCAGTGTAGGGCACTGTTTCATTGTACCGTACTTACTGTCGGGCTGTGTTTAATTGTACATTGTTCACTGTAGGGCACTGTTTCATTGTACCGTATTTAATGTCGGGCTGTGTTTAATTGTACATTGTTCACTGTAGGGCACTGTTTCATTGTACTGTATTTAATGTCGGGCTCTGTTTAATTTTACTTTGTTCAGTGTAGGGCACTGTTTCATTGTACCGTATTTAATGTCGGGCTCTGTTTAATTTTACCTTGTTCAGTGTAGGGCACTGTTTCACTGTACCGTATTTACTGTCGGGTTGTGTTTAAATGTACATTGTTCACTGTAGGGCACTGTTTCATTGTACCGTATTTAATGTCGGGCTGTGTTTAATTGTACATTGTTCACTGTAGGGCACTGTTTCATTGTACTGTATTTAATGTCGGGCTCTGTTTAATTTTACCTTGTTCAGTGTAGGGCACTGTTTCATTGTACCGTATTTAATGTCGGGGGTGTTTAATTTTACATTGTTCAGTGTAGGGCACTGTTTCATTGTACCGTATTTAATGTCGGGCTCTGTTTAATTTTGCCTTGTTCAGTGTAGGGCACTGTTTCATATTACCGTATTTAATGCCGGGCTGTGTTTAATTTTACATTGTTCAGTGTAGGGCACTGATTCATTGTACCGTATTTAATGTCGGGCTGTGTTTAATTGTACATTGTTCACTGTAGGGCACTGTTTCATTGTACCGTATTTAATGTCGGGGGTGTTTAATTGTACATTGTTCACTGTAGGGCACTGTTTCATTGTACTGTATTTAATGTCGGGCTCTGTTTAATTTTACCTTGTTCAGTGTAGGGCACTGTTTCATTGTACCGTATTTAATGTCGGGGGTGTTTAATTTTACATTGTTCAGTGTAGGGCACTGTTTCATTGTACCGTATTTAATGTCGGGCTCTGTTTAATTTTGCCTTGTTCAGTGTAGGGCACTGTTTCATATTACCGTATTTAATGTCGGGCTCTGTTTAATTTTACTTTGTTCACTGTAGGGCACTGTTTCATTGTACCGTTTGTAATGTCGGGCTCTGTTTAATTTTACCTTGTTCAGTGTAGGGCACTGTTTCACTGTACCGTATTTACTGTCGGGTTGTGTTTAAATGTACATTGTTCACTGTAGGGCACTGTTTCATTGTACCGTATTTAATGTCGGGCTGTGTTTAATTGTACATTGTTCACTGTAGGGCACTGTTTCATTGTACTGTATTTAATGTCTGGCTCTGTTTAATTTTGCCTTGTTCAGTGTAGGGCACTGTTTCATATTACCGTATTTAATGTCGGGCTCTGTTTAATTTTACATTGTTGCTGGTAGGGCACTGATTCATTGTACCGTATTTAATGTCGGGCTGTGTTTAACTTTACATTGTTCACTGCAGGGCATTGTTTCATTGTGCTGTATTTAATGTTGGGCTCTGTTTCATTTTACCTTGTTCACTGTTGGGCACTGTTTCATTGTCCCGTATTTAATGCCGGGCTGTGTTTAATTTTACATTGTTCAGTGTAGGGCACTGATTCATTGTACCGTATTTAATGTCGGGCTGCGTTTAAGTTTACATTGTTCAGTGTAGGGTACTGTTTCATTGTACTGTATTTAATGTCGGGCTCTGTTTAATTTTGCCTTGTTTACTGTAGGTCACTGTTTCATTGTACTGTATTTAATGTCGGACTCTGTTTAATTTTACCTTGTTCAGTGTAGGGCACTGTTTCATTGTACCGTATTTAATGTCGGGCTCTGTTTAATTTTACCTTGTTCAGTGTAGGGCACTGTTTCATTTTACCGTATTTAATGTCGGGCTGTGTTTAAGTTTACATTATTCACTGTAGGTCACTGTTTCATTGCACCGTATTTAATGTCGGGCTCTGTTTAATTTTACATTATTCAGTGTAGGGCACTGTTTCATTGTACTGTCTTTAATGTCGGGCTCTGTTTAATTTTACCTTGTTGCTTGTAGGGCACTGTTTCATTGTACCGTATTTAGTGTCGGGCTCTGTTTAATTTTACCTTGTTCACTGTAGGTCACTGTTTCATTGCACCGTATTTAATGTCGGGCTGTGTTTAATTTTACCTTGTTCAGTGTAGGGCTCTGTTTCATTGTACCGTATTTAATGTCGGCCTGTGTTTAATTTTACCTTGTTCAGTGTAGGGCACTGTTTCATATTACTGTATTTAATGTCGGGCTCTGTTTAATTTTACATTGTTGCTGGTAGGGCACTGATTCATTGTACCGTATTTAATGTCGGGCTCTGTTTAATTTTACATTATTCCGTGTAGGGCACTGTTTCATTGTGCTGTATTTAATGTCGGGCTCTGTTTAATTTTACCTTGTTGCTTGTAGGGCACTGTTTCATTGTACCATATTTAGTGTCGGGCTCTGTTTAATTTTACCTTGTTCACTGTAGGTCACTGTTTCATTGCACCGTATTTAATGTCGGGCTGTGTTTAATTTTACATTGTTCAGTGTAGTGCACTGTTTCATTGTACCGTATTTAATGTCGGGCTGTGTTTAATTTTACATTGTTCACTGTAGGGCACTGTTTCATTGTACCGTATTTACTGTCGGGCTGTGTTTAATTGTACATTGTTCACTGTGGGGCACTGTTTCATTGTACCGTATTTAATGTCGGGCTGTGTTTAATTGTACATTGTTCACTGTAGGGCACTGTTTCATTGTACTGTATTTAATGTCGGGCTCTGTTTAATTTTACCTTGTTCAGTGTAGGGCACTGTTTCATTGTACCGTATTTAATGTCGGGCTGTGTTTAATTTTACATTGTTCAGTGTAGGTCACTGTTTCATTGTAACGTATTTCATGCCGGGCTGTGTTTAATTTTACATTGTTCAGTGTAGGGCACTGATTCATTGTACCGTATTTAATGTCGGGCTGTGTTTAATTGTACATTGTTCACTGTAGGGCACTGTTTCATTGTACTGTATTTAATGTCGGGCTCTGTTTAATTTTACTTTGTTCAGTGTAGGGCACTGTTTCATTGTACCGTATTTAATGTCGGGCTCTGTTTAATTTTACATTGTTCAGTGTAGGGCACTGTTTCATTGTACCGTATTTAATGTCGGGCTCTGTTTAATTTTACCTTGTTCAGTGTAGGGCACTGTTTCACTGTACCGTATTTACTGTCGGGTTGTGTTTAAATGTACATTGTTCACTGTAGGGCACTGTTTCATTGTACTGTATTTAATGTCGGGCTCTGTTTAATTTTGCCTTGTTCAGTGTAGGGCACTGTTTCATATTACCGTATTTAATGTCGGGCTCTGTTTAATTTTACATTGTTGCTGGTAGAGCACTGATTCATTGTACCGTATTTAATGTCGGGCTGTGTTTAACTTTACATTGTTCACTGCAGGGCATTGTTTCATTGTACTGTATTTAATGTCGGGCTCTGTTTAATTTTACATTATTCCGTGTAGGGCACTGTTTCATTGTACTGTATTTAATGTCGGGCTCTGTTTAATTTTACCTTGTTGCTTGTAGGGCACTGTTTCATTGTACCGTATTTAGTGTCGGGCTCTGTTTAATTTTACCTTGTTCACTGTAGGTCACTGTTTCATTGCACCGTATTTAATGTCGGGCTGTGTTTAATTTTACATTGTTCAGTGTCGTGCACTGTTTCATTGTACCGTATTTAATGTCGGGCTGTGTTTAATTTTACATTGTTCACTGTAGGGCACTGTTTCATTGTACCGTATTTACTGTCGGGCTGTGTTTAATTGTACATTGTTCACTGTGGGGCACTGTTTCATTGTACCGTATTTAATGTCGGGCTGTGTTTAATTGTACATTGTTCACTGTAGGGCACTGTTTCATTGTACTGTATTTAATGTCGGGCTCTGTTTAATTTTACCTTGTTCAGTGTAGGGCACTGTTTCATTGTACCGTATTTAATGTCGGGCTCTGTTTAATTTTACCTTGTTCAGTGTAGGGCACTGTTTCATTGTACCGTATTTAATGTCGGGCTGTGTTTAATTGTACATTGTTCACTGTAGGGCACTGTTTCATTGTACTCTATTTAATGTCGGGCTCTGTTTAATTTTACCTTGTTCAGTGTAGGGCACTGTTTCATTGTACCGTATTTAATGTCGGGCTGTGTTTAATTTTACATTGTTCAGTGTAGGGCACTGTTTCATTGTACCGTATTTAATGTCGGGCTCTGTTTAATGTTACCTTGTTCAGTGTAGGGCACTGTTTCATTGTACCGTATTTAATGTCGGGCTCTGTTTAATTTTACCTTGTTCAGTGTAGGGCACTGTTTCATTGTACCGTACTTACTGTCGGGTTGTGTTTAATTGTACATTGTTCACTGTAGGGCACTGTTTCATTGTACCGTATTTAATGTCGGGCTGTGTTTAATTGTACATTGTTCACTGTAGGGCACTGTTTCATTGTACTGTATTTAATGTCGGGCTCTGTTTAATTTTACCTTGTTCAGTGTAGGGCACTGTTTCATTGTACCGTATTTAATGTCGGGCTCTGTTTAATTTTACCTTGTTCAGTGTAGGGCACTGTTTCATTGTACCGTACTTACTGTCGGGCTGTGTTTAATTGTACATTGTTCACTGTAGGGCACTGTTTCATTGTACCGTATTTAATGTCGGGCTGTGTTTAATTGTACATTGTTCACTGTAGGGCACTGTTTCATTGTACTGTATTTAATGTCGGGCTCTGTTTAATTTTACTTTGTTCAGTGTAGGGCACTGTTTCATTGTACCGTATTTAATGTCGGGCTCTGTTTAATTTTACCTTGTTCAGTGTAGGGCACTGTTTCACTGTACCGTATTTACTGTCGGGTTGTGTTTAAATGTACATTGTTCACTGTAGGGCACTGTTTCATTGTACCGTATTTAATGTCGGGCTGTGTTTAATTGTACATTGTTCACTGTAGGGCACTGTTTCATTGTACTGTATTTAATGTCGGGCTCTGTTTAATTTTACCTTGTTCAGTGTAGGGCACTGTTTCATTGTACCGTATTTAATGTCGGGGGTGTTTAATTGTACATTGTTCACTGTAGGGCACTGTTTCATTGTACCGTATTTAATGTCGGGCTGTGTTTAATTGTACATTGTTCACTGTAGGGCACTGTTTCATTGTACTGTATTTAATGTCGGGCTCTGTTTAATTTTACCTTGTTCAGTGTAGGGCACTGTTTCATTGTACCGTATTTAATGTCGGGCTCTGTTTAATTTTACCTTGTTCAGTGTAGGGCACTGTTTCATTGTACCGTACTTACTGTCGGGCTGTGTTTAATTGTACATTGTTCACTGTAGGGCACTGTTTCATTGTACCGTATTTAATGTCGGGCTGTGTTTAATTGTACATTGTTCACTGTAGGGCACTGTTTCATTGTACTGTATTTAATGTCGGGCTCTGTTTAATTTTACTTTGTTCAGTGTAGGGCACTGTTTCATTGTACCGTATTTAATGTCGGGCTCTGTTTAATTTTACCTTGTTCAGTGTAGGGCACTGTTTCACTGTACCGTATTTACTGTCGGGTTGTGTTTAAATGTACATTGTTCACTGTAGGGCACTGTTTCATTGTACCGTATTTAATGTCGGGCTGTGTTTAATTGTACATTGTTCACTGTAGGGCACTGTTTCATTGTACTGTATTTAATGTCGGGCTCTGTTTAATTTTACCTTGTTCAGTGTAGGGCACTGTTTCATTGTACCGTATTTAATGTCGGGGGTGTTTAATTTTACATTGTTCAGTGTAGGGCACTGTTTCATTGTACCGTATTTAATGTCGGGCTCTGTTTAATTTTGCCTTGTTCAGTGTAGGGCACTGTTTCATATTACCGTATTTAATGCCGGGCTGTGTTTAATTTTACATTGTTCAGTGTAGGGCACTGATTCATTGTACCGTATTTAATGTCGGGCTGTGTTTAATTGTACATTGTTCACTGTAGGGCACTGTTTCATTGTACCGTATTTAATGTCGGGGGTGTTTAATTGTACATTGTTCACTGTAGGGCACTGTTTCATTGTACTGTATTTAATGTCGGGCTCTGTTTAATTTTACCTTGTTCAGTGTAGGGCACTGTTTCATTGTACCGTATTTAATGTCGGGGGTGTTTAATTTTACATTGTTCAGTGTAGGGCACTGTTTCATTGTACCGTATTTAATGTCGGGCTCTGTTTAATTTTGCCTTGTTCAGTGTAGGGCACTGTTTCATATTACCGTATTTAATGTCGGGCTCTGTTTAATTTTACTTTGTTCACTGTAGGGCACTGTTTCATTGTACCGTTTGTAATGTCGGGCTCTGTTTAATTTTACCTTGTTCAGTGTAGGGCACTGTTTCACTGTACCGTATTTACTGTCGGGTTGTGTTTAAATGTACATTGTTCACTGTAGGGCACTGTTTCATTGTACCGTATTTAATGTCGGGCTGTGTTTAATTGTACATTGTTCACTGTAGGGCACTGTTTCATTGTACTGTATTTAATGTCTGGCTCTGTTTAATTTTGCCTTGTTCAGTGTAGGGCACTGTTTCATATTACCGTATTTAATGTCGGGCTCTGTTTAATTTTACATTGTTGCTGGTAGGGCACTGATTCATTGTACCGTATTTAATGTCGGGCTGTGTTTAACTTTACATTGTTCACTGCAGGGCATTGTTTCATTGTGCTGTATTTAATGTTGGGCTCTGTTTCATTTTACCTTGTTCACTGTTGGGCACTGTTTCATTGTCCCGTATTTAATGCCGGGCTGTGTTTAATTTTACATTGTTCAGTGTAGGGCACTGATTCATTGTACCGTATTTAATGTCGGGCTGCGTTTAAGTTTACATTGTTCAGTGTAGGGTACTGTTTCATTGTACTGTATTTAATGTCGGGCTCTGTTTAATTTTGCCTTGTTTACTGTAGGTCACTGTTTCATTGTACTGTATTTAATGTCGGACTCTGTTTAATTTTACCTTGTTCAGTGTAGGGCACTGTTTCATTGTACCGTATTTAATGTCGGGCTCTGTTTAATTTTACCTTGTTCAGTGTAGGGCACTGTTTCATTTTACCGTATTTAATGTCGGGCTGTGTTTAAGTTTACATTATTCACTGTAGGTCACTGTTTCATTGCACCGTATTTAATGTCGGGCTCTGTTTAATTTTACATTATTCAGTGTAGGGCACTGTTTCATTGTACTGTCTTTAATGTCGGGCTCTGTTTAATTTTACCTTGTTGCTTGTAGGGCACTGTTTCATTGTACCGTATTTAGTGTCGGGCTCTGTTTAATTTTACCTTGTTCACTGTAGGTCACTGTTTCATTGCACCGTATTTAATGTCGGGCTGTGTTTAATTTTACCTTGTTCAGTGTAGGGCTCTGTTTCATTGTACCGTATTTAATGTCGGCCTGTGTTTAATTTTACCTTGTTCAGTGTAGGGCACTGTTTCATATTACTGTATTTAATGTCGGGCTCTGTTTAATTTTACATTGTTGCTGGTAGGGCACTGATTCATTGTACCGTATTTAATGTCGGGCTCTGTTTAATTTTACATTATTCCGTGTAGGGCACTGTTTCATTGTGCTGTATTTAATGTCGGGCTCTGTTTAATTTTACCTTGTTGCTTGTAGGGCACTGTTTCATTGTACCATATTTAGTGTCGGGCTCTGTTTAATTTTACCTTGTTCACTGTAGGTCACTGTTTCATTGCACCGTATTTAATGTCGGGCTGTGTTTAATTTTACATTGTTCAGTGTAGTGCACTGTTTCATTGTACCGTATTTAATGTCGGGCTGTGTTTAATTTTACATTGTTCACTGTAGGGCACTGTTTCATTGTACCGTATTTACTGTCGGGCTGTGTTTAATTGTACATTGTTCACTGTGGGGCACTGTTTCATTGTACCGTATTTAATGTCGGGCTGTGTTTAATTGTACATTGTTCACTGTAGGGCACTGTTTCATTGTACTGTATTTAATGTCGGGCTCTGTTTAATTTTACCTTGTTCAGTGTAGGGCACTGTTTCATTGTACCGTATTTAATGTCGGGCTGTGTTTAATTTTACATTGTTCAGTGTAGGTCACTGTTTCATTGTAACGTATTTCATGCCGGGCTGTGTTTAATTTTACATTGTTCAGTGTAGGGCACTGATTCATTGTACCGTATTTAATGTCGGGCTGTGTTTAATTGTACATTGTTCACTGTAGGGCACTGTTTCATTGTACTGTATTTAATGTCGGGCTCTGTTTAATTTTACTTTGTTCAGTGTAGGGCACTGTTTCATTGTACCGTATTTAATGTCGGGCTCTGTTTAATTTTACATTGTTCAGTGTAGGGCACTGTTTCATTGTACCGTATTTAATGTCGGGCTCTGTTTAATTTTACCTTGTTCAGTGTAGGGCACTGTTTCACTGTACCGTATTTACTGTCGGGTTGTGTTTAAATGTACATTGTTCACTGTAGGGCACTGTTTCATTGTACTGTATTTAATGTCGGGCTCTGTTTAATTTTGCCTTGTTCAGTGTAGGGCACTGTTTCATATTACCGTATTTAATGTCGGGCTCTGTTTAATTTTACATTGTTGCTGGTAGAGCACTGATTCATTGTACCGTATTTAATGTCGGGCTGTGTTTAACTTTACATTGTTCACTGCAGGGCATTGTTTCATTGTACTGTATTTAATGTCGGGCTCTGTTTAATTTTACATTATTCCGTGTAGGGCACTGTTTCATTGTACTGTATTTAATGTCGGGCTCTGTTTAATTTTACCTTGTTGCTTGTAGGGCACTGTTTCATTGTACCGTATTTAGTGTCGGGCTCTGTTTAATTTTACCTTGTTCACTGTAGGTCACTGTTTCATTGCACCGTATTTAATGTCGGGCTGTGTTTAATTTTACATTGTTCAGTGTCGTGCACTGTTTCATTGTACCGTATTTAATGTCGGGCTGTGTTTAATTTTACATTGTTCACTGTAGGGCACTGTTTCATTGTACCGTATTTACTGTCGGGCTGTGTTTAATTGTACATTGTTCACTGTGGGGCACTGTTTCATTGTACCGTATTTAATGTCGGGCTGTGTTTAATTGTACATTGTTCACTGTAGGGCACTGTTTCATTGTACTGTATTTAATGTCGGGCTCTGTTTAATTTTACCTTGTTCAGTGTAGGGCACTGTTTCATTGTACCGTATTTAATGTCGGGCTCTGTTTAATTTTACCTTGTTCAGTGTAGGGCACTGTTTCATTGTACCGTATTTAATGTCGGGCTGTGTTTAATTGTACATTGTTCACTGTAGGGCACTGTTTCATTGTACTCTATTTAATGTCGGGCTCTGTTTAATTTTACCTTGTTCAGTGTAGGGCACTGTTTCATTGTACCGTATTTAATGTCGGGCTGTGTTTAATTTTACATTGTTCAGTGTAGGGCACTGTTTCATTGTAACGTATTTAATGTCGGGCTGTGTTTCATTTTACCTTGTTCAGTGTAGGGCACTGTTTCACTGTACCGTATTAATTGTTGGGCTGTGTTTAATTGTACATTGTTCACTGTAGGGCGCTGTTTCATTGTACCGTATTTAATGTTGGGCTGTGTTTAATTGTACATTGTTCACTGTAGGGCACTGTTTCATTGTACCGTATTTAATGTCGGGCTCTGTTTAATTTTACCTTGTTCAGTGTAGGGCACTGTTTCATTGTGCTGTATTTAATGTTGGGCTCTGTTTAATTTTACGTTGTTCACTGTAGGGCACTGTTTCGTTGTCCCGTATTTAATGTCGGGCTCTGTTTAATGTTACATTGTTCAGTGTAGGGCACTGTTTCATTGTACTGTATTTAATGTCGGGTTCTGTTTAATTTTGCCTTGTTTACTGTAGGTCACTGTTTCATTGTACTGTATTTAATGTCGGGCTCTGTTTAATGTTACCTTATTCAGTGTAGGGCACTGTTTCATTGTACCATATTTAATGTCGGGCTCTGTTTAATTTTACCTTGTTCAGTGTAGGGCACTGTTTCATTTTACCGTATTTAATGTCGGGCTGTGTTTAACTTTACATTGTTCACTGTAGGGCATTGTTTCATTGAGCTGTATTTAATGCTGGGCTCTGTTTAATTTTACCTTGTTCACTGTCGGGCACTTTTTCATTGTCCCGTATTTAATGTCGGGCTCTGTTTAATTTTACATTATTCAGTGTAGGGCACTGTTTCATTGTACTGTCTTTAATGTCGGGCACTGTTTAATTTTGCCTTGTTTACTGTAGGTCACTGTTTCATTGTACTGTATTTAATGCCGGGCTGTGTTTAAGTTTACATTGTTCAGTGTAGGGCACTGTTTCACTGTACCGTATTTAATGTCGGGCTATGTTTAATTTTAAATTGTTCACTGTAGGTCACTGTTTCATTGTACTGTATTTAATGTCGGGCTCTGTATAATTTTACCTTGTTGCTTGTAGGGCACTGTTTCATTGTACCGTATTTAATGTCGGGCTCTGTTTAATTTTACCTTGTTCACTGTAGGTCACTGTTTCATTGCGCCGTATTTAATGTCGGGCTGTGTTTAATTTTACATTGTTCAGTGTAGGGCACTGTTTCATTGCACTGTATTTAATGTCGGTCTCTGTTTAATTTTACCTTGTTCACTGTAGGGCACTGTTTCATTTTAATGTATTTAATGTCGGGCTGTGTTTAATTTTACATTGTTCAGTGTAGGGCACTGATTCATTGTACCGTATTTAATGTCGGGCTCTGATTAATTTTACATTGTTCACTGTAGGGCACTGTTTCATTGTACCGTATTTAATGTCGGGCTCTGTTTTATTTTACATTGTTCACATTAGGGCCCTGTTTCATTGTACTGTATTTAATGTCGGGCTCTGTTTAATTTTACGTTGTTCACTGTAGGGCACTGATTCATTGTACCGTATTTAATGTCGGGCTGTGTTTAATTTTACATTGTTCACTGTAGGGCACTGTTTCATTGTACCGTATTTAATGTCGGGCTCTGTTTAATTTTACCTTGTTCAGTGTAGGGCACTGTTTCATTGTACCGTATTTAATGTCGGGCTCTGTTTAATTTTACATTGTTCAGTGTAGGGCACTGTTTCATTGTACTGTATTTAATGTCGGGCTCTGTTTAATTTTACCTTGTTTAGTGTAGGGCACTGTTTCATTGTACCGTATTTAATGTCGGGCTCTGTTTAATTTTACCTTGTTCAGTGTAGGGCACTGTTTCATTGTACCGTACTTACTGTCGGGCTGTTTTTAATTGTACATTGTTCACTGTAGGGCACTGTTTCATTGTACCGTATTTAATGTCGGGCTGTGTTTAATTGTACATTGTTCACTGTAGGGCACTGTTTCATTGTACTGTATTTAATGTCGGGCTCTGTTTAATTTTACTTTGTTCAGTGGAGGGCACTGTTTCATTGTACCGTATTTAATGTCGGGCTCTGTTTAATTTTACCTTGTTCAGTGTAGGGCACTGTTTCACTGTACCGTATTTACTGTCGGGTTGTGTTTAAATGTACATTGTTCACTGTAGGGCACTGTTTCATTGTACCGTATTTAATGTCGGGCTGTGTTTAATTGTACATTGTTCACTGTAGGGCACTGTTTCATTGTACTGTATTTAATGTCGGGCTCTGTTTAATTTTACCTTGTTCAGTGAAGGGCACTGTTTCATTGTACCGTATTTAATGTCGGGGGTGTTTAATTTTACATTGTTCAGTGTAGGGCACTGTTTCATGGTACCGTATTTAATGTCGGGCTCTGTTTAATTTTACCTTGTTCAGTGTAGGGCACTGTTTCATATTACCGTATTTAATGTCGGGCTCTGTTTAATTTTGCATTGTTGCTGGTAGGGCACTGATTCATTGTACCGTATTTAATGTCGGGCTGTGTTTAACTTTACATTGTTCACTGCAGGGCATTGTTTCATTGTGCTGTATTTAATGTTGGGCTCTGTTTAATTTTACCTTGTTCACTGTTGGGCACTGTTTCATTGTCCCGTATTTAATGTCGGCCTGTGTTTAATTTTACCTTGTTCAGTGTAAGGCACTGTTTCATTTTACCGTATTTAATGTCGGGCTGTGTTTAAGTTTACATTATTCACTGTAGGTCACTGTTTCATTGCACCGTATTTAGTGTCGGGCTCTGTTTAATTTTACATTATTCAGTGTAGGGCACTGTTTCATTGTACTGTCTTTAATGTCGGGCTCTGTTTAATTTTACCTTGTTGCTTGTAGGGCACTGTTTCATTGTACCGTATTTAGTGTCGGGCTCTGTTTAATTTTACCTTGTTCACTGTAGGTCACTGTTTCATTGCACCGTATTTAATGTCGGGCTGTGTTTAATTTTACATTGTTCAGTGTAGTGCACTGTTTCATTGTACCGTATTTAATGTCGGGCTGTGTTTAATTTTACATTGTTCACTGTAGGGCACTGTTTCATTGTACCGTATTTAATGTCGGGCTCTGTTTAATTTTACCTTGTTCAGTGTAGGGCACTGATTCATTGTACCGTATTTAATGTCGGGCTGTGTTTAACTTTACATTGTTCACTGCAGGGCATTGTTTCATTGTGCTGTATTTAATGTTGGGCTCTGTTTAATTTTACCTTGTTCACTGTTGGGCACTGTTTCATTGTCCCGTATTTAATGTCGGGCTCTGTTTAATTTTACATTATTCAGTGTAGGGCACTGTTTCATTGTACTGTCTTTAATGTCGGGCTCTGTTTAATTTTGCCTTGTTTACTGTAGGTCACTGTTTCATTGTCCTGTATTTAATGCCGGGCTCTGTTTAATTTTACCTTGTTCACTGTAGGTCACTGTTTCATTGCACCGTATTTAATGTCGGGCTGTGTTTAATTTTACATTGTTCAGTGTAGTGCACTGTTTCATTGTACCGTATTTAATGTCGGGCTGTGTTTAATTTTACATTGTTCACTGTAGGGCACTGTTTCATTGTACCGTATTTACTGTCGGGCTGTGTTTAATTGTACATTGTTCACTGTGGGGCACTGTTTCATTGTACCGTATTTAATGTCGGGCTGTGTTTAATTGTACATTGTTCACTGTAGGGCACTGTTTCATTGTACTGTATTTAATGTCGGGCTCTGTTTAATTTTACCTTGTTCAGTGTAGGGCACTGTTTCATTGTACCGTATTTAATGTCGGGCTCTGTTTAATTTTACCTTGTTCAGTGTAGGGCACTGTTTCATTGTACCGTATTTAATGTCGGGCTGTGTTTTATTTTACATTGTTCAGTGTAGGGCACTGTTTCATTGTAACGTATTTGATGTCGGGCTGTGTTTAATTGTACATTGTTCACTGTGGGGCACTGTTTCATTGTACCGTATTTAATGTCGGGCTGTGTTTAATTGTACATTGTTCACTGTAGGGCACTGTTTCATTGTACTGTATTTAATGTCGGGCTCTGTTTAATTTTACCTTGTTCAGTGTGGGGCACTGTTTCATTGTGCCGTATTTAATGTCGTGCTCTGTTTAATTTTACCTTGTTCAGTGTAGGGCACTGTTTCATTGTACCGTATTTAATGTCGGGCTGTGTTTAATTTTACATTGTTCCGTGTAGGGCACTGTTTCATTGTAACGTATTTAATGTCGGGCTGTGTTTAATTTTACCTTGTTCAGTGTAGGGCACTGTTTCACTGTACCGTATTTAATGTTGGGCTGTGTTTAATTGTACATTGTTCACTGTAGGGCACTGTTTCATTGTACTGTATTTAATGTCGGGTTCTGTTTAATTTTACCTTGTTCAGTGTAGGGCACTGTTTCATTGTACCGTATTTAATGTCGGGCTGTGTTTAATTTTACATTGTTCAGTGTAGGGCACTGTTTCATTGTAACGTATTTAATGTCGGGCTGTGTTTAATTTTACCTTGTTCAGTGTAGGGCACTGTTTCACTGTACCGTATTTAATGTTGGGCTGTGTTTAATTGTACATTGTTCACTGTAGGGCACTGTTTCATTGTACCGTATGTAATGTTGGGCTGTGTTTAATTGTACATTGTTCACTGTAGGGCACTGTTTCATTGTACCGTATTTAATGTCGGGCTGTGTTTAATTTTACCTTGCTCAGTGGAGGGCACAGTTACATTGTACTGTATTTAATGTCGTGCTCTGTTTAATTTTACATTGTTCACTGTAGGGCACTGTTTCATTGTACCGTATTTAATGTCGGGCTATGTTTAATTTTACATTGTTCACTGTAGGTCACTGTTTCATTGTACTGTATTTAATGTCGGCTGTGTTTAATTTTACCTTGCTCAGTGTAGGGCACTGTTACATTGTACTGTATTTAATGTCGTTCTCTGTTTAATTTTACATTGTTCACTGTAGGGCACTGTTTCATTGTACCGTATTTAATGTCGGGCTATGTTTAATTTTACATTGTTCAGTGTAGGGCACTGTTTCATTGTACCGTATTTAATGTCGGGCTCTGTTTAATTTTACCTTGTTCAGTCTAGGGCACTGTTTCATTGTACTGTATTTAATGTCGGGCTGTGTTTAATTTTACCTTGTTCAGTGTAGGGCACTGTTTCATTTTACCGTATTTAATGTCGGGCTGTGTTTAACTTTACATTGTTCACTGTAGGGCATTGTTTCATTGTACCGTATTTAATGTCGGGCTCTGTTTAATTTTACCTTGTTCACTGTCGGGCAATGTTTCATTGTACCGTATTTAATGTCGGACTCTGTTTAATTTTACCTTGTTCACTGTAGGGCACTGTTTCATTGTCCCGTATTTAATGTCGGGCTCTGTTTAATTTTACATTATTCAGTGTAGGGCCCTGTTTCATTGTACAGTCTTTAATGTCGGGCTCTGTTTAATTTTGCCTTGTTTACTGTAGGTCACTGTTTCATTGTACTGTATTTAATGTCGGGCTCTGTTTAATTTTACCTTGTTCAGTGTAGGGCACTGTTTCATTGTACCGTATTTAATGTCGGGCTCTGTTTAAGTTTACATTGTTCAGTGGAGGGCACTGATTCATTGTACTGTATTTAATGTCGGGCTGTGTTTAATTTTACCTTGTTCAATGTTGGGCACTGATTCATTGTACCGTGTTTAATGTCGGGCTGTGTTTAAATTTACATTGTTCAGTGGAGGGCACTGTTTCATTGTACTGTATTTAATGTCGGGCTCTGTTTAATTTTGCCTTGTTTACTGTAGGTCACTGTTTCATTGTACTGTATTTAATGTCGGGCTCTGTTTAATTTTACCTTGTTCAGTGTAGGGCACTGTTTCATTGTACCGTATTTAATGTCGGGCTCTGTTTAATTTTACCTTGTTCAGTGTAGGGCACTGTTTGATTTTACCGTATTTAATGTCGGGCTGTGTTTATGTTTACATTGTTCACTGTAGGTCACTGTTTCATTGCACCGTATTTAATGTCGGGCTGTGTTTAATTTTACATTGTTCAGTGTAGTGCACTGTTTCATTCTACCGTATGTAATGTCGGGCTCTGTTTAATTTTACCTTGTTGCTTGTAGGGCACTGTTTCATTTTACTGTATTTAATGTCGGGCTGTGTTTAATTTTACATTGTTCAGTGTAGGGCACTGATTCATTGTACCGTATTTAATGTCGGGCTCTGTTTAATTTTACATTGTTCACTGTTGGGCACTGTTTCATTGTACCGTATTTAATGTCGGGCTCTGTTTTATTTTACATTGTTCACATTAGGGCCCTGTTTCATTGTACTGTATTTAATGTCGGGCTCTGTTTAATTTTACGTTGTTCACTGTAGGGCACTGTTTCATTGTACCGTATTTAATGTCTAGCTCTGTTTAATTTTACATTGTTGCTGGTAGGGCACTGATTCATTGTACCGTATTTAATGTCGGGCTGTGTTTAATTTTACATTGTTCACTGTAGGGCACTGTTTCATTGTACCGTATTTAATGTCGGGCTCTGTTTAATTTTACCTTGTTCAGTGTAGGGCACTGTTTCATTGTACCGTATTTACTGTCGAGCTGTGTTTAATTGTACACTGTTCACTGTAGGGCACTGTTTCATTGTACCGTATTTAATGACGGGCTGTGTTTAATTGTACATTATTCACTGTAGGGCACTGTTTCATTGTACCGTATTTAATGTTGGGCTGTGTTTAATTGTACATTGTTCACTGTCGGGCACTGTTTCATTGTACCGTATTTAATGTCGTGCTCTGTTTAATTTTACCTTGCTCAGTGGAGGACACTGTTACATTGTACTGTATTGAATGTCGTGCTCTGTTTAATTTTACATTGTTCACTGTAGGGCACTGTTTCATTGTACCGTATTTAATGTCGGGCTATGTTTAATTTTACATTGTTCACTGTAGGTCACTGTTTCATTGTACTATATTTTATGTCGTGCTGTGTTTAATTTTACCTTGCTCAGTGTAGGGCACTGTTACATTGTACTGTATTTAATGTCGTTCTCTGTTTAATTTTACATTGTTCACTGTAGGGCACTGTTTCATTGTACCGTATTTAATGTCGGGCGATGTTTAATTTTACATTGCTCAGTGTAGGGCACTGTTCCAGTGTACCGTATTTAATGTCGTGCTCTGTTTAATTTTACCTTGCTCAGTGGAGGGCACTGTTACATTGTACTGTATTTAATGTCGTGCTCTGTTTAATTTTACATTGTTCTCTGTCGGGCACTCTTTCATTGTCCCGTATTTAATGTCGGGCTCTGTTTAATTTTACATTGTTCAGTGTAGGGCACTGTTTCATTGTACTGTCTTTAATGCCGGGCTCTGTTTAATTTTGCCTTGTTTACTGTAGGTCACTGTTTCATTGGACTGTATTTAATGCCGGGCTGTGTTTAATTTTGCATTGTTCAGTGTAGGGCACTGATTCATTGTACCGTATTTAATGTCGGGCTGTGTTTAAGTTTACATTGTTCACTGTCGGGCACTGTTTCGTTGTCCCGTATTTAATGTCGGGCTCTGTTTAATTTTACCTTGTTTAGTGTAGGGCAGTGTTTCATTTTACCGTATTTAATGTCGGGCTGTGTTTAACTTTACATTGTTCACTGTAGGGCATTGTTTCATTGTGCTGTATTTAATGTTGGGCTCTGTTTAATTTTACATTGTTCACTGTTGGGCACTGTTTCATTGTCCCGTATTTAATGTCGGGCTCTGTTTAATTTTACATTGTTCAGTGTAGGGCACTGTTTCATTGTACTGTCTTTAATGCCGGGCTCTGTTTAATTTTGCCTTGTTTACTGTAGGTCACTGTTTCATTGGACTGTATTTAATGCCGGGCTGTGTTTAATTTTGCATTGTTCAGTGTAGGGCACTGATTCATTGTACCGTATTTAATGTCGGGCTGTGTTTAAGTTTACATTGTTCAGTGTAGGGCACTGTTTTATTGTACTGTATTTAATGTCGGGCTCTGTTTAAATTTGCCTTGTTTACTGTAGCGCACTGTTTCATTGTACTGTATTTAATGTCGGGCTGTGTTTAATTTTACATAGTTCAGTGCAGGGCACTGTTTCACTGTACCGTATTTAATGTCGGGCTCTGTTTAATTGTACATTGTTCAGTGTAGGGCACTGTTTCATTTTACCGTATTTAATGTCGGGCTGTGTTTAATTTTACCTTGTTCAGTGTAGGGCACTGTTTCATTGTACCGTATTTAAAGTCGGGCTCTGTTTAATTTTACCTTGTTCAGTGTAGGGCACTGTTTCATTTTACCGTATTTAATGTCGGGCTGTGTTTAATTTTACATTGTTCAGTGTAGGGCACTGATTCATTGTACCGTATTTAATGTCGGGCTGTGTTTAAGTTTACATTGTTCAGTGTAGGGCACTGATTCATTGTACCGTATTTAATGTCGGGCTGTGTTTAAGTTTACATTGTTTACTGTAGGTCACTGTTTCATTGGACTGTATTTAATGCCGGGCTGTGTTTAATTTTGCATTGTTCAGTGTAGGGCACTGATTCATTGTACCGTATTTAATGTCGGGCTGTGTTTAAGTTTACATTGTTCAGTGTAGGGCACTGTTTTATTGTACCGTATTTAATGTCGGGCTCTGTTTAATTTTACCTTGTTCAGTCTAGGGCACTGTTTCATTGTACTGTATTTAATGTCGTTCTCTGTTTAATTTTACATTGTTCACTGTAGGGCACTGTTTCATTGTACCGTATTTAATGTCGGGCTATGTTTAATTTTACATTGTTCAGTGTAGGGCACTGTTTCATTGTACCGTATTTAATGTCGGGCTCTGTTTAATTTTACCTTGTTCAGTCTAGGGCACTGTTTCATTGTACTGTATTTAATGTCGGGCTGTGTTTAATTTTACCTTGTTCAGTGTAGGGCACTGTTTCATTTTACCGTATTTAATGTCGGGCTGTGTTTAACTTTACATTGTTCACTGTAGGGCATTGTTTCATTGTACCGTATTTAATGTCGGGCTCTGTTTAATTTTACCTTGTTCACTGTCGGGCAATGTTTCATTGTACCGTATTTAATGTCGGACTCTGTTTAATTTTACCTTGTTCACTGTAGGGCACTGTTTCATTGTCCCGTATTTAATGTCGGGCTCTGTTTAATTTTACATTATTCAGTGTAGGGCCCTGTTTCATTGTACAGTCTTTAATGTCGGGCTCTGTTTAATTTTGCCTTGTTTACTGTAGGTCACTGTTTCATTGTACTGTATTTAATGTCGGGCTCTGTTTAATTTTACCTTGTTCAGTGTAGGGCACTGTTTCATTGTACCGTATTTAATGTCGGGCTCTGTTTAAGTTTACATTGTTCAGTGGAGGGCACTGATTCATTGTACTGTATTTAATGTCGGGCTGTGTTTAATTTTACCTTGTTCAATGTTGGGCACTGATTCATTGTACCGTGTTTAATGTCGGGCTGTGTTTAAATTTACATTGTTCAGTGGAGGGCACTGTTTCATTGTACTGTATTTAATGTCGGGCTCTGTTTAATTTTGCCTTGTTTACTGTAGGTCACTGTTTCATTGTACTGTATTTAATGTCGGGCTCTGTTTAATTTTACCTTGTTCAGTGTAGGGCACTGTTTCATTGTACCGTATTTAATGTCGGGCTCTGTTTAATTTTACCTTGTTCAGTGTAGGGCACTGTTTGATTTTACCGTATTTAATGTCGGGCTGTGTTTATGTTTACATTGTTCACTGTAGGTCACTGTTTCATTGCACCGTATTTAATGTCGGGCTGTGTTTAATTTTACATTGTTCAGTGTAGTGCACTGTTTCATTCTACCGTATGTAATGTCGGGCTCTGTTTAATTTTACCTTGTTGCTTGTAGGGCACTGTTTCATTTTACTGTATTTAATGTCGGGCTGTGTTTAATTTTACATTGTTCAGTGTAGGGCACTGATTCATTGTACCGTATTTAATGTCGGGCTCTGTTTAATTTTACATTGTTCACTGTTGGGCACTGTTTCATTGTACCGTATTTAATGTCGGGCTCTGTTTTATTTTACATTGTTCACATTAGGGCCCTGTTTCATTGTACTGTATTTAATGTCGGGCTCTGTTTAATTTTACGTTGTTCACTGTAGGGCACTGTTTCATTGTACCGTATTTAATGTCTAGCTCTGTTTAATTTTACATTGTTGCTGGTAGGGCACTGATTCATTGTACCGTATTTAATGTCGGGCTGTGTTTAATTTTACATTGTTCACTGTAGGGCACTGTTTCATTGTACCGTATTTAATGTCGGGCTCTGTTTAATTTTACCTTGTTCAGTGTAGGGCACTGTTTCATTGTACCGTATTTACTGTCGAGCTGTGTTTAATTGTACACTGTTCACTGTAGGGCACTGTTTCATTGTACCGTATTTAATGACGGGCTGTGTTTAATTGTACATTATTCACTGTAGGGCACTGTTTCATTGTACCGTATTTAATGTTGGGCTGTGTTTAATTGTACATTGTTCACTGTCGGGCACTGTTTCATTGTACCGTATTTAATGTCGTGCTCTGTTTAATTTTACCTTGCTCAGTGGAGGACACTGTTACATTGTACTGTATTGAATGTCGTGCTCTGTTTAATTTTACATTGTTCACTGTAGGGCACTGTTTCATTGTACCGTATTTAATGTCGGGCTATGTTTAATTTTACATTGTTCACTGTAGGTCACTGTTTCATTGTACTATATTTTATGTCGTGCTGTGTTTAATTTTACCTTGCTCAGTGTAGGGCACTGTTACATTGTACTGTATTTAATGTCGTTCTCTGTTTAATTTTACATTGTTCACTGTAGGGCACTGTTTCATTGTACCGTATTTAATGTCGGGCGATGTTTAATTTTACATTGCTCAGTGTAGGGCACTGTTCCAGTGTACCGTATTTAATGTCGTGCTCTGTTTAATTTTACCTTGCTCAGTGGAGGGCACTGTTACATTGTACTGTATTTAATGTCGTGCTCTGTTTAATTTTACATTGTTCTCTGTCGGGCACTCTTTCATTGTCCCGTATTTAATGTCGGGCTCTGTTTAATTTTACATTGTTCAGTGTAGGGCACTGTTTCATTGTACTGTCTTTAATGCCGGGCTCTGTTTAATTTTGCCTTGTTTACTGTAGGTCACTGTTTCATTGGACTGTATTTAATGCCGGGCTGTGTTTAATTTTGCATTGTTCAGTGTAGGGCACTGATTCATTGTACCGTATTTAATGTCGGGCTGTGTTTAAGTTTACATTGTTCACTGTCGGGCACTGTTTCGTTGTCCCGTATTTAATGTCGGGCTCTGTTTAATTTTACCTTGTTTAGTGTAGGGCAGTGTTTCATTTTACCGTATTTAATGTCGGGCTGTGTTTAACTTTACATTGTTCACTGTAGGGCATTGTTTCATTGTGCTGTATTTAATGTTGGGCTCTGTTTAATTTTACATTGTTCACTGTTGGGCACTGTTTCATTGTCCCGTATTTAATGTCGGGCTCTGTTTAATTTTACATTGTTCAGTGTAGGGCACTGTTTCATTGTACTGTCTTTAATGCCGGGCTCTGTTTAATTTTGCCTTGTTTACTGTAGGTCACTGTTTCATTGGACTGTATTTAATGCCGGGCTGTGTTTAATTTTGCATTGTTCAGTGTAGGGCACTGATTCATTGTACCGTATTTAATGTCGGGCTGTGTTTAAGTTTACATTGTTCAGTGTAGGGCACTGTTTTATTGTACTGTATTTAATGTCGGGCTCTGTTTAAATTTGCCTTGTTTACTGTAGCGCACTGTTTCATTGTACTGTATTTAATGTCGGGCTGTGTTTAATTTTACATAGTTCAGTGCAGGGCACTGTTTCACTGTACCGTATTTAATGTCGGGCTCTGTTTAATTGTACATTGTTCAGTGTAGGGCACTGTTTCATTTTACCGTATTTAATGTCGGGCTGTGTTTAATTTTACCTTGTTCAGTGTAGGGCACTGTTTCATTGTACCGTATTTAAAGTCGGGCTCTGTTTAATTTTACCTTGTTCAGTGTAGGGCACTGTTTCATTTTACCGTATTTAATGTCGGGCTGTGTTTAATTTTACATTGTTCAGTGTAGGGCACTGATTCATTGTACCGTATTTAATGTCGGGCTGTGTTTAAGTTTACATTGTTCAGTGTAGGGCACTGATTCATTGTACCGTATTTAATGTCGGGCTGTGTTTAAGTTTACATTGTTTACTGTAGGTCACTGTTTCATTGGACTGTATTTAATGCCGGGCTGTGTTTAATTTTGCATTGTTCAGTGTAGGGCACTGATTCATTGTACCGTATTTAATGTCGGGCTGTGTTTAAGTTTACATTGTTCAGTGTAGGGCACTGTTTTATTGTACTGTATTTAATGTCGGGCGCTGTTTAATTTTACCTTGTTGCTTGTAGGGCACTGTTTCATTGTATCGTATTTAATGTCGGGCTCTGTTGAATTTTACCTTGTTCACTGTAGGTCACTGTCTCATTGCACCGTATTTAATGTCGGGCTGTGTTTAATTTTACATTGTTCAGTGTAGTGCACTGTTTCATTCTACTGTATTTAATGTTGGGCTCTGTTTAATTTTACCATGTTGCTTGTAGGGCACTGTTTCATTGTACCGTATTTAATGTCGAGCTCTGTTTAATTTTACCCCATTGCTTGTAGGGCACTGTTTCATTGTATTGTATTTAATGTCGGGCTCTGTTTAATTTTACCTTGTTCACTGTAGGGCACTGTTTCATTGTACTGTATTTAATGTCCGGCTCTGTTTAATTTTACCTTGTTCACTGTAGGGCACTGTTTCATTTTACTGTATTTAATGTCGGGCTGTGTTTAATTTTACATTGTTCAGTGTAGGGCACTGATTCATTGTACCGTATTTAATGTCGGGCTCTATTTAATTTTACGTTGTTCACTGTAGGGCACTGTTTCATTGTACCGTATTTAATGTCGTGCTCTGTTTAATTTTACATTGTTGCTGGTAGGGCACTGATTCATTGTACCGTATTTAATGTCGGGCTGTGTTTAATTTTACATTGTTCACTGTAGGGCACTGTTTCATTGTACCGTATTCAATGTCGGGCTCTGTTTTATTTTACATTGTTCACATTAGGGCCCTGTTTCATTGTACTGTATTAAATGCCGGGCTCTGTTTAATTTTACGTTGTTCACTGTAGGGCACTGTTTCATTGTACCGTATTTAATGTCGGGCTCTGTTTAATTTTACATTGTTGCTGGTTGGGCACTGATTCATTGTACCGTATTTAATGTCGGGCTGTGTTTAATTTTACATTGTTCACTGTAGGGCACTGTTTCGTTGTACCGTATTTAATGTCGGGCTCTGTTTAATTTTACCTTGTTCAGTGTAGGGCACTGTTTCATTGTGCTGTATTTAATGTTGGACTGTTTAATTTTACCTTGTTCACTGTCGGGCACTGTTTCGTTGTCCCGTATTTAATGTCGGGCTCTGTTTAATGTTACATTGTTCAGTGTAGGGCACTGTTTCATTGTACTGTATTTAATGTCGGGCTCTGTTTAATTTTGCCTTGTTTACTGTAGGTCACTGTTTCATTGTACTGTATTTAATGTCGGGCTCTGTTTAATTTTACCTTATTCAGTGTAGGGCACTGTTTCATTGTACCATATTTAATGTCGGGCTCTGTTTAATTTTACCTTGTTCAGTGTAGGGCACTGTTTCATTTTACCGTATTTAATGTCGGGCTGTGTTTAACTTTACATTGTTCACTGTAGGGCATTGTTTCATTGTGCTGTATTTAATGCTGGGCTCTGTTTAATTTTACCTTGTTCACTGTCGGGCACTTTTTCATTGTCCCGTATTTAATGTCGGGCTCTGTTTAATTTTACCTTGTTCAGTGTAGGGCACTGTTTCATTGTACCGTACTTACTGTCGGGCTGTGTTTAATTGTACATTGTTCACTGTAGGGCACTGTTTCATTGTACCGTATTTAATGTCGGGCTGTGTTTAATTTTACATTGTTCAGTGTAGGGCACTGTTTCATTGCACTGTATTTAATGTCGGTCTCTGTTTAATTTTACCTTGTTCACTGTAGGGCACTGTTTCATTTTACTGTATTTAATTTCGGGCTGTGTTTAATTTTACATTGTTCAGTGTAGGGCACTGATTCATTGTACCGTATTTAATGTCGGGCTCTGATTAATTTTACATTGTTCACTGTAGGGCACTGTTTCATTGTACCGTATTTAATGTCGGGCTCTGTTTTATTTTACATTGTTCACATTAGGGCCCTGTTTCATTGTACTGTATTTAATGTCGGGCTCTGTTTAATTTTACGTTGTTCACTGTAGGGCACTGTTTCATTGTACCGTATTTAATGTCGGGCTCTGTTTAATTTTACCTTGTTCAGTGTCGGGCACTGTTTCATTGTACCGTATTTAATGTCGGGCTCTGTTTAATTTTACCTTGTTCAGTGTAGGGCACTGTTTCATTGTACCGTATTTAATGTCGGGCTCTGTTTAATTTTACCTTGTTCAGTGTAGGGCACTGTTTCATTGTACCGTACTTACTGTCGGGCTGTGTTTAATTGTACATTGTTCACTGTAGGGCACTGTTTCATTGTACCGTATTTAATGTCGGGCTGTGTTTAATTGTACATTGTTCACTGTAGGGCACTGTTTCATTGTACTGTATTTAATGTCGGGCTCTGTTTAATTTTACCTTGTTCAGTGTAGGGCACTGTTTCATTGTACCGTATTTAATGTCGGGCTCTGTTTAATTTTACCTTGTTCAGTGTAGGGCACTGTTTCATTGTACCGTACTTACTGTCGGGCTGTGTTTAATTGTACATTGTTCACTGTAGGGCACTGTTTCATTGTACCGTATTTAATGTCGGGCTGTGTTTAATTGTACATTGTTCACTGTAGGGCACTGTTTCATTGTACTGTATTTAATGTCGGGCTCTGTTTAATTTTACTTTGTTCAGTGTAGGGCACTGTTTCATTGTACCGTATTTAATGTCGGGCTCTGTTTAATTTTACCTTGTTCAGTGTAGGGCACTGTTTCACTGTACCGTATTTACTGTCGGGTTGTGTTTAAATGTACATTGTTCACTGTAGGGCACTGTTTCATTGTACCGTATTTAATGTCGGGCTGTGTTTAATTGTACATTGTTCACTGTAGGGCACTGTTTCATTGTACTGTATTTAATGTCGGGCTCTGTTTAATTTTACCTTGTTCAGTGTAGGGCACTGTTTCATTGTACCGTATTTAATGTCGGGGGTGTTTAATTGTACATTGTTCACTGTAGGGCACTGTTTCATTGTACCGTATTTAATGTCGGGCTGTGTTTAATTGTACATTGTTCACTGTAGGGCACTGTTTCATTGTACTGTATTTAATGTCGGGCTCTGTTTAATTTTACCTTGTTCAGTGTAGGGCACTGTTTCATTGTACCGTATTTAATGTCGGGCTCTGTTTAATTTTACCTTGTTCAGTGTAGGGCACTGTTTCATTGTACCGTACTTACTGTCGGGCTGTGTTTAATTGTACATTGTTCACTGTAGGGCACTGTTTCATTGTACCGTATTTAATGTCGGGCTGTGTTTAATTGTACATTGTTCACTGTAGGGCACTGTTTCATTGTACTGTATTTAATGTCGGGCTCTGTTTAATTTTACTTTGTTCAGTGTAGGGCACTGTTTCATTGTACCGTATTTAATGTCGGGCTCTGTTTAATTTTACCTTGTTCAGTGTAGGGCACTGTTTCACTGTACCGTATTTACTGTCGGGTTGTGTTTAAATGTACATTGTTCACTGTAGGGCACTGTTTCATTGTACCGTATTTAATGTCGGGCTGTGTTTAATTGTACATTGTTCACTGTAGGGCACTGTTTCATTGTACTGTATTTAATGTCGGGCTCTGTTTAATTTTACCTTGTTCAGTGTAGGGCACTGTTTCATTGTACCGTATTTAATGTCGGGGGTGTTTAATTTTACATTGTTCAGTGTAGGGCACTGTTTCATTGTACCGTATTTAATGTCGGGCTCTGTTTAATTTTGCCTTGTTCAGTGTAGGGCACTGTTTCATATTACCGTATTTAATGCCGGGCTGTGTTTAATTTTACATTGTTCAGTGTAGGGCACTGATTCATTGTACCGTATTTAATGTCGGGCTGTGTTTAATTGTACATTGTTCACTGTAGGGCACTGTTTCATTGTACCGTATTTAATGTCGGGGGTGTTTAATTGTACATTGTTCACTGTAGGGCACTGTTTCATTGTACTGTATTTAATGTCGGGCTCTGTTTAATTTTACCTTGTTCAGTGTAGGGCACTGTTTCATTGTACCGTATTTAATGTCGGGGGTGTTTAATTTTACATTGTTCAGTGTAGGGCACTGTTTCATTGTACCGTATTTAATGTCGGGCTCTGTTTAATTTTGCCTTGTTCAGTGTAGGGCACTGTTTCATATTACCGTATTTAATGTCGGGCTCTGTTTAATTTTACTTTGTTCACTGTAGGGCACTGTTTCATTGTACCGTATGTAATGTCGGGCTCTGTTTAATTTTACCTTGTTCAGTGTAGGGCACTGTTTCACTGTACCGTATTTACTGTCGGGTTGTGTTTAAATGTACATTGTTCACTGTAGGGCACTGTTTCATTGTACCGTATTTAATGTCGGGCTGTGTTTAATTGTACATTGTTCACTGTAGGGCACTGTTTCATTGTACTGTATTTAATGTCGGGCTCTGTTTAATTTTGCCTTGTTCAGTGTAGGGCACTGTTTCATATTACCGTATTTAATGTCGGGCTCTGTTTAATTTTACATTGTTGCTGGTAGGGCACTGATTCATTGTACCGTATTTAATGTCGGGCTGTGTTTAACTTTACATTGTTCACTGCAGGGCATTGTTTCATTGTGCTGTATTTAATGTTGGGCTCTGTTTCATTTTACCTTGTTCACTGTTGGGCACTGTTTCATTGTCCCGTATTTAATGCCGGGCTGTGTTTAATTTTACATTGTTCAGTGTAGGGCACTGATTCATTGTACCGTATTTAATGTCGGGCTGCGTTTAAGTTTACATTGTTCAGTGTAGGGTACTGTTTCATTGTACTGTATTTAATGTCGGGCTCTGTTTAATTTTGCCTTGTTTACTGTAGGTCACTGTTTCATTGTACTGTATTTAATGTCGGACTCTGTTTAATTTTACCTTGTTCAGTGTAGGGCACTGTTTCATTGTACCGTATTTAATGTCGGGCTCTGTTTAATTTTACCTTGTTCAGTGTAGGGCACTGTTTCATTTTACCGTATTTAATGTCGGGCTGTGTTTAAGTTTACATTATTCACTGTAGGTCACTGTTTCATTGCACCGTATTTAATGTCGGGCTCTGTTTAATTTTACATTATTCAGTGTAGGGCACTGTTTCATTGTACTGTCTTTAATGTCGGGCTCTGTTTAATTTTACCTTGTTGCTTGTAGGGCACTGTTTCATTGTACCGTATTTAGTGTCGGGCTCTGTTTAATTTTACCTTGTTCACTGTAGGTCACTGTTTCATTGCACCGTATTTAATGTCGGGCTGTGTTTAATTTTACCTTGTTCAGTGTAGGGCTCTGTTTCATTGTACCGTATTTAATGTCGGCCTGTGTTTAATTTTACCTTGTTCAGTGTAGGGCACTGTTTCATATTACTGTATTTAATGTCGGGCTCTGTTTAATTTTACATTGTTGCTGGTAGGGCACTGATTCATTGTACCGTATTTAATGTCGGGCTCTGTATAATTTTACATTATTCCGTGTAGGGCACTGATTCATTGTGCTGTATTTAATGTCGGGCTCTGTTTAATTTTACCTTGTTGCTTGTAGGGCACTGTTTCATTGTACCATATTTAGTGTCGGGCTCTGTTTAATTTTACCTTGTTCACTGTAGGTCACTGTTTCATTGCACCGTATTTAATGTCGGGCTGTGTTTAATTTTACATTGTTCAGTGTAGTGCACTGTTTCATTGTACCGTATTTAATGTCGGGCTGTGTTTAATTTTACATTGTTCACTGTAGGGCACTGTTTCATTGTACCGTATTTACTGTCGGGCTGTGTTTAATTGTACATTGTTCACTGTGGGGCACTGTTTCATTGTACCGTATTTAATGTCGGGCTGTGTTTAATTGTACATTGTTCACTGTAGGGCACTGTTTCATTGTACTGTATTTAATGTCGGGCTCTGTTTAATTTTACCTTGTTCAGTGTAGGGCACTGTTTCATTGTACCGTATTTAATGTCGGGCTGTGTTTAATTTTACATTGTTCAGTGTAGGTCACTGTTTCATTGTAACGTATTTAATGTCGGGCTGTGTTTAATTGTACATTGTTCACTGTGGGGCACTGTTTCATTGTACCGTATTTAATGTCGGGCTGTGTTTAATTGTACATTGTTCACTGTAGGGCACTGTTTCATTGTACTGTATTTAATGTCGGGCTCTGTTTAATTTTACCTTGTTCAGTGTAGGGCACTGTTTCATATTACCGTATTTCATGCCGGGCTGTGTTTAATTTTACATTGTTCAGTGTAGGGCACTGATTCATTGTACCGTATTTAATGTCGGGCTGTGTTTAATTGTACATTGTTCACTGTAGGGCACTGTTTCATTGTACTGTATTTAATGTCGGGCTCTGTTTAATTTTACTTTGTTCAGTGTAGGGCACTGTTTCATTGTACCGTATTTAATGTCGGGCTCTGTTTAATTTTACATTGTTCAGTGTAGGGCACTGTTTCATTGTACCGTATTTAATGTCGGGCTCTGTTTAATTTTACCTTGTTCAGTGTAGGGCACTGTTTCACTGTACCGTATTTACTGTCGGGTTGTGTTTAAATGTACATTGTTCACTGTAGGGCACTGTTTCATTGTACTGTATTTAATGTCGGGCTCTGTTTAATTTTGCCTTGTTCAGTGTAGGGCACTGTTTCATATTACCGTATTTAATGTCGGGCTCTGTTTAATTTTACATTGTTGCTGGTAGAGCACTGATTCATTGTACCGTATTTAATGTCGGGCTGTGTTTAACTTTACATTGTTCACTGCAGGGCATTGTTTCATTGTACTGTATTTAATGTCGGGCTCTGTTTAATTTTACATTGTTCACTGTAGGGCACTGTTTCATTGTACCGTATTTACTGTCGGGCTGTGTTTAATTGTACATTGTTCACTGTGGGGCACTGTTTCATTGTACCGTATTTAATGTCGGGCTGTGTTTAATTGTACATTGTTCACTGTAGGGCACTGTTTCATTGTACTGTATTTAATGTCGGGCTCTGTTTAATTTTACCTTGTTCAGTGTAGGGCACTGTTTCATATTACCGTATTTCATGCCGGGCTGTGTTTAATTTTACATTGTTCAGTGTAGGGCACTGATTCATTGTACCGTATTTAATGTCGGGCTGTGTTTAATTGTACATTGTTCACTGTAGGGCACTGTTTCATTGTACTGTATTTAATGTCGGGCTCTGTTTAATTTTACTTTGTTCAGTGTAGGGCACTGTTTCATTGTACCGTATTTAATGTCGGGCTCTGTTTAATTTTACATTGTTCAGTGTAGGGCACTGTTTCATTGTACCGTATTTAATGTCGGGCTCTGTTTAATTTTACCTTGTTCAGTGTAGGGCACTGTTTCACTGTACCGTATTTACTGTCGGGTTGTGTTTAAATGTACATTGTTCACTGTAGGGCACTGTTTCATTGTACTGTATTTAATGTCGGGCTCTGTTTAATTTTGCCTTGTTCAGTGTAGGGCACTGTTTCATATTACCGTATTTAATGTCGGGCTCTGTTTAATTTTACATTGTTGCTGGTAGAGCACTGATTCATTGTACCGTATTTAATGTCGGGCTGTGTTTAACTTTACATTGTTCACTGCAGGGCATTGTTTCATTGTACTGTATTTAATGTCGGGCTCTGTTTAATTTTACATTATTCCGTGTAGGGCACTGTTTCATTGTACTGTATTTAATGTCGGGCTCTGTTTAATTTTACCTTGTTGCTTGTAGGGCACTGTTTCATTGTACCGTATTTAGTGTCGGGCTCTGTTTAATTTTACCTTGTTCACTGTAGGTCACTGTTTCATTGCACCGTATTTAATGTCGGGCTGTGTTTAATTTTACATTGTTCAGTGTAGTGCACTGTTTCATTGTACCGTATTTAATGTCGGGCTGTGTTTAATTTTACATTGTTCACTGTAGGGCACTGTTTCATTGTACCGTATTTACTGTCGGGCTGTGTTTAATTGTACATTGTTCACTGTGGGGCACTGTTTCATTGTACCGTATTTAATGTCGGGCTGTGTTTAATTGTACATTGTTCACTGTAGGGCACTGTTTCATTGTACTGTATTTAATGTCGGGCTCTGTTTAATTTTACCTTGTTCAGTGTAGGGCACTGTTTCATTGTACCGTATTTAATGTCGGGCTCTGTTTAATTTTACCTTGTTCAGTGTAGGGCACTGTTTCATTGTACCGTATTTAATGTCGGGCTGTGTTTAATTGTACATTGTTCACTGTAGGGCACTGTTTCATTGTACTGTATTTAATGTCGGGCTCTGTTTAATTTTACCTTGTTCAGTGTAGGGCACTGTTTCATTGTACCGTATTTAATGTCGGGCTGTGTTTAATTTTACATTGTTCAGTGTAGGGCACTGTTTCATTGTAACGTATTTAATGTCGGGCTGTGTTTCATTTTACCTTGTTCAGTGTAGGGCACTGTTTCACTGTACCGTATTTAATGTTGGGCTGTGTTTAATTGTACATTGTTCACTGTAGGGCACTGTTTCATTGTACCGTATTTAATGTTGGGCTGTGTTTAATTGTACATTGTTCACTGTAGGGCACTGTTTCATTGTACCGTATTTAATGTCGGGCTCTGTTTAATTTTACCTTGTTCAGTGTAGGGCACTGTTTCATTGTGCTGTATTTAATGTTGGGCTCTGTTTAATTTTACGTTGTTCACTGTAGGGCACTGTTTCGTTGTCCCGTATTTAATGTCGGGCTCTGTTTAATGTTACATTGTTCAGTGTAGGGCACTGTTTCATTGTACTGTATTTAATGTCGGGTTCTGTTTAATTTTGCCTTGTTTACTGTAGGTCACTGTTTCATTGTACTGTATTTAATGTCGGGCTCTGTTTAATGTTACCTTATTCAGTGTAGGGCACTGTTTCATTGTACCATATTTAATGTCGGGCTCTGTTTAATTTTACCTTGTTCAGTGTAGGGCACTGTTTCATTTTACCGTATTTAATGTCGGGCTGTGTTTAACTTTACATTGTTCACTGTAGGGCATTGTTTCATTGAGCTGTATTTAATGCTGGGCTCTGTTTAATTTTACCTTGTTCACTGTCGGGCACTTTTTCATTGTCCCGTATTTAATGTCGGGCTCTGTTTAATTTTACATTATTCAGTGTAGGGCACTGTTTCATTGTACTGTCTTTAATGTCGGGCACTGTTTAATTTTGCCTTGTTTACTGTAGGTCACTGTTTCATTGTACTGTATTTAATGCCGGGCTGTGTTTAAGTTTACATTGTTCAGTGTAGGGCACTGTTTCACTGTACCGTATTTAATGTCGGGCTATGTTTAATTTTACATTGTTCACTGTAGGTCACTGTTTCATTGTACTGTATTTAATGTCGGGCTCTGTATAATTTTACCTTGTTGCTTGTAGGGCACTGTTTCATTGTACCGTATTTAATGTCGGGCTCTGTTTAATTTTACCTTGTTCACTGTAGGTCACTGTTTCATTGCGCCGTATTTAATGTCGGGCTGTGTTTAATTTTACATTGTTCAGTGTAGGGCACTGTTTCATTGCACTGTATTTAATGTCGGTCTCTGTTTAATTTTACCTTGTTCACTGTAGGGCACTGTTTCATTTTACTGTATTTAATGTCGGGCTGTGTTTAATTTTACATTGTTCAGTGTAGGGCACTGATTCATTGTACCGTATTTAATGTCGGGCTCTGATTAATTTTACATTGTTCACTGTAGGGCACTGTTTCATTGTACCGTATTTAATGTCGGGCTCTGTTTTGTTTTACATTGTTCACATTAGGGCCCTGTTTCATTGTACTGTATTTAATGTCGGTCTCTGTTTAATTTTACCTTGTTCACTGTAGGGCACTGTTTCATTTTACTGTATTTAATGTCGGGCTGTGTTTAATTTTACATTGTTCAGTGTAGGGCACTGATTCATTGTACCGTATTTAATGTCGGGCTCTGATTAATTTTACATTGTTCACTGTAGGGCACTGTTTCATTGTACCGTATTTAATGTCGGGCTCTGTTTTATTTTACATTGTTCACATTAGGGCCCTGTTTCATTGTACTGTATTTAATGTCGGGCTCTGTTTAATTTTACGTTGTTCACTGTAGGGCACTGATTCATTGTACCGTATTTAATGTCGGGCTGTGTTTAATTTTACATTGTTCACTGTAGGGCACTGTTTCATTGTACCGTATTTAATGTCGGGCTGTGTTTAATTGTACATTGTTCACTGTAGGGCACTGTTTCATTGTACTGTATTTAATGTCGGGCTCTGTTTAATTTTACTTTGTTCAGTGGAGGGCACTGTTTCATTGTACCGTATTTAATGTCGGGCTCTGTTTAATTTTACCTTGTTCAGTGTAGGGCACTGTTTCACTGTACCGTATTTACTGTCGGGTTGTGTTTAAATGTACATTGTTCACTCTAGGGCACTGTTTCATTGTACCGTATTTAATGTCGGGCTGTGTTTAATTGTACATTGTTCACTGTAGGGCACTGTTTCATTGTACTGTATTTAATGTCGGGCTCTGTATAATTTTACCTTGTTCAGTGTAGGGCACTGTTTCATATTACCGTATTTAATGTCGGGCTCTGTTTAATTTTGCATTGTTGCTGGTAGGGCACTGATTCATTGTACCGTATTTAATGTCGGGCTGTGTTTAACTTTACATTGTTCACTGCAGGGCATTGTTTCATTGTGCTGTATTTAATGTTGGGCTCTGTTTAATTTTACCTTGTTCACTGTTGGGCACTGTTTCATTGTCCCGTATTTAATGTCGGCCTGTGTTTAATTTTACCTTGTTCAGTGTAAGGCACTGTTTCATTTTACCGTATTTAATGTCGGGCTGTGTTTAAGTTTACATTATTCACTGTAGGTCACTGTTTCATTGCACCGTATTTAATGTCGGGCTCTGTTTAATTTTACATTATTCAGTGTAGGGCACTGTTTCATTGTACTGTCTTTAATGTCGGGCTCTGTTTAATTTTACCTTGTTGCTTGTAGGGCACTGTTTCATTGTACCGTATTTAGTGTCGGGCTCTGTTTAATTTTACCTTGTTCACTGTAGGTCACTGTTTCATTGCACCGTATTTAATGTCGGGCTGTGTTTAATTTTACATTGTTCAGTGTAGTGCACTGTTTCATTGTACCGTATTTAATGTCGGGCTGTGTTTAATTTTACATTGTTCACTGTAGGGCACTGTTTCATTGTACCGTATTTAATGTCGGGCTCTGTTTAATTTTACCTTGTTCAGTGTAGGGCACTGTTTCATTGTACCGTATTTAATGTCGGCCTGTGTTTAATTTTACCTTGTTCAGTGTAGGGCACTGTTTCATATTACCGTATTTAATGTCGGGCTCTGTTTAATTTTACATTGTTGCTGGTAGGGCACTGATTCATTGTACCGTATTTAATGTCGGGCTGTGTTTAACTTTACATTGTTCACTGCAGGGCATTGTTTCATTGTGCTGTATTTAATGTTGGGCTCTGTTTAATTTTACCTTGTTCACTATTGGGCACTGTTTCATTGTCCCGTATTTAATGTCGGGCTCTGTTTAATTTTACATTATTCAGTGTAGGGCACTGTTTCATTGTACTGTCTTTAATGTCGGGCTCTGTTTAATTTTGCCTTGTTTACTGTAGGTCACTGTTTCATTGTCCTGTATTTAATGCCGGGCTCTGTTTAATTTTACCTTGTTCACTGTAGGTCACTGTTTCATTGCACCGTATTTAATGTCGGGCTGTGTTTAATTTTACATTGTTCAGTGTAGTGCACTGTTTCATTGTACCGTATTTAATGTCGGGCTGTGTTTAATTTTACATTGTTCACTGTAGGGCACTGTTTCATTGTACCGTATTTACTGTCGGGCTGTGTTTAATTGTACATTGTTCACTGTGGGGCACTGTTTCATTGTACCGTATTTAATGTCGGGCTGTGTTTAATTGTACATTGTTCACTGTAGGGCACTGTTTCATTGTACTGTATTTAATGTCGGGCTCTGTTTAATTTTACCTTGTTCAGTGTAGGGCACTGTTTCATTGTACCGTATTTAATGTCGGGCTCTGTTTAATTTTACCTTGTTCAGTGTAGGGCACTGTTTCATTGTACCGTATTTAATGTCGGGCTGTGTTTTATTTTACATTGTTCAGTGTAGGGCACTGTTTCATTGTAACGTATTTGATGTCGGGCTGTGTTTAATTGTACATTGTTCACTGTGGGGCACTGTTTCATTGTACCGTATTTAATGTCGGGCTGTGTTTAATTGTACATTGTTCACTGTAGGGCACTGTTTCATTGTACTGTATTTAATGTCGGGCTCTGTTTAATTTTACCTTGTTCAGTGTGGGGCACTGTTTCATTGTGCCGTATTTAATGTCGTGCTCTGTTTAATTTTACCTTGTTCAGTGTAGGGCACTGTTTCATTGTACCGTATTTAATGTCGGGCTGTGTTTAATTTTACATTGTTCCGTGTAGGGCACTGTTTCATTGTAACGTATTTAATGTCGGGCTGTGTTTAATTTTACCTTGTTCAGTGTAGGGCACTGTTTCACTGTACCGTATTTAATGTTGGGCTGTGTTTAATTGTACATTGTTCACTGTAGGGCACTGTTTCATTGTACTGTATTTAATGTCGGGCTCTGTTTAATTTTACCTTGTTCAGTGTAGGGCACTGTTTCATTGTACCGTATTTAATGTCGGGCTGTGTTTAATTTTACATTGTTCAGTGTAGGGCACTGTTTCATTGTAACGTATTTAATGTCGGGCTGTGTTTAATTTTACCTTGTTCAGTGTAGGGCACTGTTTCACTGTACCGTATTTAATGTTGGGCTGTGTTTAATTGTACATTGTTCACTGTAGGGCACTGTTTCATTGTACCGTATTTAATGTCGGGCTATGTTTAATTTTACATTGTTCACTGTAGGTCACTGTTTCATTGTACTGTATTTAATGTCGGGCTGTGTTTAATTTTACCTTCCTCAGTGTAGGGCACTGTTACATTGTACTGTATTTAATGTCGTTCTCTGTTTAATTTTACATTGTTCACTGTAGGGCACTGTTTCATTGTACCGTATTTAATGTCGGGCTATGTTTAATTTTACATTGTTCAGTGTAGGGCACTGTTTCATTGTACCGTATTTAATGTCGGGCTCTGTTTAATTTTACCTTGTTCAGTCTAGGGCACTGTTTCATTGTACTGTATTTAATGTCGGGCTGTGTTTAATTTTACCTTGTTCAGTGTAGGGCACTGTTTCATTTTACCGTATTTAATGTCGGGCTGTGTTTAACTTTACATTGTTCACTGTAGGGCATTGTTTCATTGTACCGTATTTAATGTCGGGCTCTGTTTAATTTTACCTTGTTCACTGTCGGGCAATGTTTCATTGTACCGTATTTAATGTCGGACTCTGTTTAATTTTACCTTGTTCACTGTAGAGCACTGTTTCATTGTCCCGTATTTAATGTCGGGCTCTGTTTAATTTTACATTATTCAGTGTAGGGCCCTGTTTCATTGTACAGTCTTTAATGTCGGGCTCTGTTTAATTTTGCCTTGTTTACTGTAGGTCACTGTTTCATTGTACTGTATTTAATGTCGGGCTCTGTTTAATTTTACCTTGTTCAGTGTAGGGCACTGTTTCATTGTACCGTATTTAATGTCGGGCTCTGTTTAAGTTTACATTGTTCAGTGTAGGGCACTGATTCATTGTACTGTATTTAATGTCGGGCTGTGTTTAATTTTACCTTGTTCAATGTTGGGCACTGATTCATTGTACCGTGTTTAATGTCGGGCTGTGTTTAAATTTACATTGTTCAGTGGAGGGCACTGTTTGATTTTACCGTATTTAATGTCGGGCTGTGTTTATGTTTACATTGTTGACTGTAGGTCACTGTTTCATTGCACCGTATTTAATGTCGGGCTCTGTTTAATTTTACGTTGTTCACTGTAGGGCACTGTTTCATTGTACCGTATTTAATGTCTAGCTCTGTTTAATTTTACATTGTTGCTGGTAGGGCACTGATTCATTGTACCGTATTTAATGTCGGGCTGTGTTTAATTTTACATTGTTCACTGTAGGGCACTGTTTCATTGTACCGTATTTAATGTCGGGCTCTGTTTAATTTTACCTTGATCAGTGTAGGGCACTGTTTCATTGTACCGTATTTACTGTCGAGCTGTGTTTAATTGTACACTGTTCACTGTAGGGCACTGTTTCATTGTACCGTATTTAATGACGGGCTGTGTTTAATTGTACATTATTCACTGTAGGGCACTGTTTCATTGTACCGTATTTAATGTTGGGCTGTGTTTAATTGTACATTGTTCACTGTCGGGCACTGTTTCATTGTACCGTATTTAATGTCGTGCTCTGTTTAATTTTACCTTGCTCAGTGGAGGACACTGTTACATTGTACTGTATTTAATGTCGTGCTCTGTTTAATTTTACATTGTTCACTGTAGGGCACTGTTTCATTGTACCGTATTTAATGTCGGGCTATGTTTAATTTTACATTGTTCACTGTAGGTCACTGTTTCATTGTACTGTATTTTATGTCGTGCTGTGTTTAATTTTACCTTGCTCAGTGTAGGGCACTGTTACATTGTACTGTATTTAATGTCGTTCTCTGTTTAATTTTACATTGTTCACTGTAGGGCACTGTTTCATTGTACCGTATTTAATGTCGGGCGATGTTTAATTTTACATTGCTCAGTGTAGGGCACTGTTCCAGTGTACCGTATTTAATGTCGTGCTCTGTTTAATTTTACCTTGCTCAGTGGAGGGCACTGTTACATTGTACTGTATTTAATGTCGTGCTCTGTTTAATTTTACATTGTTCTCTGTCGGGCACTCTTTCATTGTCCCGTATTTAATGTCGGGCTCTGTTTAATTTTACATTATTCAGTGTAGGGCACTGTTTCATTGTACAGTCTTTAATGTCGGGCTCTGTTTAATTTTACATTGTTCAGTGTAGGGCACTGATTCATTGTACCGTATTTAATGTCGGGCTGTGTTTAATTTTACCTTGTTCAGTGTAGGGCACTGTTTCATTGTACCGTATTTAATGTCGGGCTGTGTTTAATTGTACATTGTTCACTGTAGGGCACTGTTTCATTGTACCGTATTTAATGTCGGGCTGTGTTTAATTGTACATTGTTCACTGTAGGGCACTGTTTCATTGTACTGTATTTAATGTCGTGCTCTGTCTAATTTTACCTTGTTCACTGTCGGGCACTGTTTCGTTGTCCCGTATTTAATGTCGGGCTCTGTTTAATTTTACCTTGTTTAGTGTAGGGCAGTGTTTCATTTTACCGTATTTAATGTCGGGCTGTGTTTAACTTTACATTGTTCACTGTAGGGCATTGTTTCATTGTGCTGTATTTAATGTTGGGCTCTGTTTAATTTTACATTGTTCACTGTTGGGCACTGTTTCATTGTCCCGTATTTAATGTCGGGCTCTGTTTAATTTTGCATTGTTCAGTGTAGGGCACTGATTCATTGTACCGTATTTAATGTCGGGCTGTGTTTAAGTTTACATTGTTCAGTGTAGGGCACTGTTTTATTGTACTGTATTTAATGTCGGGCTCTGTTTAAATTTGCCTTGTTTACTGTAGCGCACTGTTTCATTGTACTGTATTTAATGTCGGGCTGTGTTTAAGTTTACATTGTTCAGTGTAGGGCACTGTTTCATTGTACTGTATTTAATGTCGGGCTGTGTTTAATTTTACATAGTTCAGTGCAGGGCACTGTTTCACTGTACCGTATTTAATGTCGGGCTCTGTTTAATTGTACATTGTTCAGTGTAGGGCACTGTTTCATTTTACCGTATTTAATGTCGGGCTGTGTTTAATTTTACCTTGTTCAGTGTAGGGCACTGTTTCATTGTACCGTATTTAAAGTCGGGCTCTGTTTAATTTTACCTTGTTCAGTGTAGGGCACTGTTTCATTTTACCGTATTTAATGTCGGGCTGTGTTTAATTTTACATTGTTCAGTGTAGGGCACTGTTTTATTGTACTGTATTTAATGTCGGGCTCTGTTTAAATTTGCCTTGTTTACTGTAGCGCACTGTTTCATTGTACTGTATTTAATGTCGGGCTGTGTTTAAGTTTACATTGTTCAGTGTAGGGCACTGTTTCATTGTACTGTATTTAATGTCGGGCTGTGTTTAATTTTACATAGTTCAGTGCAGGGCACTGTTTCACTGTACCGTATTTAATGTCGGGCTCTGTTTAATTGTACATTGTTCAGTGGAGGGCACTGTTTCATTTTACCGTATTTAATGTCGGGCTGTGTTTAATTTTACCTTGTTCAGTGTAGGGCACTGTTTCATTGTACCGTATTTAAAGTCGGGCTCTGTTTAATTGTACATTGTTCAGTGTAGGGCACTGTTTCATTTTACCGTATTTAATGTCGGGCTGTGTTTAATTTTACCTTGATCAGTGTAGGGCACTGTTTCATTGTACCGTATTTAATGTCGGGCTGTCTTTAATTGTACATTGTTCACTGTAGGGCACGGTTCCATTGTACCGTATTTAATGTCGGGCTGTGTTTAATTTTACCTTGCTCAGTGGAGGGCACTGTTACATTGTACTGTATTTAATGTCGTGCTCTGTTTAATTTTACATTGTTCACTGTAGGGCACTGTTTCATTGTACCGTATTTAATGTTGGGCTCTGTTTAATTTTACCTTGTTCACTGTCGGGCACTGTTTCGTTGTCCCGTATTTAATGTCGGGCTCTGTTTAATGTTACATTGTTCAGTGTAGGGCACTGTTTCATTGTACTGTATTTAATGTCGGGCTCTGTTTAATTTTACCTTGTTCAGTGTAGGGCACTGTTTCCTTGTACTGTATTTAATGTCGGGCTCTGTTTAAATTTACCTTGTTCAGTGTAGGGCACTGTTTCATTTTACCGTATTTAATGTCGGGCTGTGTTTAACTTTACATTGTTCACTGTAGGGCATTGTTTCATTGTGCTATATTTAATGTTGGGCTCTGTTCAATTTTACCTTGTTCACTGTTGTGCACTGTTTCATTGTCCCGTATTTAAAGTCGGGCTCTGTTTAATTTTACATTATTCAGTGTAGGTCACTGTTTCATTGTACTGTATTTAATACCGGGCTGTGTTTAATTTCACATTGTTCAGTGTAGGGCACTGATTCATTGTACCGTATTTAATGTCGGGCTGTGTTTAAGTTTACGTTGTTCAGTGTAGGGCACTGTTTCATTGTACTGTATTTAATGTCGGGCTCTGTTTAATTTTGCGTTGTTTACTGTAGGTCACTGTTTCATTGTACTGTATTTAATGTCGGGCTCTGTTTTATTTTACATTGTTCACATTAGGGCCCTGTTTCATTGTACTGTATTTAATGTCGGGCTCTGTTTAATTTTACGTTGTTCACTGTAGGGCACTGTTTCATTGTACCGTATTTAATGTCGGTTTCTGTTTAATTTTACATTGTTGCTGGTAGGGCACTGATTGATTGTACCGTATTTAATGTCGGGCTGTGTTTAATTTTACATTGTTCACTGTAGGGCACTGTTTCATTGTAACTTTTTTAATGTCGGGCTCTGTTTAATTTTACCTTGTTCAGTGTAGGGCACTGTTTCATTGTACCGTATTTACTGTCGGGCTGTGTTTAATTGTACATTGTTCACTGTAGGGCACTGTTTCATTGTACCGTATTTAATGTCGGGCTGTGTTTAATTGTACATTGTTCACTGTAGGGCACTGTTTCATTGTACTGTATTTAATGTCGGGCTCTGTTTAATTTTACCTTGTTCAGTGTAGGGCACTGTTTCATTGTATCGTATTTAATATCGGGCTGTGTTTAATTTTACCTTGTTCAGTGTAGGGCACTGTTTCATATTACCGTATTTAATGTCGGGCTGTGTTTGATTGTACATTGTTCACTGTAGGACACTGTTTCATTGTACCGTATTTAATGTTGGGCTGTGTTTAATTTTACCTTGCTCAGTGGAGGGCACTGTTACATTGTACTGTATTTAATGTCGGGCTCTGTTTAATTTTACCTCGTTGCTTGTAGGGCACTGTTTCATTGTACTGTATTTAATGTCGGGCTCTGTTTAATTTTACCTTGTTCACTGTAGGGCACTGTTTCATTGTACTGTATTTAATGTCGGGCTCTGTTTAATTTTACCTTGTTCAGTGTAGGGCACTGTTTCATTGTACCGTATTTAAAGTCGGGCTCTGTTTAATTTTACCTTGTTCAGTGTAGGGCACTGTTTCATTTTACCGTATTTAATGTCGGGCTGTGTTTAATTTTACATTGTTCAGTGTAGGGCACTGATTCATTGTACCGTATTTAATGTCGGGCTGTGTTTAAGTTTACATTGTTCAGTGTAGGGCACTGATTCATTGTACTGTATTTAATGTCGGGCTGTGTTTAAGTTTACATTGTTCAGTGTAGGGCACTGTTTCATTGTACTGTATTTAATGTCGGGCTGTGTTTAATTTTACATAGTTCAGTGCAGGGCACTGTTTCACTGTACCGTATTTAATGTCGGGCTCTGATTAATTGTACATTGTTCAGTGTAGGGCACTGTTTCATTTTACCGTATTTAATGTCGGGCTGTGTTTAATTTTACCTTGATCAGTGTAGGGCACTGTTTCATTGTACCGTATTTAATGTCGGGCTGTGTTTAATTTTACCTTGCTCAGTGGAGGGCACTGTTACATTGTACTGTATTTAATGTCGTGCTCTGTTTAATTTTACATTGTTCACTGTAGGGCACTGTTTCATTGTACCGTATTTAATGTTGGGCTCTGTTTAATTTTACCTTGTTCACTGTCGGGCACTGTTTCGTTGTCCCGTATTTAATGTCGGGCTCTGTTTAATTTTACATTGTTCACTGTAGGGCACTGTTTCATTGTACTGTATTTAATGTCGGGCTCTGTTTAATTTTACCTTGTTCAGTGTAGGGCACTGTTTCATTGTACTGTATTTAATGTCGGGCTCTGTTTAATTTTACCTTGTTCAGTGTAGGGCACTGATTCATTGTACCGTATTTAATGTCGGGCTCTGTTTAATGTTACATTGTTCAGTGTAGGGCACTGTTTCATTGTACTGTATTTAATGTCGGGCTCTGTTTAATTTTACCTTGTTCAGTGTAGGGCACTGTTTCCTTGTACTGTATTTAATGTCGGGCTCTGTTTAAATTTACCCTGTTCAGTGTAGGGCACTGTTTCATTTTACCGTATTTAATGTCGGGCTGTGTTTAACTTTACATTGTTCACTGTAGGGCATTGTTTCATTGTGCTGTATTTAATGTTGGGCTCTGTTTAATTTTACCTTGTTCACTGTTGTGCACTGTTTCATTGTCCCGTATTTAATGTCGGGCTCTGTTTAATTTTACATTATTCAGTGTAGGTCACTGTTTCATTGTACTGTATTTAATACCGGGCTGTGTTTAATTTCACATTGTTCAGTGTAGGGCACTGATTCATTGTACCGTATTTAATGTCGGGCTGTGTTTAAGTTTACGTTGTTCAGTGTAGGGCACTGTTTCATTGTACTGTATTTAATGTCGGGCTCTGTTTAATTTTGCGTTGTTTACTGTAGGTCACTGTTTCATTGTACTGTATTTAATGTCGGGCTCTGTTTTATTTTACATTGTTCACATTAGGGCCCTGTTTCATTGTACTGTATTTAATGTCGGGCTCTGTTTAATTTTACGTTGTTCACTGTAGGGCACTGTTTCATTGTACCGTATTTAATGTCGGGTTCTGTTTAATTTTACATTGTTCAGTGTAGGGCACTGTTTCATTGTACCGTATTTAATGTCGGGCTGTGTTTAATTTTACATTGTTCACTGTAGGGCACTGTTTTATTGTAACTTTTTAAATGTCGGGCTCTGTTTAATTTTACCTTGTTCAGTGTAGGGCACTGTTTCATTGTACCGTATTTACTGTCGGGCTGTGTTTAATTGTACATTGTTCACTGTAGGGCACTGTTTCATTGTACCGTATTTAATGTCGGGCTGTGTTTAATTGTACATTGTTCACTGTAGGGCACTGTTTCATTGTACTGTATTTAATGTCGGGCTCTGTTTAATTTTACCTTGTTCAGTGTAGGGCACTGTTTCATTGTATCGTATTTAATATCGGGCTGTGTTTAATTTTACCTTGTTCACTGTCGGCACTGTTTCATTGTACCGTATTTAATGTTGGGCTGTGTTTCATTGTACATTGTTCACTGTAGGACACTGTTTCATTGTACCGTATTTAATGTTGGGCTGTGTTTAATTTTACCTTGCTCAGTGGAGGGCACTGTTACATTGTACTGTATTTAATGTCGGGCTCTGTTTAATTTTACCTCGTTGCTTGTAGGGCACTGTTTCATTGTACTGTATTTAATGTCGGGCTCTGTTTAATTTTACCTTGTTCACTGTAGGGCACTGTTTCATTGTACTGTATTTAATGTCGGGCTCTGTTTAATTTTACCTTGTTCACTGTAGGTCACTGTTTCAGTGTACTGTATTTAATGTCGGGCTTTGTTTAATTTTACCTTGTTCAGTGTAGGGCACCGTTTCATTTTACCGTATTTAATGTCGGGCTGTGTTTAACTTTACATTGTTCACTGTAGGGCATTGTTTCATTGTGCTGTATTTAATGTTGGGCTCTGTTTAATTTTACCTTGTTCACTGTCGGGCACTGTTTCATTGTCCCGTATTTAATGTCGGGCTCTGTTTAATTTTACATTATTCAGTGTAGGGCACTGTTTCATTGTACAGTCTTTAATGTCGGGCTCTGTTTAATTTTGCCTTGTTTACTGTAGGTCACTGTTTCATTGTACTGTATTTAATACCGGGCTGTGTTTAATTTAACATTGTTCAGTGTAGGGCACTGTTTCATTGTCCCGTATTTAATGTTGGGCTCTGTTTAATTTTACCTTGTTCACTGTCGGGCACTGTTTCGTTGTCCCGTATTTAATGTCGCGCTCTGTTTAATGTTACATTGTTCAGTGTAGGGCACTTTTTCATTGTACTGTATTTAATGTCGGGCTCTGTTTAATTTTGCCTTGTTTACTGTAGGTCACTGTTTCATTGTACTGTATTTAATGTCGGGCTCTGTTTAATTTTACCTTGTTCACTGTCGGGCACAGTTTCATTGTCCCTTATTTAATGTCGGGCTCTGTTTAATGTTACATTGTTCAGTGTAGGGCACTGTTTCATTGTACTGTATTTAATGTTGGGCTCTGTTTAATTTTGCCTTGTTTACTGTAGGGCACTGTTTCACTGTACCGTATTTATTGTCGGGCTGTGTTTAATTTTACCTTGTTTACTGTAGGGCATTGTTTCATTGTACTGTATTTAATGTCGGGCTCTGTTTAATTTTACCTTGTTCAGTGTCGGGCACTGTTTCATTGTACCGTATTTAATGTCGAGCTTTCTTTAATTTTACATTGTTCAGTGTAGGGCACTGTTTCATTGTACTGTATTTAATGTCGGGCTCTGTTTAATTTTACATTGTTCACTGTAGGGCACTGTTTCATTGTACCGTATTTAATGTCGGGCACTGTTTAATTTTACATTGTTCACTGTAGGGCACTGTTTCATTGTACTGTATTTAATGTCGGGCTGTGTTTAATTGTACATTGTTCACTGTAGGGCACTGTTTCATTTTACTGTATTTAATGCCGGGCTCTGTTTCATTTTACCTTGTTCAGTGTAGGGAACTGTTTCATTGTACCGTATTTAATGTCGGGCTCTGTTTAATTGTGCCTTGTTCAGTGTAGGACACTGTTTCATTGTGCCGTATTTAATGTCGTGCTCTGTTTAATTTTACATTGTTCACTGTCGGGCACTGTTTCATTGTCCCGTATTTGATGTCGGGCTCTGTTTAATGTTACATTGTTCAGTGTAGGGCACTGTTTCATTGTACCGTATTTAATGTCGGGCTGTGTTTAATTTTACCTTGCTCAGTGGACGGCACTGTTACAGTGTACTGTATTTAATGTCGTGCTCTGTTTAATTTTACATTGTTCACTGTCGGGCACTGTTTCATTGTCCCGTATTTAATGTCGGGCTCTGTTTAATGTTACATTGTTCAGTGTAGGGCACTGTTTCATTGTACCGTATTTAATGTCGCGCTCTGTTTAATGTTACATTGTTCAGTGTAGGGCACTTTTTCATTGTACTGTATTTGATGTCGGGCTCTGTTTAATTTTGCCTTGTTTACTGTAGGTCACTGTTTCATTGTACTGTATTTAATGTCGGGCTCTGTTTAATTTTACCTTGTTCACTGTCGGGCACAGTTTCATTGTCCCTTATTTAATGTCGGGCTCTGTTTAATGTTACATTGTTCAGTGGACGGCACTGTTACAGTGTACTGTATTTAATGTCGTGCTCTGTTTAATTTTACATTGTTCACTGTCGGGCACTGTTTCATTGTCCCGTATTTAATGTCGGGCTCTGTTTAATGTTACATTGTTCAGTGTAGGGCACTGTTTCATTGTACTGTATTTAATGTCGGGCTCTGTTTAATTTTGCCTTTTTTACTGTAGGTCACTGTTTCATTGTACTGTATTTAATGTCGGGCTGTGTTTAATTTTACATTGTTCAGTGTAGGGCACTGTTTCATTGTACTGTATTTAATGTTGGGCTCTGTTTAATTTTACCTTGTTCAGTGTAGGGCACTGTTTCATTGTACTGTATTTAATGTCGGGCTCTGTTTAATTTTGCCTTGTTTACTGTAGGTCACTGTTTCATTGTACCGTATTTAATGTCGGGCTGTGTTTAATTTTACCTTGCTCAGTGGAGGGCACTGTTACATTGTACTGTATTTAATGTCGGGCTCTGTTTAATTTTGCCTTGTTTACTGTAGGTCACTGTTTCATTGTACTGTATTTAATGTCGGGCTCTGTTTAATTTTACCTTGTTCAGTGTAGGGCACTGTTTCATTGTACTGTATTTAATGTCGGGCTCTGTTTAATTGTACATTGTTCACTGTAGGGCACTGTTTCATTGTACCGTATTTAATGTCGGGCTCTGTTTAATTTTACCTTGTTCAGTGTAGGGCACTGTTTCATTTTACCGTATTTAATGTCGGGCTGTGTTTAATTTTACATTGTTCTCTGTAGGGCATTGTTTCATTGTGCTGTATTTAATGTTGGGCTCTGTTTAATTTTACCTTGTTCACTGTCGGGCACTGTTTCATTGTCCCGTATTTAATGTCGGGCTCTGTTTAATTTTACATTGTTCAGTGTCGGGCACTGTTTCATTGTACCGTATTTAATGTCGGGCTCAGTTTAAATTTACCTTGTTCAGTGTAGGGCACTGTTTCATTGTACCGTATTTAATGTCGGGCTGTGTTTAATTTTACATTGTTCAGTGTAGGGCACTGTTTCACTGTACCGTATTTAATGTCGGGCTGTGTTTAATTTTACCTTGTTCACTGTCGGCACTGTTTCATTGTACCGTATTTAATGTTGGGCTGTGTTTAATTGTACATTGTTCACTGTAGGGCACTCTTTCATTGTACCGTATTTAATGTCGGGCTGTGTTTAATTTTACCTTGCTCAGTGGAGGGCACTGTTACATTGTACTGTATTTAATGTCGGGCTCTGTTTAATTTTACCTCGTTGCTTGTAGGGCACTGTTTCATTGTACTGTATTTAATGTCGGGCTCTGTTTAATTTTACCTTGTTCACTGTAGGGCACTGTTTCATTGTACTGTATTTAATGTCGGGCTCTGTTTAATTTTACCTTGTTCACTGTAGGTCACTGTTTCAGTGTACCGTATTTAATGTCGGGATATGTTTAATTTTACATTGTTCACTGTAGGTCACTGTTTCATTGTACTGTATTTAATGTCGGGCTGTGTTTAATTTTACCTTGCTCAGTGGAGGGCACGGTTACATTGTACTTTATTTAATGTCGTGCTCTGTTTAATTTTACATTGTTCACTGTAGGGCACTGTTTCATTGTACCGTATTTAATGTCGGGCTATGTTTAATTTTACATTGTTCACTGTAGGTCACTGTTTCATTGTACTGTATTTAATGTCGGGCTGTGTTTAATTTTATATTCTTCACTGCAGGGCATTGTTTCATTGTGCTGTATTTAATGTTGGGCTCTGTTTAATTTTACCTTGTTCACTGTCGGGCACTGTTTCGTTGTCCTGTATTTAATGTCGGGCTCTGTTTAATGTTACATTTTTCAGTGTAGGGCACTGTTTCATTGTACTGCATTTAATGTCGGGCTCTGTTTAATTTTGCCTTGTTTACTGTAGGTCACTGTTTCAGTGTACTGTATTTAATGTCGGGCTCTGTTTCATTGTACCGTATTTAATGTCGGGCTGTGTTTAATTTTACCTTGTTCAGTGTAGGGCACTGTTTCATATTACCGTATTTAATGTCGGGCTGTGTTTAATTGTACATTGTTCACTGTAGGACACTGTTTCATTGTACCGTATTTAATGTTGGGCTGTGTTTAATTGTACATTGTTCACTGTAGGGCACTGTTTCATTGTACCGTATTTAATGTTGGGCTGTGTTTAATTGTACATTGTTCACTGTAGGGCACTGTTTCATTGTACCGTATTTAATGCCGGGCTGTGTTTAAGTTTACATTGTTCAGTGTAGGGCACTGATTCATTGTACTGTATTTAAAGTCGGGCTGTGTTTAATTTTACATTGTTCAGTGTAGGGCACTGTTTCACTGTACCGTATTTAATGTCGGGCTATGTTTAATTTTACATTGTTCACTGTAGGTCACTGTTTCATTGTACTGTACTTAATGTCGGGCGCTGTTTAATTTTACCTTGTTGCTTGTAGGGCACTGTTTCATTGTACCGTATTTAATGTCGGGCTCTGTTTAATTTTACCTTGTTCACTGTAGGTCACTGTTTCATTGCACCGTATTTAATGTCGGGCTGTGTTTAATTTTACATTGTTCAGTGTAGTGCACTGTTTCATTCTACCGTATTTAATGTTGGGCTCTGTTTAATTTTACATTGTAGCTTGTAGGGCACTGTTTCATTGTACCGTATTTAATGTCGGGCTGTGTTTAATTTTACATTTTTCACTGTAGGGCACTGTTTCATTGTGCTGTATTTAATGTCGGGCTCTGTTTAATTTTACCTCATTGCTTGTAGGGCACTGTTTCATTGTACTGTATTTAATGTCGGGCTCTGTTGAATTTTACCTTGTTCACTATAGGGCACTGTTTCATTGTACCGTATTTAATGTCGGGATATGTTTAATTTTACCTTGTTCAGTGTAGGGCACTGTTTCATTGTACCGTATTTAATGTCGGGCTCTGTTTAATTTTACATTGTTGCTGGTAGGGCGCTGATTAATTGTACCGTATTTAATGTCGGGCTGTGTTATATTTTACATTGTAGCTTGTAGGGCACTGTTTCATTGTACTTTATTTAATGTCGGGCTCTGTTTAATTTTACCTTGTTCACTGTAGGTCACTGTTTCATTGTACCGTATTTAATGTCGGGCTCTGTTTAATTTTACATTGTTCACTGTAGGGCACTGTTTCACTGTACCGTATTTAATGTTGGGCTCTGTTTAATTTTACCTTGTAGCTTGTAGGGCACTGTTTCATTGTACTGTATTTAATGTCGGGCTCTGTTTAATTTTATCTTGTTCACTGTAGGTCACTGTTTCATTGTACTGTATTTAATGTCGGGCTCTGTTTAATTTTACATTGTTCACTGTAGGGCACTGTTTCATTGTGCTGTATTTAATGTCGGGCTCTGATTAATTTTACCTTGTTCAGTGTAGGGCACTGTTTCATTGTACTGCATTTAATGTCGGGCTGTGTTTAATTTTACCTCGTTGCTTGTAGGGCACTGTTTCATTGTACTGTATTTAATGTCGGGCTCTGTTTAATTTTATGTTGTTCACTGTAGGGCACTGTTTCATTGTACTGTATTTAATGTCGGGCTCTGTTTTATTTTACATTGTTCACATTAGGGCCCTGTTTCATTGTACTTTATTTAATGCCGGGCTCTTTTTAATTTTACTTTGTTCACTGTAGGGCACTGTTTCATAGTACCGTATTTAATGTCGGGCTCTGTTTAATTTTACATTGTTACTGGTAGGGCACTGATTCATTGTATCGTATTTAATGTCGGGCTGTGTTTAATTTTACATTCTTCACTGTAGGGCACTGTTTCATTGTACCGTATTTAATGTCGGGCTCTGTTTAATTTTACCTTGTTCAGTGTAGGGCACTGTTTCATTGTACCGTATTTAATGTCGGGCTGTGTTTAATTTTACATTGTTCAGTGTAGGGCACTGTTTCATTGTACCGTATTTAATGTCGGGCTGTGTTTAATTTTACCTTGTTCACTGTCGGCACTGTTTCATTGTACCGTATTTAATGTTGGGCTGTGTTTAATTGTACATTGTTCACTGTAGGGCACTCTTTCATTGTACCGTATTTAATGTCGGGCTGTGTTTAATTTTACCTTGCTCAGTGGAGGGCACTGTTACATTGTACTGTATTTAATGTCGTGCTCTGTTTAATTTTACATTGTTCACTGTAGGGCACTGTTTCATTGTACCGTATTTAATGTCGGGATATGTTTAATTTTACATTGTTCACTGTAGGTCACTGTTTCATTGTACTGTATTTAATGTCGGGCTGTGTTTAATTTTACCTAGCTCAGTGGAGGGCACGGTTACATTGTACTTTATTTAATGTCGTGCTCTGTTTAATTTTACATTGTTCACTGTAGGGCACTGTTTCATTGTACCGTATTTAATGTCGGGCTATGTTTAATTTTACATTGTTCACTGTAGGTCACTGTTTCATTGTACTGTATTTAATGTCGGGCTGTGTTTAATTTTATATTCTTCACTGCAGGGCATTGTTTCATTGTGCTGTATTTAATGTTGGGCTCTGTTTAATTTTACCTTGTTCACTGTCGGGCACTGTTTCGTTGTCCTGTATTTAATGTCGGGCTCTGTTTAATGTTACATTTTTCAGTGTAGGGCACTGTTTCATTGTACTGCATTTAATGTCGGGCTGTGTTTAATTTTACCTTGCTCAGTGGAGGGCACGGTTACATTGTACTTTATTTAATGTCGTGCTCTGTTTAATTTTACATTGTTCACTGTAGGGCACTGTTTCATTGTACCGTATTTAATGTCGGGCTATGTTTAATTTTACATGTTCACTGTAGGTCACTGTTTCATTGTACTGTATTTAATGTCGGGCTGTGTTTAATTTTATAATCTTCACTGCAGGGCATTGTTTCATTGTGCTGTATTTAATGTTGGGCTCTGTTTAATTTTACCTTGTTCACTGTCGGGCACTGTTTCGTTGTCCTGTATTTAATGTCGGGCTCTGTTTAATGTTACATTTTTCAGTGTAGGGCACTGTTTCATTGTACTGCATTTAATGTCGGGCTCTGTTTAATTTTGCCTTGTTTACTGTAGGTCACTGTTTCAGTGTACTGTATTTAATGTCGGGCTCTGTTTCATTGTACCGTATTTAATGTCGGGCTGTGTTTAATTTTACCTTGTTCAGTGTAGGGCACTGTTTCATATTACCGTATTTAATGTCGGGCTGTGTTTAATTGTACATTGTTCACTGTAGGACACTGTTTCATTGTACCGTATTTAATGTTGGGCTGTGTTTAATTGTACATTGTTCACTGTAGGGCACTGTTTCATTGTACCGTATTTAATGTTGGGCTGTGTTTAATTGTACATTGTTCACTGTAGGGCACTGTTTCATTGTACCGTATTTAATGTTGGGCTCTGTTTAATTTTACATTGTAGCTTGTAGGGCACTGTTTCATTGTACCGTATTTAATGTCGGGCTCTGTTTAATTTTACCTTGTTCACTGTAGGTCACTGTTTCATTGCACCGTATTTAATGTCGGGCTGTGTTTAATTTTACATTGTTCAGTGTAGTGCACTGTTACATTCTACCGTATTTAATGTTGGGCTCTGTTTAATTTTACATTGTAGCTTGTAGGGCACTGTTTCATTGTACCGTATTTAATGTCGGGCTCTGTTTAATTTTACCTTGTTCACTGTAGGTCACTGTTTCATTGCACCGTATTTAATGTCGGGCTCTGTTTAATTTTACCTTGTTCAGTGTAGGGCACTGTTTCATTGTACCGTATTTAATGTCGGGCTCTGTTTAATTTTACATTGTTCACTGTAGGTCACTGTTTCATTGCACCGTATTTAATGTCGGGCTCTGTTTAATTTTACCTTGTTCACTGTAGGTCACTGTTTCATTGCACCGTATTTAATGTCGGGCTCTGTTTAATTTTACCTTGTTCAGTGTAGGGCACTGTTTCATTGTACCGTATTTAATGACGGGCTCTGTTTAATTTTACCTTGTTCAGTGGAGGGCACTGTTACATTGTACTGTATTTAATGTCGTGCTCTGTTTAATTTTACATTGTTCACTGTAGCGCACTGTTTCATTGTACCGTATTTATTGTCGGGCTCTGTTTTATTTTACATTGTTCACAGTAGGGCCCTGTTTCATTGTACTGTATTTAATCTCGGGCTCTGTTTAATTTTACTTTGTTCACTGTAGGTCACTGTTTCATTGTACCGTATTTAATGTCGGGCTCTGTTTAATTTTACATTGTTGCTGGTAGGGCGCTGATTAATTGTACCGTATTTAATGTCGGGCTGTGTTATATTTTACATTGTAGCTTGTAGGGCACTGTTTCATTGTACTGTATTTAATGTCGGGCTCTGTTTAATTTTACCTTGTTCACTGTAGGTCACTGTTTCATTGTACCGTATTTAATGTCGGGCTCTGTTTAATTTTACATTGTTCACTGTAGGGCACTGTTTCACTGTACCGTATTTAATGTTGGGCTCTGTTTAATTTTACCTTGTAGCTTGTAGGGCACTGTTTCATTGTACTGTATTTAATGTCGGGCTCTGTTTAATTTTATCTTGTTCACTGTAGGTCACTGTTTCATTGTACTGTATTTAATGTCGGGCTCTGTTTAATTTTACATTGTTCACTGTAGGGCACTGTTTCATTGTGCTGTATTTAATGTCGGGCTCTGATTAATTTTACCTTGTTCAGTGTAGGGCACTGTTTCATTGTACCGCATTTAATGTCGGGCTGTGTTTAATTTTACCTCGTTGCTTGTAGGGCACTGTTTCATTGTACTGTATTTAATGTCGGGCTCTGTTTAATTTTACGTTGTTCACTGTAGGGCACTGTTTCATTGTACTGTATTTAATGTCGGGCTCTGTTTTATTGTACCGTATTTAATGTCGGGCTGTGTTTAATTTTACCTTGTTCAGTGTAGGGCACTGTTTCATATTACCGTATTTAATGTCGGGCTGTGTTTAATTGTACATTGTTCACTGTAGGACACTGTTTCATTGTACCGTATTTAATGTTGGGCTGTGTTTAATTGTACATTGTTCTCTGTAGGGCACTGTTTCATTGTACCGTATTTAATGTTGGGCTGTGTTTAATTGTACATTGTTCACTGTAGGGCACTGTTTCATTGTACCGTATTTAATGTTGGGCTCTGTTTAATTTTACATTGTAGCTTGTAGGGCACTGTTTCATTGTACCGTATTTAATGTCGGGCTCTGTTTAATTTTACCTTGTTCACTGTAGGTCACTGTTTCATTGCACCGTATTTAATGTCGGGCTGTGTTTAATTTTACATTGTTCAGTGTAGTGCACTGTTACATTCTACCGTATTTAATGTTGGGCTCTGTTTAATTTTACATTGTAGCTTGTAGGGCACTGTTTCATTGTACCGTATTTAATGTCGGGCTCTGTTTAATTTTACCTTGTTCACTGTAGGTCACTGTTTCATTGCACCGTATTTAATGTCGGGCTCTGTTTAATTTTACCTTGTTCAGTGTAGGGCACTGTTTCATTGTACCGTATTTAATGTCGGGCTCTGTTTAATTTTACATTGTTCACTGTAGGTCACTGTTTCATTGCACCGTATTTAATGTCGGGCTCTGTTTAATTTTACCTTGTTCACTGTAGGTCACTGTTTCATTGCACCGTATTTAATGTCGGGCTCTGTTTAATTTTACCTTGTTCAGTGTAGGGCACTGTTTCATTGTACCGTATTTAATGACGGGCTCTGTTTAATTTTACCTTGTTCAGTGGAGGGCACTGTTACATTGTACTGTATTTAATGTCGTGCTCTGTTTAATTTTACATTGTTCACTGTAGCGCACTGTTTCATTGTACCGTATTTATTGTCGGGCTCTGTTTTATTTTACATTGTTCACAGTAGGGCCCTGTTTCATTGTACTGTATTTAATCTCGGGCTCTGTTTAATTTTACTTTGTTCACTGTAGGTCACTGTTTCATTGTACCGTATTTAATGTCGGGCTCTGTTTAATTTTACATTGTTGCTGGTAGGGCGCTGATTAATTGTACCGTATTTAATGTCGGGCTGTGTTATATTTTACATTGTAGCTTGTAGGGCACTGTTTCATTGTACTGTATTTAATGTCGGGCTCTGTTTAATTTTACCTTGTTCACTGTAGGTCACTGTTTCATTGTACCGTATTTAATGTCGGGCTCTGTTTAATTTTACATTGTTCACTGTAGGGCACTGTTTCACTGTACCGTATTTAATGTTGGGCTCTGTTTAATTTTACCTTGTAGCTTGTAGGGCACTGTTTCATTGTACTGTATTTAATGTCGGGCTCTGTTTAATTTTATCTTGTTCACTGTAGGTCACTGTTTCATTGTACTGTATTTAATGTCGGGCTCTGTTTAATTTTACATTGTTCACTGTAGGGCACTGTTTCATTGTGCTGTATTTAATGTCGGGCTCTGATTAATTTTACCTTGTTCAGTGTAGGGCACTGTTTCATTGTACCGCATTTAATGTCGGGCTGTGTTTAATTTTACCTCGTTGCTTGTAGGGCACTGTTTCATTGTACTGTATTTAATGTCGGGCTCTGTTTAATTTTACGTTGTTCACTGTAGGGCACTGTTTCATTGTACTTTATTTAATGCCGGGCTCTGTTTAATTTTACTTTGTTCACTGTAGGGCACTGTTTCATTGTACCGTATTTAATGTCGGGCTCTGTTTAATGTTACATTGTTACTGGTAGGGCACTGATTCATTGTATCGTATTTAATGTCGGGCTGTGTTTAATTTTACATTCTTCACTGAAGGGCACTGTTTCATTGTACCGTATTTAATGTCGGGCTCTGTTTAATTTTACCTTGTTCAGTGTAGGACACTGTTTTATTGTACCGTATTTAATATCGGGCTCAGTTTAAATTTACCTTGTTCACTGTAGGGCACTGTTTCATTGTACCGTATTTAATGTCGGGATATGTTTAATTTTACATTGTTCACTGTAGGTCACTGTTTCATTGTACTGTATTTAATGTCGGGCTTTGTTTAATTTTACCTTGCTCAGTGGAGGGCACGGTTACATTGTACTTTATTTAATGTCGTGCTCTGTTTAATTTTACATTGTTCACTGTAGGGCACTGTTTCATTGTACCGTATTTAATGTCGGGCTATGTTTAATTTTACATTGTTCACTGTAGGTCACTGTTTCATTGTACTGTATTTAATGTCGGGCTGTGTTTAATTTTATATTCTTCACTGCAGGGCATTGTTTCATTGTGCTGTATTTAATGTTGGGCTCTGTTTAATTTTACCTTGTTCACTGTCCGGCACTGTTTCGTTGTCCTGTATTTAATGTCGGGCTCTGTTTAATGTTACATTTTTCAGTGTAGGGCACTGTTTCATTGTACTGCATTTAATGTCGGGCTCTGTTTAATTTTGCCTTGTTTACTGTAGGTCACTGTTTCAGTGTACTGTATTTAATGTCGTGCTCTGTTTCATTGTACCGTATTTAATGTCGGGCTGTGTTTAATTTTACCTTGTTCAGTGTAGGGCACTGTTTCATATTACCGTATTTAATGTCGGGCTGTGTTTAATTGTACATTGTTCACTGTAGGACACTGTTTCATTGTACCGTATTTAATGTTGGGCTGTGTTTAATTGTACATTGTTCACTGTAGGGCACTGTTTCATTGTACCGTATTTAATGTTGGGCTGTGTTTAATTGTACATTGTTCACTGTCGGGCACTGTTTCATTGTACCGTATTTAATGCCGGGCTGTGTTTAAGTTTACATTGTTCAGTGTAGGGCACTGTTTCATTGTACCGTATTTAATGTCGGGCTGTGTTTAATTTTACCTTGTTCACTGTCGGCACTGTTTCATTGTACCGTATTTAATGTTGGGCTGTGTTTAATTGTACATTGTTCACTGTAGGGCACTCTTTCATTGTACCGTATTTAATGTCGGGCTGTGTTTAATTTTACCTTGCTCAGTGGAGGGCACTGTTACATTGTACTGTATTTAATGTCGTGCTCTGTTTAATTTTACATTGTTCACTGTAGGGCACTGTTTCATTGTACCGTATTTAATGTCGGGATATGTTTAATTTTACATTGTTCACTGTAGGTCACTGTTTCATTGTACTGTATTTAATGTCGGGCTGTGTTTAATTTTACCTAGCTCAGTGGAGGGCACGGTTACATTGTACTTTATTTAATGTCGTGCTCTGTTTAATTTTACATTGTTCACTGTAGGGCACTGTTTCATTGTACCGTATTTAATGTCGGGCTATGTTTAATTTTACATTGTTCACTGTAGGTCACTGTTTCATTGTACTGTATTTAATGTCGGGCTGTGTTTAATTTTATATTCTTCACTGCAGGGCATTGTTTCATTGTGCTGTATTTAATGTTGGGCTCTGTTTAATTTTACCTTGTTCACTGTCGGGCACTGTTTCGTTGTCCTGTATTTAATGTCGGGCTCTGTTTAATGTTACATTTTTCAGTGTAGGGCACTGTTTCATTGTACTGCATTTAATGTCGGGCTGTGTTTAATTTTACCTTGCTCAGTGGAGGGCACGGTTACATTGTACTTTATTTAATGTCGTGCTCTGTTTAATTTTACATTGTTCACTGTAGGGCACTGTTTCATTGTACCGTATTTAATGTCGGGCTATGTTTAATTTTACATGTTCACTGTAGGTCACTGTTTCATTGTACTGTATTTAATGTCGGGCTGTGTTTAATTTTATAATCTTCACTGCAGGGCATTGTTTCATTGTGCTGTATTTAATGTTGGGCTCTGTTTAATTTTACCTTGTTCACTGTCGGGCACTGTTTCGTTGTCCTGTATTTAATGTCGGGCTCTGTTTAATGTTACATTTTTCAGTGTAGGGCACTGTTTCATTGTACTGCATTTAATGTCGGGCTCTGTTTAATTTTGCCTTGTTTACTGTAGGTCACTGTTTCAGTGTACTGTATTTAATGTCGGGCTCTGTTTCATTGTACCGTATTTAATGTCGGGCTGTGTTTAATTTTACCTTGTTCAGTGTAGGGCACTGTTTCATATTACCGTATTTAATGTCGGGCTGTGTTTAATTGTACATTGTTCACTGTAGGACACTGTTTCATTGTACCGTATTTAATGTTGGGCTGTGTTTAATTGTACATTGTTCACTGTAGGGCACTGTTTCATTGTACCGTATTTAATGTTGGGCTGTGTTTAATTGTACATTGTTCACTGTAGGGCACTGTTTCATTGTACCGTATTTAATGTTGGGCTCTGTTTAATTTTACATTGTAGCTTGTAGGGCACTGTTTCATTGTACCGTATTTAATGTCGGGCTCTGTTTAATTTTACCTTGTTCACTGTAGGTCACTGTTTCATTGCACCGTATTTAATGTCGGGCTGTGTTTAATTTTACATTGTTCAGTGTAGTGCACTGTTACATTCTACCGTATTTAATGTTGGGCTCTGTTTAATTTTACATTGTAGCTTGTAGGGCACTGTTTCATTGTACCGTATTTAATGTCGGGCTCTGTTTAATTTTACCTTGTTCACTGTAGGTCACTGTTTCATTGCACCGTATTTAATGTCGGGCTCTGTTTAATTTTACCTTGTTCAGTGTAGGGCACTGTTTCATTGTACCGTATTTAATGTCGGGCTCTGTTTAATTTTACATTGTTCACTGTAGGTCACTGTTTCATTGCACCGTATTTAATGTCGGGCTCTGTTTAATTTTACCTTGTTCACTGTAGGTCACTGTTTCATTGCACCGTATTTAATGTCGGGCTCTGTTTAATTTTACCTTGTTCAGTGTAGGGCACTGTTTCATTGTACCGTATTTAATGACGGGCTCTGTTTAATTTTACCTTGTTCAGTGGAGGGCACTGTTACATTGTACTGTATTTAATGTCGTGCTCTGTTTAATTTTACATTGTTCACTGTAGCGCACTGTTTCATTGTACCGTATTTATTGTCGGGCTCTGTTTTATTTTACATTGTTCACAGTAGGGCCCTGTTTCATTGTACTGTATTTAATCTCGGGCTCTGTTTAATTTTACTTTGTTCACTGTAGGTCACTGTTTCATTGTACCGTATTTAATGTCGGGCTCTGTTTAATTTTACATTGTTGCTGGTAGGGCGCTGATTAATTGTACCGTATTTAATGTCGGGCTCTGTTTAATTTTACATTGTTCACTGTAGGGCACTGTTTCATTGTACCGTATTTAATGTCGGGCTCTGTTTAATTTTACATTGTTCACTGTAGGGCACTGTTTCACTGTACCGTATTTAATGTCGGGCTCTGTTTAATTTTACCTTGTTCACTGTAGGTCACTGTTTCATTGTACCGTATTTAATGTCGGGCTCTGTTTAATTTTACATTGTTCACTGTAGGGCACTGTTTCACTGTACCGTATTTAATGTTGGGCTCTGTTTAATTTTACCTTGTAGCTTGTAGGGCACTGTTTCATTGTACTGTATTTAATGTCGGGCTCTGTTTAATTTTATCTTGTTCACTGTAGGTCACTGTTTCATTGTACTGTATTTAATGTCGGGCTCTGTTTAATTTTACATTGTTCACTGTAGGGCACTGTTTCATTGTGCTGTATTTAATGTCGGGCTCTGATTAATTTTACCTTGTTCAGTGTAGGGCACTGTTTCATTGTACCGCATTTAATGTCGGGCTGTGTTTAATTTTACCTCGTTGCTTGTAGGGCACTGTTTCATTGTACTGTATTTAATGTCGGGCTCTGTTTAATTTTACGTTGTTCACTGTAGGGCACTGTTTCATTGTACTGTATTTAATGTCGGGCTCTGTTTTATTTTACATTGTTCACATTAGGGCCCTGTTTCATTGTACTTTATTTAATGCCGGGCTCTGTTTAATTTTACTTTGTTCACTGTAGGGCACTGTTTCATTGTACCGTATTTAATGTCGGGCTCTGTTTAATGTTACATTGTTACTGGTAGGGCACTGATTCATTGTATCGTATTTAATGTCGGGCTGTGTTTAATTTTACATTCTTCACTGAAGGGCACTGTTTCATTGTACCGTATTTAATGTCGGGCTCTGTTTAATTTTACCTTGTTCAGTGTAGGACACTGTTTTATTGTACCGTATTTAATATCGGGCTCAGTTTAAATTTACCTTGTTCACTGTAGGGCACTGTTTCATTGTACCGTATTTAATATCGGGATATGTTTAATTTTACATTGTTCACTGTAGGTCACTGTTTCATTGTACTGTATTTAATGTCGGGCTTTGTTTAATTTTACCTTGCTCAGTGGAGGGCACGGTTACATTGTACTTTATTTAATGTCGTGCTCTGTTTAATTTTACATTGTTCACTGTAGGGCACTGTTTCATTGTACCGTATTTAATGTCGGGCTATGTTTAATTTTACATTGTTCACTGTAGGTCACTGTTTCATTGTACTGTATTTAATGTCGGGCTGTGTTTAATTTTATATTCTTCACTGCAGGGCATTGTTTCATTGTGCTGTATTTAATGTTGGGCTCTGTTTAATTTTACCTTGTTCACTGTCCGGCACTGTTTCGTTGTCCTGTATTTAATGTCGGGCTCTGTTTAATGTTACATTTTTCAGTGTAGGGCACTGTTTCATTGTACTGCATTTAATGTCGGGCTCTGTTTAATTTTGCCTTGTTTACTGTAGGTCACTGTTTCAGTGTACTGTATTTAATGTCGTGCTCTGTTTCATTGTACCGTATTTAATGTCGGGCTGTGTTTAATTTTACCTTGTTCAGTGTAGGGCACTGTTTCATATTACCGTATTTAATGTCGGGCTGTGTTTAATTGTACATTGTTCACTGTAGGACACTGTTTCATTGTACCGTATTTAATGTTGGGCTGTGTTTAATTGTACATTGTTCACTGTAGGGCACTGTTTCATTGTACCGTATTTAATGTTGGGCTGTGTTTAATTGTACATTGTTCACTGTAGGGCACTGTTTCATTGTACCGTATTTAATGCCGGGCTGTGTTTAAGTTTACATTGTTCAGTGTAGGGCACTGATTCATTGTACTGTATTTAAAGTCGGGCTGTGTTTAATTTTACATTGTTCAGTGTAGGGCACTGTTTCATTGTACCGTATTTAATGTCGGGCTATGTTTAATTTTACCTTGTTCAGTGTAGGGCACTCTTTCATATTACCGTATTTAATGACGGGATGTGTTTAATTGTACATTGTTCACTGTAGGGCACTGTTTCATTGTACCGTATTTAATGTCGGGCTATGTTTAATTTTACCTTGTTCAGTGTAGGGCACTCTTTCATATTACCGTATTTACTGTCGGGCTGTGTTTAATTGTACATTGTTTACTGTAGGGCACTGTTTCATTGTACCGTATTTAATGTCGGGCTGTGTTTAATTGTACATTGTTCACTGTAGGGCACTGTTTCATTGTACTGTATTTAATGTCGGGCTCTGTTTAATTTTACCTTGTTCAGTGTAGGACACTGTTTTATATTACCGTATTTAATGTTGGGCTGTGTTTAATTGTACATTGTTCACTGTAGGGCACTGTTTCATTGTACCGTATTTAATGTTGGGCTGTGTGTAATTGTACATTGTTCACTGTAGGGCACTGTTTCATTGTACCGTATTTAATGTCGGGCTGTGTTTAAGTTTACATTGTTCAGTGTAGGGCACTGATTCATTGTACTGTATTTAATGTCGGGCTGTGTTTAATTTTACATTGTTCAGTGTAGGGCACTGTTTCACTGCACGGTATTTAATGTCGGGCTGTGTTTAATTTTATATTCTTCACTGCAGGGCATTGTTTCATTGTGCTGTATTTAATGTTGGGCTCTGTTTAATTTTACCTTGTTCACTGTCCGGCACTGTTTCGTTGTCCTGTATTTAATGTCGGGCTCTGTTTAATGTTACATTTTTCAGTGTAGGGCACTGTTTCATTGTACTGCATTTAATGTCGGGCTCTGTTTAATTTTGCCTTGTTTACTGTAGGTCACTGTTTCAGTGTACTGTATTTAATGTCGTGCTCTGTTTCATTGTACCGTATTTAATGTCGGGCTGTGTTTAATTTTACCTTGTTCAGTGTAGGGCACTGTTTCATATTACCGTATTTAATGTCGGGCTGTGTTTAATTGTACATTGTTCACTGTAGGACACTGTTTCATTGTACCGTATTTAATGTTGGGCTGTGTTTAATTGTACATTGTTCACTGTAGGGCACTGTTTCATTGTACCGTATTTAATGTTGTGCTGTGTTTAATTGTACATTGTTCACTGTAGGGCACTGTTTCATTGTACCGTATTTAATGCCGGGCTGTGTTTAAGTTTACATTGTTCAGTGTAGGGCACTGATTCATTGTACTGTATTTAAAGTCGGGCTGTGTTTAATTTTACATTGTTCAGTGTAGGGCACTGTTTCATTGTACCGTATTTAATGTCGGGCTATGTTTAATTTTACCTTGTTCAGTGTAGGGCACTCTTTCATATTACCGTATTTAATGACGGGATGTGTTTAATTGTACATTGTTCACTGTAGGGCACTGTTTCATTGTACCGTATTTAATGTCGGGCTATGTTTAATTTTACCTTGTTCAGTGTAGAGCACTCTTTCATATTACCGTATTTACTGTCGGGCTGTGTTTAATTGTACATTGTTTACTGTAGGGCACTGTTTCATTGTACCGTATTTAATGTCGGGCTGTGTTTAATTGTACATTGTTCACTGTAGGGCACTGTTTCATTGTACTGTATTTAATGTCGGGCTCTGTTTAATTTTACCTTGTTCAGTGTAGGACACTGTTTTATATTACCGTATTTAATGTTGGGCTGTGTTTAATTGTACATTGTTCACTGTAGGGCACTGTTTCATTGTACCGTATTTAATGTTGGGCTGTGTGTAATTGTACATTGTTCACTGTAGGGCACTGTTTCATTGTACCGTATTTAATGTCGGGCTGTGTTTAAGTTTACATTGTTCAGTGTAGGGCACTGATTCATTGTACTGTATTTAATGTCGGGCTGTGTTTAATTTTACATTGTTCAGTGTAGGGCACTGTTTCACTGCACGGTATTTAATGTCGGGCTGTGTTTAATTTTATATTCTTCACTGCAGGGCATTGTTTCATTGTGCTGTATTTAATGTTGGGCTCTGTTTAATTTTACCTTGTTCACTGTCCGGCACTGTTTCGTTGTCCTGTATTTAATGTCGGGCTCTGTTTAATGTTACATTTTTCAGTGTAGGGCACTGTTTCATTGTACTGCATTTAATGTCGGGCTCTGTTTAATTTTGCCTTGTTTACTGTAGGTCACTGTTTCAGTGTACTGTATTTAATGTCGTGCTCTGTTTCATTGTACCGTATTTAATGTCGGGCTGTGTTTAATTTTACCTTGTTCAGTGTAGGGCACTGTTTCATATTACCGTATTTAATGTCGGGCTGTGTTTAATTGTACATTGTTCACTGTAGGACACTGTTTCATTGTACCGTATTTAATGTTGGGCTGTGTTTAATTGTACATTGTTCACTGTAGGGCACTGTTTCATTGTACCGTATTTAATGTTGTGCTGTGTTTAATTGTACATTGTTCACTGTAGGGCACTGTTTCATTGTACCGTATTTAATGCCGGGCTGTGTTTAAGTTTACATTGTTCAGTGTAGGGCACTGATTCATTGTACTGTATTTAAAGTCGGGCTGTGTTTAATTGTACATTGTTTACTGTAGGGCACTGTTTCATTGTACCGTATTTAATGTCGGGCTGTGTTTAATTGTACATTGTTCACTGTAGGGCACTGTTTCATTGTACTGTATTTAATGTCGGGCTCTGTTTAATTTTACCTTGTTCAGTGTAGGACACTGTTTTATATTACCGTATTTAATGTTGGGCTGTGTTTAATTGTACATTGTTCACTGTAGGGCACTGTTTCATTGTACCGTATTTAATGTTGGGCTGTGTGTAATTGTACATTGTTCACTGTAGGGCACTGTTTCATTGTACCGTATTTAATGTCGGGCTGTGTTTAAGTTTACATTGTTCAGTGTAGGGCACTGATTCATTGTACTGTATTTAATGTCGGGCTGTGTTTAATTTTACATTGTTCAGTGTAGGGCACTGTTTCACTGCACGGTATTTAATGTCGGGCTATGTTTAATTTTATTTTGTTCACTGTAGGTCACTGTTTCATTGTACTGTATTAAATGTCGGGCTGTGTTTAATTTTACATTCTTCACTGCAGGGCATTGTTTCATTGTGCTGTATTTAATGTTGGGCTCTGTTTAATTTTACCTTGTTCACTGTCGGGCACTGTTTCGTTGTCCTGTATTTAATGTCGGGCTCTGTTTAATGTTACATTGTTCAGTGTAGGGCACTGTTTCATTGTACTGTATTTAATGTCGGGCTCTGTTTAATTTTGCCTTGTTTACTGTATGTCACTGTTTCAGTGTACTGTATTTAATGTCGGGCTCTGTTTCATTGTACGGTATTTAATGTCGGGCTGTGTTTAATTTCACCTTGTTCAGTGTAGGGCACTGTTTCATATTACCGTATTTAATGTCGGGCTGTGTTTAATTGTACATTGTTCACTGTAGGACACTGTTTCATTGTACCGTATTTAATGTTGGGCTGTGTTTAATTGTACATAGTTCACTGTAGGGCACTGTTTCATTGTACCGTATTTAATGTTGGGTTGTGCTTAATTGTACATTGTTCACTGTAGGGCACTGTTTCATTGTACCGTATTTAATGTCGGGCTGTGTTTAAGTTTACATTGTTCAGTGTAGGGCACTGATTCATTGTACTGTATTTAAAGTCGGGCTGTGTTTAATTTTACATTGTTCAGTGTAGGGCACTGTTTCACTGTACCGTATTTAATGTCGGGCTATGTTTAATTTTACATTGTTCACTGTAGGTCACTGTTTTATTGTACTGTACTTAATGTCGGGCGCTGTTTAATTTTACCTTGTTGCTTGTAGGGCACTGTTTCATTGTACCGTATTTAATGTCGGGCTCTGTTTAATTTTACCTTGTTCACTGTAGGTCACTGTTTCATTGCACCGTATTTAATGTCGGGCTGTGTTTAATTTTACATTGTTCACTGTAGGGCACTGTTTCATTGCACTGTATTTAATGTCGGGCTCTGTTTAATTTTACCTTGTTGCTTGTAGGGCACTGTTTCATTGTACCGTATTTAATGTCGGGCTCTGTTTAATTTTACATTTTTCAATGTAGGGTACTGTTTCATTGTGCTGTATTTAATGTCGGGCTCTGTTTAATTTTACCTCGTTGCTTGTAGGGCACTGTTTCATTGTACTGTATTTAATGTCGGGCTCTGTTAAATTTTACCTTGTTCACTGTGGGGCACTGTTTCATTGTACCGTATTTAATGATGGGCTCTGTTTAATTTTACCTTGTTCAGTGTAGGGCACTGTTTCATTGTACCGTATTTACTGTCGGGCTGTGTTTAATTGTACATTGTTCACTGTAGGGCACTGTTTCATTGTACCGTATTTAATGTCGGTCTGTGTTTAATTGTACATTGTTCACTGTAGGGCACTGTTTCATTGTACCGTATTTAATGTCGGGCTCTGTTTAATTTTACCTTGTTCACTGTAGGTCACTGTTTCATTGCACCGTATTGAATGTCGGGCTGTGTTTAATTTTACATTGTTCAGTGTAGGGCACTGTTTCATTCTACCGTATTTAATGTCGGGCTGTGTTTAATTTTATATTCTTCACTGCAGGGCATTGTTTCATTGTGCTGTATTTAATGTTGGGCTCTGTTTAATTTTACCTTGTTCACTGTCGGGCACTGTTTCGTTGTCCTGTATTTAATATCGAGCTCTGTTTAATTTTACATTTTTCACTGTAGGGCACTGTTTCATTGTGCTGTATTTAATGTCGGGCTCTGTTTAATTTTACCTCGTTGCTTGTAGGGCACTGTTTCATTGTACTGTATTTAATGTCGGGCTCTGTTAAATTTTACCTTGTTCACTGTAGGGCACTGTTTCATTGTACCGTATTTAATGTCGGGCTCTGTTTAATTTTACCTTGTTCAGTGTAGGGCACTGTTTCATTGTACCGTATTTAATGATGGGCTCTGTTTAATTTTACCTTGTTCAGTGTAGGGCACTGTTTCATTGTACCGTATTTACTGTCGGGCTGTGTTTCATTGTACATTGTTCACTGTAGGGCACTGTTTCATTGTACCGTATTTAATGTCGGGCTGTGTTTAATTGTACATTGTTCACTGTAGGGCACTGTTTCATTGTACTGTATTTAATGTCGGGCTCTGTTTAATTTTACCCTGTTCAGTGGAGGGCACTGTTTCATTGTACCGCATTTAATATCGGGCTGTGTTTAATTTTACATTGTTCAGTGTAGGGCACTGTTTCATTGTACCGTATTTAATGTTGGGCTGTGTTTAATTGTACATTGTTCACTGTAGGGCACTGTTTCATTGTACCGTATTTAATGTTGGGCTGTGTTTAATTGTACATTGTTCACTGTCGGGCACTGTTTCATTGTACCGTATTTAATGTCGGGCTGTGTTGAATTTTACATTGTTCAGTGTAGGGCACTGTTTCACTGTACCGTATTTAATGTCGGGCTAGATTTAATTTTACATTGTTCACTGTAGGTCACTGTTTCATTGTACTGTATTTAATGTCGGGCTGTGTTTAATTGTACATTGTTGCTTGTAGGGCACTGTTTCATTGTACCGTATTTAATGTCGGGCTCTGTTTAATTTTACCTTGTTCACTGTAGGTCACAGTTTCATTGCACCGTATTTAATGTCGGGCTGTGTTTAATTTTACTTTGTTCAGTGTAGGGCACTGTTTCATTCTACCGTATTTAATGTTGGGCTCTGTTTAATTTTACCTTGTTGCTTGTAGGGCACTGTTTCATTGTACCGTATTTAATGTCGAGCTCTGTTTAATTTTACATTGTAGCTTGTAGGGCACTGTTTCATTGTACTGTATTTAATGTCGGGCTCTGTTTAATTTTACCTTGTTCACTGTAGGTCACTGTTTCATTGTACCGTATTTAATGTCGGGCTCTGTTTAATTTTACATTGTTCACTGTAGGGCACTGTTTCACTGTACCGTATTTAATGTTGGGCTCTGTTTAATTTTACCTTGTAGCTTGTAGGGCACTGTTTCATTGTACTGTATTTAATGTCGGGCTCTGATTAATTTTACCTTGTTCAGTGTAGGGCACTGTTTCATTGTACCGCATTTAATGTCGGGCTGTGTTTAATTTTACCTCGTTGCTTGTAGGGCACTGTTTCATTGTACTGTATTTAATGTCGGGCTCTGTTTAATTTTACGTTGTTCACTGTAGGGCACTGTTTCATTGTACTGTATTTAATGTCGGGCTCTGTTTTATTTTACATTGTTCACATTAGGGCCCTGTTTCATTGTACTGTATTTAATGCCGGGCTCTGTTTAATTTTACTTTGTTCACTGTAGGGCACTGTTTCATTGCACCGTATTTAATGTCGGGCTCTGTTTAATTTTACATTGTTACTGGTAGGGCACTGATTCATTGTATCGTATTTAATGTCGGGCTGTGTTTAATTTTACATTCTTCACTGTAGGGCACTGTTTCATTGTACCGTATTTAATGTCGGGCTCTGTTTAATTTTACCTTGTTCAGTGTAGGACACTGTTTCATTGTACCCTATTTAATGTCGGGCTCAGTTTAAATTTACCTTGTTCAGTGTAGGGCACTGTTTCATTGTACCGTATTTACTGTCGGGCTGTGTTTAATTTTACATTGTTCAGTGTAGGGCACTGTTTCATTGTACCGTATTTAATTTCGGGATATGTTTAATTTTACATTGTTCACTGTAGGTCACTGTTTCATTGTACTGTATTTAATGTCGGCCTGTGTTTAATTTTACCTTGCTCAGTGGAGGGCACGGTTACATTGTACTTTATTTAATGTCGTGCTCTGTTTAATTTTACATTGTTCACTGTAGGGCACTGTTTCATTGTACCGTATTTAATGTCGGGCTCAGTTTAAATTTACCTTGTTCAGTGTAGGGCACTGTTTCATTGTACCGTATTTACTGTCGGGCTGTGTTTAATTTTACATTGTTCAGTGTAGGGCACTGTTTCATTGTACCGTATTTAATGTCGGGCTGTGTTTAATTTTACCTTGTTCACTGTCGGCACTGTTTCATTGTACTGTATTTAATGTCGGGCTCTGTTTAATTTTGCCTTGTTTACTGTAGGTCACTGTTTCAGTGTACCGTATTTAATGTCGGGCTGTGTTTAATTTTACCTTGCTCAGTGGAGGGCACTGTTACATTGTACTGTATTTAATGTCGTGCTCTGTTTAATTTTACATTGTTCACTGTAGGGCACTGATTCATTGTACCGTATTTAATTTCGGGATATGTTTAATTTTACATTGTTCACTGTAGGTCACTGTTTCATTGTACTGTATTTAATGTCGGCCTGTGTTTAATTTTACCTTGCTCAGTGGAGGGCACGGTTACATTGTACTTTATTTAATGTCGTGCTCTGTTTAATTTTACATTGTTCATGTAGGGCACTGTTTCATTGTACCGTATTTAATGTCGGGCTATGTTTAATTTTACATTGTTCACTGTAGGTCACTGTTTCATTGTACTGTATTTAATGTCGGGCTGTGTTTAATTTTATATTCTTCACTGCGGGGCATTGTTTCATTGTGCTGTATTTAATGTTGGGCTCTGTTTAATTTTACCTTGTTCACTGTCGGGCACTGTTTCGTTGTCCTGTATTTAATGTCGGGCTCTGTTTAATGTTACATTTTTCAGTGTAGGGCACTGTTTCATTGTACTGCATTTAATGTCGGGCTCTGTTTAATTTTGCCTTGTTTACTGTAGGTCACTGTTTCAGTGTACTGTATTTAATGTCGGGCTCTGTTTCATTGTACCGTATTTAATGTCGGGCTGTGTTTAATTTTACCTTGTTCAGTGTAGGGCACTGTTTCATATTACCGTATTTAATGTCGGGCTGTGTTTAATTGTACATTGTTCACTGTACGACACTGTTTCATTGTACCGTATTTAATGTTGGGCTGTGTTTAATTGTACATTGTTCACTGTAGGGCACTGTTTCATTGTACCGTATTTAATGTTGGGCTGTGTTTAATTGTACATTGTTCACTGTAGGGCACTGTTTCATTGTACCGTATTTAATGTCGGGCTGTGTTAAAGTTTACATTGTTCAGTGTAGGGCACTGATTCATTGTACTGTATTTCAAGTCGGGCTGTGTTTCATTTTACATTGTTCAGTGTAGGGCACTGTTTCACTGTACCGTATTTAATGTCGGGCTATGTTTAATTTTACATTGTTCACTGTAGGTCACTGTTTCATTGTACTGTACTTAATGTCGGGCGCTGTTTAATTTTACCTTGCTGCTTGTAGGGCACTGTTTCATTGTACCGTATTTAATGTCGGGCTCTGTTTAATTTTACCTTGTTCACTGTAGGTCACTGTTTCATTGCACCGTATTTAATGTCGGGCTGTGTTTAATTTTACATTGTTCAGTGTAGTGCACTGTTCCATTCTACCATATTTAATGTTGGGCTCTGTTTAATTTTACATTGTAGCTTGTAGGGCACTGTTTCATTGTACCGTATTTAATGTCGGGCTGTGTTTAATTTTACATTTTTCACTGTAGGGCACTGTTTCATTGTGCTGTATTTAATGTCGGGCTCTGTTTAATTTTACCTCATTGCTTGTAGGGCACTGTTTCATTGTACTGTATTTAATGTCGGGCTCTGTTGAATTTTACCTTGTTCACTATAGGGCACTGTTTCATTGTACCGTATTTAATGACGGGCTCTGTTTAATTTTACCTTGTTCAGTGTAGGGCACTGTTTCATTGTACCGTATTTACTGTCGGGCTGTGTTTAATTGTACATTGTTCACTGTAGGGCACTGTTTCATTGTACCGTATTTAATGTCGGGCTGTGTTTAATTGTACATTGTTCACTGTAGGGCACTGTTTCATTGTACTGTATTTAATGTCGGGCTCTGTTTAATTTTACCTTGTTCAGTGGAGGGCACTGTTTCATTGTACCTCATTTAATATCGGGCTGTGTTTAATTTTACATTGTTCAGTGTAGGGCACTGTTTCATTGTACCGTATTTAATGTCGGGCTGTGTTTAATTTTACCTTGTTCAGTGTAGGGCACTCTTTCATATTACCGTATTTAATGACGGGGTGTGTTTAATTGTACATTGTTCACTGTAGGACACTGTTTCATTGTACCGTATTTAATGTTGGGCTGTGTTTAATTGTGCATTGTTCACTGTAGGGCACTGTTTCATTGTACCGTATTTAATGTTGGGCTGTGTTTAATTGTTCATTGTTCACTGTCGGGCACTGTTTCATTGTACCGTATTTAATGTCGGGCTGTGTTTAAGTTTACATTGTTCAGTGTAGGGCACTGATTCATTGTACTGTATTTAATGTCGGGCTGTGTTTAATTTTACATTTTTCAGTGTAGGGCACTGTTTCACTGTACCGTATTTAATGTCGGGCTAGATTTAATTTTACATTGTTCACTGTAGGTCACTGTTTCATTGTACTGTATTTAATGTCGTGCTGTGTTTAATTGTACATTGTTGCTTGTAGGGCACTGTTTCATTGTACCGTATTTAATGTCGGGCTCTGTTTAATTTTACATTGTTGCTGGTAGGGCACTGATTCATTGCACCGTATTTAATGTCGGGCTGTGTTTAATTTTACATTGTTCACTGTAGGGCACTGTTTCATTGTACCGTATTTAATGTCGGGCTCTGTTTTATTTTACATTGTTCACATTAGGGCACTGTTTCATTGTACCGTATTTAATGTCGGGCTCTGTTTAATTTTACCTTGTTCAGTGTAGGGCACTGTTTCATTGTACCGTATTTACTGTCGGGCTGTGTTTAATTGTACATTGTTCACTGTAGGGCACTGTTTCATTGTACTGTATTTAATGTCGGGCTCTGTTTAATTTTACCTTGTTCAGTGTAGGACACTGTTTTATATTACCGTATTTAATGTTGGGCTGTGTTTAATTGTACATTGTTCACTGTAGGGCACTGTTTCATTGTACCGTATTTAATGTTGGGCTGTGTGTAATTGTACATTGTTCACTGTTGGGCACTGTTTCATTGTACCGTATTTAATGTCGGGCTGTGTTTAAGTTTACATTGTTCAGTGTAGGGCACTGATTCATTGTACTGTATTTAATGTCGGGCTGTGTTTAATTTTACATTGTTCAGTGTAGGGCACTGTTTCACTGCACGGTATTTAATGTCGGGCTATGTTTAATTTTACATTGTTCACTGTAGGTCACTGTTTCATTGTACTGTATTTAATGTTGGGCTCTGTTTAATTTTACCTTGTTCACTGTCGGGCACTGTTTCGTTGTCCTGTATTTAATGTCGGGCTCTGTTTAATGTTACATTGTTCAGTGTAGGGCACTGTTTCATTGTACTGTGTTTAATGTCGGGCTCTGTTTAATTTTGCCTTGTTTACTGTATGTCACTGTTTCAGTGTACTGTATTTAATGTCGGGCTCTGTTTCATTGTACCGTATTTAATGTCGGGCTGTGTTTAATTTCACCTTGTTCAGTGTAGGGCACTGTTTCATATTACCGTATTTAATGTCGGGCTGTGTTTAATTGTACATTGTTCACTGTAGGACACTGTTTCATTGTACCGTATTTAACGTTGGGCTGTGTTTAATTGTACATAGTTCACTGTAGGGCACTGTTTCATTGTACCGTATTTAATGTTGGGCTGTGTTTAATTGTACATTGTTCACTGTAGGGCACTGTTTCATTGTACCGTATTTAATGTCGGGCTGTGTTTAAGTTTACATTGTTCAGTGTAGGGCACTGATTCATTGTACTGTATTTAAAGTCGGGCTGTGTTTAATTTTACATTGTTCAGTGTAGGGCACTGTTTCACTGTACCGTATTTAATGTCGGGCTATGTTTAATTTTACATTGTTCACTGTAGGTCACTGTTTTATTGTACTGTACTTAATGTCGGGCGCTGTTTAATTTTACCTTGTTGCTTGTAGGGCACTGTTTCATTGTACCGTATTTAAAGTCGGGCTCTGTTTAATTTTACCTTGTTCACTGTAGGTCACTGTTTCATTGCACCGTATTTAATGTCGGGCTGTGTTTAATTTTACATTGTTCACTGTAGGGCACTGTTTCATTGCACTGTATTTAATGTCGGGCTCTGTTTAATTTTACCTTGTTGCTTGTAGGGCACTGTTTCATTGTACCGTATTTAATGTCGGGCTCTGTTTAATTTTACATTTTTCACTGTAGGGCACTGTTTCATTGTGCTGTATTTAATGTCGGGCTCTGTTTAATTTTACCTCATTGCTTGTAGGGCACTGTTTCATTGTACTGTATTTAATGTCGGGCTCTGTTGAATTTTACCTTGTTCACTATAGGGCACTGTTTCATTGTACCGTATTTAATGACGGGCTCTGTTTAATTTTACCTTGTTCAGTGTAGGGCACTGTTTCATTGTACCGTATTTACTGTCGGGCTGTGTTTAATTGTACATTGTTCACTGTAGGGCACTGTTTCATTGTACCGTATTTAATGTCGGGCTGTGTTTAATTGTACATTGTTCACTGTAGGGCACTGTTTCATTGTACTGTATTTAATGTCGGGCTCTGTTTAATTTTACCTTGTTCAGTGGAGGGCACTGTTTCATTGTACCTCATTTAATATCGGGCTGTGTTTAATTTTACATTGTTCAGTGTAGGGCACTGTTTCATTGTACCGTATTTAATGTCGGGCTGTGTTTAATTTTACCTTGTTCAGTGTAGGGCACTCTTTCATATTACCGTATTTAATGACGGGGTGTGTTTAATTGTACATTGTTCACTGTAGGACACTGTTTCATTGTACCGTATTTAATGTTGGGCTGTGTTTAATTGTGCATTGTTCACTGTAGGGCACTGTTTCATTGTACCGTATTTAATGTTGGGCTGTGTTTAATTGTTCATTGTTCACTGTCGGGCACTGTTTCATTGTACCGTATTTAATGTCGGGCTGTGTTTAAGTTTACATTGTTCAGTGTAGGGCACTGATTCATTGTACTGTATTTAATGTCGGGCTGTGTTTAATTTTACATTTTTCAGTGTAGGGCACTGTTTCACTGTACCGTATTTAATGTCGGGCTAGATTTAATTTTACATTGTTCACTGTAGGTCACTGTTTCATTGTACTGTACTTAATGTCGGGCGCTGTTTAATTTTACCTTGTTGCTTGTAGGGCACTGTTTCATTGTACCGTATTTAAAGTCGGGCTCTGTTTAATTTTACCTTGTTCACTGTAGGTCACTGTTTCATTGCACCGTATTTAATGTCGGGCTGTGTTTAATTTTACATTGTTCACTGTAGGGCACTGTTTCATTGCACTGTATTTAATGTCGGGCTCTGTTTAATTTTACCTTGTTGCTTGTAGGGCACTGTTTCATTGTACCGTATTTAATGTCGGGCTCTGTTTAATTTTACATTTTTCACTGTAGGGCACTGTTTCATTGTGCTGTATTTAATGTCGGGCTCTGTTTAATTTTACCTCATTGCTTGTAGGGCACTGTTTCATTGTACTGTATTTAATGTCGGGCTCTGTTGAATTTTACCTTGTTCACTATAGGGCACTGTTTCATTGTACCGTATTTAATGACGGGCTCTGTTTAATTTTACCTTGTTCAGTGTAGGGCACTGTTTCATTGTACCGTATTTACTGTCGGGCTGTGTTTAATTGTACATTGTTCACTGTAGGGCACTGTTTCATTGTACCGTATTTAATGTCGGGCTGTGTTTAATTGTACATTGTTCACTGTAGGGCACTGTTTCATTGTACTGTATTTAATGTCGGGCTCTGTTTAATTTTACCTTGTTCAGTGGAGGGCACTGTTTCATTGTACCTCATTTAATATCGGGCTGTGTTTAATTTTACATTGTTCAGTGTAGGGCACTGTTTCATTGTACCGTATTTAATGTCGGGCTGTGTTTAATTTTACCTTGTTCAGTGTAGGGCACTCTTTCATATTACCGTATTTAATGACGGGGTGTGTTTAATTGTACATTGTTCACTGTAGGACACTGTTTCATTGTACCGTATTTAATGTTGGGCTGTGTTTAATTGTGCATTGTTCACTGTAGGGCACTGTTTCATTGTACCGTATTTAATGTTGGGCTGTGTTTAATTGTTCATTGTTCACTGTCGGGCACTGTTTCATTGTACCGTATTTAATGTCGGGCTGTGTTTAAGTTTACATTGTTCAGTGTAGGGCACTGATTCATTGTACTGTATTTAATGTCGGGCTGTGTTTAATTTTACATTTTTCAGTGTAGGGCACTGTTTCACTGTACCGTATTTAATGTCGGGCTAGATTTAATTTTACATTGTTCACTGTAGGTCACTGTTTCATTGTACTGTACTTAATGTCGGGCGCTGTTTAATTTTACCTTGTTGCTTGTAGGGCACTGTTTCATTGTACCGTATTTAAAGTCGGGCTCTGTTTAATTTTACCTTGTTCACTGTAGGTCACTGTTTCATTGCACCGTATTTAATGTCGGGCTGTGTTTAATTTTACATTGTTCACTGTAGGGCAATGTTTCATTGCACTGTATTTAATGTCGGGCTCTGTTTAATTTTACCTTGTTGCTTGTAGGGCACTGTTTCATTGTACCGTATTTAATGTCGGGCTCTGTTTAATTTTACATTTTTCACTGTAGGGCACTGTTTCATTGTGCTGTATTTAATGTCGGGCTCTGTTTAATTTTACCTCATTGCTTGTAGGGCACTGTTTCATTGTACTGTATTTAATGTCGGGCTCTGTTGAATTTTACCTTGTTCACTATAGGGCACTGTTTCATTGTACCGTATTTAATGACGGGCTCTGTTTAATTTTACCTTGTTCAGTGTAGGGCACTGTTTCATTGTACCGTATTTACTGTCGGGCTGTGTTTAATTGTACATTGTTCACTGTAGGGCACTGTTTCATTGTACCGTATTTAATGTCGGGCTGTGTTTAATTGTACATTGTTCACTGTAGGGCACTGTTTCATTGTACTGTATTTAATGTCGGGCTCTGTTTAATTTTACCTTGTTCAGTGGAGGGCACTGTTTCATTGTACCTCATTTAATATCGGGCTGTGTTTAATTTTACATTGTTCAGTGTAGGGCACTGTTTCATTGTACCGTATTTAATGTCGGGCTGTGTTTAATTTTACCTTGTTCAGTGTAGGGCACTCTTTCATATTACCGTATTTAATGACGGGGTGTGTTTAATTGTACATTGTTCACTGTAGGACACTGTTTCATTGTACCGTATTTAATGTTGGGCTGTGTTTAATTGTGCATTGTTCACTGTAGGGCACTGTTTCATTGTACCGTATTTAATGTTGGGCTGTGTTTAATTGTTCATTGTTCACTGTCGGGCACTGTTTCATTGTACCGTATTTAATGTCGGGCTGTGTTTAAGTTTACATTGTTCAGTGTAGGGCACTGATTCATTGTACTGTATTTAATGTCGGGCTGTGTTTAATTTTACATTTTTCAGTGTAGGGCACTGTTTCACTGTACCGTATTTAATGTCGGGCTAGATTTAATTTTACATTGTTCACTGTAGGTCACTGTTTCATTGTACTGTATTTAATGTCGTGCTGTGTTTAATTGTACATTGTTGCTTGTAGGGCACTGTTTCATTGTACCGTATTTAATGTCGGGCTCTGTTTAATTTTACATTGTTGCTGGTAGGGCACTGATTCATTGCACCGTATTTAATGTCGGGCTGTGTTTAATTTTACATTGTTCACTGTAGGGCACTGTTTCATTGTACCGTATTTAATGTCGGGCTCTGTTTTATTTTACATTGTTCACATTAGGGCACTGTTTCATTGTACCGTATTTAATGTCGGGCTCTGTGTAATTTTACCTTGTTCAGTGTAGGGCACTGTTTCATTGTACCGTATTTACTGTCGGGCTGTGTTTAATTGTACATTGTTCACTGTAGGGCACTGTTTCATTGTACTGTATTTAATGTCGGGCTCTGTTTAATTTTACCTTGTTCAGTGTAGGACACTGTTTTATATTACCGTATTTAATGTTGGGCTGTGTTTAATTGTACATTGTTCACTGTAGGGCACTGTTTCATTGTACCGTATTTAATGTTGGGCTGTGTGTAATTGTACATTGTTCACTGTTGGGCACTGTTTCATTGTACCGTATTTAATGTCGGGCTGTGTTTAAGTTTACATTGTTCAGTGTAGGGCACTGATTCATTGTACTGTATTTAATGTCGGGCTGTGTTTAATTTTACATTGTTCAGTGTAGGGCACTGTTTCACTGCACGGTATTTAATGTCGGGCTATGTTTAATTTTACATTGTTCACTGTAGGTCACTGTTTCATTGTACTGTATTTAATGTTGGGCTCTGTTTAATTTTACCTTGTTCACTGTCGGGCACTGTTTCGTTGTCCTGTATTTAATGTCGGGCTCTGTTTAATGTTACATTGTTCAGTGTAGGGCACTGTTTCATTGTACTGTGTTTAATGTCGGGCTCTGTTTAATTTTGCCTTGTTTACTGTATGTCACTGTTTCAGTGTACTGTATTTAATGTCGGGCTCTGTTTCATTGTACCGTATTTAATGTCGGGCTGTGTTTAATTTCACCTTGTTCAGTGTAGGGCACTGTTTCATATTACCGTATTTAATGTCGGGCTGTGTTTAATTGTACATTGTTCACTGTAGGACACTGTTTCATTGTACCGTATTTAACGTTGGGCTGTGTTTAATTGTACATAGTTCACTGTAGGGCACTGTTTCATTGTACCGTATTTAATGTTGGGCTGTGTTTAATTGTACATTGTTCACTGTAGGGCACTGTTTCATTGTACCGTATTTAATGTCGGGCTGTGTTTAAGTTTACATTGTTCAGTGTAGGGCACTGATTCATTGTACTGTATTTAAAGTCGGGCTGTGTTTAATTTTACATTGTTCAGTGTAGGGCACTGTTTCACTGTACCGTATTTAATGTCGGGCTATGTTTAATTTTACATTGTTCACTGTAGGTCACTGTTTTATTGTACTGTACTTAATGTCGGGCGCTGTTTAATTTTACCTTGTTGCTTGTAGGGCACTGTTTCATTGTACCGTATTTAAAGTCGGGCTCTGTTTAATTTTACCTTGTTCACTGTAGGTCACTGTTTCATTGCACCGTATTTAATGTCGGGCTGTGTTTAATTTTACATTATTCACTGTAGGGCACTGTTTCATTGCACTGTATTTAATGTCGGGCTCTGTTTAATTTTACCTTGTTGCTTGTAGGGCACTGTTTCATTGTACCGTATTTAATGTCGGGCTCTGTTTAATTTTACATTTTTCACTGTAGGGCACTGTTTCATTGTGCTGTATTTAATGTCGGGCTCTGTTTAATTTTACCTCCTTGCTTGTAGGGCACTGTTTCATTGTACTGTATTTAATGTCGGGCTCTGTTAAATTTTACCTTGTTCACTGTAGGGCACTGTTTCATTGTACCGTATTTAATGTCGGGCTCTGTTTAATTTTACCTTGTTCAGTGTAGGGCACTGTTTCATTGTACCGTATTTAATGATGGGCTCTGTTTAATTTTAGCTTGTTCAGTGTAGGGCACTGTTTCATTGTACCGTATTTACTGTCGGGCTGTGTTTAATTGTACATTGTTCACTGTAGGGCACTGTTTCATTGTACCGTATTTAATGTCGGGCTGTGTTTAATTGTACATTGTTCACTGTAGGGCACTGTTTCATTGTCCCGTATTTAATGTCGGGCTCTGTTTAATTTTACCTTGTTCAGTGGAGGGCACTGTTTCATTGGACCGCATTTAATATCGGGCTGTGTTTAATTTTACATTGTTCAGTGTAGGGCACTGTTTCATTGTACCGTATTTAATGTTGGGCTGTGTTTAATTGTACATTGTTCACTGTAGGGCACTGTTTCATTGTACCGTATTTAATGTTGGGCTGTGTTTAATTGTACATTGTTCACTGTCGGGCACTGTTTCATTGTACCGTATTTAATGTCGGGCTGTGTTTAATTTTACATTGTTCAGTGTAGGGCACTGTTTCACTCTACCGTATTTAATGTCGGGCTAGATTTAATTTTACATTGTTCACTGTAGGTCACTGTTTCATTGTACTGTATTTAATGTCGGGCTGTGTTTAATTGTACATTGTTGCTTGTAGGGCACTGTTTCATTGTACCGTATTTAATGTCGGGCTCTGTTTAATTTTACCTTGTTCACTGTAGGTCACTGTTTCATTGCACCGTATTTAATGTCGGGCTGTGTTTAATTTTACATTGTTCAGTGTAGGGCACTGTTTCATTCTACCGTATTTAATGTTGGGCTCTGTTTAATTTTACCTTGTTGCTTGCAGGGCACTGTTTCATTGTACCGTATTTAATGTCGAGCTCTGTTTAATTTTACATTGTAGCTTGTAGGGCACTGTTTCATTGTACTGTATTTAATGTCGGGCTCTGTTTAATTTTACATTGTTCACTGTAGGGCACTGTTTCATTGCACTGTATTTAATGTCGGGCTCTGTTTAATTTTACCTTGTTGCTTGTTGGGCACTGTTTCATTGTTCCGTATTTAATGTCGGGCTCTGTTTAATTTTACGTTGTTCACTGTCGGGCACTGTTTCATTGTACCGTATTTAATGTCGGGCTCTGTTTAATTTTACATTGTTGCTGGTAGGGCACTGATTCATTGTACCGTATTTAATGTCGGGCTGTGTTTAATTTTACATTGTTCACTGTAGGGCACTGTTTCATTGTACCGTATTTAATGTCGGGCTCTGTTTTATTTTACATTGTTCACATTAGGGCACTGTTTCATTGTACCGTATTTAATGTCGGGCTCTGTTTAATTTTACCTTGTTCAGTGTAGGGCACTGTTTCATTGTACCGTATTTAATGTCGGGCTGTGTTTAATTTTACATTGTTCCGTGTAGGGCACTGTTTCATTGTAACGTATTTAATGTCGGGCTGTGTTTAATTTTACCTTGTTCAGTGTAGGGCACTGTTTCACTGTACCGTATTTAATGTTGGGCTGTGTTTAATTGTACATTGTTCACTGTAGGGCACTGTTTCATTGTACTGTATTTAATGTCGGGCTCTGTTTAATTTTACCTTGTTCAGTGTAGGGCACTGTTTCATTTTACCGTATTTAATGTCGGGCTGTGTTTAATTTTACATTGTTCAGTGTAGGGCACTGTTTCATTGTAACGTATTTAATGTCGGGCTCTGTTTTATTTTACATTGTTCACATTAGGGCCCTGTTTCATTGTACTGTATTTAATGTCGGGCTCTGTTTAATTTTACGTTGTTCACTGTAGGGCACTGTTTCATTGTATTTAATGTTGGGCTGTGTTTAATTGTACATTGTTCACTGTAGGGCACTGTTTCATTGTACCGTATTTAATGTCGGGCTCTGTTTAATTTTACATTGTTGCTGGTAGGGCACTGATTCATTGTACCGTATTTAATGTCGGGCTGTGTTTAATTTTACATTGTTCACTGTAGGGCACTGTTTCATTGTACCGTATTTAATGTCGGGCTCTGTTTTATTTTACATTGTTCACATTAGGGCACTGTTTCATTGTACCGTATTTAATGTCGGGCTCTGTTTAATTTTACCTTGTTCAGTGTAGGGCACTGTTTCATTGTACCGTATTTACTGTCGGGCTGTGTTTAATTGTACATTGTTCACTGTAGGGCACTGTTTCATTGTACCGTATTTAATGTCGGGCTGTGTTTAATTGTACATTGTTCACTGTAGGGCACTGTTTCATTGTACTGTATTTAATGTCGGGCTCTGTTTAATTTTACCTTGTTCAGTGTAGGATACTGTTTTATATTACCGTATTTAATGTTGGGCTGTGTTTAATTGTACATTGTTCACTGTAGGGCACTGTTTCATTGTACCGTATTTAATGTTGGGCTGTGTGTAATTGTACATTGTTCACTGTAGGGCACTGTTTCATTGTACCGTATTTAATGTTGGGCTGTGTTTAAGTTTACATTGTTCAGTGTAGGGCACTGATTCATTGTACTGTATTTAATGTCGGGCTGTGTTTAATTTTACATTGTTCAGTGTCGGGCACTGTTTCACTGCACGGTATTTAATGTCGGGCTATGTTTAATTTTACATTGTTCACTGTAGGTCACTGTTTCATTGTACTGTATTTAATGTCGGGCTCTGTTTAATTTTACCTCGTTGCTTGTAGGGCACTGTTTCATTGTACTGTGTTTAATGTCGGGCTCTGTTTAATTTTACCTTGTTCACTGTAGGTCACTGTTTCATTGTACTGTATTTAATGTCGGGCTCTGATTAATTTTACCTTGTTCAGTGTAGGGCACTGTTTCATTGTACCGCATTTAATGTCGGGCTGTGTTTAATTTTACCTCGTTGCTTGTAGGGCACTGTTTCATTGTACTGTATTTAATGCCGGACTCTGTTTAATTTTACGTTGTTCACTGTAGGGCACTGTTTCATTGTACTGTATTTAATGTCGGGCTCTGTTTTATTTTACATTGTTCACATTAGGGCCCTGTTTCATTGTACTGTATTTAATGCAGGGCTCTGTTTAATTTTACTTTGTTCACTGTAGGGCACTGCTTCATTGCACCGTATTTAATGTCGGGCTCTGTTTAATTTTACATTGTTACTGGTAGGACACTGATTCATTGTATCGTATTTAATGTCGGGCTGTGTTTAATTTTACATTCTTCACTGTAGGGCACTGTTTCATTGTACCGTATTTAATGTCGGGCTCAGTTTAAATTTACCTTGTTCAGTGTAGGGCACTGTTTCATTGTACTGTATTTAATGTCGTGCTCTGTTTAATTTTACATTGTTCACTGTAGGGCACTGTTTCATTGTACCGTATTTAATTTCGGGATATGTTTAATTTTACATTGTTCACTGTAGGTCACTGTTTCATTGTACTGTATTTAATGTCGGCCTGTGTTTAATTTTATATTCTTCACTGCGGGGCATTGTTTCATTGTGCTGTATTTAATGTTGGGCTCTGTTTAATTTTACCTTGTTCACTGTCGGGCACTGTTTCGTTGTACTGTATTTAATGTCGGGCTCTGTTTAATGTTACATTTTTCAGTGTAGGGCACTGTTTCATTGTACTGCATTTAATGTCGGGCTCTGTTTAATTGTACATTGTTCACTGTACGACACTGTTTCATTGTACCGTATTTAATGTTGGGCTGTGTTTAATTGTACATTGTTCACTGTAGGGCACTGTTTCATTGTACCGTATTTAATGTTGGGCTGTGTTTAATTGTACATTGTTCACTGTAGGGCACTGTTTCATTGTACCGTATTTAATGTCGGGCTGTGTTTAAGTTTGCATTGTTCAGTGTAGGGCACTGATTCATTGTACTGTATTTAAAGTCGGGCTGTGTTTAATTTTACATTGTTCAGTGTAGGGCACTGTTTCACTGTACCGTATTTAATGTCGGGCTATGTTTAATTTTACATTGTTCACTGTAGGTCACTGTTTCATTGTACTGTACTTAATGTCGGGCGCTGTTTAATTTTACCTTGTTGCTTGTAGGGCACTGTTTCATTGTACCGTATTTAATGTCGGGCTCTGTTTAATTTTACCTTGTTCACTGTAGGTCACTGTTTCATTGCACCGTATTTAATGTCGGGCTGTGTTTAATTTTACATTGTAGCTTGTAGGGCACTGTTTCATTGTACCGTATTTAATGTCGGGCTGTGTTTAATTTTACATTTTTCACTGTAGGGCACTGTTTCATTGTGCTGTATTTAATGTCGGGCTCTGTTTAATTTTACCTCATTGCTTGTAGGGCACTGTTTCATTGTACTGTATTTCATGTCGGGCTCTGTTGAATTTTACCTTGTTCACTATAGGGCACTGTTTCATTGTACCGTATTTAATGACGGGCTCTGTTTAATTTTACCTTGTTCAGTGTAGGGCACTGTTTCATTGTACCGTATTTACTGTCGGGCTGTGTTTAATTTTACATTGTTCAGTGTAGGGCACTGTTTCATTGTACCGTATTTAATGTCGGGCTGTGTTTAATTTTACCTTGTTCAGTGTAGGGCACTCTTTCATATTACCGTATTTAATGACGGGGTGTGTTTAATTGTACATTGTTCACTGTAGGACACAGTTTCATTGTACCGTATTTAATGTTGGGCTGTGTTTAATTGTGCATTGTTCACTGTAGGGCACTGTTTCATTGTACCGTATTTAATGTTGGGCTGTGTTTAATTGTACATTGTTCACTGTCGGGCACTGTTTCATTGTACCGTATTTAATGTCGGGCTGTGTTTAAGTTTACATTGTTCAGTGTAGGGCACTGATTCATTGTACTGTATTTAATGTCGGGCTGTGTTTAATTTTACATTTTTCAGTGTAGGGCACTGTTTCACTGTACCGTATTTAATGTCGGGCTAGATTTAATTTTACATTGTTCACTGTAGGTCACTGTTTCATTGTACTGTATTTAATGTCGTGCTGTGTTTAATTGTACATTGTTCCTTGTAGGGCACTGTTTCATTGTACCGTATTTAATGTCGGGCTCTGTTTAATTTTACATTGTTGCTGGTAGGGCACTGATTCATTGCACCGTATTTAATGTCGGGCTGTGTTTAATTTTACATTGTTCACTGTAGGGCACTGTTTCATTGTACCGTATTTAATGTCGGGCTCTGTTTTATTTTACATTGTTCACATTAGGGCACTGTTTCATTGTACCGTATTTAATGTCGGGCTCTGTTTAATTTTACCTTGTTCAGTGTAGGGCACTGTTTCATTGTACCGTATTTACTGTCGGGCTGTGTTTAATTGTACATTGTTCACTGTAGGGTACTGTTGCATTGTACCGTATTTAATGTCGGGCTGTGTTTAATTGTACATTGTTCACTGTAGGGCACTGTTTCATTGTACTGTATTTAATGTCGGGCTCTGTTTAATTTTACCTTGTTCAGTGTAGGACACTGTTTTATATTACCGTATTTAATGTTGGGCTGTGTTTAATTGTACATTGTTCACTGTAGGGCACTGTTTCATTGTACCGTATTTAATGTTGGGCTGTGTGTAATTGTACATTGTTCACTGTAGGGCACTGTTTCATTGTACCGTATTTAATGTCGGGCTGTGTTTAAGTTTACATTGTTCAGTGTAGGGCACTGATTCATTGTACTGTATTTAATGTCGGGCTGTGTTTAATTTTACATTGTTCAGTGTAGGGCACTGTTTCACTGCACGGTATTTAATGTCGGGCTATGTTTAATTTTACATTGTTCACTGTAGGTCACTGTTTCATTGTACTGTATTTAATGTTGGGCTCTGTTTAATTTTACCTTGTTCACTGTCGGGCACTGTTTCGTTGTCCTGTATTTAATGTCGGGCTCTGTTTAATGTTACATTGTTCAGTGTAGGGCACTGTTTCATTGTACTGTATTTAATGTCGGGCTCTGTTTAATTTTGCCTTGTTTACTGTATGTCACTGTTTCAGTGTACTGTATTTAATGTCGGGCTCTGTTTCATTGTACCGTATTTAATGTCGGGCTGTGTTTAATTTCACCTTGTTCAGTGTAGGTCACTGTTTCATATTACCGTATTTAATGTCGGGCTGTGTTTAATTGTACATTGTTCACTGTAGGACACTGTTTCATTGTACCGTATTTAACGTTGGGCTGTGTTTAATTGTACATAGTTCACTGTAGGGCACTGTTTCATTGTACCGTATTTAATGTTGGGCTGTGTTTAATTGTACATTGTTCACTGTAGGGCACTGTTTCATTGTACCGTATTTAATGTCGGGCTGTGTTTAAGTTTACATTGTTCAGTGTAGGGCACTGATTCATTGTACTGTATTTAAAGTCGGGCTGTGTTTAATTTTACATTGTTCAGTGCAGGGCACTGTTTCACTGTACCGTATTTAATGTCGGGCTCTGTTTAATTTTACCTTGTTGCTTGTAGGGCTCTGTTTCATTGTACCGTATTTAATGTCGGGCTCTGTTTAATTTTACATTTTTCACTGTAGGGCACTGTTTCATTGTGCTGTATTTAATGTCGGGCTCTGTTTAATTTTACCTCCTTGCTTGTAGGGCACTGTTTCATTGTACTGTATTTAATGTCGGGCTCTGTTAAATTTTACCTTGTTCACTGTAGGGCACTGTTTCATTGTACCGTATTTAATGTCGGGCTCTGTTTAATTTTACCTTGTTCAGTGTAGGGCACTGTTTCATTGTACCGTATTTAATGATGGGCTCTGTTTAATTTTACCTTGTTCAGTGTAGGGCACTGTTTCATTGTACCGTATTTACTGTCGGGCTGTGTTTAATTGTACATTGTTCACTGTAGGGCACTGTTTCATTGTACCGTATTTAATGTCGGGCTGTGTTTAATTGTACATTGTTCACTGTAGGGCACTGTTTCATTGTACTGTATTTAATGTCGGGCTCTGTTTAATTTTACCTTGTTCAGTGGAGGGCACTGTTTCATTGGACCGCATTTAATATCGGGCTGTGTTTAATTTTACATTGTTCAGTGTAGGGCACTGTTTCATTGTACCGTATTTAATGTTGGGCTGTGTTTAATTGTACATTGTTCACTGTAGGGCACTGTTTCATTGTACCGTATTTAATGTTGGGCTGTGTTTAATTGTACATTGTTCACTGTCGGGCACTGTTTCATTGTACCGTATTTAATGTCGGGCTGTGTTTAATTTTACATTGTTCAGTGTAGGGCACTGTTTCACTGTACCGTATTTAATGTCGGGCTAGATTTAATTTTACATTGTTCACTGTAGGTCACTGTTTCATTGTACTGTATTTAATGTCGGGCTGTGTTTAATTGTACATTGTTGCTTGTAGGGCACTGTTTCATTGTACCGTATTTAATGTCGGGCTCTGTTTAATTTTACCTTGTTCACTGTAGGTCACTGTTTCATTGCACCGTATTTAATGTCGGGCTGTGTTTAATTTTACATTGTTCAGTGTAGGGCACTGTTTCATTCTACCGTATTTAATGTTGGGCTCTGTTTAATTTTACCTTGTTGCTTGTAGGGCACTGTTTCATTGTACCGTATTTAATATCGAGCTCTGTTTAATTTTACATTGTTCAGTGTAGTGCACTGTTTCATTGTACTGTATTTAATGTTGGGCTCTGTTTAATTTTACCTTGTTGCTTGTAGGGCACTGTTTCATTGTACCGTATTTAATGTCGAGCTCTGTTTAATTTTACCTTGTTCACTGTAGGGCACTGTTTCATTGTACCGTATTTAATGTCGGGCTCTGTTTTATTTTACATTGTTCACATTAGGGCCCTGTTTCATTGTACTGTATTAAATGCCGGGCTCTGCTTAATTTTACGTTGTTCACTGTAGGGCACTGTTTCATTGTACCGTATTTAATGTCGGGCTCTGTTTAATTTTACATTGTTGCTGGTTGGGCACTGATTCATTGTACCGTATTTAATGTCGGGCTGTGTTTAATTTTACATTGTTCACTGTAGGGCACTGTTTCGTTGTACCGTATTTAATGTCGGGCTCTGTTTAATTTTACCTTGTTCAGTGTAGGGCACTGTTTCATTGTGCTGTATTTAATGTTGGACTCTGTTTAATTTTACCTTGTTCACTGTCGGGCACTGTTTCGTTGTCCCGTATTTAATGTCGGGCTCTGTTTAATGTTACATTGTTTAGTGTAGAGCACTGTTTCATTGTACTGTATTTAATGTCGGGCTCTGTTTAATTTTGCCTTGTTTACTGTAGGTCACTGTTTCATTGTACTGTATTTAATGTCGGGCTCTGTTTAATTTTACCTTGTTCAGTGTAGGGCACTGTTTCATTTTACCGTATTTAATGTCGGGCTGTGTTTAACTTTACATTGTTCACTGTAGGGCACTTTTTCATTGTCCCGTATTTAATGTCGGTCTCTGTTTAATTTTACATTATTCAGTGTAGGGCACTGTTTCATTGTGCTGTCTTTAATGTCGGGCTCTGTTTAATTTTGCCTTGTTTACTGTAGGTCACTGTTTCATTGTACTGTATTTAATGCCGGGCTGTGTTTAATTTTACATTGTTCAGTGTAGGGCACTGATTCATTGTACCGTATTTAATTTTGGGATGTGTTTAAGTTTACATTGTTCAGTGTAGGGCACTGTTTCACTGTACCGTATTTAATGTCGGGCTATGTTTAATTTTACATTGTTCACTGTAGGTCACTGTTTCATTGTACTGTATTTAATGTCGGGCTCTGTATAATTTTACCTTGTTGCTTGTAGGGCACTGTTTCATTGTACCGTATTTAATGTCGGGCTCTGTTTAATTTTACCTTGTTCACTGTTGTTCACTGTTTCATTGCCCCGTATTTAATGTCGGGCTGTGTTTAATTTTACATTGTTCAGTGTAGTGCACTGTTTCATTGTACTGTATTTAATGTTGGGCTCTGTTTAATTTTACCTTGTTGCTTGTAGGGCACTGTTTCATTGTACCGTATTTAATGTCGAGCTCTGTTTAATTTTACCTTGTTCACTGTAGGTCACTGCTTCATTGTACTGTATTTAATGTCGGGCTGTGTTTAATTTTACATTGTTCACTGTAGGGCACTGTTTCATTGCACTGTATTTAATGTCGGTCTCTGTTTAATTTTACCTTGTTCACTGTAGGGCACTGTTTCATTTTACTGTATTTAATGTCGGGCTGTGTTTAATTTTACATTGTTCAGTGTAGGGCACTGTTTCATTGTACCGTATTTAATGTCGGGCTCTGTTTAATTTTACATTGTTCAGTGTAGGGCACTGATTCATTGTACCGTATTTAATGTCGGGCTCTGTTTAATTTTACATTGTTCAGTGTAGGGCACTGATTCATTGTACCGTATTTAATGTCGGGCTCTGATTAATTTTACATTGTTCACTGTAGGGCACTGTTTCATTGTACCGTATTTAATGTCGGGCTCTGTTTTATTTTACATTGTTCACATTAGGGCCCTGTTTCATTGTACTGTATTAAATGCCGGGCTCTGTTTAATTTTACGTTGTTCACTGTAGGGCACTGTTTCATTGTACCGTATTTAATGTCGGGCTCTGTTTAATTTTACATTGTTGCTGGTTGGGCACTGATTCATTGTACCGTATTTAATGTCGGGCTGTGTTTAATTTTACATTGTTCACTGTAGGGCACTGTTTCGTTGTACCGTATTTAATGTCGGGCTCTGTTTAATTTTACCTTGTTCAGTGTAGGGCACTGTTTCATTGTGCTGTATTTAATGTTGGACTCTGTTTAATTTTACCTTGTTCACTGTCGGGCACTGTTTCGTTGTCCCGTATTTAATGTCGGGCTCTGTTTAATGTTACATTGTTCACTGTAGGGCACTGTTTCATTGTACCGTATTTAATGTCGGGCTCTGTTTTATTTTACATTGTTCACATTAGGGCCCTGTTTCATTGTACTGTATTTAATGTCGGGCTCTGTTTAATTTTACCTTATTCAGTGTAGGGCACTGTTTCATTGTACCATATTTAATGTCGGGCTCTGTTTAATTTTACCTTGTTCAGTGTAGGGCACTGTTTCATTTTACCGTATTTAATGTCGGGCTGTGTTTAACTTTACATTGTTCACTGTAGGGCATTGTTTCATTGTGCTGTATTTAATGCTGGGCTCTGTTTAATTTTACCTTGTTCACTGTCGGGCACTTTTTCATTGTCCCGTATTTAATGTCGGGCTCTGTTTAATTTTACATTATTCAGTGTAGGGCACTGTTTCGTTGTACCGTATTTAATGTCGGGCTCTGTTTAAGTTTACATTGTTCAGTGTAGGGCACTGTTTCACTGTACCGTATTTAATGTCGGGCTATGTTTAATTTTACATTGTTCACTGTAGGTCACTGTTTCATTGTACTGTATTTAATGTTGGGCTCTGTTTAATTTTACCTTGTTGCTTGTAGGGCACTGTTTCATTGTACCGTATTTAATGTCGAGCTCTGTTTAATTTTACCTTGTTCACTGTAGGTCACTGCTTCATTGTACTGTATTTAATGTCGGGCTGTGTTTAATTTTACATTGTTCACTGTAGGGCACTGTTTCATTGCACTGTATTTAATGTCGGTCTCTGTTTAATTTTACCTTGTTCACTGTAGGGCACTGTTTCATTTTACTGTATTTAATGTCGGGCTGTGTTTAATTTTACATTGTTCAGTGTAGGGCACTGTTTCATTGTACCGTATTTAATGTCGGGCTCTGTTTAATTTTACATTGTTCAGTGTAGGGCACTGATTCATTGTACCGTATTTAATGTCGGGCTCTGTTTAATTTTACATTGTTCAGTGTAGGGCACTGATTCATTGTACCGTATTTAATGTCGGGCTCTGATTAATTTTACATTGTTCACTGTAGGGCACTGTTTCATTGTACCGTATTTAATGTCGGGCTCTGTTTTATTTTACATTGTTCACATTAGGGCCCTGTTTCATTGTACTGTATTAAATGCCGGGCTCTGTTTAATTTTACGTTGTTCACTGTAGGGCACTGTTTCATTGTACCGTATTTAATGTCGGGCTCTGTTTAATTTTACATTGTTGCTGGTTGGGCACTGATTCATTGTACCGTATTTAATGTCGGGCTGTGTTTAATTTTACATTGTTCACTGTAGGGCACTGTTTCGTTGTACCGTATTTAATGTCGGGCTCTGTTTAATTTTACCTTGTTCAGTGTAGGGCACTGTTTCATTGTGCTGTATTTAATGTTGGACTCTGTTTAATTTTACCTTGTTCACTGTCGGGCACTGTTTCGTTGTCCCGTATTTAATGTCGGGCTCTGTTTAATGTTACATTGTTCAGTGTAGAGCACTGTTTCATTGTACTGTATTTAATGTCGGGCTCTGTTTAATTTTGCCTTGTTTACTGTAGGTCACTGTTTCATTGTACTGTATTTAATGTCGGGCTCTGTTTAATTTTACCTTATTCAGTGTAGGGCACTGTTTCATTGTACCATATTTAATGTCGGGCTCTGTTTAATTTTACCTTGTTCAGTGTAGGGCACTGTTTCATTTTACCGTATTTAATGTCGGGCTGTGTTTAACTTTACATTGTTCACTGTAGGGCATTGTTTCATTGTGCTGTATTTAATGCTGGGCTCTGTTTAATTTTACCTTGTTCACTGTCGGGCACTTTTTCATTGTCCCGTATTTAATGTCGGGCCCTGTTTAATTTTACATTATTCAGTGTAGGGCACTGTTTCGTTGTACCGTATTTAATGTCGGGCTCTGTTTAAGTTTACATTGTTCAGTGTGGGGCACTGTTTCACTGTACCGTATTTAATGTCGGGCTATGTTTAATTTTACATTGTTCACTGTAGGTCACTGTTTCATTGTACTGTATTTAATGTCGGGCTCTGTATAATTTTACCTTGTTTACTGTAGGTCACTGTTTCATTGTACTGTATTTAATGTCGGACTCTGTTTAATTTTACCTTATTCAGTGTAGGGCACTGTTTCATTGTACCATATTTAATGTCGGGCTCTGTTTAATTTTACCTTGTTCAGTGTAGGGCACTGTTTCATTTTACCGTATTTAATGTCGGGCTGTGTTTAACTTTACATTGTTCACTGTAGGGCATTGTTTCATTGTGCTGTATTTAATGCTGGGCTCTGTTTAATTTTACCTTGTTCACTGTCGGGCACTTTTTCATTGTCCCGTATTTAATGTCGGGCTCTGTTTAATTTTACATTATTCAGTGTAGGGCACTGTTTCGTTGTACCGTATTTAATGTCGGGCTCTGTTTAAGTTTACATTGTTCAGTGTAGGGCACTGTTTCACTGTACCGTATTTAATGTCGGGCTATGTTTAATTTTACATTGTTCACTGTAGGTCACTGTTTCATTGTACTGTATTTAATGTCGGGCTCTGTTTAATTTTACCTTGTTGCTTGTAGGGCACTGTTTCATTGTACCGTATTTAATGTCGGGCTCTGTTTAATTTTACCTTGTTCACTGTAGTGCACTGTTTCATTGTACTGTATTTAATGTTGGGCTCTGTTTAATTTTACCTTGTTGCTTGTAGGGCACTGTTTCATTGTACCGTATTTAATGTCGAGCTCTGTTTTATTTTACATTGTTCACATTAGGGCCCTGTTTCATTGTACTGTATTTAATGTCGGGCTCTGTTTAATTTTACATTGTTCAGTGTAGTGCACTGTTTCATTGTACTGTATTTAATGTTGGGCTCTGTTTAATTTTACCTTGTTGCTTGTAGGGCACTGTTTCATTGTACCGTATTTAATGTCGAGCTCTGTTTTATTTTACATTGTTCACATTAGGGCCCTGTTTCATCGTACTGTATTTAATGTCGGGCTCTGTTTAATTTTACATTGTTCACTGTAGGTCACTGTTTCATTGTACTGTATTTAATGTCGGGCTCTGTATAATTTTACCTTGTTGCTTGTAGGGCACTGTTTCATTGTACCGTATTTAATGTCGGGCTCTGTTTAATTTTACCTTGTTCACTGTAGTGCACTGTTTCATTGTACTGTATTTAATGTTGGGCTCTGTTTAATTTTACCTTGTTGCTTGTAGGGCACTGTTTCATTGTACCGTATTTAATGTCGAGCTCTGTTTTATTTTACATTATTCACATTAGGGCCCTGTTTCATTGTACTGTATTTAATGTCGGGCTCTGTTTAATTTTACATTGTTCAGTGTAGTGCACGGTTTCATTGTACTGTATTTAATGTTGGGCTCTGTTTAATTTTACCTTGTTGCTTGTAGGGCACTGTTTCATTGTACCGTATTTAATGTCGGGCTCTGTTTAATTTTACATTGTTCACATTAGGGCACTGTTTCATTGTACCGTATTTAATGTCGGGCTCTGTTTAATTTTACCTTGTTCAGTGTAGGGCACTGTTTCATTGTACCGTATTTACTGTCGGGCTGTGTTTAATTGTACATTGTTCACTGTAGGGCACTGTTTCATTGTACCGTATTTAATGTCGGGCTGTGTTTAATTGTACATTGTTCACTGTAGGGCACTGTTTCATTGTACTGTATTTAATGTCGGGCTCTGTTTAATTTTACCTTGTTCAGTGTCGGATACTGTTTTATATTACCGTATTTAATGTTGGGCTGTGTTTAATTGTACATTGTTCACTGTAGGGCACTGTTTCATTGTACCGTATTTAATGTTGGGCTGTGTGTAATTGTACATTGTTCACTGTAGGGCACTGTTTCATTGTACCGTATTTAATGTTGGGCTGTGTTTAAGTTTACATTGTTCAGTGTAGGGCACTGATTCATTGTACTGTATTTAATGTCGGGCTGTGTTTAATTTTACATTGTTCAGTGTCGGGCACTGTTTCACTGCACGGTATTTAATGTCGGGCTATGTTTAATTTTACATTGTTCACTGTAGGTCACTGTTTCATTGTACTGTATTTAATGTCGGGCTCTGTTTAATTTTCCCTCGTTGCTTGTAGGGCACTGTTTCATTGTACTGTGTTTAATGTCGGGCTCTGTTTAATTTTACCTTGTTCACTGTAGGGCACTGTTTCATTGTACTGTATTTAATGTCCGGCTCTGTTTAATTTTACCTTGTTCACTTTAGGGCACTGTTTCATTTTACTGTATTTAATTTCGGGCTGTGTTTAATTTTACATTGTTCAGTGTAGGGCGCTGATTTATTGTACCGTATTTAATGTCGGGCTCTGTTTAATTTTACATTGTTCACTGTAGGGCACTGTTTCATTCTACTGTGTTTAATGTCGGGCTCTGTTTAATTTTACCTTGTTCACTGTAGGGCACTGTTTCATTGTACGGTATTTAATGTCGGGCTCTGTTTTATTTTACATTGTTCACATTAGGGCCCTGTTTCATTTTACTGTATTTAATGTCGGGCTCTGTTTAATTTTACGTTGTTCACTGTAGGGCACTGTTTCATTGTACCGTATTTAATGTCGGGCTCTGTTTAATTTTACATTGTTGCTGGTAGGCCACTGATTCATTGTACCGTATTTACTGTCGGGCTGTGTTTAATTGTACATTGTTCACTGTAGGGCACTGTTTCATTGTACCGTATTTAATGTCGGGCTGTGTTTAATTGTACATTGTTCACTGTTGGGCACTGTTTCATTGTACTGTATTTAATGTCGGGCTCTGTTTAATTTTACCTTGTTCAGTGTAGGACACTGTTTTATATTACCGTATTTAATGTTGGGCTGTGTTTAATTCTACATTGTTCACTGTAGGGCACTGTTTCATTGTACCGTATTTAATGTCGGGCTGTGTTTAAGTTTACATTGTTCAGTGTAGGGCACTGTTTCACTGCACGGTATTTAATGTCGGGCTATGTTTAATTTTACATTGTTCAGTGTAGGGCACTGTTTCACTGCACGGTATTTAATGTCGGGCTATGTTTAATTTTACCTTGTTGCTTGTAGGGCACTGTTTCATTGTACCGTATTTAATGTCGAGCTCTGTTTAATTTTACATTGTAGCTTGTAGGGCACTGTTTCATTGTACTGTATTTAATGTCGGGCTCTGTTTAATTTTACCTTGTTCACTGTAGGTCACTGTTTCATTGTACTGTGTTTAATGTCGGGCTGTGTTTAATTTTACATTGTTCACTGTAGGGCACTGTTTCATTGCACTGTATTTAATGTCGGGCTCTGTTTAATTTTACCTTGTTGCTTGTAGGGCACTGTTTCATTGTACCGTATTTAATGTCGGGCTCTGTTTAATTTTACATTGTTCACTGTAGGGCACTGTTTCATTGTACTGTATTAAATGCCGGGCTCTGTTTAATTTTACGTTGTTCACTGTAGGGCACTGTTTCATTGTACCGTATTTAATGTCGGGCTCTGTTTAATTTTACATTGTTGCTGGTTGGGCACTGATTCATTGTACCGTATTTAATGTCGGGCTGTGTTTAATTTTACATTGTTCACTGTAGGGCACTGTTTCGTGGTACCGTATTTAATGTTGGGCTCTGTTTAATTTTACCTTGTTCAGTGTAGGGCACTGTTTCATTGTGCTGTATTTAATGTTGGACTCTGTTTAATTTTACCTTGTTCACTGTCGGGCACTGTTTCGTTGTCCCGTATTTAATGTCGGGCTCTGTTTAATGTTACATTGTTCAGTGTAGGGCACTGTTTCATTGTACTGTATTTAATGTCGGGCTCTGTTTAATTTTGCCTTGTTTACTGTAGGTCACTATTTCATTGTACTGTATTTAATGTCGGGCTCTGTTTAATTTTACCTTATTCAGTGTCGGGCACTGTTTCATTGTACCATATTTAATGTCGGGCTCTGTTTAATTTTACCTTGTTCAGTGTAGGGCACTGTTTCATTTTACCGTATTTAATGTCGGGCTGTGTTTAACTTTACATTGTTCACTGTAGGGCATTGTTTCATTGTGCTGTATTTAATGCTGGGCTCTGTTTAATTTTACCTTGTTCACTGTCGGGCACTGATTCATTGTACCGTATTTAATGTCGGGCTGTGTTTAAGTTTACATTGTTCAGTGTAGGGCACTGTTTCACTGTACCGTATTTAATGTCGGGCTATGTTTAATTTTACATTGTTCACTGTAGGTCACTATTTCATTGTATTGTATTTAATGTCGGGCTCTGTATAATTTTACCTTGTTGCTTGTAGGGCACTGTTTCATTGTACCGTATTTAATGTCGGGCTCTGTTTAATTTTACCTTGTTCACTGTAGGTCACTGTTTCATTGCACCGTGTTTAATGTCGGGCTGTGTTTAATTTTACATTGTTCAGTGTAGTGCACTGTTTCATTGTACTGTATTTAATGTTGGGCTCTGTTTAATTTTACCTTGTTGCTTGTAGGGCACTGTTTCATTGTACCGTATTTAATGTCGAGCTCTGTTTAATTTTACCTTGTTCACTGTAGGGCACTGTTTCATTGTACTGTATTTAATGTCCGGCTCTGTTTAATTTTACCTTGTTCACTGTAGGGCACTGTTTCATTTTACTGTATTTAATTTCGGGCTGTGTTTAATTTTACATTGTTCAGTGTAGGGCGCTGATTTATTGTACCGTATTTAATGTCGGGCTCTGTTTAATTTTACATTGTTCACTGTAGGGCACTGTTTCATTGTACTGTGTTTAATGTCGGGCTCTGTTTAATTTTACCTTGTTCACTGTAGGGCACTGTTTCATTGTACGGTATTTAATGTCGGGCTCTGTTTTATTTTACATTGTTCACATTAGGGCCCTGTTTCATTTTACTGTATTTAATGTCGGGCTCTGTTTAATTTTACGTTGTTCACTGTAGGGCACTGTTTCATTGTACCGTATTTAATGTCGGGCTCTGTTTAATTTTACATTGTTGCTGGTAGGCCACTGATTCATTGTACCGTATTTACTGTCGGGCTGTGTTTAATTGTACATTGTTCACTGTAGGGCACTGTTTCATTGTACCGTATTTAATGTCGGGCTGTGTTTAATTGTACATTGTTCACTGTTGGGCACTGTTTCATTGTACTGTATTTAATGTCGGGCTCTGTTTAATTTTACCTTGTTCAGTGTAGGACACTGTTTTATATTACCGTATTTAATGTTGGGCTGTGTTTAATTCTACATTGTTCACTGTAGGGCACTGTTTCATTGTACCGTATTTAATGTCGGGCTGTGTTTAAGTTTACATTGTTCAGTGTAGGGCACTGCTTCACTGCACGGTATTTAATGTCGGGCTATGTTTAATTTTACATTGTTCAGTGTAGGGCACTGTTTCACTGCACGGTATTTAATGTCGGGCTATGTTTAATTTTACCTTGTTGCTTGTAGGGCACTGTTTCATTGTACCGTATTTAATGTCGAGCTCTGTTTAATTTTACATTGTAGCTTGTAGGGCACTGTTTCATTGTACTGTATTTAATGTCGGGCTCTGTTTAATTTTACCTTGTTCACTGTAGGTCACTGTTTCATTGTACTGTGTTTAATGTCGGGCTGTGTTTAATTTTACATTGTTCACTGTAGGGCACTGTTTCATTGCACTGTATTTAATGTCGGGCTCTGTTTAATTTTACCTTGTTGCTTGTAGGGCACTGTTTCATTGTACCGTATTTAATGTCGGGCTCTGTTTAATTTTACATTGTTCACTGTAGGGCACTGTTTCATTGTACTGTATTAAATGCCGGGCTCTGTTTAATTTTACGTTGTTCACTGTAGGGCACTGTTTCATTGTACCGTATTTAATGTCGGGCTCTGTTTAATTTTACATTGTTGCTGGTTGGGCACTGATTCATTGTACCGTATTTAATGTCGGGCTGTGTTTAATTTTACATTGTTCACTGTAGGGCACTGTTTCGTGGTACCGTATTTAATGTTGGGCTCTGTTTAATTTTACCTTGTTCAGTGTAGGGCACTGTTTCATTGTGCTGTATTTAATGTTGGACTCTGTTTAATTTTACCTTGTTCACTGTCGGGCACTGTTTCGTTGTCCCGTATTTAATGTCGGGCTCTGTTTAATGTTACATTGTTCAGTGTAGGGCACTGTTTCATTGTACTGTATTTAATGTCGGGCTCTGTTTAATTTTGCCTTGTTTACTGTAGGTCACTATTTCATTGTACTGTATTTAATGTCGGGCTCTGTTTAATTTTACCTTATTCAGTGTCGGGCACTGTTTCATTGTACCATATTTAATGTCGGGCTCTGTTTAATTTTACCTTGTTCAGTGTAGGGCACTGTTTCATTTTACCGTATTTAATGTCGGGCTGTGTTTAACTTTACATTGTTCACTGTAGGGCATTGTTTCATTGTGCTGTATTTAATGCTGGGCTCTGTTTAATTTTACCTTGTTCACTGTCGGGCACTGATTCATTGTACCGTATTTAATGTCGGGCTGTGTTTAAGTTTACATTGTTCAGTGTAGGGCACTGTTTCACTGTACCGTATTTAATGTCGGGCTATGTTTAATTTTACATTGTTCACTGTAGGTCACTATTTCATTGTATTGTATTTAATGTCGGGCTCTGTATAATTTTACCTTATTGCTTGTAGGGCACTGTTTCATTGTACCGTATTTAATGTCGGGCTCTGTTTAATTTTACCTTGTTCACTGTAGGTCACTGTTTCATTGCACCGTGTTTAATGTCGGGCTGTGTTTAATTTTACATTGTTCAGTGTAGTGCACTGTTTCATTGTACTGTATTTAATGTTGGGCTCTGTTTAATTTTACCTTGTTGCTTGTAGGGCACTGTTTCATTGTACCGTATTTAATGTCGAGCTCTGTTTAATTTTACCTTGTTCACTGTAGGGCACTGTTTCATTGTACCGTATTTAATGTCGGGCTCTGTTTTATTTTACATTGTTCACATTAGGGCCCTGTTTCATTGTACTGTATTAAATGCCGGGCTCTGTTTAATTTTACGTTGTTCACTGTTGGGCACTGTTTCATTGTACCGTATTTAATGTCGGGCTCTGTTTAATTTTACATTGTTGCTGGTTGGGCACTGATTCATTGTACCGTATTTAATGTCGGGCTCTGTTTAATTTTACCTTGTTCAGTGTAGGGCACTGTTTCATTGTGCTGTATTTAATGTTGGACTCTGTTTAATTTTACCTTGTTCACTGTCGGGCACTGTTTCGTTGTCCCGTATTTAATGTCGGGCTCTGTTTAATGTTACATTGTTCAGTGTAGAGCACTGTTTCATTGTACTGTATTTAATGTCGGGCTCTGTTTAATTTTGCCTTGTTTACTGTAGGTCACTGTTTCATTGTACTGTATTTAATGTCGGGCTCTGTTTAATTTTACCTTATTCAGTGTAGGGCACTGTTTCATTGTACCATATTTAATGTCGGGCTCTGTTTAATTTTACCTTGTTCAGTGTAGGGCACTGTTTCATTTTACCGTATTTAATGTCGGGCTGTGTTTAACTTTACATTGTTCACTGTAGGGCATTGTTTCATTGTGCTGTATTTAATGCTGGGCTCTGTTTAATTTTACCTTGTTCACTGTTGGGCACTTTTTCATTGTCCCGTATTTAATGTCGGTCTCTGTTTAATTTTACATTATTCAGTGTAGGGCACTGTTTCATTGTGCTGTCTTTAATGTCGGGCTCTGTTTAATTTTGCCTTGTTTACTGTAGGTCACTGTTTCATTGTACTGTATTTAATGCCGGGCTGTGTTTAATTTTACATTGTTCAGTGTAGGGCACTGATTCATTGTACCGTATTTAATTTTGGGATGTGTTTAAGTTTACATTGTTCAGTGTAGGGCACTGTTTCACTGTACCGTATTTAATGTCGGGCTATGTTTAATTTTACATTGTTCACTGTAGGTCACTGTTTCATTGTACTGTATTTAATGTCGGGCTCTGTACAATTTTACCTTGTTGCTTGTAGGGCACTGTTTCATTGTACCGTATTTAATGTCGGGCTGTGTTTAATTTTACATTGTTCACTGTAGGGCACTGTTTCATTGTACCGTATTTAATGTCGGGCTCTGTTTAATTTTACATTATTCAGTGTAGGGCACTGATTCATTGTACCGTATTTAATGTCGGGCTCTGTTTAATTTTACATTGTTCAGTGTAGGGCACTGATTCATTGTACCGTATTTAATGTCGGGCTCTGATTAATTTTACATTGTTCACTGTAGGGCACTGTTTCATTGTACCGTATTTAATTTCGGGCTCTGTTTTATTTTACATTGTTCACATTAGGGCCCTGTTTCATTGTACTGTATTAAATGCCGGGCTCTGTTTAATTTTACGTTGTTCACTGTAGGGCACTGTTTCATTGTACCGTATTTAATGTCGGGCTCTGTTTAATTTTACATTGTTGCTGGTTGGGCACTGATTCATTGTACCGTATTTAATGTCGGGCTGTGTTTAATTTTACATTGTTCACTGTAGGGCACTGTTTCGTTGTACCATATTTAATGTCGGGCTCTGTTTAATTTTACCTTGTTCAGTGTAGAGCACTGTTTCATTGTACTGTATTTAATGACGGGCTCTGTTTAATTTTGCCTTGTTTACTGTAGGTCACTGTTTCATTGTACTGTATTTAATGTCGGGCTCTGTTTAATTTTACCTTATTCACTGTAGGGCACTGTTTCATTGTACCATATTTAATGTCGGGCTCTGTTTAATTTTACCTTGTTCAGTGTAGGGCACTGTTTCATTTTACCGTATTTAATGTCGGGCTGTGTTTAACTTTACATTGTTCACTGTAGGGCATTGTTTCATTGTGCTGTATTTAATGCTGGGCTCTGTTTAATTTTACCTTGTTCACTGTCGGGCACTTATTCATTGTCCCGTATTTAATGTCGGGCTCTGTTTAATTTTACATTATTCAGTGTAGGGCACTGTTTCGTTGTACCGTATTTAATGTCGGGCTCTGTTTAAGTTTACATTGTTCAGTGTAGGGCACTGTTTCACTGTACCGTATTTAATGTCGGGCTATGTTTAATTTTACATTGTTCACTGTAGGTCACTGTTTCATTGTACTGTATTTAATGTCGGGCTCTGTATAATTTTACCTTGTTTACTGTAGGTCACTGTTTCATTGTACTGTATTTAATGTCGGGCTCTGTTTAATTTTACCTTATTCAGTGTACGGCACTGTTTCATTGTACCATATTTAATGTCGGGCTCTGTTTAATTTTACCTTGTTCAGTGTAGGGCACTGTTTCATTTTACCGTATTTAATGTCGGGCTGTGTTTAACTTTACAGTGTTCACTGTAGGGCATTGTTTCATTGTGCTGTATTTAATGCTGGGCTCTGTTTAATTTTACCTTGTTCACTGTCGGGCACTTTTTCATTGTCCCGTATTTAATGTCGGGCTCTGTTTAAGTTTACATTGTTCAGTGTAGGGCACTGTTTCACTGTACCGTATTTAATGTCGGGCTATGTTTAATTTTACATTGTTCACTGTAGGTCACTGTTTCATTGTACTGTATTTAATGTCGGGCTCTGTATAATTTTACCTTGTTGCTTGTAGGGCACTGTTTCATTGTACCGTATTTAATGTCGGGCTCTGTTAAATTTTACCTTGTTCACTGTAGGTCACTGTTTCATTGCACCGTATTTAATGTCGGGCTGTGTTTAATTTTACCTTGTTCACTGTAGGGCACTGATTCATTGTACCGTATTTAATGTCGGGCTGTGTTTAATTTTACATTGTTCAGTGTAGTGCACTGTTTCATTGTACTGTATTTAATGTCGAGCTCTGTTTAATTTTACCTTGTTCACTGTAGGTCACTGCTTCATTGTACTATATTTAATGTCGGGCTGTGTTTAATTTTACCTTGTTCACTGTAGGGCACTGATTCATTGTACCGTATTTAATGTCGGGCTGTGTTTCATTTTACATTGTTCACTGTAGGGCACTGTTTCATTGTACCGTATTTAATGTCGGGCTCTGTTTAATTTTACCTTGTTCAGTGTAGGGCACTGTTTCATTGTACCGTATTTAATGTCGGGCTCTGTTTAATTTTACCTTGTTCAGTGTAGGGTACTGTTTCATTGTACCGTATTTAATGTCGGGCTCTGTTTAATTTTACCTTGTTCAGTGTAGGGCACTGTTTCATTGTACTGTATTTAATGTCGGGCTCTGTTTAATTTTACCTTGTTCAGTGTAGGGCACTGTTTCATTGTACCGTATTTAATGTCGGGGGTGTTTAATTTTACATTGTTCAGTGTAGGGCACTGTTTCATTGTACCGTATTTAATGTCGGGCTCTGTTTAATTTTACATTATTCAGTGTAGGGCACTGTTTCATTGTACTGTCTTTAATATCGGGCTCTGTTTAATTTTGCCTTGTTTACTGTAGGTCACTGTTTCATTGTCCTGTATTTAATGTCGGGCTGTGTTTAATTTTACATTGTTCAGTGTAGTGCACTGTTTCATTGTACTGTATTTAATGTTGGGCTCTGTTTAATTTTACCTTGTTGCTTGTAGGGCACTGTTTCATTGCACCGTATTTAATGTCGAGCTCTGTTTAATTTTACCTTGTTCACTGTAGGTCACTGCTTCATTGTACTGTATTTAATGTCGGGCTGTGTTTAATTTTACATTGTTCAGTGTAGGGCACTGATTCATTGTACCGTATTTAATGTCGGGCTCTGATTAATTTTACATTGTTCACTGTAGGGCACTGTTTCATTGTACCGTATTTCATGTCGGGCTCTGTTTTATTTTACATTGTTCACATTAGGGCCCTGTTTCATTGTACTGTATTAAATGCCGGGCTCTGTTTAATTTTACGTTGTTCACTGTCGGGCACTGTTTCATTGTACCGTATTTAATGTCGGGCTCTGTTTAATTTTACATTGTTGCTGGTTGGGCACTGATTCATTGTACCGTATTTAATGTCGGGCTGTGTTTAATTTTACATTGTTCACTGTAGGGCACTGTTTCGTTGTACCGTATTTAATGTCGGGCTCTGTTTAATTTTACCTTGTTCAGTGTAGGGCACTGTTTCATTGTGCTGTATTTAATGTTGGACTCTGTTTAATTTTACCTTGTTCACTGTCGGGCACTGTTTCGTTGTCCCGTATTTAATGTCGGGCTCTGTTTAATGTTACATTGTTCAGTGTAGAGCACTGTTTCATTGTACTGTATTTAATGTCGGGCTCTGTTTAATTTTGTCTTGTTTACTGTAGGTCACTGTTTCATTGTACTGTATTTAATGGCGGGCTCTGTTTAATTTTACCTTATTCAGTGTAGGGCACTGTTTCATTGCACCATATTTTATGTCGGGCTCTGTTTAATATTACCTTGTTCAGTGTAGGGCACTGTTTCATTTTACCGTATTTAATGTCGGGCTGTGTTTAACTTTACATTGTTCACTGTAGGGCATTGTTTCATTGTGCTGTATTTAATGCTGGGCTCTGTTTAATTTTACCTTGTTCACTGTCGGGCACTTTTTCATTGTCCCGTATTTAATGTCGGGCTCTGTTTAATTTTACATTGTTCAGTGTAGGGCACTGTTTCACTGTACCGTATTTAATGTCGGGCTCTGTTTAATTTTACATTGTTCAGTGTAGGGCACTGTTTCACTGTACCGTATTTAATGTCGGGCTATGTTTAATTTTACATTGTTCACTGTAGGTCACTGTTTCATTGTACTGTATTTAATGTCGGGCTCTGTATAATTTTACCTTGTTGCTTGTAGGGCACTGTTTCATTGTACCGTATTTAATGTCGGGCTCTGTTTAATTTTACCTTGTTCACTGTAGGTCACTGTTTCATTGCACCGTATTTAATGTCGGGCTGTGTTTAATTTTACATTGTTCAGTGTAGTGCACTGTTTCATTGTACTGTATTTAATGTTGGGCTCTGTTTAATTTAACCTTGTTGCTTGTAGGGCACTGTTTCATTGTACCGTATTTAATGTCGAGCTCTGTTTAATTTTACCTTGTTCACTGTAGGTCACTGCTTCATTGTACTGTATTTAATGTCGGGCTGTGTTTAATTTTACATTGTTCTCTGTAGGGCACTGTTTCATTGCACTGTATTTAATGTCGGTCTCTGTTTAATTTTACCTTGTTCACTGTAGGGCACTGTTTCATTTTACCGTATTTAATGTCGGGCTCTGTTTAATTTTACATTGTTCAGTGTAGGGCACTGTTTCATTGTACCGTATTTAATGTCGGGCTCTGTTTAATTTTACATTGTTCACTGTAGGGCACTGTTTCATTGTACTGTATTAAATGCCGGGCTCTGTTTAATTTTACGTTGTTCACTGTAGGGCACTGTTTCATTGTACCGTATTTAATGTCGGGCTCTGTTTAATTTTACATTGTTGCTGGTTGGGCACTGATTCATTGTACCGTATTTAATGTCGGGCTGTGTTTAATTTTACATTGTTCACTGTAGGGCACTGTTTCGTGGTACCGTATTTAATGTTGGACTCTGTTTAATTTTACCTTGTTCAGTGTAGGGCACTGTTTCATTGTGCTGTATTTAATGTTGGACTCTGTTTAATTTTACCTTGTTCACTGTCGGGCACTGTTTCGTTGTCCCGTATTTAATGTCGGGCTCTGTTTAATGTTACATTGTTCAGTGTAGGGCACTGTTTCATTGTACTGTATTTAATGTCGGGCTCTGTTTAATTTTGCCTTGTTTACTGTAGGTCACTATTTCATTGTAGTGTATTTAATGTCGTGCTCTGTTTAATTTTACCTTATTCAGTGTCGGGCACTGTTTCATTGTACCATATTTAATGTCGGGCTCTGTTTAATTTTACCTTGTTCAGTGTAGGGCACTGTTTCATTTTACCGTATTTAATGTCGGGCTGTGTTTAACTTTACATTGTTCACTGTAGGGCATTGTTTCATTGTGCTGTATTTAATGCTGGGCTCTGTTTAATTTTACCTTGTTCACTGTCGGGCACTGATTCATTGTACCGTATTTAATGTCGGGCTGTGTTTAAGTTTACATTGTTCAGTGTAGGGCACTGTTTCACTGTACCGTATTTAATGTCGGGCTATGTTTAATTTTACATTGTTCACTGTAGGTCACTATTTCATTGTATTGTATTTAATGTCGGGCTCTGTATAATTTTACCTTGTTGCTTGTAGGGCACTGTTTCATTGTACCGTATTTAATGTCGGGCTCTGTTTAATTTTACCTTGTTCACTGTAGGTCACTGTTTCATTGCACCGTGTTTAATGTCGGGCTGTGTTTAATTTTACATTGTTCAGTGTAGTGCACTGTTTCATTGTACTGTATTTAATGTTGGGCTCTGTTTAATTTTACCTTGTTGCTTGTAGGGCACTGTTTCATTGTACCGTATTTAATGTCGAGCTCTGTTTAATTTTACCTTGTTCACTGTAGGGCACTGTTTCATTGTACCGTATTTAATGTCGGGCTCTGTTTTATTTTACATTGTTCACATTAGGGCCCTGTTTCATTGTACTGTATTAAATGCCGGGCTCTGTTTAATTTTACGTTGTTCACTGTAGGGCACTGTTTCATTGTACCGTATTTAATGTCGGGCTCTGTTTAATTTTACATTGTTGCTGGTTGGGCACTGATTCATTGTACCGTATTTAATGTCGGGCTCTGTTTAATTTTACCTTGTTCAGTGTAGGGCACTGTTTCATTGTGCTGTATTTAATGTTGGACTCTGTTTAATTTTACCTTGTTCACTGTCGGGCACTGTTTCGTTGTCCCGTATTTAATGTCGGGCTCTGTTTAATGTTACATTGTTCAGTGTAGAGCACTGTTTCATTGTACTGTATTTAATGTCGGGCTCTGTTTAATTTTGCCTTGTTTACTGTAGGGCACTGTTTCATTGTGCTGTCTTTAATGTCGGGCTCTGTTTAATTTTGCCTTGTTTACTGTAGGTCACTGTTTCATTGTACTGTATTTAATGCCGGGCTGTGTTTAATTTTACATTGTTCAGTGTAGGGCACTGATTCATTGTACCGTATTTAATTTTGGGATGTGTTTAAGTTTACATTGTTCAGTGTAGGGCACTGTTTCACTGTACCGTATTTAATGTCGGGCTATGTTTAATTTTACATTGTTCACTGTAGGTCACTGTTTCATTGTACTGTATTTAATGTCGGGCTCTGTATAATTTTACCTTGTTGCTTGTAGGGCACTGTTTCATTGTACCGTATTTAATGTCGGGCTGTGTTTAATTTTACATTGTTCACTGTAGGGCACTGTTTCATTGTACCGTATTTAATGTAGGGCTCTGTTTAATTTTACATTGTTCAGTGTAGGGCACTGATTCATTGTACCGTATTTAATGTCGGGCTCTGTTTAATTTTACATTGTTCAGTGTAGGGCACTGATTCATTGTACCGTATTTAATGTCGGGCTCTGATTAATTTTACATTGTTCACTGTAGGGCACTGTTTCATTGTACCGTATTTAATGTCGGGCTCTGTTTTATTTTACATTGTTCACATTAGGGCCCTGTTTCATTGTACTGTATTAAATGCCGGGCTCTGTTTAATTTTACGTTGTTCACTGTAGGGCACTGTTTCATTGTACCGTATTTAATGTCGGGCTCTGTTTAATTTTACATTGTTGCTGGTTGGGCACTGATTCATTGTACCGTATTTAATGTCGGGCTGTGTTTAATTTTACATTGTTCACTGTAGGGCACTGTTTCGTTGTACCATATTTAATGTCGGGCTCTGTTTAATTTTACCTTGTTCAGTGTAGAGCACTGTTTCATTGTACTGTATTTAATGACGGGCTCTGTTTAATTTTGCCTTGTTTACTGTAGGTCACTGTTTCATTGTACTGTATTTAATGTCGGGCTCTGTTTAATTTTACCTTATTCAGTGTAGGGCACTGTTTCATTGTACCATATTTAATGTCGGGCTCTGTTTAATTTTACCTTGTTCAGTGTAGGGCACTGTTTCATTTTACCGTATTTAATGTCGAGCTGTGTTTAACTTTACATTGTTCACTGTAGGGCATTGTTTCATTGTGCTGTATTTAATGCTGGGCTCTGTTTAATTTTACCTTGTTCACTGTCGGGCACTTATTCATTGTCCCGTATTTAATGTCGGGCTCTGTTTAATTTTACATTATTCAGTGTAGGGCACTGTTTCGTTGTACCGTATTTAATGTCGGGCTCTGTTTAAGTTTACATTGTTCAGTGTAGGGCACTGTTTCACTGTACCGTATTTAATGTCGGGCTATGTTTAATTTTACATTGTTCACTGTAGGTCACTGTTTCATTGTACTGTATTTAATGTCGGGCTCTGTATAATTTTACCTTGTTTACTGTAGGTCACTGTTTCATTGTACTGTATTTAATGTCGGGCTCTGTTTAATTTTACCTTATTCAGTGTAGGGCACTGTTTCATTGTACCATATTTAATGTCGGGCTCTGTTTAATTTTACCTTGTTCAGTGTAGGGCACTGTTTCATTTTACCGTATTTAATGTCGGGCTGTGTTTAACTTTACAGTGTTCACTGTAGGGCATTGTTTCATTGTGCTGTATTTAATGCTGGGCTCTGTTTAATTTTACCTTGTTCACTGTCGGGCACTTTTTCATTGTCCCGTATTTAATGTCGGGCTCTGTTTAAGTTTACATTGTTCAGTGTAGGGCACTGTTTCACTGTACCGTATTTAATGTCGGGCTGTGTTTCATTTTACATTGTTCACTGTAGGGCACTGTTTCATTGTACCGTATTTAATGTCGGGCTCTGTTTAATTTTACCTTGTTCAGTGTAGGGCACTGTTTCATTGTACCGTATTTAATGTCGGGCTCTGTTTAATTTTACCTTGTTCAGTGTAGGGTACTGTTTCATTGTACCGTATTTAATGTCGGGCTCTGTTTAATTTTACCTTGTTCAGTGTAGGGCACTGTTTCATTGTACTGTATTTAATGTCGGGCTGTGTTTCATTTTACATTGTTCACTGTAGGGCACTGTTTCATTGTACCGTATTTAATGTCGGGCTCTGTTTAATTTTACCTTGTTCAGTGTAGGGCACTGTTTCATTGTACCATATTTAATGTCGGGCTCTGTTTAATTTTACCTTGTTCAGTGTAGGGCACTGTTTCATTTTACCGTATTTAATGTCGGGCTGTGTTTAACTTTACATTGTTCACTGTAGGGCATTGTTTCATTGTGCTGTATTTAATGCTGGGCTCTGTTTAATTTTACCTTGTTCACTGTCGGGCACTTTTTCATTGTCCCGTATTTAATGTCGGTCTCTGTTTAATTTTACATTATTCAGTGTAGGGCACTGTTTCATTGTGCTGTCTTTAATGTCGGGCTCTGTTTAATTTTGCCTTGTTTACTGTAGGTCACTGTTTCATTGTACTGTATTTAATGCCGGGCTGTGTTTAATTTTACATTGTTCAGTGTAGGGCACTGATTCATTGTACCGTATTTAATTTTGGGATGTGTTTAAGTTTACATTGTTCAGTGTAGGGCACTGTTTCACTGTACCGTATTTAATGTCGGGCTATGTTTAATTTTACATTGTTCACTGTAGGTCACTGTTTCATTGTACTGTATTTAATGTCGGGCTCTGTATAATTTTACCTTGTTGCTTGTAGGGCACTGTTTCATTGTACCGTATTTAATGTCGGGCTGTGTTTAATTTTACATTGTTCACTGTAGGGCACTGTTTCATTGTACCGTATTTAATGTCGGGCTCTGTTTAATTTTACATTGTTCAGTGTAGGGCACTGATTCATTGTACCGTATTTAATGTCGGGCTCTGTTTAATTTTACATTGTTCAGTGTAGGGCACTGATTCATTGTACCGTATTTAATGTCGGGCTCTGATTAATTTTACATTGTTCACTGTAGGGCACTGTTTCATTGTACCGTATTTAATGTCGGGCTCTGTTTTATTTTACATTGTTCACATTAGGGCCCTGTTTCATTGTACTGTATTAAATGCCGGGCTCTGTTTAATTTTACGTTGTTCACTGTAGGGCACTGTTTCATTGTACCGTATTTAATGTCGGGCTCTGTTTAATTTTACATTGTTGCTGGTTGGGCACTGATTCATTGTACCGTATTTAATGTCGGGCTGTGTTTAATTTTACATTGTTCACTGTAGGGCACTGTTTCGTTGTACCATATTTAATGTCGGGCTCTGTTTAATTTTACCTTGTTCAGTGTAGAGCACTGTTTCATTGTACTGTATTTAATGACGGGCTCTGTTTAATTTTACATTGTTTACTGTAGGTCACTGTTTCATTGTACTGTATTTAATGTCGGGCTCTGTTTAATTTTACCTTATTCAGTGTAGGGCACTGTTTCATTGTACCATATTTAATGTCGGGCTCTGTTTAATTTTACCTTGTTCAGTGTAGGGCACTGTTTCATTGTACCGTATTTAATGTCGGGCTGTGTTTAATTTTACCTTGTTCAGTGTAGGGCACTGTTTCATATTACCGTATTTAATGTCGGGCTCTGTTTAATTTTACATTGTTGCTGGTAGGGCACTGATTCATTGTACTGTCTTTAATATCGGGCTCTGTTTAATTTTGCCTTGTTTACTGTAGGTCACTGTTTCATTGTCCTGTATTTAATGTCGGGCTGTGTTTAATTTTACATTGTTCAGTGTAGTGCACTGTTTCATTGTACTGTATTTAATTTTGGGCTCTGTTTAATTTTACCTTGTTGCTTGTAGGGCACTGTTTCATTGCACCGTATTTAATGTCGAGCTCTGTTTAATTTTACCTTGTTCACTGTAGGTCACTGCTTCATTGTACTGTATTTAATGTCGGGCTGTGTTTAATTTTACATTGTTCTCTGTAGGGCACTGTTTCATTGCACTGTATTTAATGTCGGGCTGTGTTTAATTTTACATTGTTCAGTGTAGGGCACTGTTTCATTGTACCGTATTTAATGTCGGGCTCTGTTTAATTTTACATTGTTCAGTGTAGGGCACTGATTCATTGTACCGTATTTAATGTCGGGCTCTGTTTAATTTTACATTGTTCAGTGTAGGGCACTGATTCATTGTACCGTATTTAATGTCGGGCTCTGATTAATTTTACATTGTTCACTGTAGGGCACTGTTTCATTGTACCGTATTTAATGTCGGGCTCTGTTTTATTTTACATTGTTCACATTAGGGCCCTGTTTCATTGTACTGTATTAAATGCCGGGCTCTGTTTAATTTTACGTTGTTCACTGTCGGGCACTGTTTCATTGTACCGTATTTAATGTCGGGCTCTGTTTAATTTTACATTGTTCACTGTAGGGCACTGTTTCGTTGTACCGTATTTAATGTCGGGCTCTGTTTAATTTTACCTTGTTCAGTGTAGGGCACTGTTTCATTGTGCTGTATTTAATGTTGGACTCTGTTTAATTTTACCTTGTTCACTGTCGGGCACTGTTTCGTTGTCCCGTATTTAATGTCGGGCTCTGTTTAATGTTACATTGTTCAGTGTAGAGCACTGTTTCATTGTACTGTATTTAATGTCGGGCTCTGTTTAATTTTGTCTTGTTTACTGTAGGTCACTGTTTCATTGTACTGTATTTAATGTCGGGCTCTGTTTAATTTTACCTTATTCAGTGTAGGGCACTGTTTCATTGCACCATATTTTATGTCGGGCTCTGTTTAATATTACCTTGTTCAGTGTAGGGCACTGTTTCATTTTACCGTATTTAATGTCGGGCTGTGTTTAACTTTACATTGTTCACTGTAGGGCATTGTTTCATTGTGCTGTATTTAATGCTGGGCTCTGTTTAATTTTACCTTGTTCACTGTCGGGCACTTTTTCATTGTCCCGTATTTAATGTCGGGCTCTGTTTAATTTTACATTATTCAGTGTAGGGCACTGTTTCGTTGTACCGTATTTAATGTCGGGCTCTGTTTAAGTTTACATTGTTCAGTGTAGGGCACTGTTTCACTGTACCGTATTTAATGTCGGGCTATGTTTAATTTTACATTGTTCACTGTAGGTCACTGTTTCATTGTACTGTATTTAATGTCGGGCTCTGTATAATTTTACCTTGTTGCTTGTAGGGCACTGTTTCATTGTACCGTATTTAATGTCGGGCTCTGTTTAATTTTACCTTGTTCACTGTAGGTCACTGTTTCATTGCACCGTATTTAATGTCGGGCTGTGTTTAATTTTACATTGTTCAGTGTAGTGCACTGTTTCATTGTACTGTATTTAATGTTGGGCTCTGTTTAATTTTACCTTGTTGCTTGTAGGGCACTGTTTCATTGTACCGTATTTAATGTCGAGCTCTGTTTAATTTTACCTTGTTCACTGTAGGTCACTGCTTCATTGTACTGTATTTAATGTCGGGCTGTGTTTAATTTTACATTGTTCTCTGTAGGGCACTGTTTCATTGCACTGTATTTAATGTCGGTCTCTGTTTAATTTTACCTTGTTCACTGTAGGGCACTGTTTCATTTTACCGTATTTAATGTCGGGCTCTGTTTAATTTTACATTGTTCAGTGTAGGGCACTGTTTCATTGTACCGTATTTAATGTCGGGCTCTGTTTAATTTTACATTGTTCACTGTAGGGCACTGTTTCATTGTACTGTATTAAATGCCGGGCTCTGTTTAATTTTACGTTGTTCACTGTAGGGCACTGTTTCATTGTACCGTATTTAATGTCGGGCTCTGTTTAATTTTACATTGTTGCTGGTTGGGCACTGATTCATTGTACCGTATTTAATGTCGGGCTGTGTTTAATTTTACATTGTTCACTGTAGGGCACTGTTTCGTGGTACCGTATTTAATGTTGGACTCTGTTTTATTTTACATTGTTCACATTAGGGCCCTGTTTCATTGTACTGTATTAAATGCCGGGCTCTGTTTAATTTTACGTTGTTCACTGTAGGGCACTGTTTCATTGTACCGTATTTAATGTCGGGCTCTGTTTAATTTTACATTGTTGCTGGTTGGGCACTGATTCATTGTACCGTATTTAATGTCGGGCTGTGTTTAATTTTACATTGTTCACTGTAGGGCACTGTTTCGTTGTACCGTATTTAATGTCGGGCTCTGTTTAATTTTACCTTGTTCAGTGTAGGGCACTGTTTCATTGTGCTGTATTTAATGTTGGACTCTGTTAAATTTTACCTTGTTCACTGTCGGGCACTTTTTCATTGTCCCGTAATTAATGTCGGGCTCTGTTTAATTTTACATTATTCAGTGTAGGGCACTGTTTCGTTGTACCGTATTTAATGTCGGGCTCTGTTTAAGTTTACATTGTTCAGTGTAGGGCACTGTTTCACTGTACCGTATTTAATGTCGGGCTATGTTTAATTTTACATTGTTCACTGTAGGTCACTGTTTCATTGTACTGTATTTAATGTCGGGCTCTGTATAATTTTACTTTGTTGCTTGTAGGGCACTGTTTCATTGTACCGTATTTAATGTCGGGCTCTGTTTAATTTTACCTTGTTCACTGTAGGTCACTGTTTCATTGCACCGTATTTAATGTCGGGCTGTGTTTAATTTTACATTGTTCAGTGTGGTGCACTGTTTCATTGTACTGTATTTAATGTTGGGCTCTGTTTAATTTTACCTTGTTGCTTGTAGGGCACTGTTTCATTGTACCGTATTTAATGTCGAGCTCTGTTTAATTTTACCTTGTTCACTGTAGGTCACTGCTTCATTGTACTGTATTTAATGTCGGGCTGTGTTTAATTTTACATTGTTCACTGTAGGGCACTGTTTCATTGCACTGTATTTAATGTCGGTCTCTGTTTAATTTTACCTTGTTCACTGTAGGGCACTGTTTCATTTTACTGTATTTAATGTCGGGCTGTGTTTAATTTTACATTGTTCAGTGTAGGGCACTGTTTCATTGTACCGTATTTAATGTCGGGCTCTGTTTAATTTTACATTGTTCAGTGTAGGGCACTGATTCATTGTACCGTATTTAATGTCGGGCTCTGTTTAATTTTACATTGTTCAGTGTAGGGCACTGATTCATTGTACCGTATTTAATGTCGGGCTCTGATTAATTTTACATTGTTCACTGTAGGGCACTGTTTCATTGTACCGTATTTAATGTCGGGCTCTGTTTTATTTTACATTGTTCACATTAGGGCCCTGTTTCATTGTACTGTATTAAATGCCGGGCTATGTTTAATTTTACGTTGTTCACTGTAGGGCACTGTTTCATTGTACCGTATTTAATGTCGGGCTCTGTTTAATTTTACATTGTTGCTGGTTGGGCACTGATTCATTGTACCGTATTTAATGTCGGGCTGTGTTTAATTTTACATTGTTCACTGTAGGGCACTGTTTCGTTGTACCGTATTTAATGTCGGGCTCTGTTTAATTTTACCTTGTTCAGTGTAGGGCACTGTTTCATTGTGCTGTATTTAATGTTGGACTCTGTTTAATTTTACCTTGTTCACTGTCGGGCACTGTTTCGTTGTCCCGTATTTAATGTCGGACTCTGTTTAATGTTACATTGTTCAGTGTAGAGCACTGTTTCATTGTACTGTATTTAATGTCGGGCTCTATTTAATTTTGCCTTGTTTACTGTAGGTCACTGTTTCATTGTACTGTATTTAATGTCGGGCTCTGTTTAATTTTACCTTATTCAGTGTAGGGCACTGTTTCATTGTACCATATTTAATGTCGGGCTCTGTTTAATTTTACCTTGTTCAGTGTAGGGCACTGTTTCATTTTACCGTATTTAATGTCGGGCTCTGTTTAATTTTACCTTGTTCAGTGTAGGGCACTGTTTCATTTTACCGTATTTAATGTCGGGCTGTGTTTAACTTTACATTGTTCACTGTAGGGCATTGTTTCATTGTGCTGTATTTAATGCTGGGCTCTGTTTAATTTTACCTTGTTCACTGTCGGGCACTTTTTCATTGTCCCGTATTTAATGTCGGGCTCTGTTTAATTTTACATTATTCAGTGTAGGGCACTGTTTCGTTGTACCGTATTTAATGTCGGGCTCTGTTTAAGTTTAAATTGTTCAGTGTAGGGCACTGTTTCACTGTACCGTATTTAATGTCGGGCTATGTTTAATTTTACATTGTTCACTCTAGGTCACTGTTTCATTGTACTGTATTTAATGTCGGGCTCTGTATAATTTTACCTTGTTGCTTGTAGGGCACTGTTTCATTGTACCGTATTTAATGTCGGGCTCTGTTTAATTTCACCTTGTTCACTGTAGGTCACTGTTTCATTGCACCGTATTTAATCTCGGGCTGTGTTTAATTTTACATTGTTCAGTGTAGTGCACTGTTTCATTGTACTGTATTTAATGTTGGGCTCTGTTTAATTTTACCTTGTTGCTTGTAGGGCACTGTTTCATTGTACCGTATTTAATTTCGAGCTCTGTTTAATTTTACCTTGTTCACTGTAGGTCACTGCTTCATTGTACTATATTTAATGTCGGGCTGTGTTTAATTTTACATTGTTCACTGTAGGGCACTGTTTCATTGTACCGTATTTAATGTCGGGCTCTGTTTAATTTTACCTTGTTCAGTGTAGGGCACTGTTTCATTGTACCGTATTTAATGTCGGGCTCTGTTTAATTTTACCTTGTTCAGTGTAGGGTACTGTTTCATTGTACCGTATTTAATGTCGGGCTCTGTTTAATTTTACCTTGTTCAGTGTAGGGCACTGTTTCATTGTACCGTACTTACTGTCGGGCTGTGTTTAATTGTACATTGTTCACTGTAGGGCACTGTTTCATTGTACTGTATTTAATGTCGGGCTCTGTTTAATTTTACCTTGTTCAGTGTAGGGCACTGTTTCATTTTACCGTATTTAATGTCGGGCTGTGTTTAATTTTACCTTGTTCAGTGTAGGGCACTGTTTCATATTACCGTATTTAATGTCGGGCTCTGTTTAATTTTACATTGTTGCTGGTAGGGCACTGATTCATTGTACCGTATTTAATGTCGGGCTGTGTTTAACTTTACATTGTTCACTGCAGGGCATTGTTTCATTGTGCTGTATTTAATGTTGGGCTCTGTTTAATTTTACCTTGTTCACTGTTGGGCACTGTTTCATTGTCCCGTATTTAATGTCGGGCTCTGTTTAATTTTACATTATTCAGTGTAGGGCACTGTTTCATTGTACTGTCTTTAATATCGGGCTCTGTTTAATTTTGCCTTGTTTACTGTAGGTCACTGTTTCATTGTCCTGTATTTAATGCCGGGCTGTGTTTAATTTTACATTGTTCAGTGTAGGGCACTGATTCATTGTACCGTATTTAATGTCGGGCTGCGTTTAAGTTTACGTTGTTCAGTGTAGGGTACTGTTTCATTGTACTGTATTTAATGTCGGGCTCTGTTTAATTTTGCCTTATTTACTGTAGGTCACTGTTTCATTGTACTGTATTTAATGTCGGACTCTGTTTAATTTTACCTTGTTCAGTGTAGGGCACTGTTTCATTGTACCGTATTTAATGTCGGGCTCTGTTTAATTTTACCTTGTTCAGTGTAGGGCACTGTTTCATTTTACCGTATTTAATGTCGGGCTGTGTTTAAGTTTACATTATTCACTGTCGGTCACTGTTTCATTGCACCGTATTTAACGTCGGGCTCTGTTTAATTTTACATTATTCAGTGTAGGGCACTGTTTCATTGTACTGTCTTTAATGTCGGGCTCTGTTTAATTTTACCTTGTTGCTTGTAGGGCACTGTTTCATTGTACCGTATTTAGTGTCGGGCTCTGTTTAATTTTACCTTGTTCACTGTAGGTCACTGTCTCATTGCACCGTATTTAATGTCGGGCTGTGTTTAATTTTACATTGTTCAGTGTAGTGCACTGTTTCATTGTACCGTATTTAATGTCGGACTGTGTTTAATTTTACATTGTTCACTGTAGGGCACTGTTTCATTGTACCGTATTTAATGTCGGGCTCTGTTTAATTTTACCTTGTTCACTGTAGGGCACTGTTTCATTGTACCGTATTGAATGTCGGGCTGTGTTTTATTGTACATTGTTCACTGTGGGGCACTGTTTCATTGTACCGTATTGAATGTCGGGCTGTGTTTTATTGTACATTGTTCACTGTGGGGCACTGTTTCATTGTACCGTATTTAATGTCGGGGGTGTTTAATTTTACATTGTTCAGTGTAGGGCACTGTTTCATTGTACCGTATTTAATGTCGGGCTGTGTTTAATTTTACCTTGTTCAGTGTAGGGCACTGTTTCATATTACCGTATTTAATGTCGGGCTCTGTTTAATTTTACATTGTTGCTGGTAGGGCACTGATTCATTGTACCGTATTTAATGTCGGGCTGTGTTTAATTTTACCTTGTTCAGTGTAGGGCACTGTTTCATATTACCGTATTTAATGTTGGGCTCTGTTTAAGTTTACATTATTGCTTGTAGGGCACTGTTTCATTGTACCGTATTTAGTGTCGGGCTCTGTTTAATTTTACCTTGTTCACTGTAGGTCACTGTTTCATTGTACCGTATTTAATGTCGGGCTGTGTTTAATTTTACATTGTTCAGTGTAGTGCACTGTTTCATTGTACCGTATTTAATGTCTGGCTGTGTTTAATTTTACATTGTTCACTGTAGGGCACTGTTTCATTGTACCGTATTTAATGTCGGGCTCTGTTTAATTTTACCTTGTTCACTGTAGGGCACTGTTTCATTGTACCGTATTGAATGTCGGGCTGTGTTTTATTGTACATTGTTCACTGTGGGGCACTGTTTCATTGTACCGTATTGAATGTCGGGCTGTGTTTTATTGTACATTGTTCACTGTGGGGCACTGTTTCATTGTACCGTATTTAATGTCGTGGGTGTTTAATTTTACATTGTTCAGTGTAGGGCACTGTTTCATTGTACCGTATTTAATGTCGGGCTGTGTTTAATTTTACCTTGTTCAGTGTAGGGCACTGTTTCATATTACCGTATTTAATGTCGGGCTCTGTTTAATGTTACATTGTTGCTGGTAGGGCACTGATTCATTGTACCGTATTTAATGTCGGGCTGTGTTTAATTTTACCTTGTTCAGTGTAGGGCACTGTTTCATATTACCGTATTTAATGTTGGGCTCTGTTTAATTTTACCTTGTTCACTGTTGGGCACTGTTTCATTGTCCCGTATTTAATGTCGGGCTCTGTTTAATTTTACATTATTCAGTGTAGGGCACTGATTCATTGTACCGTATTTAATGTCGGGCTGTGTTTAATTTTACATTGTTCAGTGTAGTGCACTGTTTCATTGTACTGTATTTAATGTTGGGCTCTGTTTAATTTTACCTTGTTGCTTGTAGGGCACTGTTTCATTGTACCGTATTTAATTTCGAGCTCTGTTTAATTTTACCTTGTTCACTGTAGGTCACTGCTTCATTGTACTATATTTAATGTCGGGCTGTGTTTAATTTTACATTGTTCACTGTAGGGCACTGTTTCATTGCACTGTATTTAATGTCGGTCTCTGTTTAATTTTACCTTGTTCACTGTAGGGCACTGATTCATTGTACCGTATTTAATGTCGGGCTGTGTTTCATTTTACATTGTTCACTGTAGGGCACTGTTTCATTGTACCGTATTTAATGTCGGGCTCTGTTTAATTTTACCTTGTTCAGTGTAGGGCACTGTTTCATTGTACCGTATTTAATGTCGGGCTCTGTTTAATTTTACCTTGTTCAGTGTAGGGTACTGTTTCATTGTACCGTATTTAATGTCGGGCTCTGTTTAATTTTACCTTGTTCAGTGTAGGGCACTGTTTCATTGTACCGTACTTACTGTCGGGCTGTGTTTAATTGTACATTGTTCACTGTAGGGCACTGTTTCATTGTACTGTATTTAATGTCGGGCTCTGTTTAATTTTACCTTGTTCAGTGTAGGGCACTGTTTCATTGTACCGTATTTAATGTCGGGCTGTGTTTAATTTTACCTTGTTCAGTGTAGGGCACTGTTTCATATTACCGTATTTAATGTCGGGCTCTGTTTAATTTTACATTGTTGCTGGTAGGGCACTGATTCATTGTACCGTATTTAATGTCGGGCTGTGTTTAACTTTACATTGTTCACTGCAGGGCATTGTTTCATTGTGCTGTATTTAATGTTGGGCTCTGTTTAATTTTACCTTGTTCACTGTTGGGCACTGTTTCATTGTCCCGTATTTAATGTCGGGCTCTGTTTAATTTTACATTATTCAGTGTAGGGCACTGTTTCATTGTACTGTCTTTAATATCGGGCTCTGTTTAATTTTGCCTTGTTTACTGTAGGTCACTGTTTCATTGTCCTGTATTTAATGCCGGGCTGTGTTTAATTTTACATTGTTCAGTGTAGGGCACTGATTCATTGTACCGTATTTAATGTCGGGCTGCGTTTAAGTTTACGTTGTTCAGTGTAGGGTACTGTTTCATTGTACTGTATTTAATGTCGGGCTCTGTTTAATTTTGCCTTATTTACTGTAGGTCACTGTTTCATTGTACTGTATTTAATGTCGGACTCTGTTTAATTTTACCTTGTTCAGTGTAGGGCACTGTTTCATTGTACCGTATTTAATGTCGGGCTCTGTTTAATTTTACCTTGTTCAGTGTAGGGCACTGTTTCATTTTACCGTATTTAATGTCGGGCTGTGTTTAAGTTTACATTATTCACTGTCGGTCACTGTTTCATTGCACCGTATTTAACGTCGGGCTCTGTTTAATTTTACATTATTCAGTGTAGGGCACTGTTTCATTGTACTGTCTTTAATGTCGGGCTCTGTTTAATTTTACCTTGTTGCTTGTAGGGCACTGTTTCATTGTACCGTATTTAGTGTCGGGCTCTGTTTAATTTTACCTTGTTCACTGTAGGTCACTGTTTCATTGCACCGTATTTAATGTCGGGCTGTGTTTAATTTTACATTGTTCAGTGTAGTGCACTGTTTCATTGTACCGTATTTAATGTCGGGCTGTGTTTAATTTTACATTGTTCACTGTAGGGCACTGTTTCATTGTACCGTATTTAATGTCGGGCTCTGTTTAATTTTACCTTGTTCACTGTAGGGCACTGTTTCATTGTACCGTATTGAATGTCGGGCTGTGTTTTATTGTACATTGTTCACTGTGGGGCACTGTTTCATTGTACCGTATTGAATGTCGGGCTGTGTTTTATTGTACATTGTTCACTGTGGGGCACTGTTTCATTGTACCGTATTTAATGTCGGGGGTGTTTAATTTTACATTGTTCAGTGTAGGGCACTGTTTCATTGTACCGTATTTAATGTCGGGCTGTGTTTAATTTTACCTTGTTCAGTGTAGGGCACTGTTTCATATTACCGTATTTAATGTCGGGCTCTGTTTAATTTTACATTGTTGCTGGTAGGGCACTGATTCATTGTACCGTATTTAATGTCGGGCTGTGTTTAATTTTACCTTGTTCAGTGTAGGGCACTGTTTCATATTACCGTATTTAATGTTGGGCTCTGTTTAAGTTTACATTATTGCTTGTAGGGCACTGTTTCATTGTACCGTATTTAGTGTCGGGCTCTGTTTAATTTTACCTTGTTCACTGTAGGTCACTGTTTCATTGTACCGTATTTAATGTCGGGCTGTGTTTAATTTTACATTGTTCAGTGTAGTGCACTGTTTAATTGTACCGTATTTAATGTCGGGCTGTGTTTAATTTTACATTGTTCACTGTAGGGCACTGTTTCATTGTACCGTATTTAATGTCGGGCTCTGTTTAATTTTACCTTGTTCACTGTAGGGCACTGTTTCATTGTACCGTATTGAACGTCGGGCTGTGTTTTATTGTACATTGTTCACTGTGGGGCACTGTTTCATTGTACCGTATTGAATGTCGGGCTGTGTTTTATTGTACATTGTTCACTGTGGGGCACTGTTTCATTGTACCGTATTTAATGTCGTGGGTGTTTAATTTTACATTGTTCAGTGTAGGGCACTGTTTCATTGTACCGTATTTAATGTCGGGCTGTGTTTAATTTTACCTTGTTCAGTGTAGGGCACTGTTTCATATTACCGTATTTAATGTCGGGCTCTGTTTAATGTTACATTGTTGCTGGTAGGGCACTGATTCATTGTACCGTATTTAATGTCGGGCTGTGTTTAATTTTACCTTGTTCAGTGTAGGGCACTGTTTCATATTACCGTATTTAATGTTGGGCTCTGTTTAATTTTACCTTGTTCACTGTTGGGCACTGTTTCATTGTCCCGTATTTAATGTTGTGCTCTGTTTAATTTTACATTATTCAGTGTAGGGCACTGATTCATTGTACCGTATTTAATGTCGGACTCTGTTTAATTTTACCTTGTTCAGTGTAGGGCACTGTTTCATTGTACCGTATTTAATGTCGGGCTCTGTTTAATTTTACCTTGTTCAGTGTAGGGCACTGTTTCATTTTACCGTATTTAATGTCGGGCTGTGTTTAAGTTTACATTATTCACTGTCGGTCACTGTTTCATTGCACCGTTTTTAACGTCGGGCTCTGTTTAATTTTACATTATTCAGTGTAGGGCACTGTTTCATTGTACTGTCTTTAATGTCGGGCTCTGTTTAATTTTACCTTGTTGCTTGTAGGGCACTGTTTCATTGTACCGTATTTAGTGTCGGGCTCTGTTTAATTTTACCTTGTTCACTGTAGGTCACTGTTTCATTGCACCGTATTTAATGTCGGGCTGTGTTTAATTTTACATTGTTCAGTGTAGTGCACTGTTTCATTGTACCGTATTTAATGTCGGGCTGTGTTTAATTTTACATTGTTCACTGTAGGGCACTGTTTCATTGTACCGTATTTAATGTCGGGCTCTGTTTAATTTTACCTTGTTCACTGTAGGGCACTGTTTCATTGTACCGTATTGATTGTCGGGCTGTGTTTTATTGTACATTGTTCACTGTGGGGCACTGTTTCATTGTACCGTATTGAATGTCGGGCTGTGTTTTATTGTACATTGTTCACTGTGGGGCACTGTTTCATTGTACCGTATTTAATGTCGGGGGTGTTTAATTTTACATTGTTCAGTGTAGGGCACTGTTTCATTGTACCGTATTTAATGTCGGGCTGTGTTTAATTTTACCTTGTTCAGTGTAGGGCACTGTTTCATATTACCGTATTTAATGTCGGGCTCTGTTTAATTTTACATTGTTGCTGGTAGGGCACTGATTCATTGTACCGTATTTAATGTCGGGCTGTGTTTAATTTTACCTTGTTCAGTGTAGGGCACTGTTTCATATTACCGTATTTAATGTTGGGCTCTGTTTAAGTTTACATTATTGCTTGTAGGGCACTGTTTCATTGTACCGTATTTAGTGTCGGGCTCTGTTTAATTTTACCTTGTTCACTGTAGGTCACTGTTTCATTGTACCGTATTTAATGTCGGGCTGTGTTTAATTTTACATTGTTCAGTGTAGTGCACTGTTTCATTGTACCGTATTTAATGTCGGGCTGTGTTTAATTTTACATTGTTCACTGTAGGGCACTGTTTCATTGTACCGTATTTAATGTGGGGCTCTGTTTAATTTTACCTTGTTCACTGTAGGGCACTGTTTCATTGTACCGTATTGAATGTCGGGCTGTGTTTTATTGTACATTGTTCACTGTGGGGCACTGTTTCATTGTACCGTATTGAATGTCGGGCTGTGTTTTATTGTACATTGTTCACTGTGGGGCACTGTTTCATTGTACCGTATTTAATGTCGGGGGTGTTTAATTTTACATTGTTCAGTGTAGGGCACTGTTTCATTGTACCGTATTTAATGTCGGGCTGTGTTTAATTTTACCTTGTTCACTGTTGGGCACTGTTTCATTGTCCCGTATTTAATGTCGGGCTCTGTTTAATTTTACATTATTCAGTGTAGGGCACTGATTCATTGTACCGTATTTAATGTCGGGCTGTGTTTAACTTTACATTGTTCACTGCAGGGCATTGTTTCATTGTGCTGTATTTAATGTTGGGCTCTGTTTAATTTTACCTTGTTCACTGTTGGGCACTGTTTCATTGTCCCGTATTTAATGTCGGGCTCTGTTTAATTTTACATTATTCAGTGTAGGGCACTGATTCATTGTACCGTATTTAATGTCGGGCTGTGTTTAACTTTACATTGTTCACTGCAGGGCATTGTTTCATTGTGCTGTATTTAATGTTGGGCTCTGTTTAATTTTACCTTGTTCACTGTTGGGCACTGTTTCATTGTCCCGTATTTAATGTCGGGCTCTGTTTAATTTTACATTATTCAGTGTAGGGCACTGTTTCATTGTACTGTCTTTAATGTCGGGCTCTGTTTAATTTTGCCTTGTTTACTGTAGGTCACTGTTTCATTGTCCTGTATTTAATGCCGGGCTGTGTTTAATTTTACATTGTTCAGTGTAGGGCACTGATTCATTGTACCGTATTTAATGTCGGGCTGCGTTTAAGTTTACATTGTTCAGTGTAGGGCACTGTTTCATTGTACTGTATTTAATGTCGGGCTCTGTTTAATTTTGCCTTGTTTACTGTAGGTCACTGTTTCATTGTACCGTATTTAATGTCGGGCTCTGTTTAATTTTACCTTGTTCAGTGTAGGGCACTGTTTCATTGTACCGTATTTAATGTCGGGCTCTGTTTAATTTTACCTTGTTCAGTGTAGGGCACTGTTTCATTGTACCGTACTTACTGTCGGGCTGTGTTTAATTGTACATTGTTCACTGTAGGGCACTGTTTCATTGTACCGTATTTAATGTCGGGCTGTGTTTAATTGTACATTGTTCACTGTAGGGCACTGTTTCATTGTACTGTATTTAATGTCGGGCTCTGTTTTATTTTACCTTGTTCAGTGTAGGGCACTGTTTCATTGTACCGTATTTAATGTCGGGGGTGTTTAATTTTACATTGTTCAGTGTAGGGCACTGTTTCATTGTACCGTATTTAATGTCGGGCTGTGTTTAATTATGCCTTGTTCAGTGTAGGGCACTGTTTCATATTACCGTATTTAATGTCGGGCTCTGTTTAATTTTACATTGTTGCTGGTAGGGCACTGATTCATTGTACCGTATTTAATGTCGGGCTGTGTTTAACTTTACATTGTTCACTGCAGGGCATTGTTTCATTGTGCTGTATTTAATGTTGGGCTCTGTTTAATTTTACCTTGTTCACTGTTGGGCACTGTTTCATTGTCCCGTATTTAATGTCGGGCTCTGTTTAATTTTACATTATTCAGTGTAGGGCACTGTTTCATTGTACTGTCTTTAATGTCGGGCTCTGTTTAATTTTGCCTTGTTTACTGTAGGTCACTGTTTCATTGTCCTGTATTTAATGCCGGGCTGTGTTTAATTTTACATTGTTCAGTGTAGGGCACTGATTCATTGTACCGTATTTAATGTCGGGCTGCGTTTAAGTTTACATTGTTCAGTGTAGGGTACTGTTTCATTGTACTGTATTTAATGTCGGGCTCTGTTTAATTTTGCCTTGTTTACTGTAGGTCACTGTTTCATTGTACTGTATTTAATGTCGGACTCTGTTTAATTTTACCTTGTTCAGTGTAGGGCACTGTTTCATTGTACCGTATTTAATGTCGGGCTCTGTTTAATTTTACCTTGTTCAGTGTAGGGCACTGTTTCATTTTACCGTATTTAATGTCGGGCTGTGTTTAAGTTTACATTATTCACTGTAGGTCACTGTTTCATTGCACCGTATTTAATGTCGGGCTCTGTTTAATTTTACATTATTCAGTGTAGGGCACTGTTTCATTGTACTGTATTTAATGTCGGGCTCTGTTTTATTTTACCTTGTTGCTTGTAGGGCACTGTTTCATTGTACCGTATTTAGTGTCGGGCTCTGTTTAATTTTACGTTGTTCACTGTAGGTCACTGTTTCATTGCACCGTATTTAATGTCGGGCTGTGTTTAATTTTACATTGTTCAGTGTAGTGCACTGTTTCATTGTACCGTATTTAATGTCGGGCTGTGTTTAATTTTACATTGTTCACTGTAGGGCACTGTTTCATTGTACCGTATTTAATGTCGGGCTCTGTTTAATTTTACCTTGTTCAGTGTAGGGCACTGTTTCATTGTACCGAATTTAATGTCGGTCTCTGTTTAATTTTACATTATTCAGTGTAGGACACTGTTTCATTGTACCGTATTTAGTGTCGGGCTCTGTTTAATTTTACCTTGTTCACTGTAGGTCACTGTTTCATTGCACCGTATTTAATGTCGGGCTGTGTTTAATTTTACATTGTTCAGTGTAGTGCACTGTTTCATTGTACCGTATTTAATGTCGGGCTGTGTTTAATTTTACATTGTTCACTGTAGGGCACTGTTTCATTGTACCGTATTGAATGTCGGGCTCTGTTTAATTTTACCTTGTTCAGTGTAGGGCACTGTTTCATTGTACCGTATTTACTGTCGGGCTGTGTTTAATTGTACCTTGTTCAGTGTAGGGCACTGTTTCATTGTACCGTATTTACTGTCGGGCTGTGTTTAATTGTACATTGTTCACTGTGGGGCACTGTTTCATTGTACCGTATTTAATGTCGGGCTGTGTTTAATTTTACATTGTTCACTATAGGGCACTGTTTCATTGTACCGTATTTAATGTCGGGCTCTGTTTAATGTTACCTTGTTCAGTGTAGGGCACTGTTTCATTGTACCGTATTTACTGTCGGGCTGTGTTTAATTGTACCTTGTTCAGTGTAGGGCACTGTTTCATTGTACCGTATTTACTGTCGGGCTGTGTTTAATTGTACATTGTTCACTGTGGGGCACTGTTTCATTGTACCGTATTTAATGTCGGGCTGTGTTTAATTGTATATTGTTCACTGTAGGGCACTGTTTCATTGTACTGTATTTAATGTCGGGCTCTGTTTAATTTTACCTTGTTCAGTGTAGGGCACTGTTTCATTGTACCGTATTTAATGTCGGGCTGTGTTTAATTTTACATTGTTCCGTGTAGGGCACTGTTTCATTGTATCGTATTTAATGTCGGGCTGTGTTTAATTTTACCTTGTTCAGTGTAGGGCACTGTTTCATTGTACCGTATTTAATGTCGGGCTGTGTTTAATTTTACATTGTTCAGTGTAGGGCACTGTTTCATTGTACCGTATTTAATGTTGGGCTGTGTTTAATTGTACATTGTTCACTGTAGGGCACTGTTTCATTGTACCGTATTTAATGTTGGGCTGTGTTTAATTGTACATTGTTCACTGTAGGGCACTGTTTCATTGTACCGTATTTAATGTCGGGCTGTGTTTAATTTTACCTTGCTCAGTGGAGGGCACTGTTACATTGTACTGTATTTAATGTCGTGCTCTGTTTAATTTTACATTGTTCACTGTAGGGCACTGTTTCATTGTACCGTATTTAATGTCGGGCTATGTTTAATTTTACATTGTTCACTGTAGGTCACTGTTTCATTGTACTGTATTTAATGTCGGGCTGTGTTTAATTTTACCTTGCTCAGTGTAGGGCACTGTTACATTGTACTGTATTTAATGTCGTTCTCCGTTTAATTTTACATTGTTCACTGTAGGGCACTGTTTCATTGCACCGTATTTAATGTCGGGCTATGTTTAATTTTACATTGTTCAGTGTAGGGCACTGTTTCATTGTACCGTATTTAATGTCGGGCTCTGTTTAATTTTACCTTGTTCAGTCGAGGGCACTGTTTCATTGTACTGTATTTAATGTCGGGCTGTGTTTAATTTTACCTTGTTCAGTGTAGGGCACTGTTTCATTTTACCGTATTTAATGTCGGGCTGTGTTTAACTTTACATTGTTCACTGTAGGGCATTGTTTCATTGTGCTGTATTTAATGTTGGGCTCTGTTTAATTTTACCTTGTTCACTGTCGGGCAATGTTTCATTGTCCCGTATTTAATGTCGGGCTCTGTTTAATTTTACATTATTCAGTGTAGGGCCCTGTTTCATTGTACAGTCTTTAATGTCGGGCTCTGTTTATTTTTGCCTTGTTTACTGTAGGTCACTGTTTCATTGTACTGTATTTAATGCCGGGCTGTGTTTAATTTTACTTTGTTCAGTGTAGGGCACTGATTCATTGTACCGTATTTAATGTCGGGCTCTGTTTAAGTTTACATTGTTCAGTGTAGGGCACTGTTTCATTGTAACGTATTTAATGTCGGGCTGTGTTTAATTGTACATTGTTCACTGTGGGGCACTGTTTCATTGTACCGTATTTAATGTCGGGCTGTGTTTAATTGTACATTGTTCACTGTAGGGCACTGTTTCATTGTACTGTATTTAATGTCGGGCTCTGTTTAATTTTACCTTGTTCAGTGTAGGGCACTGTTTCATTGTACCGTATTTAATGTCGGGCTCTGTTTAATTTTACCTTGTTCAGTGTAGGGCACTGTTTCATTGTACCGTATTTAATGTCGGGCTGTGTTTAATTTTACATTGTTCCGTGTAGGGCACTGTTTAATTGTAACGTATTTAATGTCGGGCTGTGTTTAATTTTACCTTGTTCAGTGTAGGGCACTGTTTCACTGTACCGTATTTAATGTTGGGCTGTGTTTAATTGTACATTGTTCACTGTAGGGCACTGTTTCATTGTACTGTATTTAATGTCGGGCTCTGTTTAATTTTTCCTTGTTCAGTGTAGGGCACTGTTTCATTGTGCCGTATTTATGGTCGGGCTGTGTTTAATTTTACATTGTTCAGTGTAGGGCACTGTTTCATTTTACCGTATTTAATGTCGGGCTGTGTTTAACTTTACATTGTTCACTGTAGGGCATTGTTTCATTGTGCTGTATTTAATGTTGGGCTCTGTTTAATTTTACCTTGTTCACTGTCGGGCAATGTTTCATTGTCCCGTATTTAATGTCGGGCTCTGTTTAATTTTACATTATTCAGTGTAGGGCCCTGTTTCATTGTACAGCCTTTAATGTCGGGCTCTGTTTATTTTTGCCTTGTTTACTGTAGGTCACTGTTTCATTGTACTGTATTTAATGCCGGGCTGTGTTTAATTTTACTTTGTTCAGTGTAGGGCACTGATTCATTGTACCGTATTTAATGTCGGGCTCTGTTTAAGTTTACATTGTTCAGTGTAGGGCACTGTTTCATTGTAACGTATTTAATGTCGGGCTGTGTTTAATTGTACATTGTTCACTGTGGGGCACTGTTTCATTGTACCGTATTTAATGTCGGGCTGTGTTTAATTGTACATTGTTCACTGTAGGGCACTGTTTCATTGTACTGTATTTAATGTCGGGCTCTGTTTAATTTTACCTTGTTCAGTGTAGGGCACTGTTTCATTGTACCATATTTAATGTCGGGCTCTGTAATCTCGGGATTACTCCCTGTGCCACGTGCCAGTGAGGCTAGAAATAGGAAGATAGAGCAGACAAACACGTGGCTAAACAGCTGGTGTAGGAGGGAGGGTTTCTGTTATCTGGACCACTGGGAGCTCTTCCGGGGCAGGTGTGACCTGTATAAGATGGACGGGTTGCATCTAAACCGGAGAGGCATAAATATCCTGGCCGCGAGGTTTGCTAGTGTCACACGGGAGGGTTTAAACTAGTATGGCAGGGGGGTGGGCACGGGAGCAATAGGTCAGAAGGTGAGAGCATTGAGGGAGAACTAGGGAATAGGGACAGTGTGGCTCTGAGGCAGCGCAGACGGGGAGAAGTTGCTGAACACAGCGGGTCTGGTGGCCTGAAGTGCATATGTTTTAATGCAAGGAGCATTACGGGTAAGGCAGATGAACTTAGAGCTTGGATTACTACTTGGAACTATGATGTTGTTGCCATTACAGAGACCTGGTTGAGGGAAGGGCAGGATTGGCAGCTAAACGTTCCAGGATTTAGATGTTTCAGGCGGGATAGAGGGGGATGTAAAAGGGGAGGCGGAGTTGCGCTACTTGTTCAGGAGAGTATCACAGCTATACAGCGAGAGGACACCTCAGAGGGCAGTGAGGCTATATGGGTAGAGATCAGGAATAAGAAGGGTGCAGTCACAATGTTGGGGGTATACTACAGGCCTCCCAACAGCCAGCGGGAGATAGAGGAGCAGATAGGTAGACAGATTTTGGAAAAGAGTAAAAACAACAGGGTTGTGGTGATGGGAGACTTCAACTTCCCCAATATTGACTGGGACTCACTTAGTGCCAGGGGCTTAGACGGGGCAGAGTTTGTAAGGAGCATCCAGGAGGGCTTCTTAAAACAATATGTAAACAGTCCAACTAGGGAAGGGGCGGTACTGGACCTGGTATTGGGGAATGACCCCGGCCAGGTGGTAGATGTTTCAGTAGGGGAGCATTTCGGTAACAGTGACCACAATTCAGTAAGTTTTAAAGTACTGGTGGACAAGGATAAGAGTGGTCCGAGGATGAATGTGCTAAATTGGGGGAAGGCTAATTATAACAATATTAGGCGGGAACTGAAGAACATAGATTGGGGGCGGATGTTTGAGGGCAAATCAACATCTGACATGTGGGAGGCTTTCAAGTGTCAGTTGAAAGGAATACAGGACAGGCATGTTCCTGTGAGGAAGAAAGATAAATACGGCAATTTTCGGGAACCTTGGATGACGAGTGATATTGTAGGCCTCGTCAAAAAGAAAAAGGAGGCATTTGTCAGGGCTAAAAGGCTGGGAACAGACGAAGCCTGTGTGGCATATAAGGAAAGTAGGAAGGAACTTAAGCAAGGAGTCAGGAGGGCTAGAAGGGGTCATGAAAAGGCATTGGCAAATAGGGTTAAGGAAAATCCCAAGGCTTTTTACACTTACATAAAAAGTAAGAGGGTAGCCAGGGAAAGGGTTGGCCCACTGAAGGATAGGCAAGGGAATCTATGTGTGGAGCCAGAGGAAATGGGCGAGGTACTAAATGAATACTTTGCATCAGTATTCACCAAAGAGAAGGAATTGGTAGATGTTGAGTCTGGAGAAGGGGGTGTAGATAGCCTGGGTCACATTGTGATCCAAAAAGACGAGGTGTTGGGTGTCTTAAAAAATATTAAGGTAGATAAGTCCCCAGGGCCGGATGGGATCTACCCCAGAATACTGAAGGAGGCTGGAGAGGAAATTGCTGAGGCCTTGACAGAAATCTTTGGATCCTCGCTGTCTTCAGGGGATGTCCCGGAGGACTGGAGAATAGCCAATGTTGTTCCTCTGTTTAAGAAGGGTGGCAGGGATAATCCCGGGAACTACAGGCCGGTGAGCCTTACTTCAGTGGTAGGGAAATTACTGGAGAGAATTCTTCGAGACAGGATCTACTCCCATTTGGAAGCAAATGGACGTATTAGTGAGAGGCAGCACGGTTTTGTGAAGGGGAGGTCGTGTCTCACTAACTTGATAGAGTTTTTCGAGGAGGTCACTAAGATGATTGATGCAGGTAGGGCAGTAGATGTTGTCTATATGGACTTCAGTAAGGCCTTTGACAAGGTCCCTCATGGTAGACTAGTACAAAAGGTGAAGTCACACGGGATCAGGGGTGAACTGGCAAGGTGGATACAGAACTGGCTAGGCCATAGAAGGCAGAGGGTAGCAATGGAGGGATGCTTTTCTAATTGGAGGGCTGTGACCAGTGGTGTTCCACAGGGATCAGTGCTGGGACCTTTGCTCTTTGTAGTATATATAAATGATTTGGAGGAAAATGTAACTGGTCTGATTAGTAAGTTTGCAGACGACACAAAGGTTGGTGGAATTGCGGATAGCGATGAGGACTGTCTGAGGATACAGCAGGATTTAGATTGTCTGGAGACTTGGGCGGAGAGATGGCAGATGGAGTTTAACCTGGACAAATGTGAGGTAATGCATTTTGGAAGGGCTAATGCAGGTAGGGAATATACAGTGAATGGTAGAACCCTCAAGAGTATTGAAAGTCAAAGAGATCTAGGAGTACAGGTCCACAGATCACTGAAAGGGGCTACACAGGTGGAGAAGGTAGTCAAGAAGGCATACGGCATGCTTGCCTTCATTGGCCGGGGCATTGAGTATAAGAATTGGCAAGTCATGTTGCAGCTGTATAGAACCTTAGTTAGGCCACACTTGGAGTATAGTGTTCAATTCTGGTCGCCACACTACCAGAAGGATGTGGAGGCTTTAGAGAGGGTGCAGAAGAGATTTACCAGAATGTTGCCTGGTATGGAGGGCATAAGCTATGAGGAGCGATTGAATAAACTCGGTTTGTTCTCACTGGAACGAAGGAGGTTGAGGGGCGACCTGATAGAGGTATACAAAATTATGAGGGGCATAGACAGAGTGGATAGTCAGAGGCTTTTCCCCAGGGTAGAGGGGTCAATTACTAGGGGGCATAGGTTTAAGGTGAGAGGGGCAAGGTTTAGAGTAGATGTACGAGGCAAGTTTTTTACGCAGAGGGTAGTGAGTGCCTGGAACTCACTACCGGAGGAGGTAGTGGAGGCAGGGACGATAGGGACATTTAAGGGGCATCTTGACAAATATATGAATAGGATGGGAATAGAAGGATACGGACCCAGGAAGTGTAGAAGATTGTAGTTTAGTCGGGCAGTATGGTCGGCACGGGCTTGGAGGGCCGAAGGGCCTGTTCCTGTGCTGTACATTTCTTTGTTCTTTGTTCTTTGTTCTTTGTTTAATTTTACCTTGTTCAGTGTAGGGCACTGTTTCATTGTACCGTATTTAATGTCGGGCTGTGTTTAATTTTACATTGTTCCTGAAGGGCACTGTTTAATTGTAACGTATTTAATGTCGGGCTGTGTTTAATTTTACCTTGTTCAGTGTAGGGCACTGTTTCACTGTACCGTATTTAACGTTGGGCTGTGTTTAATTGTACATTGTTCACTGTAGGGCACTGTTTCATTGTACTGTATTTAATGTCGGGCTCTGTTTAATTTTACCTTGTTCAGTGTAGGGCACTGTTTCATTGTGCCGTATTTATGGTCGGGCTGTGTTTAATTTTACATTGTTCAGTGTAGGGCACTGTTTCATTGTAACGTATTTAATGTCGGGCTGTGTTTAATTTTACGTTGTTCAGTGGAGGGCACTGTTTCACTGTACCGTATTTAATGTTGGGCTGTGTTTAATTGTGCATTGTTCACTGTAGGGCACTGTTTCATTGTACCGTATTTAATGTTGGGCTGTGTTTAATTGTACATTGTTCACTGTAGGGCACTGTTTCATTGTACCGTATTTAATGTCGGGCTGTGTTTAATTTTACCTTGCTCAGTGGAGGGCACTGTTACATTGTACTGTATTTAATGTCGTGCTCTGTTTAATTTTACATTGTTCACTGTAGGGCACTGTTTCATTGTACCGTATTTAATGTCGGGCTATGTTTAATTTTACATTGTTCACTATAGGGCACTGTTTCATTGTACCGTATTTAATGTCGGGCTCTGTTTAATTTTACCTTGTTCAGTCTAGGGCACTGTTTCATTGTACTGTATTTAATGTCGGGCTGTGTTTAATTTTACCTTGTTCAGTGTAGGGCACTGTTTCATTTTACCGTATTTAATGTCGGGCTGTGTTTAACTTTACATTGTTCACTGTAGGGCATTGTTTCATTGTGCTGTATTTAATGTTGGGCTCTGTTTAATTTTACCTTGTTCACTGTCGGGCAATGTTTCATTGTCCCGTATTTAATATCGGGCTCTGTTTAATTTTACATTATTCAGTGTAGGGCCCTGTTTCATTGTACAGTCTTTAATGTCGGGCTCTGTTTAATTTTGCCTTGTTTACTGTAGGTCACTGTTTCATTGTACTGTATTTAATGCCGGGCTGTGTTTAATTTTACATTGTTCAGTGTAGGGCACTGATTCATTGTACCGTATTTAATGTCGGGCTGCGTTTAAGTTTACATTGTTCAGTGTAGGGTACTGTTTCATTGTACTGTATTTAATGTCGGGCTCTGTTTAATTTTGCCTTGTTTACTGTAGGTCACTGTTTCATTGTACTGTATTTAATGTCGGACTCTGTTTAATTTTACCTTGTTCAGTGTAGGGCACTGTTTCATTGTACCGTATTTAATGTCGGGCTCTGTTTAATTTTACCTTGTTCAGTGTAGGGCACTGTTTCATTTTACCGTATTTAATGTCGGGCTGTGTTTAAGTTTACATTATTCACTGTAGGTCACTGTTTCATTGCACCGTATTTAATGTCGGGCTCTGTTTAATTTTACATTATTCAGTGTAGGGCACTGTTTCATTGTACTGTATTTAATGTCGGGCTCTGTTTTATTTTACCTTGTTGCTTGTAGGGCAATGTTTCATTGTACCGTATTTAGTGTCGGGCTCTGTTTAATTTTACGTTGTTCACTGTAGGTCACTGTTTCATTGCACCGTATTTAATGTCGGGCTGTGTTTAATTTTACATTGTTCAGTGTAGTGCACTGTTTCATTGTACCGTATTTAATGTCGGGCTGTGTTTAATTTTACATTGTTCACTGTAGGGCACTGTTTCATTGTACCGTATTTAATGTCGGGCTCTGTTTAATTTTACCTTGTTCAGTGTAGGGCACTGTTTCATTGTACCGAATTTAATGTCGGGCTCTGTTTAATTTTACATTATTCAGTGTAGGACACTGTTTCATTGTACCGTATTTAGTGTCGGGCTCTGTTTAATTTTACCTTGTTCACTGTAGGTCACTGTTTCATTGCACCGTATTTAATGTCGGGCTGTGTTTAATTTTACATTGTTCAGTGTAGTGCACTGTTTCATTGTACCGTATTTAATGTCGGGCTGTGTTTAATTTTACATTGTTCACTGTAGGGCACTGTTTCATTGTACCGTATTGAATGTCGGGCTCTGTTTAATTTTACCTTGTTCAGTGTAGGGCACTGTTTCATTGTACCGTATTTACTGTCGGGCTGTGTTTAATTGTACCTTGTTCAGTGTAGGGCACTGTTTCATTGTACCGTATTTACTGTCGGGCTGTGTTTAATTGTACATTGTTCACTGTGGGGCACTGTTTCATTGTACCGTATTTAATGTCGGGCTGTGTTTAATTTTACATTGTTCACTATAGGGCACTGTTTCATTGTACCGTATTTAATGTCGGGCTCTGTTTAATGTTACCTTGTTCAGTGTAGGGCACTGTTTCATTGTACCGTATTTACTGTCGGGCTGTGTTTAATTGTACCTTGTTCAGTGTAGGGCACTGTTTCATTGTACCGTATTTACTGTCGGGCTGTGTTTAATTGTACATTGTTCACTGTGGGGCACTGTTTCATTGTACCGTATTTAATGTCGGGCTGTGTTTAATTGTATATTGTTCACTGTAGGGCACTGTTTCATTGTACTGTATTTAATGTCGGGCTCTGTTTAATTTTACCTTGTTCAGTGTAGGGCACTGTTTCATTGTACCGTATTTAATGTCGGGCTGTGTTTAATTTTACATTGTTCCGTGTAGGGCACTGTTTCATTGTATCGTATTTAATGTCGGGCTGTGTTTAATTTTACCTTGTTCAGTGTAGGGCACTGTTTCATTGTACCGTATTTAATGTCGGGCTGTGTTTAATTTTACATTGTTCAGTGTAGGGCACTGTTTCATTGTACCGTATTTAATGTTGGGCTGTGTTTAATTGTACATTGTTCACTGTAGGGCACTGTTTCATTGTACCGTATTTAATGTTGGGCTGTGTTTAATTGTACATTGTTCACTGTAGGGCACTGTTTCATTGTACCGTATTTAATGTCGGGCTGTGTTTAATTTTACCTTGCTCAGTGGAGGGCACTGTTACATTGTACTGTATTTAATGTCGTGCTCTGTTTAATTTTACATTGTTCACTGTAGGGCACTGTTTCATTGTACCGTATTTAATGTCGGGCTATGTTTAATTTTACATTGTTCACTGTAGGTCACTGTTTCATTGTACTGTATTTAATGTCGGGCTGTGTTTAATTTTACCTTGCTCAGTGTAGGGCACTGTTACATTGTACTGTATTTAATGTCGTTCTCTGTTTAATTTTACATTGTTCACTATAGGGCACTGTTTCATTGCACCGTATTTAATGTCGGGCTATGTTTAATTTTACATTGTTCAGTGTAGGGCACTGTTTCATTGTACCGTATTTAATGTCGGGCTCTGTTTAATTTTACCTTGTTCAGTCGAGGGCACTGTTTCATTGTACTGTATTTAATGTCGGGCTGTGTTTAATTTTACCTTGTTCAGTGTAGGGCACTGTTTCATTTTACCGTATTTAATGTCGGGCTGTGTTTAACTTTACATTGTTCACTGTAGGGCATTGTTTCATTGTGCTGTATTTAATGTTGGGCTCTGTTTAATTTTACCTTGTTCACTGTCGGGCAATGTTTCATTGTCCCGTATTTAATGTCGGGCTCTGTTTAATTTTACATTATTCAGTGTAGGGCCCTGTTTCATTGTACAGTCTTTAATGTCGGGCTCTGTTTATTTTTGCCTTGTTTACTGTAGGTCACTGTTTCATTGTACTGTATTTAATGCCGGGCTGTGTTTAATTTTACTTTGTTCAGTGTAGGGCACTGATTCATTGTACCGTATTTAATGTCGGGCTCTGTTTAAGTTTACATTGTTCAGTGTAGGGCACTGTTTCATTGTAACGTATTTAATGTCGGGCTGTGTTTAATTGTACATTGTTCACTGTGGGGCACTGTTTCATTGTACCGTATTTAATGTCGGGCTGTGTTTAATTGTACATTGTTCACTGTAGGGCACTGTTTCATTGTACTGTATTTAATGTCGGGCTCTGTTTAATTTTACCTTGTTCAGTGTAGGGCACTGTTTCATTGTACCGTATTTAATGTCGGGCTCTGTTTAATTTTACCTTGTTCAGTGTAGGGCACTGTTTCATTGTACCGTATTTAATGTCGGGCTGTGTTTAATTTTACATTGTTCCGTGTAGGGCACTGTTTAATTGTAACGTATTTAATGTCGGGCTGTGTTTAATTTTACCTTGTTCAGTGTAGGGCACTGTTTCACTGTACCGTATTTAATGTTGGGCTGTGTTTAATTGCACATTGTTCACTGTAGGGCACTGTTTCATTGTACTGTATTTAATGTCGGGCTCTGTTTAATTTTTCCTTGTTCAGTGTAGGGCACTGTTTCATTGTGCCGTATTTATGGTCGGGCTGTGTTTAATTTTACATTGTTCAGTGTAGGGCACTGTTTCATTTTACCGTATTTAATGTCGGGCTGTGTTTAACTTTACATTGTTCACTGTAGGGCATTGTTTCATTGTGCTGTATTTAATGTTGGGCTCTGTTTAATTTTACCTTGTTCACTGTCGGGCAATGTTTCATTGTCCCGTATTTAATGTCGGGCTCTGTTTAATTTTACATTATTCAGTGTAGGGCCCTGTTTCATTGTACAGTCTTTAATGTCGGGCTCTGTTTATTTTTGCCTTGTTTACTGTAGGTCACTGTTTCATTGTACTGTATTTAATGCCGGGCTGTGTTTAATTTTACTTTGTTCAGTGTTGGGCACTGATTCATTGTACCGTATTTAATGTCGGGCTCTGTTTAAGTTTACATTGTTCAGTGTAGGGCACTGTTTCATTGTAACGTATTTAATGTCGGGCTGTGTTTAATTGTACATTGTTCACTGTGGGGCACTGTTTCATTGTACCGTATTTAATGTCGGGCTGTGTTTAATTGTACATTGTTCACTGTAGGGCACTGTTTCATTGTACTGTATTTAATGTCGGGCTCTGTTTAATTTTACCTTGTTCAGTGTAGGGCACTGTTTCATTGTACCATATTTAATGTCGGGCTCTGTTTAATTTTACCTTGTTCAGTGTAGGGCACTGTTTCATTGTACCGTATTTAATGTCGGGCTGTGTTTAATTTTACATTGTTCCTGAAGGGCACTGTTTAATTGTAACGTATTTAATGTCGGGCTGTGTTTACTTTTACCTTGTTCAGTGTAGGGCACTGTTTCACTGTACCGTATTTAATGTTGGGCTGTGTTTAATTGTACATTGTTCACTGTAGGGCACTGTTTCATTGTACTGTATTTAATGTCGGGCTCTGTTTAATTTTACCTTGTTCAGTGTAGGGCACTGTTTCATTGTGCCGTATTTATGGTCGGGCTGTGTTTAATTTTACATTGTTCAGTGTAGGGCACTGTTTCATTGTAACGTATTTAATGTCGGGCTGTGTTTAATTTTACGTTGTTCAGTGGAGGGCACTGTTACATTGTACTGTATTTAATGTCGTGCTCTGTTTAATTTTACATTGTTCACTGTAGGGCACTGTTTCATTGTACCGTATTTAATGTCGGGCTATGTTTAATTTTACATTGTTCACTATAGGGCACTGTTTCATTGAACCGTATTTAATGTCGGGCTCTGTTTAATTTTACCTTGTTCAGTCTAGGGCACTGTTTCATTGTACTGTATTTAATGTCGGGCTGTGTTTAATTTTACCTTGTTCAGTGTAGGGCACTGTTTCATTTTACCGTATTTAATGTCGGGCTGTGTTTAACTTTACATTGTTCACTGTAGGGCATTGTTTCATTGTGCTGTATTTAATGTTGGGCTCTGTTTAATTTTACCTTGTTCACTGTCGGGCAATGTTTCATTGTCCCGTATTTAATATCGGGCTCTGTTTAATTTTACATTATTCAGTGTAGGGCCCTGTTTCATTGTACAGTCTTTAATGTCGGGCTCTGTTTAATTTTGCCTTGTTTACTGTAGGTCACTGTTTCATTGTACTGTATTTAATGCCGGGCTGTGTTTAATTTTACTTTGTTCAGTGTAGGGCACTGATTCATTGTACCGTATTTAATGTCGGGCTCTGTTTAAGTTTACATTGTTCAGTGTAGGGCACTGATTCATTGTACTGTATTTAATGTCGGGCTGTGTTTAATTTTACCTTGTTCAATGTTGGGCACTGATTCATTGTACCGTATTTAATGTCGGGCTGTGTTTAAATTTACATTGTTCAGTGGAGGGCACTGTTTCATTGTACTGTATTTAATGTCGGGCTCTGTTTAATTTTGCCTTGTTTACTGTAGGTCACTTTTTCATTGTACTGTATTTAATGTCGGGCTCTGTTTAATTTTACCTTGTTCAGTGGAGGGCACTGTTTCATTGTACAGTCTTAATGTCGGGCTCTGTTTAATTTTGCCTTGTTTACTGTAGGTCACTGTTTCATTGTACTGTATTTAATGCCGGGCTGTATTTAATTTTACTTTGTTCAGTGTAGGGCACTGATTCATTGTACCGTATTTAATGTCGGGCTCTGTTTAAGTTTACATTGTTCAGTGTAGGGCACTGATTCATTGTACTGTATTTAATGTCGGGCTGTGTTTAATTTTACCTTGTTCAATGTTGGGCACTGATTCATTGTACCGTATTTAATGTCGGGCTGTGTTTAAATTTACATTGTTCAGTGGAGGGCACTGTTTCATTGTACTGTATTTAATGTCGGGCTCTGTTTAATTTTGCCTTGTTTACTGTAGGTCACTGTTTCATTGTACTGTATTTAATGCCGGGCTGTGTTTAATTTTACTTTGTTCAGTGTAGGGCACTGATTCATTGTACCGTATTTAATGTCGGGCTCTGTTTAAGTTTACATTGTTCAGTGTAGGGCACTGATTCATTGTACTGTATTTAATGTCGGGCTGTGTTTAATTTTACCTTGTTCAATGTTGGGCACTGATTCATTGTACCGTATTTAATGTCGGGCTGTGTTTAAATTTACATTGTTCAGTGGAGGGCACTGTTTCATTGTACTGTATTTAATGTCGGGCTCTGTTTAATTTTGCCTTGTTTACTGTAGGTCACTTTTTCATTGTACTGTATTTAATGTCGGGCTCTGTTTAATTTTACCTTGTTCAGTGGAGGGCACTGTTTCATTGTACAGTCTTAATGTCGGGCTCTGTTTAATTTTGCCTTGTTTACTGTAGGTCACTGTTTCATTGTACTGTATTTAATGCCGGGCTGTGTTTAATTTTACTTTGTTCAGTGTAGGGCACTGATTCATTGTACCGTATTTAATGTCGGGCTCTGTTTAAGTTTACATTGTTCAGTGTAGGGCACTGTTTCATTGTACCGTATTTAATGTCGGGCTATGTTTAATTTTACATTGTTCACTGTAGGTCACTGTTTCATTGTACTGTATTTAATGTCGGGCTGTGTTTAATTTTACCTTGCTCAGTGTAGGGCACTGTTACATTGTACTGTATTTAATGTCGTTCTCTGTTTAATTTTACATTGTTCACTGTAGGGCACTGTTTCATTGTACCGTATTTAATGTCGGGCTATGTTTAATTTTACATTGTTCACTGTAGGGCACTGTTTCATTGTACCGTATTTAATGTCGGGCTCTGTTTAATTTTACCTTGTTCAGTCTAGGGCACTGTTTCATTGTACTGTATTTAATGTCGGGCTGTGTTTAATTTTACCTTGTTCAGTGTAGGGCACTGTTTCATTTTACCGTATTTAATGTCGGGCTGTGTTTAACTTTACATTGTTCACTGTAGGGCATTGTTTCATTGTGCTGTATTTAATGTTGGGCTCTGTTTAATTTTACCTTGTTCACTGTCGGGCAATGTTTCATTGTCCCGTATTTAATATCGGGCTCTGTTTAATTTTACATTATTCAGTGTAGGGCCCTGTTTCATTGTACAGTCTTTAATGTCGGGCTCTGTTTAATTTTGCCTTGTTTACTGTAGGTCACTGTTTCATTGTACTGTATTTAATGCCGGGCTGTGTTTAATTTTACTTTGTTCAGTGTAGGGCACTGATTCATTGTACCGTATTTAATGTCGGGCTCTGTTTAAGTTTACATTGTTCAGTGTAGGGCACTGATTCATTGTACTGTATTTAATGTCGGGCTGTGTTTAATTTTACCTTGTTCAATGTTGGGCACTGATTCATTGTACCGTATTTAATGTCGGGCTGTGTTTAAATTTACATTGTTCAGTGGAGGGCACTGTTTCATTGTACTGTATTTAATGTCGGGCTCTGTTTAATTTTGCCTTGTTTACTGTAGGTCACTTTTTCATTGTACTGTATTTAATGTCGGGCTCTGTTTAATTTTACCTTGTTCAGTGGAGGGCACTGTTTCATTGTACAGTCTTTAATGTCGGGCTCGGTTTAATTTTGCCTTGTTTACTGTAGGTCACTGTTTCATTGTACTGTATTTAATGCCGGGCTGTGTTTAATTTTACTTTGTTCAGTGTAGGGCACTGATTCATTGTACCGTATTTAATGTCGGGCTCTGTTTAAGTTTACATTGTTCAGTGTAGGGCACTGATTCATTGTACTGTATTTAATGTCGGGCTGTGTTTAATTTTACCTTGTTCAATGTTGGGCACTGATTCATTGTACCGTATTTAATGTCGGGCTGTGTTTAAATTTACATTGTTCAGTGGAGGGCACTGTTTCATTGTACTGTATTTAATGTCGGGCTCTGTTTAATTTTGCCTTGTTTACTGTAGGTCACTTTTTCATTGTACTGTATTTAATGTCGGGCTCTGTTTAATTTTACCTTGTTCAGTGTAGGGCACTGTTTCATTGTACCGTATTTAATGTCGGGCTCTGTTTAATTTTACCTTGTTTACTGTAGGTCACTGTTTCATTGTACTTTATTTAATGTCGTGCTCTGTTGAATTTTACATTATTCACTGTAGGGCACTGTTTCATTCTACCGTATTTAATGTCGGGCTCTGTTTAATTTTGCCTTGTTTACTGTAGGTCACTGTTTCATTGTACTGTATTTAATGCCGGGCTGTGTTTAATTTTACTTTGTTCAGTGTAGGGCACTGATTCATTGTACCGTATTTAATGTCGGGCTCTGTTTAAGTTTACATTGTTCAGTGTAGGGCACTGATTCATTGTACTGTATTTAATGTCGGGCTGTGTTTAATTTTACCTTGTTCAATGTTGGGCACTGATTCATTGTACCGTATTTAATGTCGGGCTGTGTTTAAATTTACATTGTTCAGTGGAGGGCACTGTTTCATTGTACTGTATTTAATGTCGGGCTCTGTTTAATTTTGCCTTGTTTACTGTAGGTCACTTTTTCATTGTACTGTATTTAATGTCGGGCTCTGTTTAATTTTACCTTGTTCAGTGGAGGGCACTGTTTCATTGTACAGTCTTTAATGTCGGGCTCTGTTTAATTTTGCCTTGTTTACTGTAGGTCACTGTTTCATTGTACTGTATTTAATGCCGGGCTGTGTTTAATTTTACTTTGTTCAGTGTAGGGCACTGATTCATTGTACCGTATTTAATGTCGGGCTCTGTTTAAGTTTACATTGTTCAGTGTAGGGCACTGATTCATTGTACTGTATTTAATGTCGGGCTGTGTTTAATTTTACCTTGTTCAATGTTGGGCACTGATTCATTGTACCGTATTTAATGTCGGGCTGTGTTTAAATTTACATTGTTCAGTGGAGGGCACTGTTTCATTGTACTGTATTTAATGTCGGGCTCTGTTTAATTTTGCCTTGTTTACTGTAGGTCACTTTTTCATTGTACTGTATTTAATGTCGGGCTCTGTTTAATTTTACCTTGTTCAGTGTAGGGCACTGTTTCATTGTACCGTATTTAATGTCGGGCTCTGTTTAATTTTACCTTGTTTACTGTAGGTCACTGTTTCATTGTACTTTATTTAATGTCGTGCTCTGTTGAATTTTACATTATTCACTGTAGGGCACTGTTTCATTCTACCGTATTTAATGTCGGGCTCTGTTTAATTTTACCTTGTTGCTTGTAGGGCACTGTTACATTTTACTGTATTTAATGTCGGGCTGTGTTTAATTTTACATTGTTCACTATAGGGCACTGTTTCATTGTACCGTATTTAATGTCGGGCTCTGTTTTATTTTACATTGTTCACATTAGGGCCCTGTTTCATTGTACTGTATTTAATGTCGGGCTCTGTTTAATTTTACGTTGTTCACTGTAGGGCACTGTTTCATTGTACCGTATTTAATGTCTAGCTCTGTTTAATTTTACATTGTTGCTGGTAGGGCACTGATTCATTGTACCGTATTTAATGTCGGGCTGTGTTTAATTTTACATTGTTCAGTGTAGGGCACTGATTCACTGTACCGTATTTAATGTCGGGCTCTGTTTAATTTTACATTGTTCACTATAGGGCACTGTTTCATTGTACCGTATTTAATGTCGGGCTCTGTTTTATTTTACATTGTTCACATTAGGGCCCTGTTTCATTGTACTGTATTTAATGTCGGGCTCTGTTTAATTTTACGTTGTTCACTGTAGGGCACTGTTTCATTGTACCGTATTTAATGTCTAGCTCTGTTTAATTTTACATTGTTGCTGGTAGGGCACTGATTCATTGTACCGTATTTAATGTCGGGCTGTGTTTAATTTTACATTGTTCACTGTAGGGCACTGTTTCATTGTACCGTATTTAATTTCGGGCTCTGTTTAATTTTACCTTGTTCAGTGTAGGGCACTGTTTCATTGTACCGTATTTAATGTCGGGCTCTGTTTAATTTTACCTTGTTCAGTGTAGGACACTGTTTCATTGTACCGTATTTACTGTCGGGCTGTGTTTAATTGTACACTGTTCACTGTACGGCACTGTTTCATTGTACCGTATTTAATGTCGGGCTGTGTTTAATTGTACATTGTTCACTGTAGGGCACTGTTTCATTGTACTGTATTTAATGTCTGGCTCTGTTTAATTTTACGTTGTTCACTGTAGGGCACTGTTTCATTGTACCGTATTTAATGTCTAGCTCTGTTTAATTTTACATTGTTGCTGGTAGGGCACTGATTCATTGTACCGTATTTAATGTCGGGCTGTGTTTAATTTTACATTGTTCAGTGTAGGGCACTGATTCACTGTACCGTATTTAATGTCGGGCTCTGTTTTATTTTACATTGTTCACATTAGGGCCCTGTTTCATTGTACTGTATTTAATGTCGGGCTCTGTTTAATTTTACGTTGTTCACTGTAGGGCACTGTTTCATTGTACCGTATTTAATGTCTAGCTCTGTTTAATTTTACATTGTTGCTGGTAGGGCACTGATTCATTGTACCGTATTTAATGTCGGGCTGTGTTTAATTTTACATTGTTCACTGTAGGGCACTGTTTCATTGTACCGTATTTAATTTCGGGCTCTGTTTAATTTTACCTTGTTCAGTGTAGGGCACTGTTTCATTGTACCGTTTTTAATGTCGGGCTCTGTTTAATTTTACCTTGTTCAGTGTAGGACACTGTTTCATTGTACCGTATTTACTGTCGGGCTGTGTTTAATTGTACACTGTTCACTGTACGGCACTGTCTCATTGTACCGTATTTAATGTCGGGCTGTGTTTAATTGTACATTGTTCACTGTAGGGCACTGTTTCATTGTACTGTATTTAATGTCCGGCTCTGTTTACTTTTACCTTGTTCAGTGTAGGGCACTGTTTCATTGTACCGTATTTAATGTCGGGCTGTGTTTAATTTTACATTGTTCAGTGTAGGGCACTGTTTCACTGTTTAGTATTTAATGTTGGGCTGTGTTTAATTGTACATTATTCACTGTAGGGCACTGTTTCATTGTACCGTATTTAATGTCGGGCTCTGTTTAATTTTACCTTGTTCAGTGTAGGGCACTGTTTCATTGTACCGTATTTAATGTCGGGCTGTGTTTAATTTTACATTGTTCAGTGTAGGGCACTGTTTCACTGTTTAGTATTTAATGTTGGGCTGTGTTTAATTGTACATTATTCACTGTAGGGCACTGTTTCATTGTACCGTATTTAATGTTGGGCTGTGTTTAATTGTACATTGTTCACTGTCGGGCACTGTTTCATTGTACCGTATTTAATGTCGGGCTGTGTTTAATTTTACCTTGCTCAGTGGAGGACACTGTTACATTGTACTGTATTTAATGTCGTGCTCTGTTTAATTTTACATTGTTCACTGTAGGGCACTGTTTCATTGTACCGTATTTAATGTCGGGCTATGTTTAATTTTACATTGTTCACTGTAGGTCACTGTTTCATTGTACTGTATTTAATGTCGTGCTGTGTTTAATTTTACCTTGCTCAGTGGAGGACACTGTTACATTGTACTGTATTTAATGTCGTGCTCTGTTTAATTTTACCTCGTTCACTGTAGGGCTCTCTTTCATTGTCCCGTATTTAATGTCGGGCTCTGTTTAATTTTACATTATTCAGTGTAGGGCACTGTTTCATTGTACAGTCTTTAATGTCGGGCTCTGTTTAATTTTACATTGTTCAGTGTAGGGCACTGATTCATTGTACCGTATTTAATGTCGGGCTGTGTTTAATTTTACCTTGTTCAGTGTAGGGCACTGTTTCATTGTACCGTATTTAATGTCGGGCTGTGTTTAATTGTACATTGTTCACTGTAGGGCACTGTTTCATTGTACTGTATTCAATGTCGTGCTCTGTTTAATGTTACATTGTTCACTGTAGGGCACTGTTTCATTGTACCGTATTTAATGTTGGGCTCTGTCTAATTTTACCTTGTTCACTGTCGGGCACTGTTACGTTGTCCCGTATTTAATGTCGGGCTCTGTTTAATTTTACCTTGTTTAGTGTAGGGCAGTGTTTCATTTTACCGTATTTAATGTCGGGCTGTGTTTAACTTTACATTGTTCACTGTAGGGCATTGTTTCATTGTGCTGTATTTAATGTTGGGCTCTGTTTAATTTTACATTGTTCACTGTTGGGCACTGTTTCATTGTCCCGTATTTAATGTCGGGCTCTGTTTAATTTTACATTATTCAGTGTAGGGCACTGTTTCATTGTACTGTCTTTAATGTCGGGCTCTGTTTAATTTTGCCTTGTTTACTGTAGGTCACTGTTTCATTGGACTGTATTTAATGCCGGGCTGTGTTTAATTTTGCATTGTTCAGTGTAGGGCACTGATTCATTGTACCGTATTTAATGTCGGGCTGTGTTTAAGTTTACATTGTTCAGTGTAGGGCACTGTTTTATTGTACTGTATTTAATGTCGGGCTGTGTTTAATTGTACATTGTTCACTGTCGGGCACTGTTTCATTGTACTGTATTTAATGTCGGGCTCTGTTTAATTTTACCTTGTTCAGTGTAGGGCACTGTTTCATTGTACCGTATTTAATGTCGGGCTCTGTTTAATTTTAACTTGTTCAGTGTAGGGCACTGTTTCATTGTACCGTATTTAATGTCGGGCTGTGTTTAATTTTACATTGTTCCGTGTAGGGCACTGTTTCATTGTAACGTATTTAATGTCGGGCTGTGTTTAATTTTACCTTGTTCAGTGTACGGCACTGTTTCACTGTACCGTATTTAATGTCGGGCTATGTTTAATTTTACATTGTTCACTGTAGGTCACTGATTCATTGTACTGTATTTAATGTCGTGCTGTGTTTAATTTTACCTTGCTCAGTGTAGGGCACTGTTACATTGTACTGTATTTAATGTCGTTCTCTGTTTAATTTTACATTGTTCACTGTAGGGCACTGTTTCATTGTACCGTATTTAATGTCGGGCTATGTTTAATTTTACATTGCTCAGTGTAGGGCACTGTTTCAGTGTACCGTATTTAATGTCGTGCTCTGTTTAATTTTACCTTGCTCAGTGGAGGGCACTGTTACATTGTACTGTATTTAATGTCGTGCTCTGTTTAATTTTACCTTGTTCACTGTAGGGCACTCTTTCATTGTCCCGTATTTAATGTCGGGCTCTGTTTAATTTTACATTATTCAGTGTAGGGCACTGTTTCATTGTACAGTCTTTAATGTCGGGCTCTGTTTAATTTTACATTGTTCAGTGTAGGGCACTGATTCATTGTACCGTATTTAATGTCGGGCTGTGTTTAATTTTACCTTGTTCAGTGTAGGGCACTGTTTCATTGTACCGTATTTAATGTCGGGCTGTGTTTAATTGTACATTGTTCACTGTAGGGCACTGTTTCATTGTACTGTATTTAATGTCGTGCTCTGTTTAATTTTACCTTGTTCAGTGTAGGGCACTGTTTCATTGTACCGTATTTAATGTCGGGCTCTGTTTAATTTTACCTTGTTCAGTGTAGGGCACTGTTTCATTTTACCGTATTTAATGTCGGGCTGTGTTTAGTTTTACATTGTTCCGTGTAGGGCACTGTTTCATTGTAACGTCTTTAATGTCGGGCTGTGTTTAATTTTACCTTGTTCAGTGTAGGGCACTGTTTCACTGTACCGTATTTAATGTTGGGCTGTGTTTAATTGTACATTGTTCACTGTAGGGCACTGTTTCATTGTACTGTATTTAATGTCGGGCTCTGTTTAATTTTACCTTGTTCAGTGTAGGGCACTGTTTCATTGTAACGTATTTAATGTCGGGCTGTGTTTAATTTTACCTTGTTCAGTGTAGGGCACTGTTTCACTGTACCGTATTTAATGTTGGGCTGTGTTTAATTTTACATTGTTCAGTGTAGGGCACTGTTTAATTGTACCGTATTTAATGTCGGGCTCTGTTTAATTTTACCTTGTTCAGTCTAGGGCACTGTTTCATTGTACTGTATTTAATGTCGGGCTGTGTTTAATTTTACCTTGTTCAGTGTAGGGCACTGTTTCATTTTACCGTATTTAATGTCGGGCTGTGTTTAACTTTACATTGTTCACTGTAGGGCATTGTTTCATTGTGCTGTATTTAATGTTGGGCTCTGTTTAATTTTACCTTGTTCACTGTCGGGCAATGTTTCATTGTACAGTCTTTAATGTCGGGCTCTGTTTAATTTTGCCTTGTTTACTGTAGGTCACTGTTTCATTGTACTGTATTTAATGCCGGGCTGTGTTTAATTTTACATTGTTCAGTGTAGGGCACTGATTCATTGTACCGTATTTAATGTCGGGCTGTGTTTAATTTTACCTTGTTCAGTGTTGGGCACTGTTTCATTGTCCCGTATTTAATGTCGGGCTCTGTTTAATTTTACATTATTCAGTGTAGGGCACTGTTTCATTGTACTGTCTTTAATGTCGGGCTCTGTATAATTTTGCCTTGTTTACTGTAGGTCACTGTTTCATTGTACTGTATTTAATGCCGGGCTGTGTTTAATTTTACATTGTTCAGTGTAGGGCACTGATTCATTGTACCGTATTTAATGTCGGGCTGTGTTTAAATTTACATTCTTCACTGTCGGGCACTGTTTCATTGTACCGTATTTAATGTCGGGCTGTGTTTAATTTTACCTTGCTCAGTGGAGGACACTGTTACATTGTACTGTATTTAATGTCGTGCTCTGTTTAATTTTACATTGTTCACTGTAGGGCACTGTTTCATTGTACCGTATTTAATGTCGGGCTATGTTTAATTTTACATTGTTCACTGTAGGTCACTGTTTCATTGTACTGTATTTAATGTCGTGCTGTGTTTAATTTTACCTTGCTCAGTGTAGGGCACTGTTACATTGTACTGTATTTAATGTCGTTCTCTGTTTAATTTTACATTGTTCACTGTAGGGCACTGTTTCATTGTACCGTATTTAATGTCGGGCTATGTTTAATTTTACATTGCTCAGTGTAGGGCACTGTTTCAGTGTACCGTATTTAATGTCGTGCTCTGTTTAATTTTACCTTGCTCAGTGGAGGGCACTGTTACATTGTACTGTATTTAATGTCGTGCTCTGTTTAATTTTACATTGTTCACTGTCGGGCACTCTTTCATTGTCCCGTATTTAATGTCGGGCTCTGTTTAATTTTACATTATTCAGTGTAGGGCACTGTTTCATTGTACAGTCTTTAATGTCGGGCTCTGTTTAATTTTACATTGTTCAGTGTAGGGCACTGATTCATTGTACCGTATTTAATGTCGGGCTGTGTTTAATTTTACCTTGTTCAGTGTAGGGCACTGTTTCATTGTACCGTATTTAATGTCGGGCTGTGTTTAATTGTACATTGTTCACTGTAGGGCACTGTTTCATTGTACTGTATTTAATGTCGTGCTCTGTTTAATTTTACATTGTTCACTGTAGGGCACTGTTTCATTGTACCGTATTTAATGTTGGGCTCTGTCTAATTTTACCTTGTTCACTGTCGGGCACTGTTTCGTTGTCCCGTATTTAATGTCGGGCTCTGTTTAATTTTACCTTGTTTAGTGTAGGGCAGTGTTTCATTTTACCGTATTTAATGTCGGGCTGTGTTTAACTTTACATTGTTCACTGGAGGGCATTGTTTCATTGTGCTGTATTTAATGTTGGGCTCTGTTTAATTTTACATTGTTCACTGTTGGGCACTGTTTCATTGTCCCGTATTTAATGTCGGGCTCTGTTTAATTTTACATTGTTCAGTGTAGGGCACTGTTTCATTGTACTGTCTTTAATGTCGGGCTCTGTTTAATTTTGCCTTGTTTACTGTAGGTCACTGTTTCATTGGACTGTATTTAATGCCGGGCTGTTTTTAATTTTGCATTGTTCAGTGTAGGGCACTGATTCATTGTGCCGTATTTAATGTCGGGCAGTGTTTAAGTTTACATTGTTCAGTGTAGGGCACTGTTTTATTGTACTGTATTTAATGTCGGGCTCTGTTTAATTTTGCCTTGTTTACTGTAGCTCACTGTTTCATTGTACTGTATTTAATGTCGGGCTCTGTTTAATTTTACCTTGTTCAGTGTAGGGCACTGTTTCATTGTACCGTATTTAAAGTCGGGCTCTGTTTAATTTTACCTTGTTCAGTGTAGGGCACTGTTTCATTTTACCGTATTTAATGTCGGGCTGTGTTTAATTTTACATTGTTCAGTGTAGGGCACTGATTCATTGTACCGTATTTAATGTCGGGCTGTGTTTAAGTTTACATTGTTCAGTGTAGGGCACTGATTCATTGTACCGTATTTAATGTCGGGCTGTGTTTAAGTTTACATTGTTCAGTGTAGGGCACTGTTTCATTGTACTGTATTTAATGTCGGGCTGTGTTTAATTTTACATAGTTCAGTGCAGGGCACTGTTTCACTGTACCGTATTTAATGTCGGTCTCTGTTTAATTTTACATTGTTCAGTGTAGGGCACTGTTTCATTGTACCGTATTTAATGTCGGGCTGTGTTTAATTTTACCTTGATCAGTGTAGGGCACTGTTTCATTGTACCGTATTTAATGTCGGGCTGTGTTTAATTGTACATTGTTCACTGTAGGGCACTGTTTCATTGTACCGTATTTAATGTCGGGCTGTCTTTAATTGTACATTGTTCACTGTAGGGCACTGTTTCATTGTATCGTATTTAATGACGGGCTGTGTTTAATTTTACCTTGCTCAGTGGAGGGCACTGTTACATTGTACTGTATTTTAATGTCGTGCTCTGTTTAATTTTACATTGTTCACTGTAGGGCACTGTTTTATTGTACCGTATTTAATGTTGGGCTCTGTTTAATTTTACCTTGTTCACTGTCGGGCACTGTTTCGTTGTCCCGTATTTAATGTCGGGCTCTGTTTAATGTTACATTGTTCAGTGTAGGGCACTGTTTCATTGTACTGTATTTAATGTCGGGCTCTGTTTAATTTTACCTTGTTCAGTGTAGGGCACTGTTTCCTTGTACTGTATTTAATGTCGGGCTCTGTTTAAATTTACCCTGTTCAGTGTAGGGCACTGTTTCATTTTACCGTATTTAATGTCGGGCTGTGTTTAACTTTACATTGTTCACTGTAGGGCATTGTTTCATTGTGCTGTATTTAATGTTGGGCTCTGTTTAATTTTACCTTGTTCAGTGTAGGTCACTGTTTCATTGTGCTGTATTTAATACCGGGCTGTGTTTAATTTTACATTGTTCAGTGTAGGGCACTGATTCATTGTACCGTATTTAATGTCGGGCTGTGTTTAAGTTTACGTTGTTCAGTGTAGGGCACTGTTTCATTGTACTGTATTTAATGTCGGGCTCTGTTTAATTTTACATTGTTCACTGTTGTGCACTGTTTCATTGTCCCGTATTTAATGTCGGGCTCTGTTTAATTTTACATTATTCAGTGTAGGTCACTGTTTCATTGTACTGTATTTAATACCGGGCTGTGTTTAATTTTACATTGTTCAGTGTAGGGCACTGATTCATTGTACCGTATTTAATGTCGGGCTGTGTTTAAGTTTACGTTGTTCAGTGTAGGGCACTGTTTCATTGTACTGTATTTAATGTCGGGCTCTGTTTAATTTTACGTTGTTCACTGTAGGGCACTGTTTCATTGTACCGTATTTAATGTCGGGTTCTGTTTAATTTTACATTGTTGCTGGTAGGGCACTGATTCATTGTACCGTATTTAATGTCGGGCTGTGTTTAATTTTACATTGTTCACTGTAGGGCACTGTTTCATTGTAACTTTTTTAATGTCGGGCTCTGTTTAATTTTACCTTGTTCAGTGTAGGGCACTGTTTCATTGTACCGTATTTTCTGTCGGGCTGTGTTTAATTGTACATTGTTCACTGTAGTGCACTGTTTCATTGTACCGTATTTAATGTCGGGCTGTGTTTAATTGTACATTGTTCACTGTCGGGCACTGTTTCATTGTACTGTATTTAATGTCGGGCTCTGTTTAATTTTACCTTGTTCAGTGTAGGGCACTGTTTCATTGTACCGTATTTAATATCGGGCTGTGTTTAATTTTACCTTGTTCAGTGTAGGGCACTGTTTCATATTACCGTATTTAATGTCGGGCTGTGTTTGATTGTACATTGTTCACTGTAGGACACTGTTTCATTGTACCGTATTTAATGTTGGGCTGTGTTTAATTTTACCTTGCTCAGTGGAGGGCACTGTTACATTGTACTGTATTTAATGTCGGGCTCTGTTTAATTTTACATCGTTGCTTGTAGGGCACTGTTTCATTGTACTGTATTTAATGTCGGGCTCTGTTTAATTTTACCTTGTTCACTGTAGGGCACTGTTTCATTGTACTGTATTTAATGTCGGGCTCTGTTTAATTTTACCTTGTTCACTGTAGGTCACTGTTTCATTGTACTGTATTTAATGTCGGGCTTTGTTTAATTTTACCTTGTTCAGTGTAGGGCACCGTTTCATTTTACCGTATTTAATGTCGGGCTGTGTTTAACTTTACATTGTTCACTGTAGGGCATTGTTTCATTGTGCTGTATTTAATGTTGGGCTCTGTTTAATTTTACCTTGTTCACTGTCGGGCACTGTTTCATTGTCCCGTATTTAATGTTGGGCTGTGTTTAATTTTACCTTGCTCAGTGGAGGGCACTGTTACATTGTACTGTATTTAATGTCGGGCTCTGTTTAATTTTACCTCGTTGCTTGTAGGGCACTGTTTCATTGTACTGTATTTAATGTCGGGCTGTGTTTAACTTTACATTGTTCACTGTAGGGCATTGTTTCATTGTGCTGTATTTAATGTTGGGCTCTGTTTAATTTTACCTTGTTCACTGTCGGGCACTGTTTCATTGTCCCGTATTTAATGTCGGGCTCTGTTTAATTTTACATTATTCAGTGTAGGGCACTGTTTCATTGTACAGTCTTTAATGTCGGGCTCTGTTTAATTTTGCCTTGTTTACTGTAGGTCACTGTTTCATTGTACTGTATTTAATGCCGGGCTGTGTTTAATTTAACATTGTTCAGTGTAGGGCACTGTTTCATTGTACCGTATTTAATGTCGGGCTGTGTTATATTTTACATTGTTCACTGTAGGGCACTGTTTCATTGTACCGTATTTAATGTCGGGCTCTGTTTTATTTTACCTTGTTCAGTGTAGGGCACTGTTTCATTGTACCGTATTTACTGTCGGGCTGTGTTTCATTGTACATTGTTCACTGTAGGGCACTGTTTCATTGTACCGTATTTAATGTCGGGCTGTGTTTAATTTTACATTGTTCAGTGTAGGGCACTGTTTCATTGTACTGTATTTAATGTCGGGCTCTGTTTAATTTTAGCTTGTTCAGTGTAGGGCACTGTTTCATTGTACTGTATTTAATGTCGGGCTGTGTTTAATTGTACATTGTTCACTGTAGGGCACTGTTTCTTTATACCGTATTTAATGTCGGGCTCTGTTCAATTTTACATTGTTCAGTGTAGGGCACTGTTTCATTGATCTGTATTTAATGTCGGGCTCTGTTTAATTTTACCTTGTTCACTGTAGGGCACTGTTTCATTGTACCGTATTTAATGTCGGGCTGTGTTTAATTTTACATTGTTGACTGTAGGGCACTGTTTCATTGTACCGTATTTAATGTCGGGCTGTGTTTAATTGTACCTTGTTCACTGTAGGGCACTGTTTCATTGTACCGTATTTAATGTCGGGCTGTGTTTAATTTTACCTTGCTCAGTGGAGGGCACTGTTACATTGTACTGCGTTTAATGTCGTGCTCTGTTTAATTTTACATTGTTCACTGTAGCGCACTGTTTCATTGTACCGTATTTAATGTCGGGCTCTGTTTAATTTTACCTTGTTCACTGTAGGGCACTGTTTCATTGTACTGTATTTAATGTCGAGCTCTATTTAATTTTACATTGTTCACTGTAGGGCACTGTTTCATTGTACTGTATTTAATGTCGGGCTCTTTTTAATTTTACATTGTTCACTTTAGGGCACCGTTTCATTGTACCGTATTTAATGTCGGGCTCTGTTTAATTTTACCTTGTTCACTGTAGGGCACTGTTACATTGTACTATATTTAATGTCGGGCTCTGTTTAACTTTACTTTGTACACTGTAGGGCACTGTTTCATTGTTCAGTATTTAATAGAACATAGAACATAGAAAATACAGCACAGAACAGGCCCTTCGGCCCACGATGTTGTGCCGAACCTTTGTCCTAGATTAATCATAGATTATCATTGAATTTACAGTGCAGAAGGAGGCCATTCGGCCCTTTGAGTCTGCACCAGCTCTTGGAAAGAGCACCCTACCCAAACTCAACACCTCCACCCAACAGCAAGGGCAATTTGGACATTAAGGGCAATTTGTCATTGGCCAATTCACCTTACCCGCACATCTTTGGACGGTGGGTGGAAACCGGAGCACCCGGAGGAAACCCACGCAGACACGGGGAGGACGTGCAGACTCCGCACATACAATGACCCAAGCTGGAATCGAACCTGGGACCATGGATCTGTGAAGCAATTGTGCTATCCACAATGCTACCGTGCTGCCCTTAAGAACAAATAAATCTACACTATATCATTTTACCGTAATCCATGTACCTATCCAACAGCTGCTTGAAGGTCCCTAATGTTTCCGACTCAACTACTTCCACAGGCAGTGCATTCCATGCCCCCACTACTCACTGGGTAAAGAACCTACCTCTGATATCCCTCCTATATCTTCCACCTTTCATCTTAAATTTATGTCCCCTTGTAATGGTGTGTTCCACCTGGGGAAAAAATCTCTGACCATCTACTCTATCTATTCCCCTGATCATCTTATAAACTTCTATCAAGTCGCCCCTCATCCTTCTCCGCTCTAATGAGAAAAGGCCTAGCACCCTCAACCTTTCCTCGTAAGACCTACTCTCCATTCCAGGCAACACCCTGGTAAATCTTCTTTGCACCTTTTCCAGAACTTCCACATCCTTCCTAAAATGAGGCGACCAGAACTGTACACAGTACTCCAAATGTGGCCTTACCAAAGTTTTGTACAGCTGCATCATTACCTCATGGCTCTTAAATTCAATCCCTCTGTTAATGAACGCGAGCACACCATAGGCCTTCTTCACAGCTCTATCCACTTGAGTGGCAACTTTCAAAGATGTATGAACATAGACCCCAAGGTCTCTCTCCTCCTCCACAATGCCAAGAACTCTACCGTTAACCCTGTATTCCGCATTCATATTTGTCCTTCCAAAATGGACAACCTCACACTTTTCAGGGTTAAACTCCATCTGCCACTTCTCAGCCCAGCTCTGCATCCTATCTATGTCTCTTTGCAGCCGACAACAGCCCTCCTTACTATCCACAACTCCACCAATCTTCGTATCGTCTGCAAATTTACTGACCCACCCTTCAACTCCCTCATCCAAGTCATTAATGAAAATCACAAACAGCAGAGGACCCAGAACTGATCCCTGCGGTACACCACTGGTAACTGGGATCCAGGCTGAATATTTGCCATCCACCACCACTCTCTGACTTCTATCGGTTAGCCAGTTCGTTATCCAACTGGCCAAATTTCCCACTATCCCATGCCTCCTTATTTTGTGCAGAAGCCTACCATGGGGAACTTTATCAAATGCCTTACTAAAATCCATGTACACTACATCCACTGCTTTACCTTCATCCACATGCTTGGTCACCTCCTCAAAGAATTCAATAAGATTCGTAAGGCAAGACCTACCCCTCACAAATCCGTGCTGACTCTCCCTAATCAAGCAGTGTCTTTCCAGATGCTCAGAAATCCTATCCTTCAGTACCCTTTCCATTACTTTGCCCACCACCGAAGTAAGACTAACTGGCCTGTAATTCCCAGGGTTATCCCTAGTTCCTTTTTTGAACAGGGGCACGACATTCGCCACTCTCCAATCCCCTGGTACCACCCCTGTTGACAATGAGGACGAAAAGATAATTGCCAGCGGCTCTGCAATTTCATCTCTTGCTTCCCATAGAATCCTTGGATATATCCCGTCAGGCCCGGGGAACTTGTCTATCCTTAAGTTTTTCAAAATGCCCAACACATCTTCCTTCCTAACAAGTATTTCCTCGAGCTTACCAATCTGTTTCACACTGTCCTCTCCAACAATATCGCCCCTCTCATTTGTAAATACAGAAGAAAAGTACTCATTCAAGACCTCTCCTATCTCTTCAGACTCAATACACAATCTCCCGCTACTGTCCCTGATCGGACCTACCCTAGCTCTAGTCATTCTCATATTTCTCACATATGTGTAAAAGGCCTTGGGGTTTTCCTTGATCCTACCCGCCAAAGATTGTTCATGCCCTCTCTTAGCTCTCCTAATCCCTTTCTTCAGTTCCCTCCTGGCTATCTTGTATCCCTCCAATGCCCTGTCTGAACCTTGTTTCCTCAGCCTTACATAAGTCACCTTTTTCCTCTTAACAAGACATTCAAACTCTCTTGTCAACCATGGTTCCCTCACTCGACCATCTCTTCCCTGCCTGACAGGGACATACATATCAAGGACACGTAGCACCTGTTCCTTGAACAAGTTCCACATTTCACTTGTGTCCTTCCCTGCCAGCCTATGTTCCCAACTTATGCACTTCAATTCTTGTCTGACAACATCGTATTTACCCTTCCCCCAATTGTGAACCTTGCCCTGTTGCACGTACCTATCCCTCTCCATTACTAAAGTGAAAGTCACAGAATTGTGGTCACTATCTCCAAAATGCTCCCCCACTAACAAATCTATCACTTGCCCTGGTTCATTACCCAGTACTAAATCCAATATTGCCCCTCCTCTGGTTGGACAATCTACATACTGTGTTAGAAAAGCTTCCTGGACACACTGCACAAACACCACCCCATCCAAACTATTTGATCTGAAGAGTTTCCATTCAATATTTGGGAAGTTAAAGTCGCCCATGACTACTACCCTATGACTTCTGCACCTTTCCAAAATCTGTTTCCCAATCTGTTCCTCCACATCTCTGCTACTATTGGGGGGCCTATAGTTTACTCCTAACAAGGTGACTGCTCCTTTCCTATTTCTGACTTCAACCCATACTACCTCAATAGGGTGATACTCCTCGATTGCCTTTCTGCAGCTGTTATACTATCTCTAATTAATAATGCCACCCCCCACCTCTTTTACCACCCTCCCTAATCTTATTGAAACATCTATAACCAGGGACCTCCAACAACCATTTCTGCCCCTCTTCTATCCAAGTTTCCGTGATGGCCACCACATCGTAGTCCCAAGTACCGATCCATGCCTTCAGTTCACCCACCTTATTCCTGATGCTTCTTGCGTTGAAGTATACACACTTCAACCCATCTCCGTGCCTGCAAATACTCTCCTTTGTCAGTGTTCCCTTCCCCACTGCCTCATTACAAGCTTTGGCGTCCTGAATATCGACTACCTTAGTTGCTGGACTACAAATCTGGTTCCCATTCCCCTGCCAAATTAGTTTAAACCCTCCCGAAGAGTACTAGCAAACCTCCCTCCCAGGGAATTTTACATTGGACAGTGTAGGGCACTGTTTCATTGTACTGTATTTAATGTCGGGTTCTGTTTAATTTTACATTGGTCAGTGTAGGGCACTGTTTCATTGTACTGTATTTAATGTCGGGTTCTGTTTAATTATACATTGTTCAGTGTAGGGCACTGTTTCATTGATCTGTATTGAATGTCGGGCTCTGTTTAATTTTACATTGTTGACTCAAAGGCACTATTTCATTGTACTGTATTTAATGTCGGGCTCTATTTAATGTTACCTTGTTCACTGTAGGGCACTGTTTCATTGTACCGTATTTAAACAGAGCTCGACATTAAATACGGTACAAAGAAACAGTGCCCTACACTGAACAATGTAAAATTAATCAGAGCCCGACATTAAATACAGAACAATGAAACAGTGCCCGAGAGTGTACAAAGTAAAGTTAAACAGAGCCCGAGATTAAATACAGTTCAATGAAACAGTGCCCTACAGTAAACAATGTATAATTAAACAGAGCCCGACATTAAATACAGGACAATGAAACAGTGCCCTACAGTGAACAAAGTAAAATTAAACAGAGCCCGACATTAAACAGGCTTCTACTTCTAGGCACTTGCAGCTGGAGCTTGTTAATTAGTTAATTGGATTAGGTCAGTTTGTCAGAGGCTAGATTCACAGTATAAAAGTGATCCCCTACAGTGCAGACTTTGGTTGCACTGAGTGCTGAATTTGGTGCTTTTTGAGTGCGATAGTGAGAGTTTGGTGACCGAGGGAATTAGGTGAGGAGGGAGTAAGGTGCTCCTTTCATTTTGTTTCCGACATTTCCGCAAAGAGTGCGAAGAGATCCAGGAGTTTACAGGAAGTGTAGCTGACTGGGAGCAGAGTCGGAGGGCGGAGATCTAGTTAGTCCACAGGGCAGCTATATTCTGTCAGGTAAGAGGGGATGGAGGCTAGGCCAGTTACATGCTCCTCCTGTAGGATGTGGGTGGTGAGGGATACCACCGGTGTCCCCGCTGACTATACCTGCGGGAAGTGCACCCAATTTCAGCTCCTCAAAGACCGTGTTAGGGAACTGGAGCTGAAGCTGGATGAACTTCGGATCAACCGGGAGGCAGAGGGGGTGATTGAGAAGAGTTACACGGAGGGAACCACACCAAGGTACAGGACAAGAATAGCTGGGTTACAGTCAGGGGGAAAGAAACAAACAGGCAGACTGTGCAGGGATCCCTCGTGGCCGTTCCCCTTCAAAACAAGTATACCGTTTTGGATGCTGTTGGGGGGGATGACCTACCGGGGGAAGGCCCGAGCGGCCAGGTCTCTGGCACTGAGTCTGGCTCTGGGGCTCAGAAGGGAAGGGGGGAGAATAGAAAAGCAATAGTTGTAGGAGATTCAATGGTTAGGGGAATAGATAGGAGATTCTGTGGTCGCGAGCGAGACTCCCGGAAGGTATGTTACCTCCCGGGTGCCAGGGCCAGGGATGTCTCGGATCGTGTCTTCAGGTTCCTTCAGGGGGAGGGGGAGCAGCCAGAAGTCGTGGTGCACATTGGTACCAACGACATAGGTAGGAAAAGGGGTGTGGAGATAATAAACAAGTTTAAGGAGTTAGGCTGGAAGTTGAAAGCCAGGACAGACAGAGTTGTCATCTCTGGTTTGTTGCCGGTGCCACGTGATAGCGAGGCTAGGAATAGGGAGAGAGTGCAGTTGAACACGTGGCTGCAGGAATGGTGTAGGAGGGAGGGCTTCAGGTATTTGGATAATTGGAGCGCATTCTGGGGAAGGTGGGACCTGTACAAGCAGGACCGGTTGCATCTGAACCAGAGGGGCACCAATATCCTGGGAGGAAGGTTTGCTAGTACTCTTCGGGAGGGTTTAAAATAATTTGGCAGGGTAATGGGAACCGGATTTGTAGTCCTGCAACTAAGGTAGCCGATATTCAGGACGCCAAAGCTTGTAATGAGGCAGTGGGGAAGGGAACACTGACAAAGGAGAGTATTTGCAGGCACGGAGATGGGTTGAAGTGTGTATACTTCAACGCAAGAAGCATCAGGAATAAGGTGGGTGAACTTAAGGCATGGATCGGTACTTGGGACTACGATGTGGTGGCCATCACGGAAACTTGGATAGAAGAGGGGCAGAAATGGTTGTTGGAGGTCCCTGGTTATAGATGTTTCAATAAGATTAGGGAGGGTGGTAAAAGAGGTGGGGGGGCGTGGCATTATTAATTAGAGATAGTATAACAGCTGCAGAAAGGCAGTTTGAGGAGTATCACCCTATTGAGGTAGTATGGGTTGAAGTCAGAAATAGGAAAGGAGCAGTCACCTTGTTAGGAGTTTTCTATAGACCCCCCAATAGTAGCAGAGATGTGGAGGAACAGATTGGGAAACAGGTTTTGGAAAGGTGCAGAAGTCATAGGGTAGTAGTCATGGGCGACTTTAACTTCCCAAATATTGAGTGGAAACTCTTTAGATCAAATAGTTTGGATGGGGTGGTGTTTGTGCAGTGTGTCCAGGAAGCTTTTCTAACACAGTATGCAGATTGTCCAACCAGAGGAGGGGCAATATTGGATTTAGTACTGGGTAATGAACCAGGGCAAGTGATAGATTTGTTAGTGGGGGAGCATTTTGGAGATAGTGACCACAATTCTGTGACTTTCACTTTAGTAATGGAGAGGGATAGGTACGTGCAACAGGGCAAGGTTCACAATTGGGGGAAGGGTAAATACGATGTTGTCAGACAAGAATTGAAGTGCATAAGTTGGGAACATAGGCTGGCAGGGAAGGACACAAGTGAAATGTGGAACTTGTTCAAGGAACAGGTGCTACGTGTCCTTGATATGTATGTCCCTGTCAGGCAGGGAAGAGATGGTCGAGTGAGGGAACCATGGTTGACAAGAGAGGTTGAATGCCTTGTTAAGAGAAAAAATGTGACTTATGTAAGGCTGAGGAAACAAGGTTCAGACAGGGCATTGGAGGGATACAAGATAGCCAGGAGGGAACTGAAGAAAGGGATTAGGAGAGCTAAGAGAGGGCATGAACAATCTTTGGCGGGTAGGATCAAGGAAAACCCCAAGGCCTTTTAAACATATGTGAGAAATATGAGAATGACTAGAGCGAGGGTAGGTCCGATCAAGGACAGTAGCGGGAGATTGTGTGTTGAGTCTGAAGAGATAGGAGAGGTCTTGAATGAGTACTTTTCTTCTGTATTTACAAATGAGAGGGGCGATATTGTTGGAGAGGACAGTGTGAAACAGATTGGTAAGCTCGAGGAAATACTTGTTAGGAAGGAAGATGTGTTGGGCATTTTGAAAAACTTGAGGATAGACAAGTCCCCCGGGCCTGACGGGATATATCCAAGGATTCTATGGGAAGCAAGAGATGAAATTGCAGAGCCGTTGGCAATTATCTTTTCGTCCTCACTGTCAACAGGGGTGGTACCAGGGGATTGGAGAGTGGCGAATGTCGTGCCCCTGTTCAAAAAAGGAACTAGGGATAACCCTGGGAATTACAGGCCAGTTAGTCTTACTTCGGTGGTAGGCAAAGTAATGGAAAGGGTACTGAAGGATAGGAATTCTGAGCATCTGGAAAGACACTGCTTGGTTAGGGATAGTCAGCACGGATTTGTGAGGGGTAGGTCTTGCCTTACGAATCTTATTGAATTCTTTGAGGAGGTGACCAAGCATGTGGATGAAGGTAAAGCAGTGGATGTCGTGTACATGGATTTTAGTAAGGCATTTGATAAAGTTCCCCATGGTAGGCTTCTGCACAAAGTAAGGAGGCATGGGATAGTGGGAAATTTGGCCAGTTGGATAACGAACTGGCTAACCGATAGAAGTCAGAGAGTGGTGGTGGATGGCAAATATTCAGACTGGATCCCAGTTTCCAGTGGTGTACCGCAGGGATCAGTTCTGGGTCCTCTGCTGTTTGTGATTTTCATTAATGACTTGGATGGGGGAGTTGAAGGGTGGGTCAGTAAATTTGCAGACGATACGAAGATTGGTGGAGTTGTGGATAGTAAGGAGGGCTGTTGTCGGCTGCAAAGAGACATAGATAGTATGCAGAGCTGGGCTGAGAAGTGGCAGATGGAGTTTAACCCTGAAAAGTGTGAGGTTGTCCATTTTGGAAGGACAAATATGAATGCGGAATACAGGGTTAACGGTAGAGTTCTTGGCATTGTGGAGGAGCAGAGAGACCTTGGGGTCTATGTTCAGACATCTTTGAAAGTTGCCACTCAAGTGGATAGAGCTGTGAAGAAGACCTATGGTGTGCTCGCGTTCATTAACAGAGAGATTGAACTTAAGAGCCATGAGGTAATGATGCAGCTGTACAAAACTTTGGTAAGGCCACATTTGGAGTACTGTGTACAGTTCTGGTCGCCTCATTTTAGGAAGGATATGGAAGTTCTGGAAAAGGTGCAAAGAAGATTTACCAGGATGTTGCCTGGAATGGAGAGTAGGTCTTACGAGGAAAGGTTGAGGGTGCTAGGCCTTTTCTCATTCGAGCGGAGAAGGATGAGGGGCGACTTGATAGAGGTTTATAAGATGATCAGGGGAATAGATAGAGTAGACAGTCAGAGACTTTTTCCCCAGGTGGAACACACCATTACAAGGGGACATAAATTTAAGGTGAAAGGTGGAAGATACAGGAGGGATATCATAGGTAGGTTCTTTACCCAGAGAGTAGTGGGGGCATGGAATGCACTGCCTGTGGAAGCAGTTGAGTCGGAAACATTAGGGACCTTCAAGCAGCTGTTGGATAGGTACATGGATTACGGGAAAATGATATAGTGTAGATTTATTTGTTCTTAAGGGCAGCACGGTAGCATTGTGGGGAGCACAATTGCTTCACAGATCCATGGTCCCAGGTTCGATTGCAGCTTGGGTCATTCTCTGTGCGGTGTCTGCACGTCCTCCCCGTGTCTGCGTGGGTTTCCTCCGGGTGCTCCGGTTTCCTCCCACAGTCCAAAGATGTGCGGGTTTGGTGAATTGGCCAATGATAAATTGCCCTAATCCAAATTGCCCTTGGTGTTGGGTGGAGGTGTTGAGTTTGGGTAGGGTGCTCGTTCCAAGAGCTGGTGCAGACTCAAAGGGCCGAATGGCCTCCTTCTGCACTGTAAATTCAATGATTATCTATGATTAATCTAGGACAAAGGTTCGGCACAACATCGTGGGCCGAAGGGCCTGTTCTGTGCTGTATTTTCTATGTTCTATGTTCTATTAAATACACAACAATGAAACAGTGCCCTACAGTGTACAAAGTAAAGTTAAACAGAGCCCGACATTAAATACAGTACAATGAAACATTGCCCTACAGTGAACAAGGTCAAATTAAACAGAGCCAGACATTAAATACGGTACAATGAAACAGTGTCCTACACTGAACAATGTAAAATTAAACAGAACCCGACATTAAATACAGGACAATGAAACAGTGCCCTACACTGACCAATGTAAAATTAAACAGAGCCCGACATTAAATACAGTACAATCAAACAGTGCCCTACAGTGAACAAGGTCAAATTAAACAGAGCCAGACATTAAATACGGTACAATGAAACAGTGTCCTACACTGAACAATGTAAAATTAAACAGAACACGACATTAAATACAGGACAATGAAACAGTGCCCTACACTGACCAATGTAAAATTAAACAGAGCCCGACATTAAATACAGATCAATGAAACAGTGCCCTACAGTGAACAATGTAAAATTAAACAGAGCCCGACATTAAATGCAGTACAATGAAACAGTGTCCTACACTGACCAAAGCAAAATTAAACAGCGCCCGACATTAAACATGGTTCAATGAAACAGTGCCCTACACTGAACAATGTAAAATTAAACAGAGCCCGACATTAAATACAGATCAATGAAACAGTGTTCTACACTGAACAATGTAAATTTAAACAGAGCCCGACATTAAATACGATACAATGAAACGGTGCCCTACAATCAACAATGTAAAATTAAACAGAGCCCGACATTAAATACAGTACAATGAAACAGTGCCCTACAATCAACAATGTAAAATTAAACAGAGCCCGACATTAAATACGGTACAATGAAACAGTGCCCTACAGTGTACAAAGTAAAATTAAACAGAGCCCGACATTAAATACGGTACAATGAAACAGTGCCCTACAGTGAACAAGGTAAAATTAAAAAGAGCCAGACATTAAATACGGTACAATGAAACATTGCTCTACACTGAACAATGTAAAATTAAACAGAGCCCGACATTAAATACGGTACAATGAAACGGTGCCCTACAGTGTACAAAGTAAAATTAAACAGAGCCCGACATTAAATACGGTACAATGAAACAGTGCCCTACAGTGAACAAGGTAAAATTAAACAGAGCCCGACATTAAATACGGTACAATGAAACAGTGCCCTACAGTGAACAATGTACAATTAAACACAGCCCGACATTCAATACGGTACAATGAAACAGTGCCCTACAGTGAACAATGTACAATTAAACACAGCCCGACATTAAATACGGTAAAATGAAACAGTGCCCTACACTGAACAAGGTAAAATTAAAAAGAGCACGACATTAAATACAGTACAATGTAACAGTGCCCTCAACTGAGCAAGGAAAAATTAAACACAGCCCGACATTAAATACGGTACAATGAAACAGTGCCCTACAGTGAACAATGTACAATTAAACACAGCCCGACATTAAATACGGTACAATGAAACAGTGCCCTACACTGAACAAGGTAAAATTAAACAGAGCCCGACATTAAATACGGTACAATGAAACAGTGCCCTACACTGAAGAAGGTAAAATTAAACACAGCCTGACATTAAATACGGTACAATGAAACAGTGACCTACAGTGAACAATGTACAATGAAACACAGCCCGACAGTAAATACGGTACAATGAAACAGTGCCCTACACTGAACAAGGTAAAATTTAACAGAGCCCGACATTAAATACGATACAATGAAACAGTGCCCTACAATGAACAAGGTAAAATTAAACAGAGCCCGACATTAAATACGGTACAATGAAACAGTGCCCTACAGTGAACAATGTAAAATAAAACACAGCCCGACATTAAATACGGTACAATTAATCAGTGCCCTACCAGCACCAATGTAAAATTAAACAGAGCCCGACATTAAATACGGTACAATGAAATAGTGCCCTACAGTGAACAAAGTAAAATTAAACAGAGCCCGACATTAAATACAGTACAATGACACAGAGCTCTAATGTGAACAATGTAAAATAAAACAGAGCCCGACATTAAATACGGTACAATTAAACAGTGCCCTACACTGAACAAGGTAAAATTAAACAGAGCCAGACATTAAATACGGTACAATGAAACAGTGTCCTAAACTGAACAATGTAAAATTAAACAGAACCCGACATTAAATACAGGACAATGAAACAGTGCCCTACACTGACCAATGTAAAATTAAACAGAGCCCGACATTAAATACAGATCAATGAAACAGTGCCCTACAGTGAACAATGTAAAATTAAACAGAGCCCGACATTAAATGCAGTACAATGAAACAGTGTCCTACACTGACCAAAGCAAAATTAAACAGCGCCCGACATTAAACATGGTTCAATGAAACAGTGCCCTACACTGAACAAGGTAAAATTAAACAGAGCCCGACATTAAATACAGATCAATGAAACAGTGCTCTACACTGAACAATGTAAAATTAAACAGAGCCCGACATTAAATACGATACAATGAAACGGTGCCCTACAATCAACAATGTAAAATTAAACAGAGCCCGACATTAAATACAGTACAATGAAACAGTGCCCTACAATCAACAATGTAAAATTAAACAGAGCCCGACATTAAATACGGTACAATGAAACAGTGCCCTACAGTGTACAAAGTAAAATTAAACAGAGCCCGACATTAAATACGGTACAATGAAACAGTGCCCTACAGTGAACAAGGTAAAATTAAAAAGAGCCAGACATTAAATACGGTACAATGAAACATTGCTCTACACTGAACAATGTAAAATTAAACAGAGCCCGACATTAAATACGGTACAATGAAACGGTGCCCTACAGTGTACAAAGTAAAATTAAACAGAGCCCGACATTAAATACGGTACAATGAAACAGTGCCCTACAGTGAACAAGGTAAAATTAAACAGAGCCCGACATTAAATACGGTACAATGAAACAGTGCCCTACAGTGAACAATGTACAATTAAACACAGCCCGACATTCAATACGGTACAATGAAACAGTGCCCTACAGTGAACAATGTACTATTAAACACAGCCCGACATTAAATACGGTAAAATGATACAGTGCCCTACACTGAACAAGGTAAAATTAAAAAGAGCACGACATTAAATACAGTACAATGTAACAGTGCCCTCAACTGAGCAAGGAAAAATTAAACACAGCCCGACATTAAATACGGTACAATGAAACAGTGCCCTACAGTGAACAATTAAACACAGCCCGACATTAAATACGGTACAATGAAACAGTGCCCTACACTGAACAAGGTAAAATTAAACAGAGCCCGACATTAAATACGGTACAATGAAACAGTGCCCTACACTGAAGAAGGTAAAATTAAACACAGCCTGACATTAAATACGGTACAATGAAACAGTGACCTACAGTGAACAATGTACAATGAAACACAGCCCGACAGTAAATACGGTACAATGAAACAGTGCCCTACACTGAACAAGGTAAAATTTAACAGAGCCCGACATTAAATACGATACAATGAAACAGTGCCCTACAATGAACAAGGTAAAATTAAACAGAGCCCGACATTAAATACGGTACAATGAAATAGTGCCCTACAGTGAACAAAGTAAAATTAAACAGAGCCCGACATTAAATACAGTACAATGACACAGAGCTCTAATGTGAACAATGTAAAATAAAACAGAGCCCGACATTAAATACGGTACAATTAAACAGTGCCCTACACTGAACAAGGTAAAATTAAACAGAGCCAGACATTAAATACGGTACAATGAAACAGTGTCCTACACGGAACAATGTAAAATTAAACAGAACCCGACATTAAATACAGGACAATGAAACAGTGCCCTACACTGACCAATGTAAAATTAAACAGAGCCCGACATTAAATACAGTACAATGAAACAGTGCCCTACAGTGAACAAGGTCAAATTAAACAGAGCCAGACATTAAATACGGTACAATGAAACAGTGTCCTACACTGAACAATGTAAAATTAAACAGAACACGACATTAAATACAGGACAATGAAACAGTGCCCTACACTGACCAATGTAAAATTAAACAGAGCCCGACATTAAATACAGATCAATGAAACAGTGCCCTACAGTGAACAATGTAAAATTAAACAGAGCCCGACATTAAATGCAGTACAGTGAAACAGTGTGCTACACTGACCAAAGCAAAATTAAACAGCGCCCGACATTAAACATGGTTCAATGAAACAGTGCCCTACACTGAACAATGTAAAATTAAACAGAGCCCGACATTAAATACAGATCAATGAAACAGTGCTCTACACTGAACAATGTAAAATTAAACAGAGCCCGACATTAAATACGATACAATGAAACGGTGCCCTACAATCAACAATGTAAAATTAAACAGAGCCCGACATTAAATACAGTACAATGAAACAGTGCCCTACAATCAACAATGTACAATTAAACAGAGCCCGACATTAAATACGGTACAATGAAACAGTGCCCTACAGTGAACAATGTAAAATAAAACACAGCCCGACATTAAATACGGTACAATTAATCAGTGCCCTACCAGCAACAATGTAAAATTAAACAGAGCCCGACATTAAATACGGTACAATGAAATAGTGCCCTACAGTGAACAAAGTAAAATTAAACAGAGCCCGACATTAAATACAGTACAATGACACAGAGCTCTAATGTGAACAATGTAAAATAAAACAGAGCCCGACATTAAATACGGTACAATTAAACAGTGCCCTACACTGAACAAGGTAAAATTAAACAGAGCTCGACATTAAATGCGGTACAATGAAACAGTGCCCTACAAGCAACAAGGAAAAATTAAACAGAGCCCGACATTAAATACGGTACAATGAAACAGTGCCCTACACTGAAGAAGGTAAAATTAAACACAGCCTGACATTAAATACGGTACAATGAAACAGTGACCTACAGTGAACAATGTACAATGAAACACAGCCCGACAGTAAATACGGTACAATGAAACAGTGCCCTACACTGAACAAGGTAAAATTTAACAGAGCCCGACATTAAATACGATACAATGAAACAGTGCCCTACAATGAACAAGGTAAAATTAAACAGAGCCCGACATTAAATACGGTACAATGAAACAGTGCCCTACAGTGAACAATGTAAAATAAAACACAGCCCGACATTAAATACGGTACAATTAATCAGTGCCCTACCAGCACCAATGTAAAATTAAACAGAGCCCGACATTAAATACGGTACAATGAAATAGTGCCCTACAGTGAACAAAGAAAAATTAAACAGAGCCCGACATTAAATACAGTACAATGACACAGAGCTCTAATGTGAACAATGTAAAATAAAACAGAGCCCGACATTAAATACGGTACAATTAAACAGTGCCCTACACTGAACAAGGTAAAATTAAACAGAGCCAGACATTAAATACGGTACAATGAAACAGTGTCCTAAACTGAACAATGTAAAATTAAACAGAACCCGACATTAAATACAGGACAATGAAACAGTGCCCTACACTGACCAATGTAAAATTAAACAGAGCCCGACATTAAATACAGATCAATGAAACAGTGCCCTACAGTGAACAATGTAAAATTAAACAGAGCCCGACATTAAATGCAGTACAATGAAACAGTGTCCTACACTGACCAAAGCAAAATTAAACAGCGCCCGACATTAAACATGGTTCAATGAAACAGTGCCCTACACTGAACAAGGTAAAATTAAACAGAGCCCGACATTAAATACAGATCAATGAAACAGTGCTCTACACTGAACAATGTAAAATTAAACAGAGCCCGACATTAAATACGATACAATGAAACGGTGCCCTACAATCAACAATGTAAAATTAAACAGAGCCCGACATTAAATACAGTACAATGAAACAGTGCCCTACAATCAACAATGTAAAATTAAACAGAGCCCGACATTAAATACGGTACAATGAAACAGTGCCCTACAGTGTACAAAGTAAAATTAAACAGAGCCCGACATTAAATACGGTACAATGAAACAGTGCCCTACAGTGAACAAGGTAAAATTAAAAAGAGCCAGACATTAAATACGGTACAATGAAACATTGCTCTACACTGAACAATGTAAAATTAAACAGAGCCCGACATTAAATACGGTACAATGAAACGGTGCCCTACAGTGTACAAAGTAAAATTAAACAGAGCCCGACATTAAATACGGTACAATGAAACAGTGCCCTACAGTGAACAAGGTAAAATTAAACAGAGCCCGACATTAAATACGGTACAATGAAACAGTGCCCTACAGTGAACAATGTACAATTAAACACAGCCCGACATTCAATACGGTACAATGAAACAGTGCCCTACAGTGAACAATGTACTATTAAACACAGCCCGACATTAAATACGGTAAAATGATACAGTGCCCTACACTGAACAAGGTAAAATTAAAAAGAGCACGACATTAAATACAGTACAATGTAACAGTGCCCTCAACTGAGCAAGGAAAAATTAAACACAGCCCGACATTAAATACGGTACAATGAAACAGTGCCCTACAGTGAACAATTAAACACAGCCCGACATTAAATACGGTACAATGAAACAGTGCCCTACACTGAACAAGGTAAAATTAAACAGAGCCCGACATTAAATACGGTACAATGAAACAGTGCCCTACACTGAAGAAGGTAAAATTAAACACAGCCTGACATTAAATACGGTACAATGAAACAGTGACCTACAGTGAACAATGTACAATGAAACACAGCCCGACAGTAAATACGGTACAATGAAACAGTGCCCTACACTGAACAAGGTAAAATTTAACAGAGCCCGACATTAAATACGATACAATGAAACAGTGCCCTACAATGAACAAGGTAAAATTAAACAGAGCCCGACATTAAATACGGTACAATGAAATAGTGCCCTACAGTGAACAAAGTAAAATTAAACAGAGCCCGACATTAAATACAGTACAATGACACAGAGCTCTAATGTGAACAATGTAAAATAAAACAGAGCCCGACATTAAATACGGTACAATTAAACAGTGCCCTACACTGAACAAGGTAAAATTAAACAGAGCCAGACATTAAATACGGTACAATGAAACAGTGTCCTACACTGAACAATGTAAAATTAAACAGAACCCGACATTAAATACAGGACAATGAAACAGTGCCCTACACTGACCAATGTAAAATTAAACAGAGCCCGACATTAAATACAGTACAATGAAACAGTGCCCTACAGTGAACAAGGTCAAATTAAACAGAGCCAGACATTAAATACGGTACAATGAAACAGTGTCCTACACTGAACAATGTAAAATTAAACAGAACACGACATTAAATACAGGACAATGAAACAGTGCCCTACACTGACCAATGTAAAATTAAACAGAGCCCGACATTAAATACAGATCAATGAAACAGTGCCCTACAGTGAACAATGTAAAATTAAACAGAGCCCGACATTAAATGCAGTACAATGAAACAGTGTGCTACACTGACCAAAGCAAAATTAAACAGCGCCCGACATTAAACATGGTTCAATGAAACAGTGCCCTACACTGAACAATGTAAAATTAAACAGAGCCCGACATTAAATACAGATCAATGAAACAGTGCTCTACACTGAACAATGTAAAATTAAACAGAGCCCGACATTAAATACGATACAATGAAACGGTGCCCTACAATCAACAATGTAAAATTAAACAGAGCCCGACATTAAATACAGTACAATGAAACAGTGCCCTACAATCAACAATGTACAATTAAACAGAGCCCGACATTAAATACGGTACAATGAAACAGTGCCCTACAGTGAACAATGTAAAATAAAACACAGCCCGACATTAAATACGGTACAATTAATCAGTGCCCTACCAGCAACAATGTAAAATTAAACAGAGCCCGACATTAAATACGGTACAATGAAATAGTGCCCTACAGTGAACAAAGTAAAATTAAACAGAGCCCGACATTAAATACAGTACAATGACACAGAGCTCTAATGTGAACAATGTAAAATAAAACAGAGCCCGACATTAAATACGGTACAATTAAACAGTGCCCTACACTGAACAAGGTAAAATTAAACAGAGCTCGACATTAAATGCGGTACAATGAAACAGTGCCCTACAAGCAACAAGGAAAAATTAAACAGAGCCCGACATTAAATACGGTACAATGTACCAGTGCCCTCCACTGAGCAAGGTAAAATTAAACACAGCCCGACATTAAATACGGTACAATGAAACAGTGCCCTACAGTGAACAATGTACAATTAAACACAGCCCGACATTACAAACAGTACAATGAAACAGTGACCTACAGTAAACAAGGCAAAATTAAACAGAGCCCGACATTAAATACAGTACAATGAAACAGTGCCCTACACTGAACAATGTAAAATTAAACAGAGCCCGACATTAAATACGGTACAATGAAACAGTGCCCTACAGTAAACAAGGTAAAATTAAACAGAGCCCGACATTAAATACGGGACAATGAAACAGTGACCTACAGTAAACAAGGCAAAATTAAACAGAGCCCGACACTAAATACAGTACAATGAAACAGTGCCCTACACTGAACAATGTAAAATTAAACATAGCCCGACATTAAATACGGTACAATGAAACAGTGCCCTACACTGAACAATGTAAAATTAAACACAGCCCGACATTAAATACGGTACAATGAAACAGTGCCCTACAAGCAACAAGGAAAAATTAAACAGAGCCCGACATTAAATACGGTACAATGAAACAGTGCCCTACAGTGAACAATGTACAATTAAACACAGCCCGACATTACAAACAGTACATTGAAACAGTGACCTACAGTAAACAAGGCAAAATTAAACAGAGCCCGACATTAAATACAGTACAATGAAACAGTGCCCTACACTGAACAATGTAAAATTGAACAGAGCCCGACATTAAATACGGTATAATGAAACAGTGCCCTACAGTAAACAAGGTAAAATTAAACAGAGCCCGACATTAAATACGGGACAATGAAACAGTGACCTACAGTAAACAAGGCAAAATTAAACAGAGCCCGACACTAAATACAGTACAATGAAACAGTGCCCTACACTGAACAATGTAAAATTAAACATAGCCCGACATTAAATACGGTACAATGAAACAGTGCCCTACACTGAACAATGTAAAATTAAACACAGCCCGACATTAAATACGGTACAATGAAACAGTGCCCTACAGTGAACAATGTAAAATTAAACAGAGCCCGACATTAAATACAGTACAATGAAACAGTGCCCTACAGTGAACAATGTAAAATTAAACACAGCCCGACATTAAATACAGTGCAATGAAACAGTGCCCTACAGTGAACAATGTAAAATTAAATAGAGCCCGACATTAAATACGGTACAATGAAACAGTGCCCTACACTGAACAATGTAAAATTAAACAGAGCCCGACATTAAACACGGTACAATGAAACAGTGACCTACAGTAAACAAGGCAAAATTAAACAGAGCCCGACACTAAATACAGTACAATGAAACAGTGCCCTACAGTGAAGAATGTAAAATTAAACACAGCCCGACATTAAATACGGTACAATGAAACAGTGCCCTACAGTGAACAATGTAAAATTAAACACAGCCCGACATTAAATACGGTGCAATGAAACAGGGCCCTACAGTGAACAATGTAAAATTAAACAGAGCCCGACATTAAATACAGTACAATGAAACAGTGCCCTACAGTGAACAATGTAAAATTAAACACAGCCCGACATTAAATACAGTGCAATGAAACAGTGCCCTACAGTGAACAATGTAAAATTAAATAGAGCCCGACATTAAATACGGTCCAATGAAACAGTGACCTACAGTAAACAAGGCAAAATTAAACAGAGCCCGACATTAAATACGGTACAATGAAACAGTGCCCTACACTGAACAATGTAAAATTAAACATAGCCCGACATTAAATACGGTACAATGAAACAGTGCCCTACACTGAACAATGTAAAATTAAACACAGCCCGACATTAAATACGGTAAAATGAAACAGTGCCCTACAGTGAACAAGGTAAAATTAAATAAAGCCCGACATTAAATATAGTACTATGAAACAGTGCCCTACAGTGAACAAGGTAACATTAAACAGAACCCGACATTAAATACGGTACAATGAAACAGTGCCCTACAGTGAACAATGTAAAATTAAACAGAGCCCGACATTAAATACAGTACAATGAAACAGTGCCCTACAGTGAACAATGTAAAATTAAACACAGCCCGACATTAAATACAGTGCAATGAAACAGTGCCCTACAGTGAACAATGTAAAATTAAATAGAGCCCGACATTAAATACGGTACAATGAAACAGTGACCTACAGTAAACAAGGCAAAATTAAACAGAGCCCGACATTAAATACGGTACAATGAAACAGTGCCCTACACTGAACAATGTAAAATTAAACATAGCCCGACATTAAATACGGTACAATGAAACAGTGCCCTACACTGAACAATGTAAAATTAAACACAGCCCGACATTAAATACGGTAAAATGAAACAGTGCCCTACAGTGAACAAGGTAACATTAAACAGAACCCGACATTAAATACGGTACAATAAAACACTGCCCTACACTGAACAATGTAAAATTAAACACAGCCCGACATTAAATACGGTGCAATGAATCAGTGCCCTACACTGAACAATGTAAAATTAAACACAGCCCGACATTAAATACGGTACAATGAATCAGTGCCCGACACTGAACAATGTAAAATTAAACAGAGCCCGACATTAAATACGGTACAATGAAACAGTGACCTACAGTAAACAAGACAAAATTAAGCAGAGCGCGCCATTAAATACAGTACAATGAAACAGTGACCTACAGTAAACAAGGCAAAATTAAACAGAGTCCGACATTAAATACAGATCAATGAAACAGTGCCCTACACTGAACAATGTAAAAATAAACAGAGCCCGACATTAAATACGGGACAATGAAACAGTGCCCGACAGTGAACAAGGTAAAATTAAACAGAGCCCAGCATTAAATACAGCACAATGAAACAATGCCCTACAGTGAAGAATGTAAAATTAAACACATCCCGACATTAAATACCGTACAATGAAACAGTGACCTACAGTGAACAATGTAAAATTAAACATAGCCCGACATTAAATACGGTACAATGAAACAGTGCCCTACAGTGAACTATGTAAAATTAAACAGAGCACGACATTAAATACAGTACAATGTAACAGTGCCCTCAACTGAGCAAGGAAAAATTAAACACAGCCCGACATTAAATAAGGTACAATGAAACAGTGCCCTACAGTGAACAATGTACAATTAAACACAGCCCGACATTAAATACGGTACAATGAAACAGTGCCCTACAGTGAACAATGTACAATTAAACAGAGCCCGACATTAAATACGGTAAAATGAAACAGTGCCCTACACTGAAGAAGGTAAAATTAAACACAGCCTGACATTAAATACGGTACAATGAAACAGTGCGCTACAGTGAACAATGTACAATGAAACACAGCCCGACAGTAAATACGGTACAATGAAACAGTGCCCTACACTGAACAAGGTAAAATTTAACAGAGCCCGACATTAAATACGATACAATGAAACAGTGCCCTACACTGAACAAGGTAAAATTAAACAGAGCCCGACATTAAATACGGTACAATGAAACAGTGCCCTACAGTGAACAATGTAAAATTAAACACAGCCCGACATTAAATACGGTACAATTAATCAGTGCCCTACCAGCAACAATGTAAAATTAAACAGAGCCCGACATTAAATACGGTACAATGAAACAGTGCCCTACAGTGAACAAAGTAAAATTAAACAGAGCCCGACATTAAATACAGTACAATGAAACAGTGCCCTACAGTGAACAATGTAAAATTAAACAGAGCCCGACATTAAATACGGTACAATGAAACAGTGCCCTACAGTGAACAATGTAAAATTAAACAGAGCCCGACATTAAATACGGTACAATTAATCAGTGCCCTACCAGCAACAATGTAAAATTAAACAGAGCCCGACATTAAATACGGTACAATTAAACAGTGCCCTACAGTGAACAATGTAAAATTAAACAGAGCTCGACATTAAATACGGTACAATGAATCAGTGCCCTACACTGAACAAGGTAACATTAAACATAGCCCGACATTAAATACGGTACAATGAAACAGTGCCCTACACTGAACAATGTAACATTAAACAGAGCCCGACATCAAATACGGGACAATGAAACAGTGCCGACAGTGAACAAGGTAAAATTAAACAGAGCCCAACATTAAATACAGCACAATGAAAAGATGCCCTACAGTGAAGAATGTAAAATTAAACACAGCCCGACATTAAATACAGTCCAATGAAACAGTGACCTACAGTGAACAATGTAAAATTAAACATAGCCCGACATTAAATACGGTACAATGAAACAGTGCCCTACAGTGAACAATGTACAATTAAACACAGCCCGACAGTAAATTCGGTACAATGAAACAGTGCCCTACACTGAACAAGGTAAAATTAAACAGAGCCCGATTTTAAATACGGTACAATGAAACAGTGCCCTGCACTGAACAAGGTAAAATTAAACAGAGCCCGACATTAAATACGGTACAATGAAACAGTGCCCTACACTGAACAATTTAACATTAAACAGAGCCCGACATTAAATACGGGACAATGAAACAGTGCCGACAGTGAACAAGGTAAAATTAAACAGAGCCCAACATTAAATACAGCACAATGAAAAAATGCCCTACAGTGAAGAATGTAAAATTAAACACAGCCCGACATTAAATACAGTACAATGAAACAGTGACCTGCAGTGAACAATGTAAAATTAACCATAGCCCGACATTAAATACGGTACAATGAAAGAGTGCCCTACAGTGAACAATGTACAATTAAACACAGCCCGACATTAAATACGGCACAATGAAACAGTGCCCTACACTGAACAAGGTAAAATTAAACACAGCCCGACATTAAATACGGTACAATGAAACAGTGCCCTACACTGAACAATGCAAAATTAAACACAGCCCGACATTAAATACGGTACAATGAAACAGTGCCCTACACTGAACAAGGTAAAATTAAACAGAGCCCGACATTAAATACAGTACAATGAAACAGTGCCCTACAGTGAACAATGTACAATTAAACACAGCCCGACATTAAATACGGTACAATGAAACAGTGCCCTACAGTGAACAATGTACAATTAAACACAGCCCGACATTAAATACAGTACAATGAATCAGTGCCCTACAGTGAACAATGTAAAATTAAACAGAGCCCGACATTAAATACAGTACAATGAAACAGTGCCCTACAAGCAACGAGGTAAATTTAAACAGAGCTCGACATTAAATACAGCACAATGAAACAGCCCCCTATAGTGAACAATGTAAAATTAAACAGAGCCCGACATTAAATACGGTACAATGAAACAGTGCCCTACAAGCAACAAGGTAAAATTAAACACAGCCCGACATTAAATACAGTGCAATGAAACAGTACCCTACAGTGAACAATGTAAAATTAGCACAGCCCGACATTAAATACAGTACAATGAAACAGTGACCTACAGTGAACAAGGTAAAATTAAACAGAGCCCGACATTAAATACAGTGCAATGAAACAGTGCCCTACAAGCTACAATGTAAAATTAAACAGAGCTCGACATTAAAAACGGTACAATGAAACAGTGCCCTACAAGCAACAAGGTAAAATTAAACAGAGCCCAACATTAAATACGGTTGAATGAAACAGTGCCCTACACTGAACAATGTAAAATTAAACAGAGCACGACATTAAATATTTACAGTGGTCCCTGGGTAGAATATCATCATTTACACTGGTTCCTGGGATATTAATTATTATTTACTGCGGTACTTGGATAGTATATCAATATTTACAGTGGACCACGGGTAGAATATCATTATTTACCGTGGTCCCTGGGTATTATATCATTGTTCAAAGTGCTCCCTGTGTAGAATATCATTATTTACAGTGGTCCCTGGGTCGAATATCATGATTTACAGTGGTCCCTGGGTAGTGTATCATTATTTACAGTGGTCCCTGTGTAGAATATCATTATTTACAGTGATCCCTGGGTATTATATCATTGTTCAAAGTGGTCCCTGTGTAGAATATCATTATTTACAGTGGTCCCTGGGTAGAATATCATTATTTACAGTTGTCCCTGGGTAGTGTATCATTATTTTCAGTGGTCCCTGGGTAGTATATCATTATGTACAGTGATCCCTGGGTATTATATCATTGTTTAAAATGGTCCCTGTGTAGAATTTCATTATTTACATTGGACCACGGGTAGAATATCATTATTTACAATGTACCCTAGGTAGTACATCATTATTTTCAGTGGTCCCTGGATAGTATATCAATATTTACAGTGGTCCCTGGTAGTGTATCATTATTTACCGTGGTCCCTGGGTATTATATCATTGTTTAAAGTGGTCCCTGTGTAGATTATCATTATTTACAGTGGTCCCTGTGTAGAATATCATTATTTACAGTGTTCCCTGGGTAGTTTATCATTATTTACAGTGGTCCCTGGGTAGAATATCATTATTTACAGTGATCCCTGGGTATTATATCATTGTTTAACGTGGTCCCTGTGTAGAATATCATTATTTACAGTGGTCCCTGGGTAATATATCATTAGTTACATTGTTCCCTGGGTAATGTCTCAATATTTACAGCGCCCTGGTTATTTATAAATATTAACAGATGTCCCGGCGTACAATATCATTATTTACAGTGGTCACTGTGTAGAATATCATTATTTACAGTGGTCACTGTGTACAATATCATTATTTACAGTGGTCCCTGGTTAGAATATCATTATTTACACTGGCTCCTGGGATATTAATTATTATTTACTGTGGTACTTGGATTGTATATCAATATTTACAGTGGACCACGGGTAGAATATCATTATTTACAATGTACCGTAGGTAGTACATCATTATTTTCCGTGGTCCCTGGATAGTATATCAATATTTACAGTGGTCCCTGGGTAGTGTATCATTATTTACCGTGGTCACTGGGTATTATATCATTGATGTGGAGATGCCGGCGTTGGACTGGGGTGAGCACAGTACGAAGTCTTACAACACCAGGTTAAAGTCTAACAGGTTTGTTTCGATGTCACTAGCTTTCGGAGCGCTGCTCCTTCCTCAGGTGAATGAAGAGGTCTCATTCCCGGTCTCATTCCCTCTCATTCCGGAGGACCCCTCCGGAAGGCAGCTGCCTTAGACTCGACATGTATGCTCAAGCCGTCAGGAGTCGCGTCAATGCCAGATTCATCAGTCGCATTCACAAGACAGCCCCGAACGTCACCCAAGCACAACGCAATGCCATCCGCGCTCTCAAGACCAACCACAGCATCGTCATCAAACCAGCAGACAAACCAGCAGCACTGTCGTACTGAACAGAACGGACTACTGAAAAGAAGTATACCGACAAATGAACAACCAAGAACACTACAGACAGTTACCCGCAGATCCGACCAAGGAACACATCCGTCAACTTAACAGACTGATCAAGACCTTGGATCCAGATCTTCAGAGCACCCTACGTGCTCTCATCCCACGCACTCCCCGCGTTGGAGATCTCTACTGCCTCCCGAAAATACATAAGGCCAACACACCAGGCCGCCCTATCGTTTCAGGCAATGGGACCCTGTGTGAGAACCTCTCTGGCTACATCGAGGGCATCTTGAAACCCATCGTACAAGGTACACCCAGCTTCTGTCGCGACACGACGGACTTCCTACAGAAACTCAGCACCCATGGACCAGTTGAACCAGGAACATTCCTCGTCACAATGGACGTCTCGGCACTCTACACCAGCATCCCCTATGACGACGGCATTGCTGCAACAGCCTCAGTACTCAACACCGAAACTGCCAATCTCCAGACGCAATTCTGCAACTCATCTGCTTCATTCTTTATCACAACGTCTTCACCTTCGACAACAAGTTCTTCATTCAGACGCACGGAACAGCCATGGGGACCAAATTCGCACCCCAGTACGCCAACATATTGATGCACAAGTTTGAACAGGACCTACTCACCGCACAGGACCTTCAACCGATGTTATACACCAGATACATCGATGACATTTTTTTCCTTTGGACCCACGGCGAAGAATCACTGAAACGACTACACAATGACATTAATAAGTTGCATCCAACCATCAGACTCACCATGGACTACTCTCCAAAATCAGTTGCATTCTTGGACACACTCGTCTCCATCAAGGACGGTCACCTCAGCACTTCGCTTTACCGCAAACCCACGGATAACCTCACGATGCTCCACTTCTCCAGCTTCCACCCTAAACACATTAAAGAAGCCACCCCCTATGGACAAGCGCTCCGTATACACAGGATCTGCTCAGACGAGGAGGAGTGTAACATACATCTACAGACGTTGAAATATGCCCTCGTACGAATGGGATATGGCACTCGACTCATCGAGCGACAGTTCCAACGCGCCACAGCGAAAAACCGGACCGACCTCCTCAGAAGACAAACATGGGACACAACCGACAGAATACCCTTCGTCGTCCAGTCCTTCCCCGGAGCGGAGAAACTACGTCATCTTCTTCACAGCCTTCAACACGTCATTGATGACGATGAACATCTTGCCAAGGTCATCCCCACACCCCCACTACTTACCTTCAAACAACCGCGCAACCTCAATCGAACCATTGTTTGCAGCAAACTACCCAGCCTTCAGAACAGTGACCACGACACCACACAACCCTGTCATGGTAATCTCTGCAAGACGTGCCAGATCATCGACATGGATACCACTATTACACGTGAGAACAGCACCCACCAGGTACGCGGTACATACGCGTGCGACTCGGCCAACGTTGTCTACCTCATAGGCTGCAGGAAAGGATGTCCCGAAGCGTGGTACATTGGCGAGACCATGCAGACGCTGCGACAACGAATGAACGGACATCGCGCAACAATCACCAGGCAGGAATGTTCCCTTCCAGTCGGGGAACACTTCAGCAGTCAAGGGCATTCAGCCTCTGATCTCCGGGTAAGCGTTCTCCAAGGCGGCCTTCAGGACCCGCGACAACGCAGAATCGCCGAGCAGAAACTTATAGCCAAGTTCCGCACACATGAGTGCGGCCTCAACCGGGACCTGGGATTCATGTCGCATTACATTCATCCCCCACCGTCTGGCCTGCAAAATCCTACCAACTGTCCTGGCTTGGTACAATTCACACCACTTTAACCTGGGGTTACCCCATCTCTGGATCTGTAAAGATTTAATCACCTGCTAATGCTCGCATTCCTAGCATTGATTGGCATCTTTGAATTTGTCTATATATGTGTTTCTGGAACAGACCTCTTCATTCACCTGAGGAAGGAGCAGCGCTCCGAAAGCTAGTGACATCGAAACAAACCTGTTGGACTTTAACCTGGTGTTGTAAGACTTCTTTCTGCACTCACCCCAGTTCAACGCCGGCATCTCCACATCATCTGTAAATACAGATATTCTACACAGGGACCACAGTAAATAATGATATTCTACCCAGGGACCACTGTAAATAATGATATTGTATGCCGGGGCCTCTGTTAATATTTATAAATAACCCAGGGACCACTGTAAATAAAGAAATGCCACCCAGGGACCATTGTAAATAAGATATACTGCACAGGGACCACTGTCAATAATGATATACCAGCCAGTGACCACTGTAAATAAAGGTACACCACCCAGGGACCACTGTAAATAAAGATAAACCACCCAGGGACCATTGTAAATAATAATAACCTACCCAGGAACCACTGTAAATAAGATATACTGCACAGGGACCACTGTCAATAATGATATACCAGCCAGTGACCACTGTAAATAAAGAAATACCACCCAGGGACCACTGTAAATAAAATTATACCACCCAGGGACTATTGTAAATAATGATATACTACACAGTGGCCACTGTAAATAAAGGTATCACGCCCAGGAACCACTGTAATTAAAGACTTTCTGTACAAGGACCACTGTAAATAATGATATACTACCCAGGGACCACTGCATATAATGATATACTATCCAGTGATCATTGTAAATAATGATATACTACCCAGGGACCACTGCAGATAATGATATACTGCACACAGCCACTGTAAATAATGATATACTACCCAGGGACCACAGTAAATAATGATGTACTACCCAGGGACCACTGTAAAGAATGATATACTACCAGGGACCACTGTAAAGAATGATATACTACCAGGGACCACTGTAAATAAAGATATTCTACACAGGGCCAACTGTAAATAGTGATATAATACTGAGGGACAACTGTAAATAATGATATTCTACCCAGGGGCCACTGTAAATAATGATGTACTACACAGGGGTCACTGTAAATAATGATGTACTACACAGGGGTCACTGTAAATACTGATATTCTGCCCAGGGGCCACTGTAACTAATGATATACTACCCAGGGACAACTGTAAATAATGATGTACTACACAGGGGTCACTGTAAATACTGATTTACTACACAGGGGTCACTGTAAATAAAGATATACTGCCCAGGGACGACTGTAAATAATGATATACTACCCAGGGACCACAGTAAGTAATGATATACTACCCAGGGACCACTGAAAAGAATGACATACTACCAGGGACCACTGCAAATAATGATAAACCACACAGGGACCACTGTAAATAAAGATAAACCACCCAGAGACCACTGTAAATAAAGATAAACCACCCAGGGACGACTGTAAATAAAGATAAACCACCCAGGAACCACTGTAAATAAAGATATACCACCCAGAGAGCTTTGTAAATAATGATAAACAACCCGGGAACCACTTTAAATAAGACACTGCACAGTGCCCACTGTAAATAATGATATTCTAATCAGAGACCACAGTAAATAATGATATACTTCCAGGGATCACTGTAAATAAAGCTATACTGCCGAGGGACCACTGTAAATAAAGTCATACTACCCAGGGACTGTTGTAAATAATGATATACTACACAGTGACCACTGTAAATAATACGAAGTCTTACAACACCAGGTTAAAGTCCAACAGGTTTGTTTCGATGTCACTAGCTTTCGGAGCGCTGCTCCTTCCTCAGGTGAATGCAGAGGTATGTTCCAGAAACACATATATAGACAAATTCAAAGATGCGAAACAATGCTAGGAATGCGAGCATTAGCAGGTCATTAAATCTTTACAGATCCAGAGATGGGGTAACCCCAGGTTAAAGAGGTGTGAATTGTACCAAGCCAGGACAGTTGGTAGGATTTCGCAGGCCAGATGGTGGGGGATGAATGTAATGCGACATGAATCCCAGGTCTCAGTTGAGGCCGCACTCATGTGTGCGGAACTTGGCTATAAGTTTCTGCTCGGCAATTCTGCGTTGTCGCGGGTCCTGAAGGCCGCCTTGGAGAACGCTTACCCGGAGATCAGAGACTGAATGCCCTTGACTGCTGAAGTGTTCCGAGACTGGAAGGGAACATTCCTGCCTGGTGATTGTCGCGCGATGTCCGTTCATTCGTTGTTGCAGCGTCTGCATGGTCTCGCCAATGTACCACACTCCCGCAGCAGCCGCAGCCCCGCTCCCCCTCCCCCAGCAGCCGCGGCCCCCCTCACCCTCACCCCCTCACCCCCTCCCCAAGAAGCCGCAGTCACCCTCCCCCTCCCCCAGCAGCCGCGCCCCCCCTCACCCCTTCCCCCAGCATCCCCGCTGCCCCTCCCCCAGCAGCCGCGGCCCCCCTCACCCTCACCCCCTCACCCCCTCCCCAAGCAGCCGCGGTCACCCTCCCCCAGCAGCCGCGCCCCCCCTCCCCAGTCCCCCAGCAGCCGCAGTCCCCCTCCACCTCCCCAGCAACTGTGGTCCCCCTCCCCAGCAGCCGCGATCCCTCCCCATTCCCCAGCAGCCGCGATCCCCCTCCCCCAGCAGCCGCCGTACCCCCCTCCCCCAGCAGCCACGATCCCTCCCCCAGCAGCCGCGGTCACCCTCCCCTCCCCCAGCAGCCACGATCCCTCCCCCTTCCCCCAGCAGCCGAGGTCCCCCCCCCCCAGCAGCCGCTGTCCCCCTCCCCCCCAGCAGCCGCGTTCCCCCTCCCCTTCCCCTGCAGCCACGATCCCTCCCCCTTCCCCCAGCAGCCGAGGTCCCCCACCCCCCCCAGCAGCCGCGGTCCCCCTCCCCCAGCAGCCGCGGTACCCCTCCCCCAGCAGCCACGGTCCCCCTCACACCCCCAGCAGACGCGGTCCCCCTACCCCTCCCCCAGCAGCCGCGGTCTCCCTCCCCCTCCCCCAGCAGCCGCGGTCCCCCTCCCCCAGCAGCCGCGGTCCCCCTCCCCTTGCCCAGCAGCCGCGGTCCCCCTCCCCTCCCCCTCCCCCAGGAGCCGCGGTCCCCCTGCCCCAGCAGCCGCGGTCCCCCTCCCCCTCCACCAGCAGCCGCGGTCCCCCTCCCCCAGCAGCCGCGGTCCCCCTCCCCAGCAGCCGCCGTCCCCCCCTCCCCCAGCAGCCACGATCCCTGCCCCCCTCCCCCAGCAGCCGCGGTCGCCCTCCCCTCCCCCAGCAGCCACGATCCCTCCACCCTCCCCCAGCAGCCGCTGTCCCCCTCCCCCCCAGCAGCCGCGTTCCCCCGTCCCTCTCCCCAGCAGCCGCGATCCCTCCCCCGTCCCCCAGCAGCCGCGGTCCCCCTCCTAACCCCCAGCAGCCGCGGTCCCCCTCCCCTCCCCCAGCAGCCGCGGTCCCCCTCCCCTCCCCCAGCAGCGCAGTCCCTCTCCCCCCTCCCCCAGCAGCCGCGGTCCCCCTCCCTCTCCCCCAGCAACCGCGGTCCCCCTCACCCAGCACCCGCAGTCCCCCTCCCTCTCCCCCAGCAACCGCGGTCCCCCTCCCCAGCAGACGCGGTCCCCCTCCCCCTCTCCCCCAGCAGCCACGCTCCCCTCTTCCTCCCCCAGCAGCTGCGGTCCCCCTCACCCAGCAGCTGCGGTCCCCCTCCCCCAGCAGCCGCGGTCCCCCTCCCCCAGCAGCCGCGGTCCCCATCCCCCAGCTGCTGCGGTCCCCCTCCCCTCCCCAGCAGCCACGGTCCCCCTCCCCTCCCCCAGCAGCCGCGGTCCCCCTCCCCCTCCCCCAGCTGCCGCGGTCCCCGTCCCCCTCCCCCAGCAGCCGCGGTCCGCCTCCCCCAGCAACCGCGGTCCCCCTCCCCTCCCCCAGCAGCCGCGGTCCCCCTCCCCCTCCCCCAGCTGCCGCGGTCCCCGTCCCCCTCCCCAGCAGCCGCGGTCCCCCTCCCCCAGCAACCGCGGTCCCCCTCCCCCTCCTCCAGCAGCCGCGTTCCCCCTCCCCCAGCAGCCGCGGTCCCCCTCCCCAGCAGCCGCGGTCCCCCTCCCCCAGCAGCCGCGGTTCCCCTCCCCCAGCAGCATTGTCTCCGGTCGGACAGTTTGATTGTGCTGTTTATTTGATGTCTATATAATGTTTATTTGGATCTGTTTTCCCTGAGATTGCCTGTCCTGCCCGCTCTTCCCGCGGGCAGGGTGAGGCAGCGCCCGCCGCTGGCATCGGCCTGGAGCTGGGACACAACAAAGCAAAACAGACCAGAAGTAACTGATGGACAAAACAAAATGTGGGGAGTGCCCCAAACCGCGGGTGGAGCACAGCCCCAACAGAACAGGAAAAGAGACCAAACCTCACCCAATACCGCCCAATCAAAGTGTGAGAATGGGGGTCGGTCCGGCAGCCACCCCCTGCGGGGCCCAGCCAGCCCGGAAAGCTTCGAGTGTGCCCGTGGGCAGCGCCTGCCCCCGCTCCAGGGACCCCCGGCCGCCACCCAGCCCTTCCCACGGCACCCACAGCCCTCCGCCACCCAGCCCTTCCCACGGCACCCACAGCCCTCCCCCACCCAGCCCTTCCCACGGCACCCACAGCCCTCCGCCACCCAGCCCTTCCCACGGCACCCACAGCCCGGCCCTCCGCCACCAGCACTTCCCACGGCACCCACAGCCCTCCGCCACCCAGCCCTTCCCACGGCACCCACAGCCCTCCGCCACCCAGCCCTTCCCACGGCACCCACAGCCCTCCGCCACCCAGCCGTTCCCACGGCACCCACAGCCCGGCCCTCCGCCACCCAGCCCTTCCCACGGCACCCACAGCCCTCCGCCACCCAGCCCTTCCCACGGCACCCACAGCCCTCCGACACCCAGCCCTTCCCACGGCACCCACAGCCCGGCCCTCCGCCACCCAGCCCTTCCCACGGCACCCACAGCCCGGCCCTCCGCCACCCAGCCCTGCCCACGGCACCCACAGCCCTCCGCCACCCAGCCCTGCCCACGGCACCCACAGCCCTCCGCCACCCAGCCCTGCCCACGGCACCCACAGCCCTCCGCCACCCAGCCCTTCCCACGGCACCCACAGCCCTCCGCCACCCAGCCCTTCCCACGGCACCCACAGCCCTGCGCCACCCAGCCCTTCCCACGGCACCCACAGCTCTCCGCCACCCAGCCCTTCCCACGGCACCCACAGCCCTCCGCCACCCAGCCCTGCCCACGGCACCCACAGCCCTCCGCCACCCAGCCCTTCCCACGGCACCCACAGCCCTGCGCCACCCAGCCCTTCCCACGGCACCCACAGCCCTCCGCCACCCAGCCCTTCCCACGGCACCCACAGCCCTCCCCACCCAGCCCTTCCCACGGCACCCACAGCCCTCCCCGACCCAGCCCTTCCCACGGCACCCACAGCCCTCCCCCACCCAGCCCTTCCCCCGGCACCCACAGCCCTCCGCCACCCAGCCCTTCCCACGGCACCCACCGCCCTCCGCCACCCAGCCCTGCCCACGGCACCCACAGCCCGGCACTCCGCCACCCAGCCCTGCCCACGGCACCCACAGCCCTCCGCCACCCAGCACTTCCCACGGCACCCACAGCCCGGCCCTCCGCCACCCAGCCCTTCCCACGGCACCCACAGCCCTCCCCCACCCAGCCCTTCCCACGGCAGCCACAGCCCGGCCCTCCCCCACCCAGCCCTTCCCACGGCACCCACAGCCCGGCCCTCCCCACCCAGCCCTTCCCACGGCACCCACAGCCCTCCGCCACCCAGCCCTTCCCACGGCACCCACAGCCCTCCCCCACTCAGCCCTGCCCACGGAACCCACAGCGCTCCCCCACCCAGCCCTTCCCACGGCACCAACAGCCCTCCCCACCCAGCCCTTCCCACGGCACCCACAGCCCTCCCCCACCCAGCCCTTCCCACGGCACCCACAGCCCGGCCCTCCCCCACCCAGCCCTTCCCACGGCACCCACAGCCCGGCCCTCCGCCACCCAGCCCTGCCCACGGCACCCACAGCCCGGCCCTCCCCCACCCAGCCCTTCCCACGGCACCCACAGCCCTCCGCCACCCAGCCCTTCCCACGGCACCCACAGCCCTCCCCCACCCAGCCCTTCCCACGGCACCCACAGCCCGGCCCTCCGCCACGCAGCCCTTCCCACGGCACCCACAGCCCGGCCCTCCGCCACCCAGCCCTTCCCACGGCACCCACAGCCCTCCGCCACCCAGCCCTTCCCACGGCACCCACAGCCCGGCCCTCCGCCACCCAGCCCTTCCCCCGGCACCCACAGCCCTCCGCCACCCAGCCCTTCCCACGGCACCCAGAGCCCTCCGCCACCCATCCCTTCCCCCGGCACCCACAGCCCTCCGCTCCGCCACCCAGCCCTTCCCACGGCACCCACAGCCCTCCGCCACCCAGCCCTTCCCACGGCACCCACAGCCCTCCGCCACCCAGCCCTTCCCACGGCACCCACAGCCCTCCGCCACCCAGCCCTTCCCACGGCACCCACAACCCTCCCCCACCCAGCCCTGCCCACGGCACCCACCGCCATCCGCCACCCAGCCCTTCCCACGGCACCCACAGCCCTGCGCCACCCAGCCCTTCCCACGGCACCCACAGCCCGGCCCTCCGCCACCCAGCCCTTCCCACGGCACCCACAGCCCTCCGCCACCCAGCCCTTCCCACGGCACCCACAGCCCTCCCCCACCCAGCCCTTCCCACGGCACCCACAGCCCTCCCCCACCCAGCCCTTCCCACGGCACCCACAGCCCTCCCCCACCCAGCCCTCCCCACGGCACCCACAGCCCGGCCCTCCCCCACCTAGCCCTTCCCACGGCACCCACAGCCCTCCCCCACCCAGCCCTTCCCACGGCACCCACAGCCCGGCCCTCCCCACCCAGCCCTTCCCACGGCACCCACAGCCCTCCGCCACCCAGCCCTTCCCACGGCACCCACAGCCCTCCCCCACCCAGCCCTGCCCACGGAACCCACAGCGCTCCCCCACCCAGCCCTTCCCACGGCACCCACAGCCCTCCCCACCGAGCCCTTCCCACGGCACCCACAGCCCTCCCCCACCCAGCCCTTCCCACGGCACCCACAGCCCGGCCCTCCCCCACCCAGCCCTTCCCACGGCACCCTCAGCCCGGCCCTCCGCCACCCAGCCCTGCCCACGGCACCCACAGCCCGGCCCTCCCCACCCAGCCCTTCCCACGGCACCCACAGCCCTCCGCCACCCAGCCCTTCCCACGGCACCCACAGCCCTCCGCCACCCAGCACTTCCCACGGCACCCACAGCCCGGCCCTCCGCCACCCAGCCCTTCCCCCCGGCACCCACAGCCCCTCCGCCACCCAGCCCTTCCCACGGCACCCACAGCCCTCCGCCACCCAGCCCTGCCCACGGCACCCACAGCCCTCCGCTCCTCCAGCCCTGCCCACGGCACCCACAGCCCTCCGCCACCCAGCCCTTCCCACGGCACCCACAGCCCTCCGTCACCCAGCCCTTCCCACGGCACCCACCGCCCTCCGCTCCGCCAGCCACCCGAGTGGAGATTGGCGGAGGTGCGGATTCCTGAGCAGCGCCTCCCTTCCGACAGCCGCCACTCCTGACGGGGGAGAGCTGCGGCGCCTGGAGACCGTGTTCCAGACTTTGAGGAGGTCCTGGTACAAGACGGGCAGCGCCAACAGAGAGTTCCGAAGACCCTGCTGGTCCACAGACAGGAGCTGCACGTCGTAGTTCAGACCGAGCCCCTGGGGGGAGAAATCCGTCGCCAGGGCCCCACCGTGGAGGAGGCTCAGCGTACAGGTAACGCTGCAGAGTCTGAGGGTGGAAAGTGGCAGTCTGGGTGCGGAGGCACACCAGCGCCTGACCGCCCTCCGCCATCGGGAGACTCCAGACCTCCGCAGCGACCCCGTGCAGTCGATTGTCCCGGAGGAACCGAAGCTGGGCTCTCTGGATGGCGGGACAAAGCCAGGGGGAGGGGTCAGTGACCAGCCGGGACAACAGCATGGAGGCGATCAGCTGGTTTATGACGAGAACTCGGCCCCTGTGGGACAGCACTCGGAGCCGTCCTGTCCAGCGTCCCAGGCCAGCGGTGACCTTGGTCTCCAGCTCCTGCCCGTTCGCCGGCCAGGCTCCCTCTGCCGGGCAAAGATGGACTCCCAGGTCGAGGCTGTTGGTCCGACTCCAGCTGAAGGGCCCGAGCTCCTCCGGGAGGGGCTCCACCTGCCACGGACCGACCAGGAGTCCGGAACATTGAGCCCAGTTGATCCGTGCGGAGGACGCGGAGGAGTAGACAGCTTGGCTCTCTCGCATCCTCCGGGGGTCCCCGGGGTCAGTGACCATGAGGAACACGGCATCAGCGTCCGCCGAGAGGACCACCCCCCCCCGTCCGGCTCGCGCAGAACCAGCCCCGTGAACCCCCTCCGCAGGAGGCACAGGAAAGGCCCCACGCAGAGGGAATAATGTTGGCCGGACAGGGGGCAGCCCTGACGCACTCATCTCCCAAAGCGAAGGGGCGCCGTCAGGGACCCGTTAACCTTAATCAGACTCTCCGAGGCGGCGGACAGTAACCGGATCCGGGCCACAAAATACCACCCGAACCCGACAGCTCGCAGAGTCCCGAGCAAATCCCCGGGCCCCACCCTGTCGAACGCCTTCTCCTGGTCAAGAGACAGGGAGGCGCTCGACATACCAGTCCGCTGGGTAAAGTGAATAATGTCCCGGGCCAGGTGGATATTGTGTAGATTGTGCGGTCCGGGACTGTGTAGGACTGGTCAGGGTGGATCATGTGGTCTAGCTCGGGGCCAAGGCGTAAACACAGCACCTTGGCAAAGATTTTATAGTCCGTGCTGAGGAGGGAGACCGGTCGCCAGTTCTTAAGTCGGCGGAGATCCCCCTTCTTGGGCAGCAGGGCAATGATGGCCCTGTGCCACGAAAGGGGCATCTCCCCGGTCGCGATACATTCCCCCAGGACCCCCGCGTAGTCGCTCCCCAGGACGTCCCAGCACGCCCTGAAGAACTCCACGGTCAGCCCGTCCAGCCCTGGGGATTTGCCCCGTGAGAGGCTGTCCAGGGCGCCGGTCAGCTCTTGGAGGTTGATGGCATTATCGAGCTTCCCGGCGCCCTCCGGGCCCACCTGCGGCAGGTCCTCCCACAGAACTCTGCAAGCGTCCTCGCTGGACGGATCCGGAGAGAAGAGCTCGGAGTAAAAATCCCTGATCAGGGTCCTGACCCCCTGTGGATCCGAGACGAGGGGCCGGTCGTCGGCCAGCAGCGTAGAAACCTGCCGACGGGCCCCGCGTCCTCTTTCCAGCGAGTAGAAGAAGCGGGAGCCGCGGTCCATGTCCGTTAGGAGACGGATCCGCGACCTCACGTCCTCGCCGCGGGACCCGGCCAGTTGCAGGCCCCGCGGTGCGCCCCTCTTCTCCCTGTACACCAGCCCCAGGGCCGGGCCTCATCGGGCTGAGCGAGACGTGACTCCAGATCGAGGAATTCCTCAGCCAGGTTGGCGATCGTGGAGTTCCGCACCGCCGAAGACCCCTTCGTGTACCCCTGACAGAAGGCACGGTTCTGGGCCTTGCCCACATCCCACCGTAGCCTCAAGGAGGGGAAGCCACCCCGCTCCCTTCTCCAGCCGGCCCAGAAACGGCGGAACGAGTCCAGGAACCGCTCGTCCTCCAGCAGCAGGTTGTTAAAGTGCCAGTACGCGGACCGTGTCTGAGCGCGGGACGGGGCGAGACCCGCCCACACCAGGTGGTGATCCGAGCTCGGCACCTGCTCCATGGAGGCCGTCGGAACGCTGGGCAAGTACGTCTTGGAAATGTAAAGACGGTCGATGCTGGACGCTCTGAACGGGGGCCGCACAGAGGTGCGCACCCGCAATTCAGGATGGAGAGTCCGCCAGACATCCACCAAGTCAAAGGACCTAACCAGGTCCCTCAACTTCACCACCGCCGCCGGGCCGCGCTGGACTTCACCACGATCCTTGTCCTTGAGGGTGCAATTAAAATCCCCTCCTAGGACGATGCACTCTGTTTTTGAAAACTCACCACTATTCTTAGAATTCCCCCTCTACCAAAAAGGGCCGAGATTCTAAATGGTGATCAGGGATTCTCACTCCCGACTCCGATGCAGGCTTCAGTGGGTGCTATTCAGGTCAAACTATATTTTCAAGTTATCCCCCGGTATAGCCCATACATTCACCGAAGATTTCACCTACTTCCCACTTAGTAGCATTGATCCTGGGTCCCGCATTGCTAAATAAGTAAAGTAGACTTTGGAATAACCACTATTTCAGGTTAAATTAAGTTATTTTATGATTATATTTTTTCTTTTAAAAGCTGCAAACACTTTCTTTACAGAAAGGAAAAAGACCTTGCTTCTGGGTCCTTCTGGGTGGTTGAAGGGACCTTCAGGCCCACCTTGACAATCATTCTTCTTTATAAAGTCTGGTCTTCTTTAGATGTAATCGCTGATGAGCTCGGTTGCTGTGTCCTGTCTTTCCCATGTACCGAGCTGTGAGAGCTGACTCTGCAGACTGTCTCTGAGCTGACATAGAGCTGACTCTTTGAATTCTAGTCTTCCTGAGATGTATTAGCTGGTTTAGCTCGGCTGCTATGCCTTGTCTTTCCCATGGCCGAGCTGACTGTAATCTGACTCTGAGCTGCTTGTTTCTTCTCTGCTTCTCTCTCTCCCTCCCTCTGAGTTCTGGTTCTGGTTCTGGTAGTTCCTGCCCTGGTCTCTGGGTTTACATATTTTTCGAACAGATATCTAGTTTTTATGACTATATCATAAAGTAACTTATTTCACTTTGATTGTAAAAAGTATCTTTGATCTAAACTTTCTAATCCAACTAAGTATACATTTTGACATAACGGCATCTCAGAGATCTGATTACAGTGTTTCCTGTGTGATGATCAAAATGCTTTGGTTTCAAGAGGTGTTACTTTTAATTCCTGTCATTTCTGTAGTTTTATTTTCCAATTGTGCCCTCAGATCGTAATTTTGACTTTGATTTTGGCTTTGAATTATGTTTCTCGTAGACTGATAGTCTCCAGTTTTCTTTAATTTACCTGGTTTAGCAAATTTTCACACCTAGAATTATTACCAAATTCAACTGAACCTCATCCTTTTTTCCAGCTGCTAACTAAGACAGTTACTTTCAATGAAGGTGTGGGCCATTGTTTTTGGCTTCATTCAAAATCCTGTTTGTCTTGTTTGCTAAGCCTGCTTGAGCAAGGAGATCTGCATTTTAAAATCCTCTCCTGGCAGCTGCTGGTAACCCTTTGTGGGATCTTTCCCTGTATCCTCTCTTGTTTCTCCCAGACCAGATATTGCCAGACTTCCATGTTTCAAATGACACATCTTTCCATATTTTCAATAACAACTCTCCCACTGGGATGGTGCCGAGAAGAGTGGACACCTTTTGGAAGAAAGCCGCCTGCTGCGGTCCGGCCACGGGAGCGGATACATTTACAAAGTGAATCACCGCTGCCCCGAAACGGGCCTTTAGTTGCAGCAGACGGCCTGGCACCGGCTCCTTGACCCCCAAGATCTCCGGCTGAAAATGTGGAGCCAACAAGATAGCCACCCCGCCCGAACGTGGGGCCAGGTGACTCATGAAGACTCCTCCTTGCCCCTCCAGGGTCCACTGAGCTTCGTTTCCTGCAGGAAGCACACCCCGTACTTTCCGTCCCGGAGGATAGACAAGAACTGGAACCGGTGGTGCGCGTGGCTGCTACCGTTGATGTTGAGGCTGGCCATGGTTACCTCCATGTCAGCAGCAATAGTTATCCATCACCTTTAGTGCTCAGAGTGGGGGTACCGCCCCCTCCACTCCCTCAGGAGTCCCACAAGGAACTGAGCAGCTTGGCGCTGCTCCTCCTGGTCTTGATCGAACTCCCGGGCCTCTCTGACATAGGCCCGGGCGGATCCAAGCAGCAGCCCCAGGTTTCCCCAGCTGCCCAGGGCCAGCCGCACACAGTCCGGGTGACCATGGTGCGTTCCCAGAAATGTCCGGAGTTCCCCAGGGGGGGGGCGAGGGGAGACTCGGTGCTGGATGTGAGGGTGCCCTCTGCCTCGCTGCAGAGAGCGTCTAAATCCTCCTCCTCACCCATCACCGAGCAGCCTTCCTCCTCCGAACGGTCACCTCCCGAGCTCGAGTCCCCCGCCACATGGAGTATGGCGGGCGGCACGGGCCCACCGGTTAACCCTTGGCCCGAGTCGACCCCACCCCCCAGGGTCGTCCTCAGGCAGGTCACTCGCAGGCTCCTCCCGCGGCTCAGAGCCCGTGAACGGCTCATCCACCCACGCCGGCGACTCCGGGACCTCGGAGAGGCCCCCCGGAAACATGTCCGGCTTGAAAACAGGGCTCTCCGGCGTCGCCCGCCCGGGTGTCGAGGGCGGGGAGCCTTCCCTGTCCTCCCCCGTCCACGGCCCACAGCGGCACGATGAGCGGTCGCTGCTGCTGCCGGCCCCCGGCGATGGTGAAGAGGAGGTGTCCGGGGAGGAAACTTGCACCGGGCGGTACGGGCCCTCAGGGGCTTCGACTCCGCTCGACCCCGGGTCCTCCTGCTCGGGGGGCGACAGCAGCTCGAGTGGCTCGGGGGCCTCGGAGGCCCCCCCGGCCTTGCTTCTCTTCATTGTGTGCCCCGGGCCAGGCGTCGGGGGGATGGGCACCAACACGGGAGACCCCCACCCCTCCTCGCCCGGGGAGGGGGCAGCAACCCCCCCCCCTTGCCCGGGCAGGCGGCGCTTGCGGGGAGGGGGCGGCTCGGGATCGCCCTGCTGCACGGCCTACATGGCGGGAGAGGCCCCGGCAGCATCCCCCTCCCCCTCCCGGCTCAGGTGGACACAAAGCTGGCGGCGGAAGGAGTAGACATGGCGGAGGGAGGGGTCCCGCAGGCCGAGCGTCAGCGGCGCCGCCCCGGACCTGACCTCCCCCAGTAGGTTGGGATGGGGCAGGAGGAGCTCGGTGGGGAAGGAGGGCGGGACGTTTGATAGAACAACACGTTCTGCGGTGGCCTCCAGCGTCTCCACCGCCACGTGTGTCCCGCCCACCGTGAGCCCCCTTTCCAGGGCCCGGTGGGCCGCTTGCTCGGCCCGCAGGAAGAACCCGGCCTTGCCGTACATCCGCGAGGCGGCCACGATGGCCGAGGGGCCGACAGCCCCGGGACATTGCACGGGTGCCCGCCTCAATGGTCATGGTAGGGTGGGCATAGCACTTCACCCCCAGCTTCCGCGTGAGCAGGCGGGAGGGCGAGGGTGCCGCCGGGGCAGAGGAGCGACGGGAGGCTGCCGCCCCCACATAATGTCTTGTCCGCCCTGCCCCCGCTAGAGTGGAGGATGCCCCCGAGGTGCTGGCCAGAGGGTGGGAGGACAGGAGGCTGGGCCTGCCGCCCTGGATGGTTCCAGTCCCACCTCAGGCAGAGGGGTGGGAGGGCAGGAGGCTGGGCCTGCAACCCTGGATGGCCCCAGTCCCACCTCAGGATGAGGGGTGGGAGGACAGGAGGCCGAGCCTGCAGCCCTGGATGGTCCCACTCCCACCTCAGGCAGAGGGGTGGGAGGACAGGAGGCCGGGCCTGCAGCCCTGGATGGTCCCACTCCCACCTCAAGCAGAGGGGTGGGAGGACAGGAGGCCGGGCCTGCAGCCCTGGATGGTCCCAGTCCCACCTCAGGCAGAGGGGTGGGAGGACAGGAGGCCGGGCCTGCAGCCCTGGATGGTCCCAGTCCCACCTCAGACAGAGGGGTGGGAGGACAGGAGGCTGGGCCTGCAGCCCTGGATGGTCACAGTCCCACCTCAGACAGAGGGGTGATCAAACCGTGATCTTTATAAATGATGAGAAGACAGAAACAGTTGAAGTTTAAACTGTACAGATATTTCACAGCTGGATTCACACAACACAGACAGCAATGTGTCGTAGATTGTGGAAGTGCCACAAATGTTGTCAAATGCAGGACGTGGGGTCCCTCAATGTTTCAATCTTGCTGAGAGACTGTCAGCCCACAGGGACAACATTTCTGTTTAATAGGACTGATGGACAAGTTAAAATAGTTCAGTTTCAAAGTTTAAAATAACCAGTCATTGCTCTGTGCAGCTTTCGGAATCTGTCAGTGGAATTTACTTCATGCAGGCAAGTTTAACAAGTGTATGGGGAACTGATTAGAAGTTTTGATGGAGATATTCCTGCATTGTGGAAAGGTGTGAGATCTATTTAGGGTTGGGAAATGGATTGAGGATCAAAGGAAGCAGTTGTTTTTTAACTACATTAGACTGAGAGCCTTGAAGATTCACAACTTCCATGTGCTGTGAGGAAGGATTGATTAACCAAGGCCTATTATTCAAACACTTCAGACAAGTGAATAAGCTACAGGAACATTGAATATACAGACAGAGACAAGCAGACACCTGTAATCGGAGCTTAAACTTCACGGTTAAATGTGAAGGGCTGAAATAAACAAGAGTCCACCCTGGGATTCGGTGCAATTTAAGTTCTACTTTTCCAAAAAATAAATATAACTATCTGCAATGAAAAATTCTTTGGATAGGACAGAGGGATTTTGACTCTGTATTTAAGCACAGACAGTATTTGCGTTGTGAGTGTTTGATGGGCAGTGTAGATGGAGCTTTACTCTGAAACACTGGAATTTAGTTTAAGGGTGATTTAATCACATGCTTCAGAATAATAATTGATGTTGTACATCTCGTGTGT